>NC_091067.1:101513948-102138948 GCF_000393655.2 Nicotiana sylvestris
ATGGGCCTCGTTCAATATCTTTAGCGGGGCCCGACGATGTTCCTCAGAATGGAGGAGTAATGACAATAGTGAGATCTGGGCCGGTGTTTTTCTCAGCTGCTCAACCACAGAATAGTCTTGTACTTTCATCTTCCTCAGGAATTCTTCAGCCTCTTCTTCGGACACTGGCTTCTTGGTTGCCACTGGGTTGGTTTTTCTTAGCTCCACCGGAGCAAAACATCGACCTGATCGAGTCAGCCCTTGCGCTTCACAACTGACTTCTTCCACCTGTTTTCCTTTGTACGTCACCACTGCCTTTTCATATTTCCAAGGCACAGCCCTGCTGTCAATCATCGGCAGTTGGACCACAGGCTTTATGGTCACCCGTTCTCTACATACCCCTTTCAACACGACTGCCGGTATGGGCAGGATCCCTGGTATTACCAACTTGCTTGGCTCGGATTTGCTTGCTATGACGGACGGGCTCTTCCCCAATATCACTACCGGCTTGACGCCTTCACCCTGCGACTGTACACTCGTTCCTCCACTGGTTAAGACTTCTTTCGGGGCGGCTTGGATCATCATCACTGTTTGTGAGGGTTTTCTTAATTCTCCTCCCTCACACACCAACTCAATCATGTGAGTTTCGTGGTGCGCTGGCAGTGGGTTTTGGTTGATGTTAGGAGCCTCCGGTGTCTGGACCTCGATCTTATTGGTGTCAATAAGATCCTGTATGGCATGCCTTAACTTCCAGCACTTCTCGGTATCGTGCCCGAGCATCCCTGAACAGTATTCACAACTGATTGAACGATCCAAATTCTGAGGCGGGGGATTTGGTTCCCGAGTATGGACAGGACTAACCAAACCCAATTGCCGCAGCTTGTGGAACACAGCGGTGTAGGTTTCTCCCAGTTCGGTGAAGGTTCTTTGCTTCCGCAACCTGTCATTCCTAGCATCTGGATTTCCCCGGAAACCTGCCCCTGAAGGGTTTCTATATGCCCTTGGTGGAGGGTAGGTGTTTTGTGGTGGTGCATATATGTTCTGGGGAGCCGGTGCGCGCCATTGTGGGCGAACCGGAGGCTGAGTGTATACCTGGGCTTGGTGTACGGAACAATGTGGTTCTCGAGGTGGATAGAAATTTTGTGGTGGGTTGTATGGGTAGTTTGACCTGTGAGGCCTGGGTTGGTTGTAGTGCGGCCTGCCAGCCCTGGACCAACTGCCTGCCTCGATCGTGGCAACCTCTTCTTTCTTTCTTCTTAGCGCACCTCCCGTGCCGCTTTGAATAGCCTGGGTTGTGGCCTTGAGTGCCGAATAGTTCAAGATCTTGTCTGACCTCAAACCTTCTTCTATCATGACCCCTATTTTGACCACCTCGTTGAAAGATTTTCCAACCGTTGTCACCAAGTGACCAAAGTAGGTTGGATCCAATGTCTGCAAAAAATAGTCCACCATCTCTCCCTCTCTCATGGGAGGATCGACTCTAGCTGCTTGTTCTCTCCAGCGGAACCCGAACTCGCGAAAACTTTCCCCGGGTTTCTTCCCAGTTCTCAATAACGTGAGACGGTCAGGGACTATCTCCAGATTGTACTGGAAATGACCTGCAAAAGCCTGCGCCAGGTCATCCCACGTGTACCACCTGCTGAAATCCTGCCTGGTATACCATTCCAGTGCAGATCCGCTCAGACTTTGGCCGAAATAAGCTATCAAAAGCTCATCCTTGCCTCCTGCCCCTCTCATTTTGCTACAGAATCCCCGCAAATGTGCCATGGGATCACCGTGCCCTTCATATAAATCAAACTTGGGCATCTTGAACCCAGCCGGGAGTTGGACATCTGGGAAAGGGCACAGATCTTTGTATGCCACGCTGACTTGATTGCCCAGCCCGTGCAAGTTCCTGAAGGATTGCTCCAGGCTTTTGAACTTTCTCAACACTTCATCCTGTTCAGGGGCCTTAACCGGCTTCTCAACCTCTGCCGGTACTTCCAAATGGGGATTGTAAGCCTGTGGTTCGGGTGCATGGAATGTAGGCTCAGGGGGATAGTATTGGGTATCGTGAGCCTGAAACAATGGCTCACTAGTCGTTCGCTGCAAAGGGGCTGATGTAGGTCCCACAAAAATGGGAATATTGGGTGTTGGGAGAGGTTGATGGGGTGGTGGAGCTTGGGAATCATGAGGGCTTCTTTCTTGATGATAGAGGGGATTTGGGCGGCTTGTGGAAGGGCCAGAGTGAGGGTACTCCGGCATGTGTCCCAGTGTTTCAGGACTCTTTTGTGTTTTGGCTAGGGCTAGTTGCATTGCATTCATTTCTAGTCCCATCCTTTCAATCTTTTCCATCGCTTCTTTTAACAACTGGCTCATCGGCCTTTCTTCTTCATTGCTATTCTCCGAAGTAGTCATGCTTGATGCTATCGGTCCTTTGGATCTGGTTTGGTATGAATGTGTTGCCAGAATTCTTTAACAACTAACTGTCTGGTATCAGACAACAACAAACTTTGTTAGCGTTAGAGCTTAACAGATTTGATCATAACACATAGAGGATGCAATGCACCTAGGCAGTTAACCGTTTCTACATGCTTTGCTTCAAACAACATGCGTCATCCCGGTTTGCTCATTCGTCTCTTTAAAGTATTTTGCGAAACCCTGCGTTTTATTTTATTTACATTTTCTTTTCTTTATTTATTAAAAGCGGTCGAATCTTATGGGGATTGCCTACGTATCACGTCCCCGCGTGAATCAGACCAGGCGTAGTTCTGCCTCAAAGTAAAGACACATAGAAATTCTTCCGGAGTCACTTAATTTCATTATCAAAATTTTGCTATTACACATTGCTTCAAAAAAATAGCAACAGTACAGACTCCACGGTTCTTTGACCCTATTTGATTGAAGGAAAAATAGAAAACAACATATGGGAAAACATCAAAGCTCAACTAACACAAGACTCGACCAGAGGTTAATTTTCCAACTTAGGGACCCGCGAGGCATCATTCGGCCTTTTCGCGGTTCTAGGTGCGAGATCCCTTTCGAGCTGCTCCAACTCGTGCATGGTCTATTTGACATAACCCATCACTGCTGGGAGAACGGTATCGCAGGTCGTGTTTTCACACCGCCGACACCTTCTGATGATGGCATGGGCAATGGCCCTGATCTTGTCTCTGGTTTGTTTCTTCTCTATGAGTAGGTGTCTTATCTGATCACTGCACGTCTTGAATACCTGTGAGTCCTGTATATGCTGATCCCTCAGCTGCCGCACTTCTTCCCTCATTTGGGCCAACAAGTCGTAACAGTATCTACTCTCCAATTGGAAATCCCCGGCCTGCTTAACTGCTTTAAACTCAAGTGTAGCCATCTCCCTCTTTATTTTGGCAACAGTCTTCTCGTGGTCACGTTTCAATTGGTTCAAACATAGGCGATGCTTATCTACTCTTGTTCCCCACCGTGCCTTGAACTCTGTCATGACCTTTTCGGATTCTTCTAACCTGTCTCGCCATTCCGTGATCTCTCTTTTCAAGCCCTTTATCAACCGTTGGTCTGATCGACTTCTGGGCTGCTCATCAAGGGACAATCTCAATCTTTGGACTTGGGCCTTAAGCTCTTCATTCTCTTGGATCAATCTATTCTTTTCGCTTCGATCCGCCGCAATTTGTACGCTGTTATCGAATTTCAGACTGTCCATTTGTAGCTTCAAATCACCAATCTCTGCCCGATAACCCTTCTCTTTTGCTAACCAGTTCCATTGCCCTTGGGATGATTCTACGAAATCTTTGAGATGCGGCCTCTTAGCCGGTCTTTCGTAGGACAGGCTACCTCTAAACCAAGCGTGATATCCTGGGGCGACTTCCCCTTTTGCCGTATCAATCACACAAGTGTTTGCTGTCAGATGTTGGCATTCACTCCAGATTTGGCGAACTTCTTCTTCAGGGAAATGACCGTTCGGACTGATTTCAATCACTTGGGTACTCAAATCTTCATCTTTCGGTACCACTTGGTACCTCCCAAGTTGCCTCAAAACCCGATACGGTGCATAGGGTTGGATACTTTTCAGTCCCATCAACAGAAAGTGAGGCCGGGTTGCCGGCATGTATATGATTTCCTCGATAGGTGACCATCCGAGCGTCCATTGGATTTGGCTGGCAGTGAGAGTTCGGAGAAATGAGGTCCATGATGTGACTCCCTCAGGTAAATTGAGCCCTTTGATTCTCGTGTAGAATTCTCCAATACAAGTTTTCTCTGGCGAACCATAACCCAAAAGTGAGGAGCGATGGCATAAATGATCGGTCATCCACATTTGCAACAGTAGGTTACATCCTTCGAAAAAGTCGCCCCTGGCTCGACAAGCAGTGAGAGCCCGGAAAATGTCAGCCATAATCATAGGCGCCAGAGTACTTTTATCTTGGGTAAGCAAAGTATTGACGACCCCGGTTATCTTTAGATCAATGTTTCCATCTTTCCTAGGGAACACTATAAGACCCAGAAAGGCTGTCATAAAAGCCACTAGCCTGTGTTCGTCCCACTTTTGTCGGTTGCCTCTACTGCATAGTTTGAAATCCGGCTTATTGAACCCGCCCACGTGGCCGTATCTAGCATATATGAGGTGGAGACTGCAGAATCCTTTGGCAAGATCTGGATGGTGGAACGTCCGAGGTATTTTTAGGAAATCCAGAAACCTGTGTACCGTGACAGCTCTAGGTGCAATCAAGTATTTGAACCTAAAAGGGGCTTCATCAATCCCGATGTACCCTGCTATTTCTTCCAACGTCGGGGTGAGCTCGAAGTCCGAAAAATGGAACACGTTGTGTGCGGAATCCCAACAAGTGACCAATGATCTGATGATATCACCCCGAGGCTGAACGTTTAGTAGGTCCGGGAGACCTTTCAGATATTTCCTTACTTTGTCTTGCCCTTCTTTGCCTAAGTCGTTCCACCATAACCGCAACTCAAACGGGATCTTGGTCATTACTGAAAAAGGTTCGTTTTGTACCGTGCTCATCCTGCACATTTATTAGGGTGATTATGCCAAGTGAATAAAAAATAAAACTTTATTTAGACGTATACTTTTTATAAAACTTCATGAAAACCCCTTTTTTTTTTTCGTTTTTCGTTTTTTGTTTTTTTTTTTTTTTTTTTTTTTTTTTTTTTGAAAATTAAGGGTCTAAAAACTTTCAGGACTTTTGGCAAAACAAATATTTTTTGCCACAAATAAACACATATATTTATATATATATATATGTATATATATTAAAAATAAGACTCTTTTTTTTCTATTTTTCCTCTGCATTTAATAAAACGAAACTAATAAGACATTTTCTTTTCAAAATTTCGGCAGAGTTTTGACGGTATTTTGGCATTGGCCTTTTTCAAAAATAAACAATTAATTCCTTAACCGCTATTCCTTCCTTTTTTTTTTGTTTTGTTTTTTTTTTCCAATTTCACATTATTCAAACACCGGTCAGCATGCGGGCTCGAGACAAATAAATGCACGGAAAACAAATGGGATGCAGTAGGATGGTCCTTTCATATCAGGTTGCTAGTCCTAGACGGACCCAACCCCTGTGTTGAGTCCCCTAAGTCAAAATGCAACGTGATGCAAATAAGCGTTCCTACCAGGGATCCGGCATGAAGTCACGTTATTCTATGTTCAAAAACCTGGGTAGATGTTCTAGACTGTGTACCCGAGCGGACAACTCGAGTCGAGGAGGGGCAACTTACCGGGAACCAAAAGGCCGTCCGGCTTCGTAACTTATCCGTCCTCTTTCTTATTTTGGGTATTGACACTAACAGAATAGGGAGTCTCAACCAGCGAGCTTCTCCCCGGAGGTAAGAAGAGATGGGTTTCGGCACAGTTTATATACAGTTCAGATAATATCAAAGCGGTAAAAGCAGCATTTAGCACATTAGGCTCAAACATGCGAAAATCAGATATAACCAAATATAACAAATTTTCAAAGCTCGAATTTCTAACCCTGAACCAGTGGTTCTGGGTTTAAGATCCCCAGCAGAGTCGCCAGAGCTGTCACACCTCCTTTTTCCGCGCCCGGGGGCGCAGGGAGTTTTTTCCAATTAAAGGACAATCGAAAGGGGATTTATTTGTTTATTTCAGAGTCGCCACTTGGGAGATTTAGGGTGTCCCAAGTCACCAATTTTAATCCCGAATCGAGGAAAATAATGACTCTATATTATAGTCTGCGTACCAGAAATCCGGATAAGGAATTCTGTTAACCCGGGAGAAGGTGTTAGGCATTCCCGAGTTCCGTGGTTCTAGCACGGTCGCTCAACTGTTATATTCGGCTTATTTATCTGATTTTTAATACAATTATGAACCTATGTGCCAATTTTATCTTTTATCCGCTTTTATCGTTCACTGTTATTTTTATAGGACTTGCAACGTCGTGAAAACATATCTCGAACCACGTTACATCAATGCACCCGTGGTTATTGATATATCTCGACTCGGTTGAGATTTGGATTTGGGTCACATAAATGTGCACCCGAATTAAGAAAAATAAATTATTTAAGACGCGCCTAAAGCAACTAACGTATTTATTTTGGGTAAGACCGTGGAATTTTACTAAACGGTCCATCCCGAGGTCCAAATAATTTTTAAAGCAAATTATTTACTGAGGGCCCCGCAATTTGTATTTTTATTTGGCGAGGCTCATCTCGTTCTTATTTTTTAATGAATTTGCAACGTCATGGACATGCATCTCGAACCACGTCACAATCAATGTACCCGTGATTAAAAACACATTTCGACTCCGTTGAGAATTGGATTTGGGTCACATAAATGCGCATCCGAGTTTACGAAGGTAAGATTTATTAAGGCGCGTCCTAAAGAGTCTAACGTATTGTTATTTTAGGAGGGTTGTGAGATTTGCTAAACAACCCGTCCTGGAACCTAAATGCTTCGATAATATACATTTAAACAAGGGCCCCGCATATGCACGTTTTGTTTATTTTCATCGAGGCTCATCTCGTTCTTATTTTAAAAGGATATCCTATAGCAACTACGTTTCTTATCGCGTTTGTCCTTATCAATTGAAAACAGTAGATAGTCCTAATTAATTACATGCTTGCAAGTTGTTTGTAACAACATTCAGAAATGCCTAAAATCAGAAATGAGGCTGTCCGAACAAGTAATCACAGGCCCAAATCCAGCCCAGTGTGATTGGCCAGACCTGGACCACTGCTTGTTCGAAGCAGGCTGGCTTGGCCTGTTTTGGCCTGAACTCGACCCTTGTGAGGTTGAGGCCCTGAATTTGTGTTCCTGATCTTAAAACATGGTTTTAAGAGTTATATAGCAATTTATTGGAAAGGAAAGAACTTATTTACAGTGTACGAATTTCATGCTTGGCATACGTTACAACATATATGGCAAAGTAAACTAAATCTGAGATGCAAACTACTTCATTGAGACCACTTTTATCTAACAACATACATATACAATTATCATTCGATACCCTACATTGACATCAACTAGGCTTGCAAGCTAACTTCAGTATCCCAAAATATGAGCTATTAGACATTACATGACATTCAACACAACAGTACATATATATAAACAACATCTGCAGATCTTCTCTTTTATACTCATTGCTCAAACTTTCGAGTTACATTGGTAGTGTAATTGTGTACCTGGTATAGAGGACAAAGAAGAAAGGAATGATCAGCTGGGCAGTATGCAGTAAACACAGCAACAACAGGTACACAGCAACAGCACAGCAACAAACCAACAACCAAATGTTTTCCACAATCCACGAACAACCAACAATAATTCCCAGAACAAAAGAAACCAGCAAATAGTCGAGTGCCAAACCAGTAATTCCAGACGAAGAGTAATGAAACACCAGAAGTAAAAGAGTGTTCAATGCAGCAAATACCAACAGTTCAGCAACCAACAAACAGCTCAGTCAATGCAGACGACAGAACTTGGCCAAGGCAGCTTGACCAATATGAATTCTTATTCAACTTTCAGATGGTGTTTGGTTACAATCTATTTGGAAACTAACTTATGTTTTTCAGCTTTCTTTAAACTCAGTCAACCTTTCTTCAGACTAAAAGTTTCAGCTTTAAGACTAAAAATTCCAGCCTTTTTTCTCTTTTTCTGAAGACTAAAAGTCCACACCCTTTTTAAGTTCTCAAATGGCCTATTTATAGGCCAAATGAACCAGTGCAGCTGAGCTTCCCTCGTGTTGCAACTTGCAGTCTGCCCATACTCTTTAAAGCCCATGCCTAAGCATCTTTTGGTGCCAGCCCCTTTATTCCCCATGCCTGGTTTTGTTTAATCCAGAATTATGGGCTCATTTTATTATTCATTTTAAGCCCATGCCCTCATGTTTTGTTCCCCATTGGTATTAGTTTAATCTTAATTAGTACCCTACTTGTCAGCTCATTTAAACTAATCTTTCTGTCCTTTTTAACACCCCAGAATACCCTTGTTAACCCTTGATTATTACTGCCCTGCCCATTGCAGCATCAGGGCATTTTTTGAACTGATGAAAGTTCAAATTCAAGACTGCCTGGACTGAACCTTTTCAGTCATTTTTTACAATGCAAACAAACCATTTCAACAATGCTGGGGCATTCAGTCAGTGGCAAAGTTCAATTAGTCATGCGACATTAGTAGCTCATTCGATTCATTAGTTATAGAAAACTAATCGACGACATTTATCGAGTCGACTATACTAATTATAACAGGTAATAATCAGTCGTTCAAATAAACAACACATACGGGGACCTAAAGGGTTTCGGACAACTTGGTCAGTCACTAGGAACCTATATAAGTTATTCATGCGACGACTATATTAATCGGACATGCTTATCATAGGATGCATTCAAATCATACACAGAAAACCATCGACCAAATAAAAGGTCTTTACAGAGATGAAAGAAATCCGAATGAAAAATAACAAAAATAACAAACAAACACAACGAAACATGCTGACAACTTAATTAGAACTAAAACAAAAGAAAGGAAAACTTACCAAAAGAGTTTGAAATAAAAATGACCCAAATCTGACTCAACTTCGAACTCTTGAGGCCGAACAAACTTTAATCAGGGTGTCCTCACATGAGAACACCTTGATTAAGGTCTATTAGACTTCAAACCCTTGTTAAGACCGGCCGGATTCCAAGGCTATTAGTGTTCTAGGTTTTGGATATCCAGATCTGATTTTTAGGAAGTTGTGGGTAGATTCGGACCAAACCAAGCTTGGTTTGGTCACGAGGAAGGTCAGGGGAATGTCTGGTATGAAGATGGGGTGGTTTGGCATAGGTCTGGGTTCGACTCAAATCTTCAAATGAAGATTCGAGACGAAGGAAGTTGATTCGAGGCAAGAGGGTAATAGATCCATGTTCAGGAGAGTGAGAGGGTCTTAGGGTGTTCAGGAGGTGGTCACCGGCGTTCGTGCCGCCGGCTTTAATGGCGAGGGAGACTAGGGCGGCTTGCTAGGGTTTGGGGTTCCAGTGTTTGAGCTTGGGGACGATGACGAGGGGGTTCGGATAGGGGGCGTGGGGTGAAGGGTCGAGTTTATATATGGGGAGGCTGATTGGATCTGAGCCGTTAGATCAGATGATCTCAACGGCTTGGATCTGAGGATGAGAAATGAGACGGGGTCGTTTGGTAGTTAAACGGGGTCGTTTGGTTTAAGTGAGGGGTTGGGTCAGGCTGGTTATTTGGGTCGGGTTTGAACATGGGTCGCTGAAAGAGGTCCTGAACCGTTAGATCGGCTGGGACGGACGGCTCAGATTGATTTGCCTGAAACGACGTCGTTTCAGGAGGTGCCTGGGCAGGCCTGGTCTGGACTGGGTTTGAGTGCTGGTTTGGGCCTGTTTTTGTTTCATTTATTTTGGGCCCAACCGATTTTCCTTCACTCTTTTGCTTTTTTTTTCTTTTAAACAAAAATGAGATAATAATAAAATAGTGAAATTAAAATCAACAACACTGTAACATTTCCACAAAAAGATTTAAGTAAGTTAAATCACAACCTAGAACGAACGACGCATATATATTTATATTTTTTTGAATTTTCTTTTAACGACACATTTTTTTTTGTATTTTCGTTTGATAATGACTAGATGCAAAATGGACAGACCCACAAACGACTAACAACACATGTCACGAAAAGAAAAAATTTGTACAGCGAAGCCATTTGTCACTATTTTTATTTTCTTTTGGGGCGATTGTCCGTGAAGCAAAAATCACGTGCTTACACACATCAATTGGCGTGCTCCTGTCACACCAAATACTTACCCACGAGCCTATCCCGGACCAGGTTTCAGGCCTAGGCCAGCATTCAGGGGAGAAAGGGAACAGAAAAAGAAAACTTACACTCCATTAGGAGAGTCTTACACTAGTCTGTTCCACAGGCTGAGACAGCTAGACATGCTGAGACCAATACAATCCAAACTACCCAATCCTCCTCCAAAGAATCTGGATTACACCATTAGCTGTGAATATTGCTCCGGTGCACCAGGCCATGATACGGAGAAATGCTGGCATTTGAAAAATGCAATACAAGAGCTGATTGATACTAATAAAATCGAGGTTCAAACCCCCGAAGCCCCAAATATCAATAGAAATCCAATGCCAGCCCATCAAGAGGCTAATATGATAGAAATCATACAAGCTGATGGGGAGACAAAGAAGCCGTCACAAACTGTCATGATGATCAAGTCTCATGAAGCCAAGCCAGATAAGCAGTTGATAGAGGAGAAGCCGGTGTCTAAGCAGAACAAAAATGGTGATGAACCATCTATGATAGTCGATGAGGGATCATCGAGCAAAGTTGCTGCAAAACAAGAAAGGCCGAAAGTGATAGTACCAGGGGTTGCTAACAAACCCATTGTATTCGTGGAAGGAGCCCGTACAGATCGGGTTATTATTGCACCTGTAATCCAGCTGCCGGTCATCAACAACAAAGCCATCCCATGGAACTATGAACGGGTGACTGTAATGTACAAGGGAAAAGAAATCAAGGAAGAAGTGTGTGAGGTGCAAGGCTTGACTCGTTCGGGAAGATGTTTTACTCCCGAAGAGTTAAGAAAAACTAAAAATAATCCAACGCCAACAAAGAGAGCTGTGACGGAAGAAGAGGCGGAGGAGTTTTTAAGAAAAATGAAACTCCATGATTATTCTGTTGTGGATCAATTAAAGAAGACCCCCGCTCAAATTTCATTGTTGTCATTACTGATCCATTCAGAGGAGCACCGTCTGGCTTTGATGAAAATCCTGAATGAGGCTCATGTTCCTGAAAAGATCTCTGTAAATCATTTGGGAAAAATAGCCAACAGAATCTTTGAGACAAACAGAATTACATTTGCTGATGATGAATTACCTGTGGAAGGTACCGAGCACAACAGAGCTCTTTACCTCACCGTGAAATGTGAAAACTCCGTAGTAACCCGGGTATTGGTTGACAATGGGTCAAGTGCAAACATATGCCCTCTCTCCACTTTAAACAAATTAAAAATTAAAGAGGAGAGGATCCAGAAGAATAGTATCTGCGTACGGGGGTTTGACGGTGGAAGCAGAGATTCATTTGGCGACATAGTGTTGGAACTAACTATAGGGCCAGTTGAATTCACAATGGAATTCCAAGTGTTGGACATAACTGTTTCTTACAACTTGTTGTTGGGTCAACCATGGATCCATGTTGCTAAAGCAGTCCCGTCAACACTACATCAGGCTGTCAAGTTTGAATGGGATTATCAAGAAGTAGTCGTGCATGGAGAAGAAAGTTTAAATGCTCACAGCAGTACCATTGTACCGGTCGAGGGAACAGAAAATGACCAGGGACCATGGGTATACCAAGTGACCGACACAGTGTCGATAGAGAAAATTCCAGAGGGGAAATACCTTCCAAATCCAAAGATATCCTCTGCATCAGTCATGGTAGCTTATGAAATGTTAAAGAATGGCTTTATACCCGGCAAAGGTCTGGGTTTATCTTTGCAAGGAATTATACAACCAGTATCTCTCCCCGAGAACTGGGGAACATTCGGTTTGGGGTTCATACCCACTGCCAATGACGTGATAAGGGCTAGGAAGCTGAAACACCAAGCATGGGTTCTTCCAAAACCAGTCCCACATCTGTCAAAGTCTTTTGTCAAGACCGGTGCTAAAAATCGCCTGATAACAACAATTCCTAAATCCCGGGTCAATCCTAAGGAGGAATTAATTGAAAGATTCGAGAAATTGTTTAGTGATGTGAATATGTTGGAAAGCGGAGAAGGGTGTAGCAACGCAGAAGTTCAATTCGTTGGGCCAGAAACAAAGCTCAGTAATTGGAAAGCCACTCCTCTCCCAATTCGAAAGGAGTCTTGGTAGTTTATTTTGATTTTCTTTCAGTTTGTTTGGGTTACTTTAGGGTTGTAATCCCAAAGCTTATCTTACAGTTTGTTTGAAGTGTGCAAAACCTTGTTATCTTTCATCATCCAATAAAAAGCAGTTCCCCTTTTATTATCATTCCTAATAGTTTTCTTTTCTTTTTCTTCTTTCCTGTACAGTTCTTTTTACGCTGGCTCTAGTGATATGGCATGCATGAGGAATCCTCAGCCCAGTCTTAAAAATCAATCTGGTTCCGAAATATTAATTCAAGAAATATATTGTGATTATGAATCAGAATATGATGAAGATGAGGTTTTTGAAGAGATTAGTAAAGAGTTAATTCACTTTGAGGAAAAAATCAAACCTAACTTGAGTGATACCGAGGACATCAATATAGGGGACACGAGTAATGTCCGGGAAACTAAAATAAGTGTCCATCTTGAACCAAAGATCCGAGAGGAATTAATTAAAGCACTCATAGAATTCAAAGATGTTTTTTCATGGTCGTATGACGACATGCCGGGCCTGAGCACTGATTTAGTGGTTCACAAATTGCCCACCGATCCAACTGTGCCTCCTGTCAAGCAGAGGCTAAGAAAATTCAAGCCTGACATGAGTGTGAGAATTAAGGAAGAAATCACCAAACAATTGGAAGCAAAGGTCATTCGAGTCACTCGATATCCTGTTTGGTTGGCTAATATCGTTCCTGTACCAAAGAAAGACGGCAAAATTAGAGTATGCGTCGACTATCGCAATCTCAACAAAGCAAGTCCAAAGGATAATTTCCCATTACCCAATATCCATATTTTGATCGACAATTGTGCCAAGCATGATATAGGGTCTTTCGTGGATTGTTATGCCGGGTATCATCAAATTCTAATGGATGAAGAAGATGCAGAAAAGACGGCATTCATCACACCATGGGGAACTTATTGCTACCGGGTAATGCCATTCGGTTTAAAGAACGCCAGAGCAACCTATATGAGAGCAATGACCACAGTGTTTCATGATATGATACACAAGGAGATTGAGGTATACGTGGACGATGTGATCATAAAATCAAAGCATCAGGCCGACCACGTTGGGGATTTGAGGAAGTTCTTCTTAAGACTTCGCAGGTACAACCTCAAGCTTAACCCTGCCAAATGCGCATTTGGAGTTCCATCTGGAAAATTGCTGGGATTCATAGTCAGTCGACGAGGTATCGAGCTAGACCCATCAAAAATCAAAGCCATCCAAGAATTGCCACCTCCCAGGAACAAAACTGAAGTAATGAGTTTGTTGGGAAGGTTGAATTATATCAGCAGGTTTATTGCTCAGCTCACAACAACTTGTGAGCCAATTTTCAAATTGTTGAAAAAGGATGCTGCGGTCAAATGGACCGATGAGTGTCAAGAAGCGTTCGATAAGATAAAAGGGTACTTGTCGAACCCACCCGTGTTGGTCCCGCCAGAGCCAGGAAGACCTTTGATTCTTTACTTGACGGTTTTGGAAAATTCATTTGGTTGTGTATTGGGGCAACATGACCTCACTGGCAGAAAAGAACAGGTCATCTACTACCTTAGCAAGAAGTTCACAGCTTATGAGGTTAAGTATACTCATCTGGAAAAGACATGTTGCGCCCTAACATGGGTAGCTCAAAAATTGAAACACTATTTGTCATCCTACACTACTTACCTCATTTCTCGGTTGGATCCATTGAAATACATTTTTCAAAAGCCTATGCCAACGGGAAGACTGGCAAAGTGGCAGATATTACTCACAGAATTCGACATCATCTATGTGACTCGAACTGCAATGAAGGCTCAAGCACTGGCCGATCATTTAGCCGAAAACCCGGTCGATGAGGAATATGAGCCGTTGAAAACTTATTTTCCTGATGAAGAAACAATGCATATCGACGAGGTGAAGCAAATTGAAAAGCCTGGCTGGAAACTTTTCTTTGATGGAGCCGCTAACATGAAAGGAGTCGGAATAGGAGCTGTAATCATTTCTGAAACAGGGCATCACTATCCTGTTACGGCTCAATTGCGATTTTATTGCACCAATAATATGGCTGAATATGAAGCTTGCATTTTGGGGTTAAGGCTAGCCGCAGACATGGGTATCCGAGAAATCTTAGTCATGGGAGATTCAGATCTTTTGGTACATCAAATTCAAGGAGAATGGGAAACCCGAGACTTGAAGCTCATACCATACCGACAATGTCTACATGATCTTTGTCAGCGGTTTCAATCAGTGGAATTCCAACATATTCCAAGAATCCATAATGAGGTTGCCGATGCATTGGCTACCCTGGCATCAATGTTGCACCATCCGGACAAAGCTTATGTAGATCCAATACATATTCAAGTCCACGATCAGCACGCTTATTGCAATATGGTTGAAGAAGAATTTGATGGTGAACCATGGTTCCACGACATCAAGGAGTATATCAGGATGGGGATATATCCCGCACAAGCCACAGGAGATCAAAAGAGGACCATTAGGCGATTGGCAAATGGATTCTTCTTAAGCGGAGGAGTTTTGTATAAAAGAACACCAGATCTTGGATTATTAAGATGCATAGATGCCAGACAAGCTGCAGCTGTCATGTCTGAAGTACATTCAGGAGTTTGCGGACCCCACATGAGTGGATATGTGTTGGCAAAGAAAATCCTCCGAGCCGGTTACTATTGGCTTACCATGGAGCGAGATTGTATCAGTTTTGTGCGCAAGTGTCATCAATGCCAAATACACGGAGATTTGATTCATTCTCCACCATCCGAGTTGCACACAATGTCGGCACCATGGCCCTTCGTTGCCTGGGGCATGGATGTGATTGGACCAATTGAGCCGGCAGCATCCAATGGGCACAGGTTCATTCTGGTAGCTATTGATTATTTTACCAAATGGGTTGAGGCCAAGACATTCAAATCAGTGACCAAGAAAGCTGTGGTCGATTTTGTCCACTCAAATATCATATGTCGATTCGGAATCCCGAAGGTGATCATCACAGATAACGGTGCTAATCTTAACAGCAACTTAATGAAGGAAGTATGTCAACAGTTTAAGATTACACATCGTAACTCTACCCCATATCGGCCCAAGGCGAATGGAGCAGTAGAAGCAGCCAACAAAAACATAAAGAAGATACTTCGGAAAATGGTAGAAGGTTCAAAACAATGGCATGAAAAATTACCATTTGCATTATTGGGATACCGCACTACTGTTCGCACTTCAGTAGGAGCAACTCCTTATTTGTTGGTATATGGCACTGAAGCAGTAATTCCTGCAGAAGTTGAGATTCCTTCCCTTCGGATCATCGCCGAAGCAAAGATTGATGATGATGAATGGGTCAAAACCCGTCTGGAACAGTTAAACTTGATTGATGAAAAACGATTGGCCGCAGTATGTCATGGTCAATTATATCAAAGAAGAATAGAAAGAGCATACAACAAAAAGGTGCGTCCCCGGAAGTTTGAAGTAGGTCAGCATGTGCTGAAACGTATTCTTCCACATCAGGTCGAGGCAAAAGGTAAATTTGCCCCGAATTGGCAAGGACCCTTCATTGTGACCAGAGTATTATCGAATGGTGCACTATGTTTAAAAGATATTTAAGGCAAATGCATAGATATGGCGATCAATTCTGACGCGGTAAAGAGATATTATGCATAAAATTTTTGAATGTTTGTATTTAGCATTATTTCGAAGATTGAAATGACAAAGGCAATTTATTCTGCTATCCAAACACTATACCCTTTGTTTCCCCCCTTTGAGCCATACTTGTTTCTTTCCTACCCCCTCTTGGAAGCAATGAAAATCAAATAAAAAAAAACATCACTATTAGTTAGTGAACTACGTTTGACCTGATTCCTCAAAGAAGGATACGTAGGCGCCTCACGGCTTGGTCATAGGGTGCACAATATACATAATGTGCACAAAAAGTTATGTCAAGCGACCCCAATCAAAAACTGGGGCAAAGAAACTGTATTGCAAATAAGAGAAAGATTCCAAGAGTTGTAATTTTTTTAACCCATACCAAGAACTGTTTAGCTTTTAATACCTTTTCCATTTCTAACCCCATACCAAAAAGACCTTTCGATCAATCTTAGAAAAATGCTGAGACAAGCAAATGAAGATGGTTCATAACACTCTGGTACAAACAAGAAAAGAAAGTAAAAATGAGAGAGTCTTATAGGTGAAAACCCACACGGGCACCATAAGGCGACGGAAGTTGAGAGAAAAGTAAAAATGAGAGAGTCTTATTGGTGAAAATCTTCGTAGGCACCATAAGACGAAAAGGAAGTGAGAAATGAACAAATGAGGAAGGTTTATCGGTGAAAACTCTTTGAGACATTGCAAGTCCAACAGGTCTGTGAAATGAAAAATGAAGTTGGATTATGGAAATTTTGGCAAAAAACAAAAAATGAGACAATTGAAAGGAGATTGATTAAAAGACTGGGTTGATTAATCCGAAATGCATACCCTGATCATTGGTGCCAGTAACTCCAATCAGATAAGTTTTTATTCTTTCTCCAACAGTCATCCAAAATTGGATTTTTCTTTTCATTCTATAATTGTCGAAATCAGCGTGTTTCGTCACTAATAATCTTACTTTTCTAAAAGCTTTGAGATAAGTTTTATTCCAAACAAATAAGAAGGAATGTCAAGGTATACTACCGAGATTCAAGGTTACAAAATACAGCCACGAAAGGTGGGAGATAAAAGATATGGGTGTAAGAAAGGTGAAATTAAAAATGGATCAGCAAAGTCAGAAGGGACATATGATTACAGTTAAAAGGGTTTGAAGGAAAACATACAGAGGGGAATCCTATAGCCAAGGATCAATTACAAGGACAAAACAGTCTTTTCAACCATTCCAAGGCAATAAAGAGAAATGAAGAGAAGCATCACCATCGGCAAGAATACCCCAGTCAACTACCCTGCTTTAAACTAACGAAGATTTCTTTGATTTAAAACAGGAGCAAATACAATATTTGTGGCAGGAAATACCTGATAAGAATTGAAGAAATCAGGCATCCACCTGGAGAATGAGGATGAGAATTAAAAAAGTCAGGCGTCCACCTGGAGAATGAGGATGAAGAAGTTAAAAAAAAGTCAGGCGTCCACCTGGAGAATGAGGATGAGAAAAAGAAGAAGTCAGGCGTCCACCTGGAGAATGAGGATGAAGAAAAGAAGAAGTCAGGCGTCCACCTGGAGAATGAGGATGAAGAAAAGAAGAAGTCAGGCGTCCACCTGGAGAATGAGGATGAGAATTAAAGAAGTCAGGCGTCCACCTGGAGAATGAGGATAAGAATTAAAGAAGTCAGGCGTCCACCTGGAGAATGAGGATAAGAATTGAAGAAGTCAGGCGTCCACCTGGAGAATGAGGATGAAGAATTAAAAAAGTCAGGCGTCCACCTGGAGAATGAGGATGTAGAAGTTAAAAAGAAGTCAGGCGTCCACCTGGAGAATGAGGATGAGAAAAAGAAGAAGTCAGGCGTCCACCTGGAGAATGAGGATAAGAATTGAAGAAATCAGGCGTCCACCTGGAGAATGAGGATGAAGAATTAAAGAAGTCAGGCGTCCACCTGGAGAATGAGGATGAGAATTAAAGAAGTCAGGAGTCCACCTGGAGAATGAGGATGAGAAAAGAAGAAGTCAGGCGTCCACCTGGAGAATGAGGATGAAGAAAAGAAGAAGTCAGACGTCCACCTGGAGAATGAGGATGAAGAAAAGAAGAAGTCAGTCGTCCACCTGGAAAATGAGGATGAAGAAAAGAAGAAGTCAGGCATCCACCTGGAGAATGAGGATAAGAATTAAAGAAGTCAGGCGTCCACCTGGAGAATGAGGATGAAGAATTAAAGAAGTCAGGCGTCCACCTGGAGAATGAGGATGAAGAAGTGAAGAAGTCAGGCGTCCACCTGGAGAACGAGGATGAAGAAAGAAAAGAAGCAGTCAAGGCACCCACCTGGAGAACGAAGGAATACAATTGAAGTTTTGAAATCAAAAGCCCACTCATATGATAAAGGAGCACATTTAGAATCAATAAAGCAGAGAAGTCCAACAAAATCCCCAGCAAGAAACAACAAGAGTCCCAAAAGAAAATACGGGACACAATGAAAAGGAATACGGAATAAGCCAAATGCCCAAGAGTCACCAAGATATCAAGACAACAAGAAACGCAAGGGCATGACCTAGATAAGATTTTTTATAATTCCTGTACCATAATCTAGTTTAGTTTTTGTATTACCTTTGAAGTAAGGTGTAATAAGGAGGTCAGCAAGCAGTAAAAACAGCACGAAGCAGCAGTAACATCACAGTCCCACGGTAGTCCCAGCTACCCAAAACTTCCCGAACTACATTGACCTGATTCCTTTATAGCCAAGGATATGTAGGAAACCTTTGAAGCAGAGGTTCGGTCAAATCTTTCAAAAAATGCTTCCCACGGAGTATTTGAACGGGCAAAAATCGCTCGTGTCCGCTCACTTTATCTTTGCACGAAAACTCTTCGAGTTTCCGCACAAAGAGGGGCAGCTGTGAGCACGTAATTTTTGCCTTACGAAAACTACTCCAAAATAAATCAAAAATAAAATAAATTTCTTTTACTGTGTAATTCTTGAATTTGCGTGGTGTTAAATATTTGTGTTATGTCCGTAAATGTTTACTTTGTCATAATAAAAATGAAAATTAAAATAAAATACATGTTGCATGCATATAGGATTTTATTATGCATTTGAAAGATAATTTAAATAAAATCACAAAAAATATGCATTCGTTCTATTTTTAAAATGTGTCGTTATGTGATTAATGATTTATGTACGTGTTAATGGTTATTTAAAGATAATTAGTATTATTGTAATGATAATTTTGTTTTATAATTTTTGATTAGGATTTTATTAATTAATAATAAAATAGAATAAAATAAAATAAGTTGTAAAACAAAAAAAATTGGACATGGATTTAAATCCAGGCCCAAAACCAAATTACTCCCCCTTTCGCCCAATTCAGGCAACCCAGGCACCAGTCCAAATCAAACGAGTCAAAACGACATCGTTTGATTATAGTTTATCAGGGACCGTTGGATCAAAGCCAACCAACGGCTGAGATCCCACGAACCTTAACCCATATCCATTACCCGACCCAATGCCCCGATTCAGCCCGACCCCAGCAGTGAACCAAACGACACCGTTTGGCTAAGTGAACTAATCCTGGCCATCTATTCTCATTGATCCAACGGTCAAGATTAATCCACCCCACCCCTATATAAGGACCAAAACCTTACCCCGGCTCCCCTAGCCAAACCCCCCTCTCCTTCCCTATTCATCGTCCCTACCGAAACTCACTCCTAACCCTAGCCGCCCTAGGATCCCACCGCCTGAAACCCGACGGCAACAACGCCGCCGGTCACCAAAATAACACCCTAGAACCCCCTGAACATCCTCTATCCAGATATGCTAGCCACTTAGCTCGAATCTTTTTGAAGGTTCTCGAATCTTCATTTGAAGATTCGAGCCGAGTTTAGATCTAAACCAAACAACCCCTAGTTGATACCATAGTACCCCCTAGCATGCTTTGTTATGGATCTGATGTTTGTTTGGCTCGAATCAGTTCCGAGTTTCTCGAATCTTCTTTTGAAGATTCGGACCAAACAAGAACAAACTCAGATCCGTTCTAAACTGACACCAAATGACCCCTAGGCTACCCTCACCCTTGTGTCGTATTTAGTCCCCCTCGAATCTGACCAAAAATGGTTAAGTCCCAAATCGAACCTTCAAGAACCCTAGAAATACCAGACTTTTGGATTCTGTTCACTTCAGACGAAAGATTGAGGTTTAATCGACCTTAGTCAAAGTATTTTCAATAGAAAATACTTCGACTAAGGTCTGTTTGATTTCAAACAAAGTCCAAATCCAAGTTGAGTTGAGTCCGGTTAAAATTGAAGGATTCAAAGGTATTTTTCTGTTTCTAATGAATATTCTACATGTATTCTTGTTTGTTTAATAACCTGTTAATTTTTCATGTTTTTTTTTGATTAATTCTGTCATCTTTATCTCCTACCCGTCTACTTAATCCAAACATGAATTATTTCTGTTGGTTGTGATTGTTTACAATGTGTGTAATCGACTCGATTAAGTTCGTCGATTAGTTATATTACGAATTTTCATTTCTGAAAATGCTGACTGAAACAGTCTGCTTCTATTGTTTTAGACTGATTATGGACAAATGTTGTAAATAGTCAACTGATTAATACTCGTCAATTAAATCATGTTTGTTTGTGAATCAGTGAATTCAAATGTATGCTGTATATGTTGTTTTCTGAACAGGGCATTGTCAGTATATTGACAATGCTCCTGTGTATGTTTGATCTTAGTTCAATTTGAAGTTCAGTTTGAATTATTATGCTGAACTCAGTGTAATATTGTTGTAATGTCAAGTTTGAATTCAAGTTTACAAAAGTTGGTCAAATACAATTGTGTTAGGAGGTTAATAGGATTGGTTATAGCTGTAAAATCAGAAGGATAATTAAGTTTATACAGATTATAGAATCTGTTTTGCAGTAGGTTCTGATTTTTCAGTAATAACATCAGGATTTCAGGGGGTACTATTGGGATGGAAATAATGTGATAGTGTGCTGATAATGGAATGTTAATGGCTATTAGTTAATGATACTATTGGGGAACAAGGGATAATGGGCTGCTAGAAATCAGGAAAAAGTTAACTTAATGGAATTTAAAGTAGAAAAACAGATTTTTAATGGAAATTTTCTGTTTTTTAAAAAGAAAAAGGGGTCCAGGCAGACCTGTATAAGAAGGGGGAATGGGGACTAACTTGAGGGCAGACTTTAAGAGATTTTAAAAAAAACTTTAAGAGATTTGAAGAGAGAAAAAAAAACAGATTTGAAGAGGAGAGTCTTTCAGAAGAAAAAAAAATAGGAAGAAGAAAAATAGGAAGAGAAAAATCTTATTTGAAAGGAAAAAGAAATCAGATTTTAACAGTAGCCTTTCAGGAAGAAAAAGAGAGTGTGAGATTGAGAGAAAAATCAGATTTAAAGATCAGTTTTCAGAGAGATACATTTGAAGAAAACAGAAAGAAAGAAAGAGAGAAATAAAATCAGAAACAGAAATTTGAAAAGAAAACAGAAACAGAAAAAATAAGAAATAGGAATCCGAAACAGGAAGAAACTGAAAATCTGAAAAAATGTTATCCTTCTAGAATCTGTCCGTTGTTTGTTTTGTGGATATTATTCAGTCTGAATCTGAAATTTTTCTCAAGTTACTGTCACTGTTCATCTGGGTTAACGAGTTTGGTTCAGACTTGCTAAATACTGCTATTCTGCTGACTTTGTTACTGTTGCAACTGCTGAAATTTACTCTTTCTACCTTCATTTTCAGGTACATATCTCTTAAATTCTATATTGGAAAGAGATTCAACATGACAAATAAATGAATTTCAAATTAAAATGCTGCCTTCTATCGTTTAAGTTTAAACATTTAAATTTCAGCTTTGGTTTCATGTTGGATAACCAGTAGGGAGTTCGACTTGACGGCTACAAGTTAATTGTCTTATTTTTAAATTCATATAAAAACTTTGTAATAATGTTATCCATGTTAAAATTTCATTAGTTTAGTTATCTTTGAGTTGTGTAAATACGAAGCATGGCAGAAAGTTGGCTTTTATTTACACTTTATGATATTGTTAGATAGGTATAGCATAATATGGAATTATCAAAGAAAATATGCTATTAGTTTATTTTGTTAGTTAATTAGTTGTTGTTTAAAGCTAGATGATGATTGGTTGCAATTTGCTATCTTTTGGCATAACATTGGTTGTGTTCATAATTTATAGTTGAAAGATGCGTTAGTATAATCCGTATGTTCACGATGTCAAATATGGTAAGTAATATTGTATGCAATATCATTTTATTAAGTCAACTAGACTTGTTCTCTTTCTTAATAATAAAGGGCTTAGGAACTTATACAATGTGAAAGTTAATAGTTAGTAATAATTCACATAGATTGAGAATCAAATTGGTTTGATTATATCTATATCTATCCTAACTCAATCATATGCATAATTAATTAAATTAATTTCGTCTATTAAGATTAAAACAAGTATATGAGAATAAGATGAGATGTACGAACACCAATTGCAAAACTTTATATCAATGGTAATTATGAATAGAACTTGCACTAAATAAAAAATATATAATAAAAGCTCTTGAAAAATATTCTTTTTTTTTATAATTCATTTTCAGTTTCATATGCAATTCATTCTTTGGCATATATATATATATATGTCATATTTGTTAAAAATAGTATTAATCATATTTTTATTCTGTTCTTTGCATTTGAATAGTTGGAATGAATATAATTTATACTCGGAAATTATAATCGACGGGCAACCTTTAATAGATTGTGAATTTTTTTCAAAGAATTTATAGGCCTCTAAAATGGGAGTTCTCATGATTTTCACATAAAAAATATATGAATATAATAAACAATTTGTGGAAAATCCCTAATACCATTACAAGTATTTTGCGCAATTAGGGATGTGTTCGTGTACCCTGATTATATTTTTAAAAGCAAATTCGGATTATGCGTACGCGCAATTTCGAGCGAATATTTAAAAAAAAGGATTTTTCCAAAGGCGTTAAATTAATTTCATAAAAACCGAGATGTGCGGTTCATTATTTAAGAAAAACAAATATTCTTGATTCGACACAATTTCGAAAAAAAAAATGATTGCTTAATAAATAAATTATCAAAAGTTATTGTGGACACGTACGCGTCACACTTAGCTTCAATCACCTCCACCCCCAAGATTTTGGCTAGTTCGAGACATGCAATCATGGCCTCATATTTGGCCTCGTTGTTAGTCAATTTCAAAGTCCTAATAGATTGTCTAACTACATTGCCTTTTAGTGGATTCAATATGATGCCAAGTCCGGACCCTTTTGCATTCAAGGTACCGTCCGTAAAGAGGGTCCAATTCCCCGAAGATGTCCCCGAGTTTACCAAGAACTCTTTTTCGACCTCGGGTATTAGGGCCGGCGTAAATTCGATCACGAAATCTGCTAAAATTTGAGATTTAATGGTTGTCCGGTGTTGATATTCAATATCGTACCCGCTGATTTCCACGGTCCAATTGGCTAATCGCCCCGAGAGCCCGAGTTTATGCATTATATTTCTCAATGGGTAAGTAGTCACAACATATATAGGATGGCAGTGAAAATACGGTTTCAGCTTCCTAGAGGCACTTAGAAAAACAACCAATTTTTCTAGGTGAGGGTACTTATTTTCGGCCTCACCTAGAGTCATAGTTACATAGTAAATTGGAAATTGCGTACCTTGCTCTTCTCGGATAAGGACTCCCCATACCGCTATCTCTAATACTACCAAGTATAAATATAGTTGTACATTTGCCTTCTGCGTATGAAGTAGTAATGGGCTCGATAGATACTGCTTGAGTTCCTCTAGGGACCGTTGGCACTCCAGGGTCTATGAAAAGTTATTCTTCTTCTTCAGTAGTGAGAAGAATCGGTGGCTTTTATCGGAGGACCTCGAGATGAATCGCCCTAGGGAGGCTATACATCTGGTTAATCTTTGCACGACCTTCATCCACAACCGTGATATCTTTGATGGCTTTTATCTTGTTGGGGTTGATATCGATTCCCCGGTTGGATACCATGAATCTGAGGAATTTACCTGATTCAACTCCAAACGCACATTTCTCCGGATTCAGCTTCATATCGTACTTCTTCAATATGCTTAAAGATTTTTGCAAATGTTTTAAATGGTCCTATACTCGCAGGAACTTAACCAACATATCGTCAATGTAAACCTTCATTGATTTTCCTATTTTTTCTTCGAACATCCGGTTTATTAGGCGTTGATAAGTGACACCGACATTTTTTAATCCGAATGGCATCACGTTATAACAATATGTGTCGTACTTAATGATGAAAGAGGTTTTTTCCTGATCATCCGGGTTCATCCGTATTTGGTTGTACCCAGAGTAGGAGTCAAGAAAACTGAGGATCTCTTGGCCAGTCATGGCATCGATCATGCGATCGATGTTGGGCAAAGGGAAAGAGTTCATGGGACATGCCTTAGTCAAATCCTTATAGTTTACACACATTCTTAATTTATTCCCTTTTTTAGGGACTACCACTACGTTTGCTAACCTATCTGGGTGTTTAACCTCCCGAATGGATCCTATTTTAAGGAGTTTAGATACCTCGTCCTTGATGAAAGCATGTTTGACCCCAGACTGGGGTCTCCTCTTCTGCTTGACTGGGTGGAATTGCGGGTTCAGGCTTAGCTTGTGGGTGGTTATCTCCGGCGGGATCCCTATCATATCAAGGTGGGACCAAGAGAAACATTCTATGTTACCTCTAAGAAATTGAATGAGTTTTTTCCTGAGCTCGGGACTTAACCCTGTGCCCAGGTATACCTTTCAATCAGGTAGATTCTCGATCAATATGACCTGTTTCAGCTCCTTGACCGTCGATTTAGTAGTGTCGGAATCATCGGGGGGCTATAAAATACTTAGGAACCCCGTAGTCATCATCTTTATCAGTCCCCTGCTTCTCCGGTTGGGTCGGGGCTGGTGTTGGTAATTTCTATTTAGCTTCTTGCTTTGTGACCGAACTTGGCCCCTTTGTCATTGCAAGTGTGGATATCGAAATCGCCTCTTCGATCGCAAACATTTCCTTTGCGGGTGGCTGCTCTTGGTAGATTGTTTTAATCCCTCTCGGTGTTGGAAATTTTAACACTTGGTGCAGAGTCGAGGGCACTGCCCTCATGTTGTGGATCCATGGCCTCCCGAACAGAGCATTGTACCTCATGTCTCCTTTTACCGCATAAAACTTAGTTTCCTGGATGGTCCCGGCGGCATTCACTAGTAATGTTATCTCCCCCTTAGTGGTTTCACATCCCATGTTGAATCTGTTTAGAACCTGGACTACAGGCACAATTTGATCTTATAGACCGAGTTGTTCTACGACCCTCGATCGGATGATGTTGACCGAGCTACCTAGATTAATTAACATACGCTTAACTTGAGATTTATTTATGAGTACAAATATTACCAGTGCATTGTCGTGGGGCTGCATGATCCCCTCTGCATCCTCGTCGTTGAAAAATAAGGTTCCTTCTGGTATGTAATCTCGAGTCTGTTTTTCTTTTATGATAGATACTTTGGTGCGCTTCAACATCGGCCTTGAGGGAAATTGACCCCGCCGATGATCATATTAATGACGTGTTGAGGTTCTTCTTGTACGGTCTATTTATTAGAATATCTATTCCCAAATGGATCTTGTCTTGGTCGCTCAGGAATTCTCGAAGGTGTATGTTGTTGAATAACCGGGCTACTTCCTCTCTCAACTGTCAGCAATCCTCTGTTCTATGGCCGTGAGTTCCATGATATTTGCACATCTAGTTAGGATCCCTTTGGTCTAGATCGGATTGTAGAGGTCGAGGCCATTTGGTGTCCTTGATGCATCCGATAGCTGATACAATAGCGGTAACATCGACGTTAAAGTTATATTCCGATAACCTCTATACTTCCTTAGGCCTGATAGGTCTGTCGAAACCGCTTTTGATCATGAGTCCTCGGTTGCTTTGACCTCGATCACTTCTCCTTTCATTTCGCATATAACTTCGCCCGGACCCACTACTTCTTCGGTCTCCATTGTAAGGCTGATACCGATCCCTGTTTGACCTCGGTTCACGGTCAATATCTCTCTTGACTCTGTTGATGGTTCTAACGGGATAAACGGACCCCGAAGGGGCCCCAAGTAGATCATCTTTGACTCTGATTTTTTATTGATACCGATTGTGCACGTAGGCCTAAGTAACAGCCGGATATTCTATTAGATTTTGTTTCAACTGCTGTGAAGCCACTAAGCTTCGAACATTAAGTCCCTAGGTGAAAGCTTGAACGGTCCAATCATTAGCGACCGATGGCAGATTCATCCTTTCCGTTTGAAATTGGGACACGAACTCTATGAGCATCTCATTATCCTTTAGTTTTACTTTGAAAAGGTGAGGTTTCTCCGAACTTGTCCAACAAGACAACCTCGATCTCATCATCCTCCAGACCGTTCCCTTTGTAGGAGGTGACATGCTTGTTTGGGTCGGTCATTCCGTTGTACTTAGGAATCTCGGGCATGCGGAACTTCTTATGAATCTGCTTTGGAGCCGTACTCAGAGGAAAAGGTTTTTGTACGAACTTCTTGGAATCCAGGCCCTTCAATATCGATGGTGCTCCTGGGATTTGATCAACCCTAGAATTGTAGGTTTCCACCTTCTTGTTGTTTGCTTCGATTTTCTTCTCCCCCAATTCTACCGGTTTCGTTAGTTTTTCAAGCATCTTCATGATCTCGGGGTTGATCCCCGATTTATTTTTATTCGACAACCTCGCTGCGATCAGTTCATCCCTGCGGGTGACTTCTCGGGACATATCAGTTTTAGTTCTGCTCGGTGCACGGCCTTGGTTCTGTAACTGATCTATCGCTGCCTATTGAGCCTGTAACATTTTGAAGATCATCCGTAAATTAATCCCGTCTCCTCCATTGTTTTGTGTATTCTGAACTGCCGATTGGGCACCACCACGGATGCTATTCTTGGGGTTGGTAGGCAGATTTGTATCGATAGCCACATGCGAGTTAGCGTCAATTGGGTTTGCGATTGGAATTCTGATGGGATCAACCGATGGTACCTTGTCACTGGGCACTATGTAGTTATTTCACCGTGATGGCTGGACTCGTTGTCAACGTGTAGGAGTGCTAACTGTAAGTTTGGTATTTTGAGCTTTAACCCGAAATTAGAGGCACTTCAAAGAACAAGTGTAAAGTAGTGTGTTATGGTTATTTGTATCAAATAACCACTATTATCCTTAACCCTACGTTGGGCGCCAAACTGTTTACCCTCGAAATCGGATAACAATTGAATTTGTATGTGGTTTTAAGAATACGCGGATTAACTTGACATAAAGCGATAAACAATGATAAAGTAAATTCAAACCACATGAACTGAATAGTTACAGTCTTGGGATGTTAGTCACACTCGAACTGGATGCGCTTCGGTCGCTATCAAGATACAATATAATAAGAGCTTAAAGAGAGAAATAATGATGTATTGCTTTGGAATATGTGTTATAATGTGCTAAACGAATTATCAGACCCCATTTATAAAGTAGGAAAATCCTACTTTATGTACAATTCTATAAAAGGTAAAAATCTCCTGATTTGCCGATTGTCGATTCCTTATTGATACGTGCCGAGACTCCCGCCGTAATATCCGACTGGTCACGGGTATTTCGGTCTTCTGTTGATTATGCTAACAATATTTCTTCGAGCTCGTCGGGATTAGGGTCGATTCCGGGACCACAGACTCAATGTTCTCGAAGACAGGTATTCTGACCGTGGGATCTAGTTCGGTGGGACTTGGGATCGATTTTCATTCCTCCATGTTCCGGGTCTGATTTACCATGTCGTAGACGAGCCCGATTTCGACCGTATACAAGCATTAAACTCATTATAATTTTAAAGTTATGGGTTCAAATCTACTATTTGTTGCAATTTTTGTAGATTTTGCACATAAATTTATGCTCTGTATTGAAAGTTATGGGTTCAGTTGAACCCGTCACGTATATACTACATACGCCCCTGAATACCGGACTTAAGCGTATAGGGTTCGAACTTATGACATACGCCTAACCCCACATCACATGTTACGCTCTTTTGCATTTTTTTTTTGTTTTTATTATTTTAATTTTGAGATGCAAAATAAAAAATACAGTAAGAAACATTCAAAATTGACAAAGCAACATTTGCATATAATCACGAAACTAGCTTTATAGTTATTATATGTAGTTTTATTTTGCTATATGCATGGTTATATAGGGCACCGAGTGTATACAATTGCAACAATATTTGCATATGCTACAATGATGCTTACCGATTCGTTTCTAACCAAAATAATTTGCCGACAGGTCAACTAACATGTTCAGGTCATTAGCTACAAAATATTAAATTAATCTGTATAGAAAATGTTAAAATAAGGGTAAGAGCACATGATTGTGAAGAGTGCTGTGGACTGATGACATTATTGTTTACTTATGACCAGTACTACTATAGTGCCACTTTTATTTCAGATCTCATAGTTCTCACTTTATTCTAATTTGTAAAGAAGGGATTAAAAAATGCTTTTCGAACGGTAATGGAATCTTCTTATCCCTTTCCCTTCTGTTCCCTCCCTCGTAGGGTTGGGTATAATTTGGTAAATACCGAATTACCGTATTGAAATCGAAAATTTTGATATTTGGTATACGGTATTTTAGTATTTGGTATGGTATTTGATTTAAGTTTTTAAAAAAAAATTGATATTAGGTATGGTATTTGGTATTTTAAAATAAAATACCGAAATACCGATACCATATCGAAATATATATTATATTACACAAAACACATATTATCAGTTATAACATAAATATAAAAAATCTAAAATTTTACTTTCCTTTATTCTCAAAGTTCATCAATTAAGTCTAAACAAGTAACAAGACATTTCTAATGATCAAATATACTTTTATGTACAATTTTCTCTATTTCGGTCATTATTTATTAGTTTTGGACAAAAGTTTTGTTAACAAACATTTTCAGTTTTGTATTTTTGAGTACTTTAATTAAGAATATTAGAGTGTATGACTCTATGCACTAGTTAGTATTCAAACCGAATAAACCGAAGTTACCGAACTGAAAAAGTCGAAACCGAAAGGAGAAAAACCGAACCATGCCGAATTTAACTAGATATGGTATTGGTATAGGATTTTAAGAAACCGAATACCGAAAATACAGAACCAAAATATCTAAATACTGTACCGTACCGACCGACGAACACTCCTACTCGCTCATGACTCTTTCACTTCTCGAATATATCCTTGTCATGTTTAGAAATAGATATTATTCCTCCAAAATAAAATTAACTTGATTATTAGACATAATTGTGATGCAAATAGTTATTTTGAATTCTACTACTCGGACTCCAAAGCGATTACCAAACTGTGCGGGAAGCTGGGAAAAAAAATTGAAGGACCTAAAAATAAATAAAAAAGATTCCGCATCAGATCAACTTTCGATTCTTGCAAAAAAAAAAAGAGCAATCCAGTACACTAAGCTTCCGCTATGCGTGGGGTGAACGATAACATGCATGTAAATCGAGAAAAACTTGAAAGGTACTTTAATGGAACATGAAACTTGAAAGTATGACCAAGTCCACCTTCTACGTTTCTTTCCTGACTTTCAATCTTTCATCTAGGTGGAGAAAGTTGTAAAGTTACTATCAAAGGATCTGGATGGAATCAACTACTTTAAAAAGTCATTAGACATTATGGCTTGTAATAGACTTAAATTACTAGGGAATCAAAATATCACAAACAATGAATCACCAATGTGTGACGATTTTTATATTCGAAATATATGTACTACCAACAACTTCTAGTTTTTATATGTAATATATATCCATATTGTCAAAAAAAAAAAAAAAAAAAGGAGAAAGTTGTAAAGTTGTGTCCAGATTCTCAACACCTATTCTTCGCTTCCACTTCTTTCTTCCAACTTTTTCTGTTCCACTTCACTCTCTTAAAAAGAAATTTCTTTTTCAGTTTCAAATAGTCAAAGTCCAAATTTCATCACATTTTATTTTTATTTGACGATGTTACAAAACAAAACAAAAAACTTGGAAAAATTCTTATACTTTTCATTGGAATAGCATTTTGAATAAAAAAATCAAAGTTTAATAGAGTTAAATTAAGACAGACAACATACTGTTCCAATTTATTTTTCTTACAATAATTCCAACCTAATCGCTGTGTCAAGATCTCATTGACAAAATTCTCTCTGGAAAAAGTAACTGAATTTTGTTCAATCTCTATTACAGTGCTTTTTAATAAAACTCAGTAGTACCAATACATATTCATAAACGAGTCCGAAACTTTTTTGATGATTTTTTGGACAAAAAATACTTTTCTACTACTTAAAAAAAGTTACATAAATGAGTAAAACACAGTACTATACTGTGGTACTGCGTTTTACTTTAATTGTTTTTTGTAATTCGCAGTACTATACTGCGTTTTACTTTAATTTTTTTTGTAATTCGCAGTACTACACTGCGTTTTACTAATTAAATTTGTAAAACGCAGTATAATACTGCGTTTTACTTAAACGTATTATTATACTGCGTTTTACTCTGGTTTTTGGCCCCACCAATAATGAACTGACATAACAATAATTCAATACATAAAACGTAGTATTGTACTGCATTTTACATTCGGACTTGCCTTATTTAAAGGCGTTTCAATTTTATGAAAATTCATTCAATCTTCAAACTTACGTTCATACTTCTCTCTTCTTCTTATCAATCATTTTTTTACAATGTCTGAAGTGACAAAAATAAGGGTTTCACTATATTGGGGGGTGAGGTTGTGTTGGAGAATAACTCTGTGAGGTATAACTCACCTCCACAATGTCATGTTAAATTGCCGCTTACTATGGAGTACGATAAATTGGTATCGTTGTTACGTAAAAAAATGAATGAGAGGTGGCGTTCGGTTAACCTTAAAATAACCGGTAGATTTCCGTATTCAGTGACGCCGCAGGGGTTTGCTTATTATTCTGAGTTTAACATCGAGGATGATGAAACTCTTAGAGATTTTTTGCGGATTCCGGATGAATACAGGGAATTTATTGTAATAAAATTATTGGAAATGTACGTCAAGGTGGAAGACGTTACCAATAATGAGGGCGTGCATAGTAGGGATAACCCCCAGTCATCGGGTGGTTATTCTGGAGCAGTTTTTGCCGGACAGATTGCTGATGAAAGAGCTTGCCTTGATTTAAACTTGTCACCACCAGTGAATGAGAAGCCGCAAAATAAATTTTCGACTTTATATAATCAACAAGACGACTGGTAAACTTCAATTCCGTGGGTGCTTTTGCGATGTTTATTTTATGTTTTAATTGGATTTGTATTAACACTCATATTTTTCATAGAGGGTACCGTCCGGATACGAATTTTACAAGTTATGACCCCGCCCCTAGTTGGAATATGTGTAGTTCTGGAGTATTGGACCACGGCGGTCCATCCGAGAGTCATCACCAACAAGCAAATATCCATCATGAAATGTCAAGACAGTACGACTTGTAAGTAAAGTGATATAGCTATATCTAAAGTATTTATCTAGTTGGGTATATTATCATTTTGTTATTTTTGTGCAGTGAAAACGAGATTCTTAAAGCTCCTAACCTCACACAATTTCCCATAGACGACGTATTTACTCGTGATTTGGCAGATGCGTAGAGTAAGGAAGATGATAGTAATTATGACAACAATGCGGATGAGTCTGGGGATGACACACCCTTCCATGATGAGGGTGATGATGAGAAGGAAGTGAATGTTGAACCTGAGCTAACGAGGGAGCATGTTCCTCCACCTCCCGCTAGACCAAGAGTGTACGAGTCCCACGTGCCATTTCATGAGCGGAATATTCCCTACCTTGATAATTTGCCAAGCATGCCGAACGTGGATGCCCTCACAAGGGATGATGATGAATTTCGGTCAGCGATGTGGGATGAGTCTAGACCAGCTGTTCTGACAAAGGGCATGTGTTTCCCTGATAAAGCTCGCTTAATTAGGGCTGTAAAAATCTACAGTATAAGAGAGTGCCGTGAGATGGGGGTAAGTGAGTCAACTATGGAGAAATAAAAGGTTGTATGCCGTAGAGACTTTATGGGTTGTCACTAGATGTTGCGTGCCACCAAGAAAAAATCAAGTTTTTGTAAAATGGGTAAATTTATTAGCGAGCACAGATGTGAAATGGACACATACAATGAGAATCATTTCAACTTGGATGTGGACTTGATTTCTCTTGTCTTGATTCCATATTTGGAAGTGTCCATTAGGTTCAAGATTAAAGAGTGTAATACAGCCGTCCACCAGGAGTATGGTTGTACTATAACCAAAATAAAGGTATATCTCGGTCGCAAACGTGCCTTTGAACTTATTTATGGCGACTGGGATAAGTCTTTTTCAAATCTGCCCAGGTACATGGCCGCACTGCAACACTTTAACCCCGAGACTGTTGCTGAATGGAGGCGTGAGTGGAGTCCGGACAGACCCGAATATATTTTCAACTATGTGTTCTGGTCATTTAAACCAACAATTGATGGTTTTGTGCATTGTCGTCCTGTTATTTCCATAGACGATACTTATGTCTATGGAAAGTATGATATTAAGCTTTTGATTGCAGTTGCAGTAGATGCCAACGGGCAAATATTTCCACTAGTTTTGCCATATGTGCCAACGAAAGTGAAGAGACATGGACGCTTTTTTTGAACCACTTGAAGCAGCACGTTGTCAAACAACGTTCAGGTATTTGTCTAATATCTGATCGACATGGTGGTATTTTAAGTTTTGTACATCACTTGCCTGAATGGCAGGAACCATATGCATACCACCGTTACTGTGTGCGTCACATGAAGGCCAATTTCTAGAAGAAATATCTTGACAAGGTATTACATGACTTAATATGGATGGCTGCAACTGAGCACCAGCAGTGCAAATTCACGAGGCGCATGGAAGCGATCCGGCAGTTAGAACCACGAGCCTATACTTGGTTGATGGGGCATGAGCTTCACATGTGGACATTGCATGCTGATGGCGGAAGACGATGGGGAGCCCTCACTACAAACGTGTCGGAGTCATTCAACGGCTTGTTGAAGTCTGCCCGTGGACTGCCTGTAACTGCCATGGTCCGCATGACATTCAAACAGAGTGTGGAGAGGTTTGTTGAAAGGCATGCAGTTGCATCAGCATTGATGGACAGGGTGTTCAGTTTATGTCAATACCCATGATAAGATTTGAAAAGTCCAAGAGGCGAGCACAATGGCATTCATTTCTTCAGTACGATCATGAATGGGGTGTTTTTGAAGTTAAGACCGCTATCCGCGGACACCGTGGGAATAATCTACAGACGGTGAATGAAAATATAAGGTTATGTTCATGTGGGAAATGGACCATCTACCACATGTCGTGCGCACATGCGTTGAAGTGCTTTCAACAAGTTGGATATGGGGCAACAAACTATATTGATAGGCAATACAGTGTTGCTGCATACATAGACACGTATAGTGGGAAGTTGCAACCATTAGGTGCTGGCATTATTGGCCGCCGGAACCATTTAAGATGGTATGTAACAAGGACTATTTGCGCAAGCTGCAAGTGCAAAAGAGAACGCGTATGCGGAACCAAATGGATGTTGGTGACACCGTTTATGCGCGTAAATGTGGCATATGCTCGCAAATAGGACACGACCGTCGTAAATGTCCTTCAGGTGGTGTGCGTGGTGGTGGTAATCCGGCTCCTGGTGCAAGTTCGTCGAATGTACCCAACTATCAAGGATACCCCTAGTCTTTTATTTTGGTATTGTTTTTTGTAATACGTGTTTGTACTTGTGTATGTTGCAATATATATCAAATAAAATTATGTTCCACAATTTGGAATGAGTGAAGAAAAAGTTGTTTACTTGTAGGAAAATGTAAATAAAACATTACTACAGCACAAACACAAACATAACAGGCCAACATAATAAAAATACATGAAATATGAAAAATACACTAAACACATACATGCCAATGTTTAGTCCCGGTTGCCATTTATTCTCCGCTCCAACCACTTAAATCGTTCTTCCATTCGTTCTTTTTCTTCTTCTACCTCTTTCAGTTTCGCCTTCACCTCCGCAAGTTCCCATTTATATTTTTCTTTTCGTCCCTTTTGTGTTTCACAATTCCATTGTGCTTTCCATTTTTCTTCTCCCACCTCCTTCAGTTTCGCCCTCATTTCTACAATAATTCTATCGCTTTCTCTTTGTGTTTCCCGTTGGCATAAACACATATTATGAAGAAACTGCAGTTGTTCTCTGTAGCATTCCTGATAACATGGTTCATCAACCCATTCCTCAAAATCACAAATTGGTTCGCCAGGAACCTTGTATAACTGGTTCATACAACACCAGTAGCGGCGCCCAACTTTACCACCGTCCCAACAATTTTGCATCGAGCATTCTTTTCCACAATTGCACTTTGGTGGACGAAGAGGTTGAGCCATTTAATGAAATATTTGCTTTTAGTAAAAAAAAACCTTACTTTTAATGAAATATTTGCTTTTACTAATTTTTGAGCACACAAAATAACTACAATGATGCCGTTATTTATAGGCGAGAAAAATTTAATACATAAAGTGTGGTATAGTACTGCGTTTTATGGAGCTGTCTTGTCGTTCTGAAAAAGATGAAAACCATGTGAAAAAAGCTGGTTTATTGTAGAAAAATTTAATACATAAAGCGTGGTATAGTACTGCATTTTATGGAGTTGTCTTGTCATTCTGAAAAAGATGAAAACCATGTGAAAAAAGCTGGTTTATTGCAGAAAAATTTAATATATAAAGCGTGGTATAATACTGCATTTTATGGAGTTGTCTTGTCGTTCTGAAAAAGATGAAAACCATGTGAAAAAAGCTGGTTTTAGTTATCCTTTGTGCAGTGATGGTTTTAGTTCTACTGTTTGTTTTTGTGTTACGTTTGCAATGTTTGTGTTTCTTGTGTACAAGTGAAAAGTGTGCGTCTCTGGTCGCCACCGCTCTACCAAGGTCGTGATGAGAGACCAATCAAGCTGCATCCGTCCAAGCTCAAAATTCGTATAGAAGCTCGTAGCCTGTAGGCGCGCGACTACGCGGGCATGGAAAGGATGCTCCCCGATGAACTCCCACAAATCGTCAGGTCTCCTAGGGCAGAGAGGCTGCATCGATAGCTGTCCCTCCCATAAAAAGGAGGACCTATGGTCGCCCTGCAACACTAGTAGCTAATCCTCGGCAGGTCCGGGATGCGCAGGCGGAGGAAAGTCCATGTCGTCTACTATAATTTAAACAAAATTAATTGTGTGTGTTAGCTTAATAAATTAAATAATTAATTATGTTTAAAATTGGACTGAATAATTATGTATGGGTTCCAGGCTCGATATTTGAGGCCCGGTAGCACCGAGTTATCCTTAATTATTATGCGTGTCAATTTCAACATTTTTAGAATTGTGTGTGTTAGCTTAATAAATTAAATAATTAATTATGTTTAAAATTGGACTGAATAATTATGTATGGGTTCCAGGCTCGATATTTGAGGCCCGGTAGCACCGAGTTATCCTTAATTATTATGCGTGTTAATTTCAACATTTTTAGAATTGTGTGTGTTAGCTTAATAAATTAAATAATTAATTATGTTTAAAATTGGACTGAATAATTATGTATGGGTTCCAGGCTCGATATTTGAGGCCCGGTAGCACCGAGTTATCCTTAATTATTATGCGTGTCAATTTCAACATTTTTAGAATTTTGTGTGTTAGCTTAATAAGTTAAATAATTAATTATGTTTAAGATTGGATTGAATAATTATGTATGGGTTCCAGGCTTGATATTTGAGGCCCGGTAGCACCGAGTTATCCTTAATTATTATGCGTGTCAATTTTAACATTTTTAGAATTTTGTGTGTTAGCTTAATAAATTAAATAATTAATTATGTTTAAAAATGAACTGAATAATTATGTATGGGTTCCAGGCTCGATATTTGAGGTCCGATAGCACCGAGTTATCCTTAATTATTATGCGTATCAATTTCAACATTTTTAGAATTTTGTGTGTTAGCTTAATAAATTAAATAATTAATTATGTTTAAAATTGGATTGAATAATTATGTATGGGTTCCAAGCTCGATTTTTGAGGCCGGTAGCACCGAGTTATCCTTAATTATTATGCGTGTCAATTTCAATATTTTTAGAATTGTGTGTGTTAGCTTAATAAATTAAATAATTAATTATGTTTAAAATTGGACTGTATAATTATGTATGGGTTCCAGGCTCGATATTTGAGTTAATTTTACAATATATATTAATTTGTTGCTTTTGTAAGTTTATTATAAATTAAATAATTAATTTTGTAAAGTGTAATTGGATAGAGTTTGCAGTTACTACATACTTAAACTACATAGACTCTACGCTAAAAGACTCTACATTTTACTACGCTAAAAGACTCTATATTTTACAACACTAAAAGGCTCTATATTTTACTACACTAAAAGGCTCTATATTTTACTACGCTAAAAGGCTATTTATTTTACTATACCAAAAGGTCAATATTACATATAAAAACAACTAACATAAAATACAAATATGAACAACAAACAAAATAAATAATATTAATTTTTTAACAATACAAATAATTTATCAAATTTTAACAATTTTTTGTACCAAAGCTAATAAATCAATCCGGGTATAAATAAGATACAAATTTAAACACAAACATAACACAAATTAACATGGAAACACATTAAACAATACAAATATGCATGTACTATACGAGTTTCGACATAAACAAAATCGAAATACCTTGATTTAAGTTTTTTGAATTTGATTGAAATCGAATTTTTGCACCCGAAAGAAGGAATCCAAAGCTTGTCTTGTATGTGGGACCTACACTCCTTGCTCTTTAGGTGACGGGTGGGGCCGAATTTTTTTTTTTTTAAGTTTGTCGCGGGGAGGGGGGGAACCAGCAGAATCGGAATTTTTAAAAGAGGGGTTGCGTCAGTTCAGTGGTCCAAGGAAGAAGAAGGAGGTTTAAATTATTAAAGTTGTTCGCAGTATTATACTGCGTTTTACTTAATCCGTGATTTGGAATGGAATTTGGGAAGAAAATGGTGAAACCTTTCAAAAATGTAAAATGATGATTTGAAGGGCCAAATGGTATCAGAATTGGATAATTTTCGTATGGTTAGACTCGTGAGAGCATAAGGATTCTAGTTTTGTGAATTTTGTCAAATTTCGAGACGTGGGTCCGGGGCTCGGGTTTTGGTAATTTCGAGAATCGTGCCCTTTATTGATTGTTTTCGCTTGGGCTTTGTTCCCTTAGCATATTGTGATGTATTCGTTCTGATTTTGGATAGATTCAGCGCACGTGGAGGCCGATTTGAGGGGCAAAGGCGTCGCGAGCTAGAGATTTCGCCGGTTCGAGGTGAGTAATGATTGTAAATGATATCTTGAGGGTTTGAAACCCCGAATTTGCACATCGTAGTGCTGTATTAAGGTGAGACACGTACTGGATGACGAGCGTGGGGTCTTTTACTATTGGGGATTGTGACTTGGTCCGTCCCGATTGATGATTTTACCGCGTATTTAACTGAAAACTAATTGTTATTATTATTATTTGGGATGAGTGCCATCTTTGGGCCTAGTGCCAGCTATTTCAACCCTTCGGGGATTGTTGTTTGATATTTCCTCACTGTTTGATTATATAGTTGAACTCAGTCATGTTATTTTCTACTGTTTTCAAAACTCAGTCATGTTTACTCTACTCTAACACTTGAAATGGTATTTTAAATAATATTTTGGGCTGAGTGTCATGTTTTACTGTTGCCCGAGGGGCTTATGTGAATTTTGATTGAGCAAGGCCGAGGGCCTGTATTGTGAGGATACTTTTGGATCGAGATGCACGCCGCAACAGTGAGATACTGATTTATATGAGACCGAGGGCCTAGATTTGATGCCACGAGATGGCTTTATATTGCGCTTGGGCCGTAAGGGGCCCCTCCCGGAGTCTTCACACCCCCAGTGAGCGTCGTCGACGATAAATGGATCGGGCTGCACGCCGCAGCGATATATGGATCGGGCTGCACAATGCAGCGGTGCTGGTACTATTCTATGTGTTTACTTTATTTCATTGTCTGCCATTATTTGTTGTTGTGCTACTTTATGTGATATCTATCTGATTGCCTGGCATTATCTGTTAATTGAGTGTTGCGCCCGAGGGGCGGATTTTTGTGCTTATTTGCACTATTTGTTTTGCATTCATTTGCGTAACTGTTGATAAAGTCATTTTCAAAAGAGGTTTAAACTAAGCTAAGATATTTCTAAAGATTTCACAGCTTCACTATTTTTCTCAAAGGGTTTTTCATTGCCTCTCTACAGCATGTTGGTTGCCTTACGTGATTTCTTACTGCTCAGTTGTTATTTACCTTTATTACTCACTGAGTTGGAGTACTCACTTTACTCCATGCACCTTGTGTGCAGATGCGGGTATTTAAACACCCAGCAGCGGGTTTTGAGCCGATCGGAGGCTAAGTTATCGGATTTTAGCAAGGTGACCGCCAACGTTCGCGGCACCACATTCTTTCCTTTTATTTATCAGTCCGGTTTTGTATAATTCAGACCGTGTAGTTCTATTTATACTCTAATAGATGCTCGTGACTTGTGACACCCCGATTTGGGCTATGTCGGGATGGTTTCTTATATTGTCATCGTTATTTTCCGCAAACTATGGATATTATATCATGTTTAGAACTGTTTATATTTAACTGTTTAAAAGAAATGTTCCGTTTTGGTCTGGCTGGACTTGTCTTCACGAGAGGCGCCATCACGACCGGGTTCTGGAATTGGGTCGTGACAAGTTGATATCAGAGCCTAGGTTACATAGGTCTCACGAGTCATGAGTAGGTTTAGTAGAGTCTCGCGGATCGGTACAGAGACATCTGTATTTATCCTCAAGAGGCTGCAAGAACCTTTAGGAAAACTTCACATTCTTGAATTCTTATCGTGCGTCCTTGATTCAGCTTGAAAAGTAACTCTTGAAATTCCTTCCACGCGTTCGCATATGCGCATGAGCACTCAGTATCAGATGTATCTTGAAGGCTTGTGATCCCCCGATCGAGGGGCGAGATGCAATCTCTGTGAGTTGATTTTGATCCAGTCTGGAGGACTTGAGGCCAGATCTTTGCCTATGGCTTGAGCACCGAGGTGTTGATTGTGTGAGAAAGTGTTTTGAACTTATACGTTCGATATTGCCCCTATTGGTGTGAATGACGGCTGGGTAGCTACGCGATGAGTATGTTAGTACTGCGAGATGTATCTATATGACTCGGAAGTGGAGAGGAAGGTCTCATGGATGATAGATGAGCCATTAAGTGTTTGATTTCCATTGTAATTGGAGGTGTAGCCCCGAGTTATGGGCGCGGGAAGAATCTTTTCATGTCTCCTAGTTGGAGTGAAGTAAATTTCATGTTGCGGTATGAGTTCAGCCTTAGGAAGATTAAGCGACTTTGTAATGTGTATGACGGTGGAAGGTATATAGAAATGTTATATTGAGGCAAAGCAGGCGGGTTGTCTCCTGTGGTGTTCTGAGATTGTGTGATCCTTATGTTGTATTTTAGAAGATCTCATTCACAAGTGAAACATATGTGTTGAAATTTAAATTTGGGTCACTTAATAGAGTGGGCTTAACTGCTACGAGAGGGAATGCGAGATTTGCATAGAGTTAAAGTACCCGATGGTCGGCGTTTCAAGAGCTTATGAAGGACTTAGTCTAATCTCACTATGGTATTATGGAAGCAATAAAGTATACGCATATCTATGGCTTTGAGCCAAGTGGGGGGAGTTCGCTATTGAATAGTTGATTGCACGGTTATGTGCTCTAATGGTTCCATTTTGAGGCGTATTTGCGAATCAGTTATGGCTCGAGTAAAGGAAATTTCAATAAAGGTTATGTTATGCCTTATGGGTGTACGAGAATCGAGGAATGACTTGAGTTGTGGTTGTTAAGGAATGCTCGATGCAGGGGGCAGGAAGTTGCTTGGTTATATTGAAATGAGGTCACATTCTACAGTGTCGAAGTGCAAATGAAGCATAGGTTGTTCGGTTCATTTAATCAATCTAACTGCGGTTTGAGTAGAGTGGATGCCTCTAGATAATGGTCCTATTGTGTTCAAAAATTTTCATGCAATAATTGGAGGCTTTCAAGTTGTACTTATGGATAGAATCTGAGTTTTCCTGGGAAGACATCAAGACTTGTGGTGTTTTCTATATTAATTGTGGGATTCTATGTATTAATATTAGGAGGTAACAGATTTAGATCCACCGGAAGTTCTTCAGAGCGAAGTATTTCGAATGTAGTGCTTTTGGGAATAATTAAGAAAGAATATCAAGTTGAAGATGAATTAGAAGGAAATTTAGATAGATGAGGTAGCTTTATAGTAGACTGAATCGGTATGGTAAGGATATGATTAATTCCTGGTGTGTGTTCGAGGTAATAAGTTCTTTCAGGTATTTTGTGGCGGTGCTCTTAGGTTTTGATGGTTTGCTTAGCTTGGTTGAGTTAGAAGGATTCAGTCCTGACATGTCTGTTTTGTGCAAAGGGAACTCGGAGAGTTCTTGATGGTTTCCACCACAGTTAGAGAGGTATATTTTTCCTATTGACGTGAGGAGCATGGGATGTATAGTGGTTCTCTTCTAGATGGAATCAATGGGGAGTTCTTGGTTAGTGGAATGCATAATTGCTTGTAATTCGGAAGGGATATGAAGTTCTCATGGTTATCCTAGGATGGTACGGGTTATGCGGTATGTTGTGAAGGATTGAGAATCACATGTGTAAGGTTACAGTTCAGTTCTTAACGGAAGGCCATAAAATTCTTAGGCAACACGGGCAGTTTCAGATTATTAGAGAAATGAGCTTCAGATGATTAGGGGGATGATCTTCAGATGATTAAGGAAGTGATATTGCTAATTGGAGTGATTTGATGAGGGTATATGTTTCAGGAAAGGAATATGATTAAGCTGATGGTACTTCGGTAGTATTGCGGCACCTTTTTGTTGGATTGATTGCGGGTATTCGAGTTTGCTTGGTGGAACCAAGGAATTTCGGAGTATCTCTCGTGGAATGATTGAGTATTTGAGGCATGGTATGCATTCGTACGATGGAATTGGGATCAGGTGTGTTGAGCTATGTGCCATATGGATTGGAGTCAGGGAAGTTCTCACATTTAGGCTATGTTGCAATTGTGAGTCATGTGTATCGGAACTGTTTAGTGATTATCGGGATTTGGAGGCCCGAGTGGATCTTTCTTTGCTTGGCATATTAGATTTTGGATGTGATGTTGGGGTTTAGACTGGTTGTCTCCATATTGGGTTATTCCGTACTATTGCGCTTGGGGCTATGCCGGAAATGCCACGGGTTGGGTGGAGAGGTGCGTCGGATTATGTTCTAGTAGAGTGGTTTATATTTCAAGGACCCAACGACGGCTGGGAAGGATTGCCTTTCTTAATTTAGCCTTCGTGATGGATGTCAGTGCAGAGGATTCTACCACTAATTCAGTTCCGGTGTTGAGGGACTCTCCGGATGTGTTTCTTGTGGTCGGTCATGTCGCCAGGAAGGGTTGTTGATTTCGGTATTGACTTGGTGTCGGGCACCGTATCGTATGGCTCCGACAGGTGTTATAGTAGTGGGAGGAGCAGCTTCAGGCTTCCTTGATAAAGAGTTCGTTGGCAGGCCAATGTGGATGCGTGTTCTAGCGGAGTCGGCTTAGTTGGCCCCAAACTGTATTATTGAGGGACAGGTTTATGCGACCGTTATTGAGCTTACTATTGATCTGGGAGATTTATGAATTGCCTTCCTGTGTTGCGAGACGTTATGCTTTTTGGGTTATGGGCACATATGGTGCGGTTCTATTGGGGTTCATAGTGGAAGTCGAGCGAGGAAAAGTAATTGGGTGTTGCTCGGCGAATGACATATCGGTTATGTCCTATCGGGTTTGCGTGGTATATGTTATTTGTTTCACTATCAAATTGTGCGTGATTGTCGATTTCGAGCATAGTGGCTTGAGGTGTTCCATGTGGAACAGTGGTTGGATAGAATCATGCATTGCAACGAAGATTCTGTGGAGGCATGATCCTTCGGGTTAGATTCATGTGTTCTATTTCGATGATGTGAGATGGGTCCTCAGCCTTGTGTTGCGGTGGATCTGGCGAGCTTGAGGTACAGCTCTTTCATTTAAGTCATTTTCATGATTTGAGTAGGTTCGGACCGTCGCTTATTGGTGTGCGTATTATGCAAGTCGTGGCTTAGGCCTCTATTGACGTGTCATATTACCAGAGTGGCGTGTTGGATTAGGGTAGATTGCCGGGATCATTAATGAATACGAACGGATTTGATTTCAGCTTGTTGGAAGGATAATATCGAGGTTCGGTTCGGAAATTGCTGTGGTATTAGCCAAAAAGGGAAGCGGCTTCATGAATGGTTGATCTGGGAAAATGGTTATGGCTTACCGCGTTTTTTTGTGATCATTGGCAGTATATGAAAGTGTTGGGGTGAGACTTTAGTTGATAAGAGTTTTTTTCTATTGGTATTTGGGTGCTGTGTGTAGCTGTTGTAATTAGAAGTTATCACTACGAGTGTTTAAGTCATGTGGTATATCAAATGATTGCATCTGAGATTGCAAGTATGGGTAATTACAGCTTGTTCGGACTTATTCTGAATATAGATATGAGATTCTGATCTTGTGAATGATTTCAGAAGTGGAAATGCGGTTCTAAGGCTTATGTGTTAGATTGGGTTGTGAAATTTCAATTACTATGTGATATCGAACCTATATGAGATAGGGTAACGTGGGATCACCCCCTGGTATATGCATAGTAAGGTTATTCAGCGATTGGTTGGCTTTTAGAACAACTCTGGGCACGTTCGCGGACGAACGTATGTTTAAGTGGGGGAGGATGTAACGACCCGACCGGTCGTTTTGAGCTTTTGCACTTCGCTCGCCAGTTCTCGGGCATGACTTACCCCGTGTGCTATATTATGACTTATGTAAATCGTTGGTGTTGGGTTTCAGGTTAATCAGAATGAATTTGGAAGAATAGTCTCAGTTGAAAGCTTAAAATTTGAAAGGTTTGACCAAGATTTGACTTATGTGTATTTGATGTCGAATTGGAATTTTTATGATTTGATTAGCTCTGTTAGGTGATTTGGGACTTAGGAGTGTGATCGGAATGCATTTTTGGAAGTCCGTGGAAGGTTTAGGCTTGGATTGGCGAAATTGAGATTTCGGTGCTTTCCGGTTGATAGGTGAGATTTTGATATAAAGGTCGGAATGAAATTCCGAGAGTTGCAGTAGCTTTGTTGTGTCATTTGGGATATGTGTGCAAAATTTCAGGTCATTCGGACGAGATTTGATAGACTTTTTAAGCGAAAGCATAATTTAAGAGTTCTTAAGCTTGGATCCTATGTTAAATTGGTGGTTGGATGTTGTTGTGAGCGTTCCGAAGTTTTGAGAAAGTTTGAACGATGTCATGGGATGTGTTGGTACAATTGGTTTGAAGTTCCGGGAGTTCCGGGTAGGTTCCGGGATGTTTTAGTGCAAAAATCATAGCCGTAGCAGGTCCACAGGGGTTGCAGGCCCCGGAACTCACTCACGTGGTCCGCACAAAAATAAGTGCGCCCGCGGCGGACCGCACAAAAGCGGCCGCGACCGCGGTAGGCGTTGCGCGGACCGCACAAAAGTGGATGCGGCCGCGGTGAAGAACCTTCCAGCTGGTCCTAGTTAGGAAGCTCATAACTTTTGATATACAAGGAATTTTGGGATGATTCAAAAACAAACATTGTAGCTCTTCGTGTCGAGTTTCCAGAAAGGTAAAGATATCTCAATTTTGACATCTGTAGCGAAAGTTATGGTCAAAATACTTAAGTCTATCACTGTAGAGGAAGGCCTGTGCGGCCGCGGTTGTTTTTGCGCGGACCGCACTGGCTAGCGCGGACCGCGGTCGATTTGACGCGGCCCGTAGTGGCTGAAATCTGAGGGGTACTCTATAAATACAAGGTTTTAGGTTTTATTTGATATTTTGACCTAGAGAGCTCGGATTTTGGCAATTTTTCGAAGGATTTTCAAGAAATTCATCGAGGTAAGTGATTCTAACTCAGATTTGGCTAGAGTACATGAATCTATCATTGAATTCATCATTTAATCCGTAATTTGGAATGGAATTTGGGAAGAAAATGGTGAAACCTTTCAAAATGTAAAATGATGATTTGAAGGGCCAAATGGTATCAGAATTGGATAATTTTAGTATGGTTAGACTCGTCAGAGCATAAGGATTCTAGTTTTGTGAATTTTGTCAAATTTCAAGATGTGGGCCCGGGGCTCGGGTTTTGGTAATTTCGGGAGTCGTGCCCTTTATTGATTGTTTTCGCTTGGGCTTTGTTCCCTTAGCATATTGTGATGTATTGGTTCTGATTTTGGATAGATTCGACGCACGTGGAGGCCGATTTGAGGGGCAAAGGCATCACGAGCTAGAGATTTCGTCGGTTCGAGGTGAGTAATAATTATAAATGATATCTTGAGGGTTTGAAACCCTGGATTTGCACATCGTAGTGCTGTATTGAGGTGAGACACGCGCTGGATGACGAGCGTGGGGTCTTTTACTATTGGGGATTGCGACTTGGTCCGTCCCGATTGATAATTTTACCGCGTATTTAACTGAAAACTAATTGTTATCATCATTATTTGGGCTGAATGCCATCTTTGGGCCTATTGCTAGCTATTTGAACCCTTCGGGGATTATTGTTTGATATTTCCTCACTATTTGATTATATAGTTGAACTCGCTCATGTTATTTTCGACTGTTTTCAAAACTCAGCCATGTTTACTCTACTCTAACATTTGAAATGGTATTTTAAATAATATTTTGGGCTGAGCGTCATGTTTTACTGTTGCCTGAGGGGCTTGTGTGAATTTTGATTGAGTAAGGCCGAGGGCCTGTATTGTGAGGATACTCTTGGATCGGGCTGTACGCTGCAACAGTGAGATACTGATTTATATGAGGCCGAGGGCCTAGATTTGATGCCACGAGATGGCTTGATATTACTCTTGGGCCGTAAGGGGCCCCTCCTGGAGTCTGCACACCCCTAGTGAGCGCCGTCGATGATAAACGGATCGGGCTGTACGCCGCAGCGATATATGGATCGGGTTGCATGCCGCAGCAGTGCTGGTACTGTTCTATATGTTTACTTTATTTTATTGTCTTCCATTATCTGTTGTTGTGCTACTTCATGTGATATCTATCTGATTTCCTGACATTATCTGTTAATTGAGTGTTGCGCCCGATGGGCGGATTTCCGTGCTTATCTGCACTATTTGTTTTGCATTCATTTGCGTAACTGTTGATAAAGTCATTTTCAAAAGAGGTTTAGACTAAGCTAAGATATTTCTAACGATTTCACAGCTTCACTATTTTTCTCAAAGGGGTTTTCACTGCCTCTCTACAGCATGTTGGTTGCCTTACGTGATTTCTTACTGCTCAGTTGTTATTTACCTTTATTACTCACTGAGTTGGGGTACTCACTTTACTCCCTGCACCTTGTGTGCATATGCAGGTATTTAAACACCCAGTAGCGGGTTTTAAGCCGATCGGAGGCTAAGTTATCGGAGTTTAGCAAGGTGACTGCCAGCGTTCGCGGCACCGCATTCCTTCCTTTTGTTTATCAGTCTTGTTTTGTATAATTCAGACCGTGTAGTTGTATTTATACTCTAATAGATGTCGTGACTTGTGACACCCTGGTTTGGGCTCTGTCGGGATGGTTTCTTCTATTGTCATTGTTATTTTCCGCAAATTATGGCTATTATATCATGTTTAGAATTGTTTATGATATTTAACTGTTTAAAAGAAATGTTCTGTTTTGGTCTGGCTGGCCTTGTCTTCACGAGAGGCGCCATCACGACTGGGTTCGGGAATTGGGTCGTGACATATCTAATGTGATGGTATCTTACCAAACACTTCTTTATAGATGATGTTTTTTTGTGTATGTTTCCTTTTAACACTTTGGTTGCTCTGCCATAACCATAACTCTTGTTGTCGATATTGATCTCTCTTGAAAGTGCAATATATAGCTGTTCGTGTAAGAAAACATATTGTTGTAAATATAGTTCAATATTTAAGATGTTTGTCCTTGTGCTTTATTTCTTATAACTACAAATTATAAATATACTAAAAATTATTTTCACATGTAAGGACTCGGCCAGTCGTTTTGTGAGTAATAGCCCCGACCCCAATATCAAAAAGTCCACTACCGATCAAAATCTCTAAAAATTCTACTTTCGGCATTTCAAGCCTAAATCAGTTACAAACCTCCAAAGCACCATCCGGATATGCCCCTAAGTCCAAAATCACCCAACGGAGCTAACGGAACCGACAAAACTCTATTCTGGAGTCGTCTTCACACAATTCCGACTACAGTCAAAATCCTAAGACTTAAGCTTCCGTTTAGGGACGAAGTATCCTAGAACACTCCGAAACCAAAAGCAAAACCTCCCGGCAAGTCACATAAGTAGAAAAAGATATGGGGGAAGTAGTTAATAGGGGACCGGGGCTATTACTCTCAAAACGACTAGCCGGGTCGTTATATCCTCCCCCCTTAAAATAATCGTTCTTCCTCGAACAAGCATAGAGACATACCTGAAGTGGTGAAAAGATGAGAATAACAGCTGCGCATATCATGCTCGGTCTCCCAAGTCACCTCCTCGACCGGTTGACCCCTCCACTGAACCTTCACTAAAGCAATGTTCTTTGACCTCAACTTCTGAACCTTCCTGTCCAACTGGACTGAGCTGAAATCCAACACGTGGGATGAATCACCGTGATACTTCCGGAGCATAGAAACATGGAATATCAGATGAACTCCTGCTACACTGGGAGGCAAGTCAAGCTCATAAGCAACCTCCCCAATTCGCCGCAACACCTTAAATGGACCAATAAACCTTGGGCTCAACTTGCCCTTCTTTCCGAACCTCATAACGCCCATCATAGGGGAAACCCGGATCAAGACCTGCTCTCCAACCATGAATACCACATTGCGAACCTTCCGATCTGCATAACTCTTCTGTCTGTACTGGGCTGTGCGAAGTTTATCCTGAATCACCTTAACCTTCTCCAAAGCATCCTGAACCAAGACTGTACCCAATAATCTAGCCTTGCCCAGATCGAACCAACCCACTGGAGACTGACACCGCCTACCATACAGAGCCTCATACGGTGCCAACTGAATGCTTGACTGATAACTGTTGTTGTAGGCGAACTCCGCAAGTGGAAAGAACTGATCCCAATAAACTCCAAACTCCATCACGCACGCATAGAGCATATCCTCTAGTATCTAAATAGTGCGCTCGGACTGTCCATCCGTTTGATAGTGAAATGATGTGCTCAACTCAATTCGAGTACCTAACTCTTATTATATGGCCCTCCAGAACCGTGATGTAAATTGTGTACCCCGGTCAGAGATAATAGATACCGATATGCCATGAAGCCTGACAATCTTGCAGATATAAACTTAAGCCAGCTGCTCGAAAGAATAAGTAGTCATCACAACAGTGAAATGAGCTTACTTGTTTAGCCTAACCACAAATACCCAAACTGCATCAAACTTCCGCTAAATCCGTGGGAGTCCAACAATGAAATCCTTAGTGATCTATTCCCATTTTCATTCCGGAATCTCTAACTTATGAAGCAATCCACCCAGCTGCTAATGCTCATACTTTACCTGCTGGCAATTTAGACACCGGGCTACACATTCCACTGTGTTCTTCTTCATTCTCCTCTACCAATAATGATGCCTCAAATCCTAATACATCTTCGCGACACCCGAATGAAAGGAGTACCGTGAGCTGTGAGTCTCCTGGAGAATCAACTCACATAATCCGTCTACATTGGGCACCCATAGCCTGCAATGCATCCTCAATGCACCATCATCCCCAATAGTGACCTCCTTAGCATCACCGTGCTAACTGTGTCCTAAGGACAAGCAGATGAGGGCCATCATACTGACGCTCCCTGATACGATCATAAAGAGAAGATTGGGAGATACCACAAGCCAAAACTCGACTCGGCTCAGAAATATCCAATATAACAAACTGATTGGACAAGGCCTGAACATCCAATGCCAATGGCTTCTTTGCTGCTGGTAAATATGCTAAGCTCCCCAAACTCTCCGCCCTGCGATTCAAGGCATCGATCACTACATTGGCCTTCCGAGGATGGTATATAATAGTGATATCATAATCCTTAAGTACCTCTAACTACCTCCGCTGACAGAAGTTTCGATCCTTCTACTTAAACAGATACCGCAAACTCCGATTATCAATGTAGATATCACAAGGGAGAATATAGAAATAGTGCCGCCAAATCATCAAGGCATGAACAATGGCTGCTAACTCAAGGGCGTGACTGGATATTTCTTTTCATGTACCTTCAGTTGTCTGGATGCGTAGGCAATCACCCTATGGTCCTGCATGAACATCGCACCGAGGCCAATCCACAACGCATCACACTATATAGTATAAGATCTCAAACCTATAGGCAATACCAATACTAGGGCTGTAGTCAAAGCTGTCTTGAGCTTTTGAAATCTCTCCTTACACTCCTCTGTCTGCCTGAATGGAGTCCGTAGCTGAGGACTGTCTGGGCCAACTCTGCACTACTTCCACCTTCTTCGGATCCACCTTGATCCCCTCACTCGACACTACGTGACCTAAAAATGCCACGAAATATAACCAGAACTCACATTTTGGGAACTTTGCATATAATTTCTTCTCTCTCAAGGTCTGAAGCACAGTCCTCAGGTACTACTCATGATCCTCCCGACTCTGGGAGTACACCAGAATATCATCAATAAAGACAATGATGAAAGAGTCAAGATAGGGCTGAAATATACTGTGCATCAAATGCATAAATACTGCTAGGGCGTTGGTCAGTCTAAATGACATTACAGGAAACTCGTAATGACCATATCGAGTCCTGAAAGTAGTCTTCGGGATATTTGGCTCCCGAATCTTCAACTGATGATAGCCTGAACGCAAGTCAATCTTGGAAAACACTCTGGCACCCTGTAACTGATCAAATAGGTCATCAATTCGAGGTAAAAAGATACTTGTTCTTCAATGTAACTTTGTTCAACTGGATATAATCAATGCACATACGCATGGAACCATCCTTTTTCTTCACAAACAAGACCGGGGCACCCAAGGTGACACATTGGGCTGAATGAAACCCTTATCAAGCAATTTCTGTAATTGTTCCTTCAACTCCTTCAACTCAGAAGGAGCCATACAATATCGAGGAATAGAATGGGTTGAGTGCCCGACAACAAATCAATTCCAAAGTCTATATCTCTATCGGGCGGCATGCCCAGAAGATCAGCTAAATATACATCAAAGAAATCCCTCACTATTTGGATTGACTCGACTGTAAGGGTATCAATAGTGACATCTCTCACATAAGCTAGATACGCATCACACCCCTTCTCAACCATTTTTTGAGCTTTGAGAAATTAAATAACTCTACTGGGAGTGTAATCTAAGGTACCCCTTCACTCTAATCGCGGTAGGCCTGGCATAGCCAGCGTCACGGTCTAGGTTTAACAATTAAGAATAGCATAATGGGGTGACAACCAGCCCATGCCCAAGATAATATCAAAATCTACCATAATGAGCAATAATAAATCGGCTCTGGTCTCAAAACCACTAAGAACAACCAAACACGACCGATACACACGGTCAACAACAATAGAATCTCCCACAGGTATAGACAGATAAATAGGAGTACTCATAAAATCACAGGATACGGCCAAATACAAAGCAAAATAAGATGACACACATGAATAAGTGGAGCATGGATCAAATCAAACCGATGCATCTCTATGACAGACCGGAACAATACTTGTAATGACAGAGTCGAAAGCAATTGTCTCTGTACGAGCAGGAAGAGCATAGTATCTGGCCTGGCCTCCCCTTCTAGGGCGATCTCTACCTCCCCAACCTCCACCAGGTCCTCAGGTTATGGTTAGAACACCAGTAACTACTCCACCTACTCAGCCAGCTGTTTTGGAGGTCCTGTAGCTGATTTAGGCTTGAAATAGTGAAAGTCAAATTTTTGGAGATTTTGACAGGTAGTGGACTTTTTAATATCGGGGTTGGATTGGATTTCTGAAAGTTGGAGTAGGTTCGTGGTGTCATTTATGACTTGTGTGTCAATCAGACGTGATTTGATAGGCTTTGACGTCGTTTGTAGAATTTGGAAATTTCAAAGTTCATTAGGCTTGAATCCATGTGTAATTCATATTTTTATGTTGTTTGAGGTAATTTGAGGATTCGACTAAGTTCCTATGATATTTTGGGACTTGTTGGTATGTTTGGTTGAGGTCCTGGGGGGCTTGGGTTGAGTTTTGGGTGGTTAACGGATCATTTTTGGACTTAAGTTGTTGGCTGATATCTGCTGGTATGATTTATCTGGTTTCCTCATATGCGTTCGTAAAGTGTTATTGGAGGCTAATGGAAGTTTGTTCTTGACATTCGTGAAGATGAGACCATATTTGCGAAGGTGTGGTCAGTGGAGGCATCGCGAACATGAGAAGTGGAACGTGTTCGCGAAGAGGAGTGAGGCAGCTGAGGACCCTTTCCATTTGGTCTACGCGTTCATGTGGCAGGGGTCGCATTCACAAAGAGTGGAGTTTGAAAACCTTTGTGTTCGCAAAGCTGAGTTCGCGTTCGCATAGTGTTAAATCGATAGGAAGGCAGAGTGGTCTACGCAAACGCGAGGATTTGGCCACATTCACGAAGAAGGAATTACTTGGGCAGAATATAAAATTTCAAAATCGAGGGTTGGGCCATTTTTATCAAAACTTGAGTTTGAGAGCTCAAATTTGGACAAGAATTTGAGGGATTTTCAGAGACATCGATTGGGTAATGATTCTACACTTGATTTTGGTTATATACCAATAATCTATCATTAATTCCACCTTTTAATTTCGGATTTGGGTTGAAAATTTGGGGGAAATGGGAAAAAGTTCTTCAACTAAGATTTTGGGTTTTGATTGAGATTTTGATATCGGATTTGGATAATTTTGGTACGAGTGAACTCGTGAGTGAATGGGTGTTCATATTTTGTGACTTTTACCCGATTCTGAGACATGGGTCCAGTTTGACTTTTGGGGTGATTTTCTAATTTCTTGCTTAAGCATTGATTCCGTTAGTTAGATTAGTTTCTTATAGTTAAATTTATGATATGTAATTGCTTTTGGCTAGATTTTGGCCATTTGGAGTCGGATATTTGTGGTAAAGACATTGTTATCGAGTAGTTGAGCTTGGTTCGAGGTAAGTAGCTTGAACCTTGGGTGGGGAAACTCCCCTTAGGATTTGGTACTGTTGTGATATGTTGGCGTAGTGTACGTGAAGTGATGAGTGCGTACTTGGGCTATTTGTTGCAAAACTCCATTTTTCACCAAGTAATAACCTGTTTCACTTTAATTGAGTTATACTAGAATGTGTAATTATCCTATTTAGCCTAGAATAGCATGTCTACGTGTCTTTAATACTTATCTGAACTCTGTGCAGCATGCTTAGTGGATTTCATGTTTCTTCCTTGACTTGTACTTAGTCTGAACTGTAGGGTTTCGTGTTGTAGTTGTTATTTCCATTATTTGAGCTGTGTATCTAATTTGGGACTATGGAACGCTATTCTGAAAGATCCCCATGCATATTTACTTTAGGACAATGAAACAGTACTCTGGGAGAACCCCCTGTATATTACATTGGGACTACGGAACGATATTCATGGAGATCCCCCTGGATATTTACTTTGGGACTACAGAACAGTATTTTGGGAGATCCCCCTACACACTTACGTTTAGGACTACGAGACGGTCTCTCGGGATATCCACGGATATTATTTCTGTTTACTGTATCATTATCCTTCTGTGATTTTCTTCTGGTTAAATTTCAGTCTTTTACTTTACTGTGATATTTTGATTTGTCTTATTTAATATATATATACTAGTAGGGCCCTAACCTGACCTCGTCACTACTCGACCGAGGTTAGACTTGGAACTTACTGGGTACCATTGTGGTGTACTCATTGTAGACATGTGATTTTTGACCCTCCCCAAGATCTTTTATATATTAGCGTAAAATATTTAATTTAGGCATAATATAGATGTTTTAAGTAATTTTGACTCTTTTACTTTATTTTAGTACAAGAAAACAAAAAATTACAACAAAAAAATATAATATAATAATAAGTTCATTAATATTTGTAGTCATTTTAATCTAAAAAAAAAATAATAAAAATAATATCGTATTTTTATTTTTAATATAATGTTTGAAAATACAAAAAAATAGATTTGTTTTAAGGGTTAGTTTTGTTTTAATAAACTATTTTAATAGTAGGACTAATTAATAAATGAGCGCGTATTTTTAATCTCATTCGCGGCAAAAGAATAGAGCTTGGGCTCGGGCAACCCATCCTTAGGACTAATTTTGGACCTAGCCCACAATTGCCAAGCCCATAACTCCTAGGCCCACACCCCTTAACCTAAAAACCCTACCCAAAAACCCTAGACTCTACACTATAAAAACAAGCCTAAAGACTAAACAAAGAAGGGAGGAGGAGCGGGGAAAAGGCAGAAGTTGCGCATGAAGAAGTTTTGCTTCTTCGTTTAAGAAGCTTATAGAAGCAGCAGCTATAACAAGCTGCACAACACAAAAACAACACCCCTTCACGTCATCATCTTCTTCGACGAACGTTGAGAACCAGCCATCACCTCATTTCCATCTTCATCCTCACCCCTCTCCCCAACGAACTGGACCACCTCCACCACTCCCCCGCCATCTTCTCCACACACACCCACAGCCATATACAGAAAAGAGAGTGGTTGCTCACCCAGAAATCTCTCATTGTGTCTTGGAATCGCCGACGACCAGCTACGACCACAACGACCTCATCCCTTGCTTTTCCCACTTTGTTTCACTGCTGAACACTCCGGCGACAGATCCGGCCAGATGTTACACCTTTCAGGGATTTTCATTAAAACCGATGTAGTTTCATTTGAGTCGAGTTTGCCGGTTTGAGGTTTCGTCGATAGCTTGTTCTGTTTGTTCATCAGGTAAGAACCTTTAATTCCTTTAATCTTCAATTAAAATGCTTCAAGCTTGTTGAATCTTCAGGTTCACGTTTTGTGTTGATTTATCTTTTATTCTTTCAATAGACTTCTAAGTCAGTTGTTATCATAGCGAAGTAGCAATAAAAGGTGTGTATCTTTTTTATAAATTGGATTTACGTTTATGTGGTAAATGAGACTTGTTGTCGTTGCTTTTCTGATTTGAGAAATGAAGCATATGCAGTTTCGAGATTTCGCTTCTGCTTGTGAGGACTTTGATATATGTTATGCCGGGAGATTTTCAAGTTTGTTGCGAGCTGATGTGTGTTAAAATTGCTAGTTGCTAAATGTCACGGCATACTTGAGCAGATATCCATTTACTGCGGCTACATTAGCAACCATCCACACTCGGTTCAAATTTATTATCGTGCATGTTGCTTTATTGATTGATATAAGAAATGATAAGTATAGTTCTCCTTAGTCAATCAAGTTATAGTTTAGATTAGTATTTTTAGTTGATATTTTCTCTATGAGCATGCCCGGGCCGCTAACATCCAAGAACTCTCGTAATTTGCTTTAGACCCGTTAATTAAATAATTGTCATAAATACAGGTATGGTTCCCATGACGTAGTTGTGATACTTCCTTTCAAAGTTGCTTTAAATATGAATATTTGTAGTTCATCTAGTTGAATGCTTTTCTTTTAGAATTCGAGGCGTGCTATTTAGTTGAATTTTCATGGCCCTCGCAAATTTAAAAACGCGTAGTTGCCTTAGGCGCGTTAGTTTAACAATATTACTTTCCTAAACTCGGGTGCGCATTGATGCGACCCAAATCCAAATCTCGATGAAGTCGAAATATGTTGACAATCGCGGGCGCATTGATTGCGACGGGGTTCGAAACACGTTTTCGCGACATCGTAATTCTTATCAAATAAATAATGATATAAAAGAGGTTTACAAATTGAGACGAACCTCATCGCACAAAAATAAATAAATGTGGGGCCCTTAGTAGATAATTATCGAAATAATTAGAATTTGGAATGGCCGTTTAGAGAACTTCATGGCTTTTCCCAAAATAACACTACGTCAGCATCTTTAGGCACGATTTAATTAAATAACCTTCTTAAATTCGGGTGCGCATTGATGCGATTCAAATCCAAATCTCGACGAAGTCAAAATGTGTTGATAACTACAGGTGCATTGATTGCGACGTAGTTCGAAACGCGTTTTCATGACGTCGCAATTCTTTTAAAAATAATTATAATAAAAGCGATGTAAAATTAATAAAAGGCACATAAGCTAGCGTGTATTAAAATCAGATAAAATCAGATGCAACAGTTAAGCGACCGTGCTAGAACCACGGAACCCGGGAATGCCTAACACCTTCTCCCAGGTTAACAGAATTCCTTACTTGGATTTCTGGTACGCGGACTGTTAACAGAGTCATAAATTTCCTCGGTTCGGGATTCAACCGGTGTCTTGGAACACCATTAATATCCCAAGTGGCGACTCTGAATAATCAATAATTAAATCCCGTTCCGATTGTCCTTTAATTGGAAAAACTCCTTTACGCCCCTCTTACGGGGGTGTAGGTAGTGAAAAAGGTGGTGTGACACTCATGCTACTCTTCTGCACATATTTTCATGTGTAGATCCAAGTACCTCCTACTAGCCTCATTTTTAGTTACACAGTTGCTTCTGTTTCGGATACTTCAAGGTACATCTGCCCGCATCTGCAGACCTCGGAGTTCCCTTTTATCCCTTCTTATGTTGTTCCTCTTTTACTTATTCTAATACTGATGTATAGAACCGTTAGACAAAATCTTAGAAGCTTGTAACTTACGGTGTTCCGGGTCTTGGGAGATTTGGTGCATATTCGAGAGTGGTTATTGTATATACCGAGCGACACTTATATCAGTTATTAAATTATCTGTTGTAGTTATTTGTTAAATTTTATGTTTTCTTTTTATTATTTCGCAAATGTTAGGCTTACCTAGTCGTAAAGACTAGGTACCGTCATACCATCCCACAGAAGGAAGATTTGGGTCGTGACGTCACACAAATTTAAAAGGATAGTTTTTTAGTTTTGAAAGGCGAAAGTTGAATTCGGGGATAAACACATACTTAGAAGCACATTGACCAGTATCATAAATTCGCATGTATACATGTGATGACCCAAAAGGTCATCACTTGTTTTAAAATGAAATTATTTGTTTTGAGGCCTTGAAAACCTCACTTATCATTACCTCAATTTGTGTGTGCAATCCAGGCGCGTAGCCGGAAAGCTTAAATATGAAAATATCTGAAAAATAATAAAATTTGGTTATAAAATGAGTTAATTTGACTTCGGTCAACGTTTTGGGAAAACGGACCCGGACCCGTGATTCAATGGTCCCGGAGGGTCTATAGGAAAATATGGGACTTGGGCGTATGTCTGGAATCTAATTCCGAGGTCCCAAACCTGAGAAATGAATTTTTAAAGAAAATTATTTTCTGAAATTGTTTAAGGAAATTTGAAATGAAATCTGATTAGAACATGATGGTATCGAGCCTGTATTTTGGTTCCGACGCCTGGTACAAGTATTATATATGCCTTAAGACATTTCTGTAAAATTTGGTGAAAAACGGACGTCGTTTGACGTGATTCGGACCTAAATTGCTAAAGTTGATATTTTATGAAATTTGAGAAAAATTCTTTGATTTTGAGGTTTAATTCATTGTTATTGAGGTTATTTTGGCTATTTGATCGCACGGATAAGTTCGTGTGATGATTGTTTAGTTAGTACGTGTGTTTGGTTAGGAGACCCGAGGGCTCGGGTGTGTTTCAGATGCGTTTCGGGATGTTTTGGACTTAAGAAAAATTGCAGAAACAACTGATCTGGTGTACTGATATATTCTTCTTCACGTTCGCAGGAGAACCCACGCAAACGCGATGCATTAATTTTTGTCGAAGGAAATTCCTTCTACGCGAACGCGTAGCTCAGGTCACGAACGCGAGGTAGTGGGGAGCTATACCTTCGCGAACGCGGTCCTGGCCACGCGAAGGCCAAGTGGGCCTGGGCAGGGGGTGGGGCATTACCTACGCGAACGCAACCCCTTGGATGCAAACGCGAGGGTTTGGGGAGATTACTCTCCACGTGAGCCTGTGTATGCGAATGCGAAGGCTTATCCAGCCTAACCCATCGCGAACGCGAAGGGCATTTTCGCCCAGTGATTTTTAAAAAACCAAAAACAGAACACTTACGGGATTTTGTAAAAATTTCACAAACCTCTTCTTCTCCAAAGCTCTTAGGCGATTTTTGAAGCATTCTTCACCATAACTTCTTGGGTAAGTAAACTTTAACTTGTTTTCTTCCATTTTCATTCAACACCCAATAGATTTCTAGGCCTAAAGCATGTGATTAAGGGTAGAAAATTAGGGATTTGGGTAGAGTTAGGGCTTTTTGATTATTTATGACTTAGACCTCGTTTTGGGGTCAGATTTGAATACAATTAGATATTTGGGCTCGTGGATGAATGGGTGATCGGGTTTTGATCCGAACCTCGTGTTTTGACCAAGCGGGTCTGAGGTCAATTTTTGGATTTTTGGGAAGAATGATTGGAAAACTATAATAGGGCATTGGATTTGAATTGTTTAGCATTTATTGATGTTATTAAGTCGATGTATAGATTCGATTGGGTTGGAGCCGAAATTGAAAGGAAAAGCGGTGTTTGAGGCTTGAGTTGGCCGTGGAAGTTCGAGGTAAGTGTTTGGTCTAACCTTAGCTTGAGGGATTAGGAGTTGAGTCCTATTTGCTATGTGGTATTTGTTGAGTACGACGCATAGGCATGGTGACGAGTATCTATACGTTGGTGTTTAGCATGACCGTGAGCCTTTATATTGTGAATATCTTGATTTCGTTGTATTTTTCATGCCTTGGTGATGATTTCTAGTTATTGTGAAAAGTTTGTGGAAGGAATTATGACCTTTGAACATCTTGGAGCATTAGCTCAAGTTATATTACGAATTGTGAAAGTATATGAGATGATTGGACCCTTTGGAGCATTGTCTCAAGTGGTAAAGTGAGTTATGAAGTAAAAGTGAAAGACAGAGAAAGAGTTATTAAAATGTTCCCTTGCCCGGATTTAAATGTTTAATTGTTGTTCCCTTACCGGGATTTAATTGCTTAATTGTTGTTCCCTTGCCGGGATTTAGTTGTTTAGTTGTTGTTCCTTTGCCAGGATTTCTATACGATCTGGTTTATCCCCTTGCCACTTGTTTGTGATTATTGTTTGGGTGAGGAAGAGTGTTAAAGCACGAGGTACCATTCCATGCCGATTTTATTGATTATATGGTGAGGAAAGAGAGTAAAAGCACGAAGGGTGATGTGTGCACATCTTTATTATATGATTGCGTTGGTGAGAACGAGAGTAAAAGCACGAAGGGTGATGTCGTGCACACTTTTGTTATATAATTTCTTTGGTGAGGACTAGAGTAAAAGCACGAAGGGTGATGCCGTGCAAATTGTTGATTTCAGTTTCTTTGTTGATATTCGACTTATGTTGTTTCTTTCCTTACTTGATGCCTTTCTATTCAGAATTGTTATCTCCCCACAACATGTTTCCCCCTCCCACATTGACTGGTTATTTCTGTATTTCCTTTCCGCTGTATATATTTAAACTGCACAGGTTTATTTGGTAGTCTGGTCCTAGCCTCGTCACTACTTCGCCGATGTTAGTCTAGGCACTTACCCGCACATGGGGTCGGTTGTGCTGATACTACACTCTGCACTGTGTGCAGATCCAGGAGAAGCTTTCGGACAAGAGTTGGGGTGCTTCCTTCAGTCCACCCGGAGACCCAAGGTAGACTACAGGCGTCTGCAGGCCCTAGTGTCTCCCTCTATCTCTATTTCATGTTTCATTTTCCTTTATTCAGAAACAGTGTACTGTTATTTCTTCAGACCTTGTATGTAGAAATATTAGATAGTCTGTGACACTAGGTTTTGGGTATTTTAGGTTTTAAAAGTTGTAATAGGCGTAGACTTAAGATATTTAATTGTTGACTTCCTCTTAATTATTTAAAGTTTTGATGTTATCATATTATTGCCTTGTGTTTGTTAAAATGAATCAATATGAAAATGAAGTAAGCAGTTAAGTTTTGGCTTGCCTAGCTATCATTAGTAGGCGCCATCATGATTCCCGAAGGTGAAAAATCCGGGTTGTGACAAGTTGGTATCAGAGATCTAGGTTACATGGGTCTCACAGTTCATAAACAAGCTTAGTAGAGTTTGAAGGATCGGTACGGAGACGTCTGTATTTATCCCCAAAAGCTACAGAGTTAGGAAAAACTTAACATTTGTTCTATCTTGTCGTGAGGTTTTGTTTCCCAATACTGATTAAATTTCTGCTCTGTTCTTTCGCAGATGGCGAGAACACGCACTTCCTCATCCACCGCTCAGCAGACCGAGCCCCCAGCAGCAGCTCCTACAAGGGGCAGAGGGCGAGGCCGAGGCCGTGCTAGAGACTGAGGTAGGGGAAGAGCTCAGCCCCGAGCAGCAGCACCAGTGACGGAGCCTCAAGTTGATTTTAATGAGGAGGTTCCGGCTCCAGCAGTTTCGGTGGGTGCAGCTCAAGTCCCAGAGGGGTTTATTGCTACCCCAGTTCTTCATGATGCTTTGGTACGACTAGTGGGCCTCATGGAGAGTGTCACCCGAGCAGGCTTACTTCATGTAGCACTAGCCGTCTCTCAGGCTAAAGAGAGGCCCAGACTCCTGCTACTCGCACTCCAGAGCAGGTATCTCCTCAGATCAGACTCCAGCGGTTCAGCCAGTTGGAGCAGTACAACCAGGTATGGTAGCTCAGACCGGTGATGGAGCGACTATATCCGCTGATGCTTTGTGGAGACTGGATAGGTTCACCAAGCTCTTCACTTCTACTTTCCGCGGTGTATCTACCGAGGATCCCCATGATTATCTAGACAGCTGCCACGAGGTTCTTAGGAACATGGGTATTATTGAGACCAATGGGGTCAATTTTGCTCCATTTCGCTTGTCTGGATCCGCCAAGACTTGGTGGAGGGATTATTGCTTAGCGAGACTAGCCGGATTGTCAACCTTGACTTGGGAGCAGATTGCACAGCTACTTCTGGAGAAGTTTCTCCCCATTACTCAGAGAGAGGCCTATCAGAGGCAGTTTGAGCGCCTCCAGCAGGGTTTTATGATGGTTACCCAGTATGAGACCAGGTTCATCGATTTGGCCCACCATGATCTCATCATACTCCCCACGAGAGAGAGAGGGTGAGGAGGTTTATTGATAGTCTTATTCAGCCGATTCGTCTTCAGATGGCTAGGATGTTGGGAGTGAGATTACTTTTCAGGTGGCAGCCAATATGGCCCGTAGAGTTGAGATGGTTCTGTCATAGGGAGGCGGTCATGGGTCAGACAAGAGGCCCTATCATTCAGGACGATTCAGTGGTACCTCATCTAGAGGTAGAGATTCGTATAGTAAAGGCCATCCTCCTAGGCCCTTTCAGTCAGCGCTCCAGGTTTCTCACGGTACTTCAGGTGGCTGTGGTCCCCAGATGCAGTATCCTGATCAGAAGTCTTATAGTGAACCACCTGCTCCTATTAGTGCACCGCCACTTAAGAGTTTTCGGGGTGGTCATTCAGGTCATCAGGGCCAGCAGTCGAGGACTTGTTACACTTGTGGTAATACGGGTCACATTGCCAGGTTTTGCCCTCGAGCACCGAGTAGCTCTCAGCATCAAGGTTCTCGTGCCATTGTACAGGCACTAGGTGTTCCACAGCCCACCTAGCCAGCTAGAGGTGGGGGTAGAGGTGCTAGAGGTGGAGGTAGAAGTACTAGAGGTGGAGCTCAGGCCACTAGAGGCGGAGGCCAGCCAGCAGCAGGCCATCCCAGAGAGATAGTACAGGGTTGTGGGGCCTAGCCCCGATGTTACGCCCTTCCAGCCAGGCCCGAGGCTGAGGCTTCAGATGCAGTCATCATAGGTATGGTTCTGGTTTGTGATAGAGATGCTTCAGTGTTATTTGATCCAGGGTCTATCTACTCGTATGTGTCATCTTATTTTGTACCGTATCTGGTCATGCCTAGTGATTCATTGAGTGTTCCTGCTTATGTCTCTACACCGGTGGGTGATTCTATTGTGGTAGATCGAGTCCATCGTTCTTGTATTGTGGTGATTGGGGGTCTTGAGACTCGTGTGGATTTGTTGCTTCTAGACATGGTCGATTTCGATGTTATATTGGCAATGGACTGGTTATCAGCTTACCACACTATCTTGGACTGTCATGCCAAGACTGTGACCTTAGCTTTACCGGGTATGCCTCGTTTAGAGTGGAGAAGGACTCCTGGTCATTCTACCCGTAGTGTTATCTCTTATGTGAAAGCTCGACACATGATCGAGAAGGGGTGTTTGGCCTATTTGGCATATGTTCGTAATTCCAGTGCTGAGGTTCCTTCTATTGATTCTGTGCCCATTGTTCGTGAGTTTCCTGATGTTTTCCCTTCAGACCTGCCAGGTATGCCACCCGATAGGGATATTGACTTTTACATTGATTTGGATTCGGGCACTCAGCCCATTTCTATCCCGCTGCATCGTATGGCCACGCTGGAGTTGAAAGAGTTGAAGGAAAAGTTGCAAGACTTGCTTGAGAAGGGTTTTATTAGACCTAGTGTTTCGCCTTGGGACGCGCCGGTGTTGTTTGTTAAGAAGAAGGACGAATCGATGAGAATGTGTATTGATTATTGGTAGTTGAACAAGGTTACAATCAAGAATAAGTATCCATTGCCGAGGATTGATGATTTGTTTGATCAGCTTTAGGGTGCTAAGGTATTTTCAAAGATTGATTTGAGATCTGGCTACCATCAGTTGAGGATTAGGGCATCTGATGTCCCTAAGATAGCTTTTCGTACTCGGTACGAGCATTATGAGTTCTTAGTCATGTCATTTGGGTTGACCAATGCCCCAGCAGCTTTTATGGATTTGATGAAACGAGTATTCATGCCTTATTTGGACTCGTTTGTGATAGTCTTCATTGATGATATTTTGAAATATTTCCGTAGCCAGGAGGAGCACGAGCAGCATCTCAGAGTGGTTCTTCAGACTCTAAGGGATAGTCAGCTATATGCTAAGTTCTCAAAGTGTGAGTTTTGGTTGAGTTCAGTTGCATTCCTGGGTCATGTTGTATTAGCAGCGGGTATTCAGGTGGATCCGAAGAAGATTAAGGCAGTTAAAAACTGGCCCAGACCAGTATCAGCTATAGAGATTCGGAGTTTCTTGGGATTGGCATCTACTACCGTCGGTTCGTGGAGGGGTTTTCATCTATCGCAGCCCCAATGACCAGGTTGACGCAGAAGGGTGCCCAGTTCAGATGGTCGAACGAGTGTGAGGCGAGCTTTCAGAAGCTTAAGATAGCTTTGACTACGACACCAATATTGGTTTTGCCCACAGGTCTAGGGCCTTATACAGTTTATTGTGATGCATCTCGTATTAGGCTTGGTGCAGTGTTGATGCAGGATGGCAAAGTCATTGCCTATGCTTCGCGGCAGTTGAAGATTCATAAGAATAACTATCCGGTTCATGATTTGGAGTTGGCAGTCATTGTTCACGCATTGAAGATTTGGAGGCATTATCTGTATGGCGTGGCATGTGAGTTGTTCACGGATCACAAGAGTCTGTAGTATTTGTTCAAGCAAAAAGAGTTGAATTTGAGGCAGAGAAGGTGGTTGGAGTTGTTGAAGATTATGATATCACTATATTATATCATCTAGGGAAGGCCAATATGGTGGCCGATGCTTTGAGTAGGAAGTCAGCCAGTATGGGCAGTCTTGCTTATATTCTGGTTGGTGAGAGGCCACTTGCTTTAGATGTTCAGGCTTTGGCCAATCAGTCCATGAGGTTGGATGTTTCTGAGCCCAGTTATGTGTTAACTTGCACAGTCGCTCGTTCTTCATTATTGGAGCATATCCGAGATCGGCAGTATGATGATCCCCATTTGTGTGTCCTCATAGACACGGTGCAGCACGGAGGTGCCAAGCCGGTTACCTTATGTGATGATGGTATTTTGAGATTGCAGGGTCGAGTATGTGTGCCTATGTGGATGGGCTTCGGGAGTTGATTTTAGAGGAGGCCCATAGCTCCCGGTACTCTATTCATCCGAGCACTACGAAGATGTATCCGTATTTGCGACAGCATTATTAGTGGCGTAGAATAAAGAAGGATATCGTTGCATATGTGGCTCGGTGTTTAAATTGCCAGCAGGTTAAGTATGAGCATCAGAGGCCTGGTGGTTTGTTTCAGAGGATTGAGCTTCCCGAGTGGAAGTGGGAGCAAATCACTATGGATTTTGTTGTTGGACTCCCGCAGACTCGGAGGAAGTTCGACACAGTATGGGTCATTATTGATAGGCTGACCAAGTCAGTGCATTCATTCTTGTGGCAGTTTCCTATTCATCCGAGAGGTTAGCTGAGATCTATATAAGGGAGATTGTTCGTCTTCATGGTGTGCCTGTGTCTATCATTTCTGACCGAGGTACGCAGTTTACCTCGCGTTTCTAGAGTAGTTCAGCGAGAGTTGGGCACGCGGGTTGAGTTGAGAACAACATTTCATCCTCAGATAGACGGGCAGTCCGAGCGGACTATTCAGATTTTGGAGGATATGCTCTGAACTTGTGTCATTGACTTTGGAGGTTCATGGGATTAGTTCTTGCCTTTAGCAGAGTTTGCCTACAAAAACAGCTACCAGTCGAGTATTCAGATGGCTCCATATGAGGCTTTGTATGCTAGGCAATGTCGGTCTCCGGTTGGTTAGTTTGAGCCGGGAGAGGCTCGGTTGTTGGGTACCGATCTGGTTCAGGATGCCTTGGACAAGGTCAGGATCATTCAGGATAGGCTTCGTACAACTCAGTCTAGGAAAAGAGTTATGCCGACCGCAAGGTTCGAGATTTGGCTTTCATGGTCGGTGAGTGGGTATTACTTCGAGTGTCGCCTATGAAGGGCGTGATGAGATTTGGGAAGAAGGGCAAGCTTAGCCCTAGGTTCATTGGCCCATTTGAGATTCTTGATCGAGTGGGAGAGGTGGCTTATAGACTTGCTTTGCCGCCGAGCTTATCAGCCGTGCATCTAGTGTTTCATGTGTCCGTGCTTTGGAAGTATCACGGCGATCCATCCCATGTGTTAGATTTCAGCACTGTCCAGTTGGACAAGGACTTATCTTATGAGGAGGAGCCGGTGGCTATTCTAGACGGCATGATCGTCAGTTGAGGTCGAAGAGTTTTCCTCCTGTCCGTGTTCACTAGATAGGTCAGCCTCCTAAGGTATCGACCTGGGAGTCCGATTCCGATATGCGAAGCCGTTATCCCCATCTTTTCCCCGACTCAGGTACTTCCTTCTTCTGTCCATTCGAGGACGAACGGTTGTTTTAGAGGTGGAGGATGTGATGACCCAAAAGGTCATCACTTTTTTTAAAATGAAATTCTGTGTTCTGAGGCCTTGAAAACCTCACTTATTATCACCTCAATTTGAGTGCGTAGCTTGGGCGCGTAGCCAAAAATCTTAAATATGAAAATATGTGAAAAATAATAAAATTGGTTATAAAATGAGTTAATTTGACTTCGGTCAACATTTTGGGTAAACGGACCCGTACCCGTGATTCAATGGTCCCGGACGGTCCATAGGAAAATATGGGACTTGGGTGTATGCCCGGAATCTAATTTCGAGGTCCCAAGCCAGAGAAATGAATTTTTAAAGAAAATTATTTTCTGAAATTATTTAAGGAAATTTGAAATGAAATCTGATTAGAACATGATGGTATCGGGCCTGTATTTTGGTTTTGGTGCCCGGTACAGGTCTTATATATGACTTAAGACATTTATATAAAATTTGGTGAAAAACGGACGTTGTTTGACGTGATTCGGACCTAAATTGCTAAAGTTGATGTTATATGAAGTTTGAGAAAAATTCTTTGATTTTGAGGTTTAATTCATTGTTATTGAGATTATTTTGGCGATTTGATCACACAGATAAGTTCGTATGATGATTGTTGAGTTAGTACCTGTGTTTGGTTAGGAGCCCCGAGGGTTCGGGTGTGTTTCAGATGCGTTTCGGGAAGTTTTGGACTTCGGAAAAATTGCAGAAACAGCTGATCTGGTGTATTGATATGTTCTTCTTCGCGTTCGCGGGAGAACCCACGCGAACGCGATGCATTAATTTTTGTCGAAGGAAATTCCTTCTACGCGAACGCATAGCTCAGGTCGGGAACACGAGGTAGTGAGAGACTATACCTTCGCAAACGCGGTCCTGGCCACTCGAATGCGAAGGCCAAGTTGGCCTGGGCAGTGGGGCATTTACCTTACGCGAACGTGACCCCTTGGATGTGAACGCGAGGGCTCGAGGAGATTACTCTCCGCGAACGCGAGCCCGTGTACGCGAACGCGAAGGCTTATCCAGCCTGACCCATTGTGAACGTGAAGGGTATGTCGCGAACGCGAAGGGCATTTTCGCCCAGTGATTTTTAAAAGACCAAAAATAGAACACTTACGGGATTTTATAAAAATTTCACAAACCTCTTCTTCTCCAAAGCTCTTAGGCGATTTTTGAAGCATTTCTTCACCATAACTTCTTGGGTAAGTAAACTTTAACTTGTTGTCTTCCATTTTCATTCAACACCCATTAGATTTCTAGGCCTAAAGCATGTGATTAAGGGTAGAAAATTAGGGATTTGGCTAGAGTTAGGGCTTTTTGATTATTTATGATTTAGACCTCGTTTTGGGGTCAGATTTGAAAACAAATTAGATATTTGGGCTCGTGGATGAATGGGTGATCGGGTTTTGGTCTGAACCTCGTGTTTTGACCAAGCGGGTCCGGGGTCAATTTTTGGATTTTTGGGAAGAATGATTGGAAAACTATAATTAGGTATTGTATTTGAATTGTTTAGCATTTATTGATGTTATTAAGTTGATTATTTATAGATTCGATTGGGTTGGAGCCGAATTTGAAAGGAAAAGAGGTGTTTGAGGCTTGAGTTGGTCGTGGAAGTTCGAGGTAAGTGTTTGATCTAACCTTAGCTTATGGTATTAGGAGTTTAGTCCTATTTGCTATGTGGTATTTGTTGAGTACGACGCATAGGCATGGTGACGAGTATCTATACGTTGGTGTCTAGCATGACCGTGAGTCTTTATATTGTGAATATCTTGATTTCGTTGTATTTTTCATGCCTTGGTGATGATTTCTAGTTGTTGTGAAAAGTTTTTGGAAGGAACTGTGACCTTTGAACATCTTGGAGCATTGGCTCAAGTTATATTACGAATTGTGAAAGTATATGAGATGATTGGATACTTTGGAGCATTGGCTCAAGTGGTAAAGTGAGTTATGAAGTAAAAGTGAAAGACAGAGAAAGAGTTATTAAAATGTTCCCTTACCCGGATTCAAATGTTTAATTGTTGTTCCCTTGCCGGGATTTAATTGCTTAATTGTTGTTCCCTTGACGTGATTTAGTTCTTTTGTTGTTGTTCCCTTGCCGGGATTTCTATATGATCTGGGTTATCCCCTTGCCCCTTGTTTGTGATTGTTGTTTGGGTGAGGAAGAGTGTTAAAGCACGACGGGTGATGCTGTGCATTGTTTGATATTGTGAGTAAAGAGTGTAAAGCACGAAGGGTGATGTCGTGCCGCACGAGGTACCATTCCGTGCTGATTTTATTGTTTGATATTGTGAGGAAAGAGTGTAAAGCACGAAGGGTGATGCCATGCCATACGAGGTACCATTCCGTGCCGATTTTATTGATTATTTGATGAGGAAAGAGAGTAAAAGCACGAAGGGTGATGTCGTGCACACTTTTGTTATATAATTGCTTTGGTGAGGACTAGAGTAAAAGCACGAAGGGTGATGCCGTGCAAATTGTTGATTTCAGTTTCTTTGTTGATATTCGACTTATGTTGTTTCTTTCCTTACTTGATGCCTCTCTATTCAGAATTGTTATCTCCCCACAACATGTTTCCCCCTCCCACATTGACTGGTTATTTCTGTATTTCCTTTCCGCTGTATATATTTAAACTGCACAGGTTTATTTGGTAGTCTGGTCCTAGCCTCGTCACTACTTCGCCGAGGTTAGGCTAGACACTTACCAGCACATGGGGTCGGTTGTGATGATACTACACTCTGCACTGTGTGCAGATCCAGGAGCAGCTTTCGGACAGTAGTTGGGGTGCTTCCTTCAGTCCACCCGGAGACCCAAGGTAGACTACAGGCGTCTGCAGGCCCTAGTGTCTCCCTCTATCTCTATTTCCTGTTTCATTTTCCTTTATTCAGAAACAGTGTACTGTTATTTCTTCAGACCTTGTATGTAGAAATCTTAGATAGTCTATGACACTGTGACACCAGGTTTTGGGTATTGGAGATTTTAAAAGTTGTAATAGACGTAGACTTAATATATTTAATTGTTGACTTCCGCTTAATTATTTAAAGTTCCGTTGTTATCATGTTATCACCTTGTGTTTGTTAAAATGAAGCAATATGAAAATGAAGTAAGTAGTTAAGGTCTGGCTTGCCTAGCTCTCATTAGTAGGCTCCATCACGACTCCCGAATGTGGGAAATCCGGGTCATGACAATACATGACGTTATTGTCAAAACTTCTATATACTATATGTGTACTACTACATAAGCTATTCAGCGGATCTAAGTTTTCAGTAGTATGACTAGCATATTTTTATTCAAAATCAACCTATATACAATGGAAGATCCATTTGAACTTAGTCTCTTATATATATGGTGACACTAACATACGTAAGAAATAATGAACTTGACAAAAAAATATGTACGGTAGAAGGCCATTTGGTATTAAAGTATTTAAGTATTCTTCTTAGTAGTTATTGTTGGTGTCATTTTCTGTTGAGTCAAAACTGAAAATATTTTATTTTTACCATAAAACTTAACAATCAACCTTTTATTAATTAGTTTAATAAAAGATAGCTAAGATAGCTCTTTAAGATAGCTAAGATAGCTCTTTAATTTTCTGTTGAGTCAAACCTTTTAAGTATTCTTCTTAGCTAGCTAAGATAGCTCTTTAATTTCTATCATGTAATTTGCACAAATTATTTTTTAATCTAATGATAGAACTATTTTCCTTATTAAATGCATTGCTATTACCATTATGGTTGATAACCAAGTGTTTAGAAGAACCAAATCATCTTTTATTGGATGTTCTTCTTTGTTTTCGGCACGAAGCAAGACATCATTGAATGTTGGATCTGTTCTTACTTTTATATTTCTTGTCATTTAAATATTTTTCATTTGAGGCCATAATTATAATTCTGGCAAGCTAGCTTTTACATTGTTTGCTCTGGGCGGGTGGTGAAGTAACTGGAGCAGAAGTTGAGGGCTGACCCCTCTATTGGGATGAACTAGCAACACAACGAGGACACTGCCTCCACATATGCCCAAACTCTCCACACTCAAAACAACTCTCAGGTGCTAGACAAGGGGACTGAAGGGAACCTCTCGTACCGGAGTGACTAGCTGACTCACTCGGTATAGAAGAACCCTGAGCTGACAGGGCACGAGATGAACTCTGAGCTGGGAGGGCACTAAGTGATGACTAGTCCTGCTGAGTACCGTAATAACCATGACTCGAAGACGCCCCACGATAACCTGGGCGGGCTGACTGAGCAGGCCTGAAAGAACGACCTCTACCATGCTGGAACTGGCCCCTCGAAGGAGCACCATTGTAACTGCCAGATCCTCGAGGCCTCTTGGCCTCCCTCTCCTCTTAATCCTGACGGTGAACCGTCTCAATCTTGTGAGTGATATTAACCACCTCCTCGAACGTAGTACCCAACACTCTCTCTCTAGTCATCAGAATACGGAGATAGTAGTTAAGGCCATCAATAAATCTTCTGATCCTCTCACAATCTGTCGGAACCATCCAGACGGCATGAAGAGCCAACTCAGGAAACCTCGACTCATACTGTGACACAGCCATGTCCCCCTATCTCAACCACTCAAACTGTTTACGCAGCTCCTCTCTGCGAGACTGTGGAACATACTTCTCTAGGAAGAGAACGGAGAACTCATGCCAAGAAAGGGGCGCTACTCTAACCGGCCTACGCCTCCCACCAAGTGAAGGCAGCCCCACAAAACTGAAAGGTAGTAAATGCCACACCATTAGACTCATGAATCCCTGCTATATGGAGCATCTGCTGGCACCTATCCAAGAAACCCTGGGCATCCTTGCCCTCTGCTCCGCAAAATGTCGGAGGCTGGAGTCTACCAAACCTCTCAAGACGATGCTGCTCATCATCCGGCATCCTTCAAATCATCATTTTATATTTTTGAAAGATTTCATAATTTTCTTCCCAAATTCCATCCCAAATCACGAATTAAATGATGAATTCAATGATAGATTCATGTACTCTAGCCAAATCTGAGTTAAAATAACTTACCCCGATGAATTTCTTGAAACACCTTCGAAAAATCGCCAAAATCCGAGCTCTCTAGGTCAAAATATCAAATAAAACCCAAACCCTCGTATTTATAGAGTACCCCATAGATTTCCACCTCTGCGGCCTGCACAAAAGCGACCGAGGTCCGCATAAAACCAGTGCGGTCTGCACAAAAATGACTGCGGCCGCACAAGCTTTTCTCTGCAGTAACAGGCTTTAGTATGTTGGCCATAACTTTCTCACGTATGTCCAAATTGCAATATCTTTACCTTTCTGGAAAGTAGACACGAAGGGCTACAACTTTTGTTTTTGAATCATCTCAAAATTCATTGTAGATCAAAAGATATGAGCTTTCGAAGTAGGACCAGCGGAATGTTCTTCACCGCGACCGCATACCATTTTGTGCGGTCCGCACAACACCTACCACGGCCGCACTTCGTTTTGTGCAGTCCGCACAGCACATACCGCGGCCGCACTTCTTTTTGTGTGGACCGCGCGAGTGAGTTCCGAGGCCTGCAACCCTTCTAAACCTGCTACATCTATGATTTTCGGCCTAAAACATACCGGAACTTCAAACCAATTGTACCAACACATCCTATGACATCGTTCACACTTGTTCAAAACTTCGGAATGCTCACAATAACATCAACCACCAATTTAACATAGGATTCAAGCCTAAGAACTCCAAGAACTCTTAAATTATGCTTTCGATCAAAAAGTCTATCAAATCTCGTCCGAATGACCTAAAATTTTGCACACACATCCTAAATGACACAACAAAGCTACTGTCACTCTCGAAATTCCATTCCAACCCCTATATCAAAATCTCGCCTATCAACCGGAACCGCCAAAATATCAACTTCGCCATTTAAGCCTAAATCTTCTCTACAACTCCAAAACCCATTCCGATCGCGCTCCTAAGTCACAAATCACCTCCCGAAGTTAACCGAACCATCAGAACTCACTTCTGAGCCTTCTAACACATAAGTCAACTTCCGGTTGACTTTTCCAACTTAAGCCTTCTTAAAAGAGACTAAGTGTCTCATTTCTTACCAAATACTCTCCAAACTCGAACTAATCAACCCGATCACATAAAACACGGATAACGAAGAGTAAAGAAGCTAAAATAGAGGGAAACAGAGTGGTAACTCATGAGAAGACTGGTCGGTTCGTCACATCCTCCCCAACTTAAATAAACGTTCCTCCTCGAACGAGTCAAGAAACATACCTGAAGCCTCAAACAGGTGAGGATATCTACTCCGCATCTCCCACTCGGTCTCCCAAGTAGCCTCCTTCACGAGCCGACCTCTCCATTGCACTTTCACTGAAGCTATATCTTTTGACCTCAACTTTCGAACCTGACGACCCAAAATTGCTACTAGCTCCACATCATAGGTCAAATCATCATCCAACTGAACCGTGATGAAGTCCAAAACATGAGACTGATCCCCAATATACTTCTGGAGCATAGAAACATGAAATATCGGATGCACACTCGACAGGCTGGGTGGCAAAGCAAGCTCATAAGCCACCTCCCCAATCCTCCGAAGCACCTCAAAAGGCCCAATGGACTGCGGACTCAACTTTCCTTTGTTCCCAAATCTCATAACACCCTTCATGGGCGAAACCTTCAGCAAGACCTTCTCACCAACCATGTAGGACACATTTCGAACCTTTCGGTCTGCATAACTCTTCTGTCGTGACTGCGCTATACGAAGCCTCTCCTGAATCATCTTCACCTTCTCTAAGGCATCCTAAACCAAATCTTTCCCCAATAGCCTAGTGTCGCCGAGCTCGAACCAACCAACTGGAGATCTACACCGCCTCCCATACAAAGCCTCACATTGAGCCATCTGAATACTCGACTGGTAACTGTTGTTGTAAGCAAACTCTGCAAGCGGTAGAAACTTATCCCATGAACCTCCGAAATCAATAACACAAGCACGCAACATGTCCTCCAATATCTAAATAGTACGCTCGGACTACCCGTCCATTTGAGGGCGAAAAGCTGTGCTCAACTCCACCTGAGTACCCAACTCTCGCTGAACAAACTTCCAAAACTGGGAAGTAAACTGAGTACCCCGATCTGAAATGATAGAAACTGGAACACCATGCAGCTGAACAATCTCTCGGATATATAACTCTGCTAACCGCTCTGAAGAATAAGTAGTACAAATAGGAATGAAGTGCGCGGACTTGGTTAGCCGATCCACAATCACCCAAATAGCATCAAACTTCTTCAAAGTCCGTGAAAGTCCAACAACAAAGTCCATAGTGATCCTCTCCCACTTCCACTTAGGAATAACCATCTGCGAAGTAAGCCACCCGATCTCTAATGCTCATATTTCACCTGCTGACAATTGAGACACCGAGCTACAAATCCCACAATATCTTTCTTCCTTCTTCTCCACCATTAGTGCTGCCTCAAATCTTGGTACATCTTCGCGGCACCTGGATGAATAGAATACCACGAGCTATGGGCCTCCTCCAGAATCAACTCTCTCAGCCCATCCACATTGGGCACACAAATCTGGCCCTGCATCCTCAACACCCGATCATCACCGATGGTCACATCTCTGGCATCATCAAGATGAACCCTGTCCTTAAGGACAAGCAAATGCGGGTCATCATACTGGCTCTCTTTGATGCGATCAAATAAGGAAGACCGAGAAACCACGCAAGCCAACACCCGATTGGGCTCCGAAATATCCAACCTTACGAATCAATTGGCCAAGGCCTGAACATCAATTGCAAGGGGTCTCTCCCCAACTGGAATATATGCCAAACTCCCCATACTCACTGCCTTTCAGCTCTAAGCATTGGCCACCACATTGGCCTTTCCCGGATGGTACAATATAGTGATATCATAATCCTTAAGCAACTCCAACCATCTCTGCTGCCTCAAATTAAGATCCTTTTGTTTGAATAAATGCTGAAGACTCCGATGATCAGTGAACACCTCACAAGATACTCCATACAAGTAATGCCTCCAACTTTTCAATGCATGAACTATGGCAGCCAACTCCAAATCATGAATGGGGTAGTTCTTCTCATAGGGCTTCAACTGACGAGAAGCATACGCAATAACTCTACCCTCCTGCATCAATACACAACCAATCCCAACTCTCGAAGCATCACAATACATGGTATATGAACCTAAAGCTGATGGTAAGACCAATACTGGAGTTGTGGTCAAAGCCGTCTTGAGCTTCTGAAAGCTCCCCTCATGCTCGTCCGACCACACGAATGAAACACCCTTCTGAGTCAATTTGGTCAAGGGCAATGCGATAGATGAGAATCCCTGAACAAACCGGCGATAATAGCCTGCCAACCCAAGAAAGCTACGAATCTCTATGGCTGAGGACGGTCTAGGCCAACTATGAACTGCCTCAATCTTCTTTGGATCAACCTGAATACCCTCGCTGGACACCACGTGCCCCAAGAAAGCCACTGAACTGAGCCAAAACTCACACTTGGAGAATTTTACATAAAGTTGCTCCTCCCTCAATCTCTGCAATACAACTCGCAAATGCTCCGCGTGCTCCTCCTAACTACGCGTGTACACCAGGATATCATCAATGAATACTATAACGAACGAATCAAGTTAAGGCTGAAACACGTTGTTCATCAAATACATGAACGCTACTGGAGCATTGGTTAGCCCGAAAGACATCACAAGGAACTCATAATGACCATATCTGGTCCTGAAAGCAGTCTTAAGAATATCTGACTCCCTGATCTTCAACTAGTGATAGCCCAAATGGAGATCAATCTTGGAGAACACTCTCGCTCCCTGAAGCTGGTCAAATAAATCATCAATGTGAGGCAAGGGATACTTGTTCTTAATTGTTACCTTGTTTAATTGCCTATAATCGATGCACATTCTCATTGTTCCATCCTTCTTCTTCACAAACAAAACCGGCATATCCCAAGGTGACACACTAGGCCGAATGGACCCCTTGTTTAGGAGTTCCTGAAGCTGTTCCTTCAATTCTTTCAACTCCGCTGGTGCCATACGATATGGTGGAATATAAATGGGTTGAGTGCCTGGCACCAGGTCAATACCAAAATCAATATCCCTATCCGGTGGCATGCCCGGTAGGTTTGTAGGAAAAACATCAGGAAAATCCCTCACAATTGGGACAAAATCAATACTAGGAGTCTTAGCTTCAATATCCCTCACAAACGCTATATATGAAAGGCAACCTTTCCCAACCATACGCTGGGCCTTCAAGAAAGAGATCACTCTACTAGGAACATCGCCACTCGATCTGCGGTACACCCGGCATAACCAAAGTGAGGGTCTTAGCATGACAGTCTAGAATAGCACGACACGGAGATAACCAATCCATGCCCAAAATGATATCGAAATCCACCATGCTCAATAGTAATAGATCCACTCGGGTCTCCAGACCTCCAATAGTCACCACACATGACCAATACACACGGTCTATAACAATAGTATCACCCACCAGGGTAGATATATGAACAGGTAAAGCAAGAAACTCACGGGGCGTACCCAAATAATGAGCAAAATATGATGACACGTAAGAAAAGGTGGAACTGGGATCAAATAATATAGAGGCATCTCTGTGGCAGATTGAAACAATACCTGTAATGATAGCGTCTGAAGCAATGGTGGCTGGCCTGCCTTGAAGTGCATAGAAATGGGTCTGACCGCCCCCTGATCGACCTCCCCCTCTGGGGCAACCCCTGGCTACCTGACCTCCACCCCAAGCTGGCTGGTTGGGTGGTGAAGTAACTGGAGTAGAATTCAAGGGCTAACCCCTCTGCTGGGATGAACTAGCAACACGACGAGGACACTGCCTCCACACATGCCAAACTCTCCACACTTAAAACAACTCCCAGGTGCTGGAGAAGGGGACTGAAGGGAACCCCTCATACCAGAGTGACTAGCTAACGCACTCGGCATAGAAGAACCCTGAGCTGACAGGGCACGAGATGAACTCTGAGCTGGGATGGCACTAAGTGATGACTGGCCTTACTGAGTACCGTGATAACCATGACCCGAAGATGCCCCACGATAACCTGGGTGGGCTGACTGAGCAGGCCTGAAAGAACGACCTCTACCATGCTGGAACTGGCCCCTCGAAGGAGCACCACTGTAACTGCCAGATCCTCGAAGCCTCTTGGCCTCCCTCTCCTCCCGATCATGACGGCGAACCGTCTCAATCTCGCGAGCGATATTAACCACCTCCTCGAACGTAGCACCTAACACTTTCTCTCTAGTCATTAGAATACAGAGATGTTAGTTAAGGCCATCAATAAATCTCCTGTTCCTCTCATGATCTGTCGGAACCATCCAGACGGCATGACGAGCCAACTCAGAAAACCTCAACTCATACTGTGACACAGTCATATCCCCCTGTCTCAACCACTCAAACTGTCTACGTAGCTCCTCTCTTCGAGACTACGGCACATACTACTCCAGGAAGAGAACGGAGAACTCATGCCAAGTAAGGGGCGTTGCTCCAACCGGCCTACGCCTCCCACCAAGTGAAGGCAGCCCCAGAAAACTAAAAGGTAGTAAATGCCACACCATTGGACTCAAGAATCCCTGATGTAAGGAGCATCCGCTGGCCCTTATCCAAGAAACCCTGGGCATCCTCGCCCTCTACTCCGCTAAATGTCGGAGGCTGGAGTCTACTAAACCTCTCAAGACGACACTGCTCATCATCCGGCATAACTGGCACAACAAACTCCTGAGCTGGTGCAACCGGCTAGGCTGGAGGTGCCCCCAACGTCTGAAGTCCCTGCACTACCTACTTAGGTGTGCGAGCAGCGGGGGTCTGATTGCCTCCCCTGGCCTGTAAAGTAGCTGCTGCTATAGTGGCTGAAACTGCATGAGCTAGGCCAGTGCAAACTGATAAGATCTGTGCCAAAGCCTCCTGAAGACCTGGAATCACGATGGGCACAGCTGGTGTCTGAACTGGTGCTGCTGGAGCATCCATAGCTGGAGCCTGATCCGGAGCTAGGGCAGTTGGTGGATCTATAGGTGCTGCCCTCGTTGCTCTGCCTCTGCTGCGACCACGACTACGTCCACGGCATCTGGTGGTCACAGCTGGTGGCACTGGTGGTCGTTCACCTCGTCCAGTAGCTCGCGTCCTCATCATATGTAAAAGAATGGAATAATAGAAGTTTAGTACTTGGACCAACAAGTTCGCACGAGAAGAATTTCAAGAATATGAAGTTTTTCCTAAAGGTTCTGCAGCCTCTTGAGGATAAATACAGACGTCTCCGTACCGATCCGCGAGGCTCTACTAAACCTGCTCATGACTCGTGAGACCTACGTAACCTAGGCTCTGATACCAACTTGTCACGGCCCAATTCCCCGAACCCGGTCGTGATGGCGCCTCTCGTGAAGACAAGGCCAGCCAGACCAAAACTGACCACCTCTTTTAAACAGTTAAATACCATAAGTAGTTCTAAAACGTGATATAATAACCATAATTTGCGGAATTAATGATAACAACAATAGAAACCATCCCGACACAGCCCAAACCAGGGTGTCACAAGTCATGAACAACTAATAGTTCCGGATACCCGATTACTAGATACGAAATCAGTTACAGAAGTTCAAGAATATGAAAATAGTAAGATAAGGAAGGACGGGGGCTGCGGACGCCAATAGCTACCTCGTAGTCTCCGAAAACACTACTTGGACTGGGAGGATCAACACTCAGGAGCGGACTCTGCGATGCCTGAATCTGCACACACGGTACAGGGAGTAATGTGAGTAATGTGGCTCAGTGAGCAATAATCATAAATAATGGCTGAAAGCAAGAAAATAATAAATTCACAAAGCAATTCTATATCAAGCAGTAAAATCACTTAAGGCAGTAAATCCATGAAGAAATCAAATGAAGTTCCTTTAAACCAAGTAAAACAGGTAATTTAGCAGGTGAATAACAAGTAGAAATACGCCCCTCGGGCACAGTAACAATTACTCAGAACAGTATCAGCCCCTCGAGCTCACTCTCAAATCATGATAGGTACCTGCGCTCACTGTGGGGGTGCAGACTCCGGAGGGTCCCCTTACGGCCCAAGCACAATATCAAGCCATCTCGTGGAAATAAAAAGTATCTCAGGCCCTCAGCCTTATATCACTCAGCATATCCTCACATATGGCCCTCGGCCTCATCACAAGCCCCTCGGGCATTAGTAAAACAATAGTTCTCAGCCCAAAACATCATTTAGAAATATCATTTATGTTCAAATACGAATAAAAGTGGTTGAGTTTATAAACAGTAAATATCAACAGGACTGAGTTCAAGTAATAAGTCAAACAGTGAGGAATTAGTGATAAAAATCCCCGAAGGGTTCAAATAGTTGGCACGAAGCCCAAATATGGCAATCAGCCCAAATCATAATGGTAACAAATAAGTTTCAATCAAGTATGTGATAAAATCATCAATCGGGACGGACCAAGTCACAATCCCTAGTAGTAAAAAACCCCACGCTCATCACCCAGCGTGTGTCTCACCTCAATACAGCACTACGATGTGCAATTCGGGGTTTCAAACCCTCAGGATATCATTTACAACCATTACTCACCTCGAATCAGCTAATTCTCTAGCTCGCGATGCCTTTGCCCCTCGAATTGGCCTCCACGCGCGTCGAATCTATCCAAAATCAGAACGAATACATCACAATATACTAAGGGAACAAAGCCCAAGCAAAAACAATTGAATTATCACAAAATTCTAGAAAGTGGTCAAACCCGACCCCCGGGCCCACATCTCGGAATTTGACAAAATTCACAAACTTGAATCCTTATACTCTTACGAGTCTATCCATGCGAAAATTATCCAATTCTGATGCCATTTGGTCCTTCAAACCATCATTTTATATTTTTGAAAGATTTTACAATTTTCTTCCCAAATCACGAATTAAATGATGAATTCAATGATAGATTCATGTACTCTAGCCAAATCTGAATTAAAATAACTTACCCCGATGAATTTCTTGAAAAACCTTTGAAAAATCGCCAAAATCCGAGCTCTCTAGGTCAAAATATCAAATAAAACCCAAAACCTTATATTTATGGAGTACCCCACAGATTTTCACATCCGCGGCCCGCACAAAATCGACCGCGGTCAACACAAAATCAGTGCGGTCCGCACAAAAACGACCGCGACCGCACAAGCTTTCCTCTGGAGTGGCAGAATTTAGTATTTTGGCCATAACTTTCTCTACAAATATCCAAATTGCAATATCTTTACCTTTCTGGAAACTAGACACGAAGGGCTACAACTTTATTATTTGAATCATCTCAAAATTCCTTGTATATCAAAAGAAATGAGCTTTAGCGGAATATTCTTCACCGAGGCCGCACACCATTTTGTGCGGTCCGCACAACACCTACCGCGGCCACACTTCATTTTGTGCGGTCCGCATAGCGCATACCGCGGCCGCACTTCTTTTTGTGCAAACTGCGTGGGTGAGTTCCGAGGCCTGCAACCCTTCTAGACCTGCTACAGCTATGATTTTCGGCCTAAAACATGTCGGAACCTACCCGGAACTCCCGGAACTTCAAACCAATTGTACCAACACATCCCATGACATCGTTCAAACTTGTTCAATACTTCGGAATGCTCACAACAACATCAATTGCCAATTTAACATAGGATTCAAGCCTAAGAACTCCAAGAACTCTTAAATTATGCTTTCGATCAAAAAGTCTATCAAATCTCGTCCGAATGACCTAAAATTTTGCACACACTCCCAAATGACACAACCAAGCTACTGTCACTCTCGGAATTCTATTCTGAACCCTATATCAAAATATCGCCTATCAATCGGAACCGCCAAAATATCAACTTTGCCAATTTAAGCATAAATCTTCTCTACAACTTTAAAACCCATTCCGATCGCGCTCCTAAGTCACAAATCACCTCCCGAAGCTAACCGAACTATCAGAACTCACTTCTAAGCCTTCTAACACATAAGTCAACATTCGGTTGACTTTTCCAACTTAAGCCTTCTTAAAAGAGACTAAGTGTCTCATTTCTTACCAAATCCTCTCCGAACTCGAACTAATTAACCCGATCACATAAAACACGGATAACGAAGCGTAAAGAAGCTAAAATAGGGGAAAACGGAGTGGTAACTCATGAGACAACTGGTCGGGTCGTCACAATTTAGGAATCATATCCTATAAGAAGGAGGTTCTAGGCAGACCCCCAGGTTTAAAGGCAAAATACTAAGGTGACATACAATAACAAGTAGGACTTCAATCAAGGGGAGCATGGAAGACAAACGAAAGGCTTAAATATACCTCCACAGATAATGCACATAGACAGCATGACTCATACACAATTAAAGTCTGAATTTAAATCCTATGCATGGTATCTAAGTGATAACATCAGAAGCAGATTTATTACATTATTTAGAAAAGAAGTCCGAATCAGGCTTGCCTACTGATTTTTAACAGTTGATAATTAATCACAGAGACGGTTCTGCTTTTATTTAAAGTTATTACCTAAGGCTTGCCTAGGCGTAAAATAGTATGCAGTAGTTATTCAGAATTACTAAAATAGTGTGGAAATTATTTTATCCTAAGAGCATGCCATTCTATTTGATACGAATGCAGAGATTATTACCAGTTATATTCAGAAAACATCACAAGGAGATTGTTATTATTATTACCTTTTCAGGGATTAGTAATTTACTAGGTGACTTAAACAAATGCAAATAGGATCCTAGAACATGATATATACTATGCACATGCAGATGGCATGATTGTTAAAAAAACAGAATCCCTAAGGCATGATTTCTAAATGCATACAAAAGTGCAGAATTATTGAAGTATGACTTCTAAAAGTACAAGAGTAACAGCTTTTATGCCAATGTTGTTATTGTCCTAGGAGCTGGATTTCTAAGTGATAGACATAAAACATGGATTAGTGACGGATGCGATGCTCAAGCAAGAAACATGGGACCTAAGAGCATGATTTCTAATGCATGTATGAACCCTAAGCATGGTTTCTATTGTGCAATAGGAATATAAACCTAACAACATGTTTTCTACCCCTTAACAACTATAGCATGCATATTTACCCCATCGCTTTTTCACTAGCCAACCCCAATACTTGTTTACAACAAGTTATTACGGACCAACATTGAAACGAATTACATAAGTAGCAATGAAAATAAGAAGTTACACTATAGGAAGCCTGATTAGGACTTCCTCTCTAAGTTATGTAATCAATCACCTCAAGTGCCAAGATTGTTTCATAGCTTTTCCTCATATCTAGGTGTATCAGAGTTCCTTAAGGACCTCAAGGGATCCCGGGCAGTGCTCACACCCAGATTTCATAGCCAAGACAGAGTAAGTGCAGTGCGAAAAGGCCAGCTTTTATGTGTCCAAGTTCAGAGGGAGCTCAAGGGTCCCAAGGCAAGGCTCACACAAAAGGGGCAGAACCTAGTGGTCTTAGAGTATAGTGAAAGTTCAGGACACATGTTTGAAAGGAGTTTGTTTAAAAATCTGGACTGGTAGGTCCATTTTGAAAGCAATCAGTAACAAAGATGGTTGAAAGAAGTTGTATTAGTAAGACAGAGTTCAAACACTTCAGGGTAAGACCACACACAGCAAGTGAATGAATTCAGTAATCACACATGGAGGTAAAAGGGGATTTGGGGATACATGTATATTAACTACAGACACCTGACCTTAGCAGGAATATTAGGACTAGTAGGGACATGCTCAGAGATAGTTAGACACTGGCATAATCATAAACCAGTCATGAAACATATAGATGAGGGATATGGGGTTTGGAATTCACAAAATGGTAAGTGCACAGCAGGTAAAAGAATACAATCGTCCAGGCATTCTTGAACCACATGAATTAGGGGGGAGGGAATCATATCATCATGCTTAGATACAAAATTCACAACAAGACCACAAGTAAAAGCAAACCAGAAATAAAAGAAACTGAAGCGGGAATAGAAACATGTTGTTGTTGAGGCTTTAAATTAAACTAGGACATACCAGTGAAGATAGAGGTAAACAAAATGAAAGAACCAAGGTTTACAGATGATTAGCCTTGGATTGCAGCCAGTCAATAGTAGTAGAATAACACAGAATTTTTCTTTAAGTGGGAGAGGGGTTTTTTGAAAGCCAAGTCTTGTCTTATTAATGAAAGACCTAGGGTATTTATAGCTTTGAAAATAAGTAGAAAATAAGGTAACAAGTAAAGGTTTAGCATAATTATGGAAGTAATCACAATTATAATCCAATTAATACAAGTACTTCCCTTTAATCAAGGAATTACAACTTAAACGGATACTAGCAGGGATAACTAAAGAAAGAAAATCAGTTGAGAAAGATTGGGTTTTAACCATATAAGGGGTAGTAAAAGTATAGAGCATATGATTGAGTCTAAGTACAGAATATATTAATTTGAGGAAAGGATTCAGCAAGAATGAAGAACCACAGAAAATAAGGGAATGGAATCAATCAACTTAAACAAACGAGTAAAATTTTAGGGGTTTATAAGAAAACCTTGCAATCAAACCGTAATTTAAGGAAATCAGGATCAATCAAGAGGGAGTCATGATTCTGCACTTCGACATATAAATAGAGAAGAATGAACAGGCGTCTCAGACATGCAAAGTCAGCCATATCAACAAAAAGAAGCAAGAGATGAACGAACTAGATGAACATAATCATATAGAAGTGACACGAGTAAGCTAAGGACTCAGTAGCAAAAGGAACCTACTCGAAGCATGGTGATCAATAGAAACTTAACCAAGTCAAGTAGTCATGGCTACACATAGAACCAGAGTGAAGAAACCAATCTAACACACAGCAACACGTAAAGATGATCAGGCCAACACACAAAACAAGTAAAGAGAGTCTTTAAAACTCACAGTAACAAGTGAAGAAAATCTTTAAGAAATTAGGTTTTTAACAGAGTTGAGTTAAAAGCGGTAAGAACTTAGAATCAGTCAAGATAAACAAAGGAAAGAGTCTAAACATAAAGAAATTGATAGAAATAGGTATACATATAAATCAAATAAACAAAGACAATTCCAGAACCCCGGATAAAACCAAAAATAATTAGGGTTTTCAACGTGATGAATCTGGTAGAAGAAAACATAAATAAATTGTTTAACCATAGTAAAATCATATGATAGTACTAAAAATCAGAGGAGAAGTCATTTAAAAAGGGGGTTAAGAAACCCTAGTCTTGAAGACGAAAAGTCACTTTGAAAAAAATTTGGGAAAAACCTCTGAGGAAAATACAAAATCTCATAATATACACAGATCTAAGACAGATCTAAAAGAGATCGGAAAAATCTTTAAAGTTAGGATTTCGGAGAACCCAGAAAAGGTGAGAAACCTTGAAAAGTTACCGGTTTTAACAGGAAAAGTCATAGATCTTACTCGAACAGCCATGGATGGCCGGAAAATGGCATGAGAAACCATGTGAGGAAAATGAACCGCCTATGGTTCACTTGAAGGCCTCAAAATGATGACACACGTTCAAAAGGGAGCCATAAGGCTGGTAGGTGGCGAGGCCACCATGGATTCAGGCAGGGAGATGGCCGGAGAAGGTGGATAAGGTTCATCGGATATGAGGGGAGAGAAGAAGGTTCTAGAGAGAACCATAGGTAGAGAGAGGGAGATGAGTGTCGGTTGAGTGAATGAGAGAATGAGAGGGTTTGGGGGGGTTGTTTGGGTTTAATTTAGGAAATAGGAATGAGGACCGTTGATCTAAATGATCAACGGTCAAGATTGAATGGGGTAGGTGGGTCGGGTATAGATTGGGTATGGGCTTGGGTCCGATGGGTTTTTAAATTGGGTTGGGGTCCGTTTGATTTAGGCAAGAATTGAAAGCCAATTTTGGCTAAGTTAAATAGCCAGTTTTTCCCTATTTAATTTATAGAAAATAGTAGATAATTTCTAAAAATAATTTTAAAATGCTAAAATGACTTATAATACATAATTAGAAATTTAAAAATACAGGATCCAATTTTATGCATATAAAACATAATTAAATCTTAAAAGGGATAATATTGCAATTATGTAGAATTTGGCTTTAAAAATATTAAATGTAATTATAAAAATATGTAAAAATTATCTTAGCCATATTTTGGTATAAATATAGAAATTCAATAGATGAATTATCACAATAATAATTTTGAAAATAATTATTGGGGATTTATAGATAAAAAGGGAGAAAAATAATCAATTTAAAACCTTAAAATTATGAAAAAAATAATAAAATTTTTGGAGATGCTTATATATTCATATGCATGCAATTTTGAAGGTATTTTTCATATTAAAAATATATAAAAAAATTGGGTATCAATAATAATTTAATTGATTTCTCTTGCTAAATAATTAATTAAAAGATTTGATTATTTGGGTTTAACATTGTAACGACCTGACTTGTCGTTTCATGAGTCACCGCTCCGTTTACCTCATTTCTGTTTCTTTATGTGTTGTTCAGCTATATTTCATCGTATCGTGCTGGTTGGTTTGGGTTCGGAGTGGTTTTGCAGAGGAATGAGATACTTAGTCTCTTATTTGGAAGCTTTAGTTGGAAAAGTCAACTGGAAGTTGACTTGTGAGTAAATAATCTCAGAATTTGGATTTTATAGTTCGAATAGCTTCGTTAGGTGATTTGGGACTTAGGAACATGTTAGGAATGTATTTTGGAGGTTCGTGGTAGATTTAGGCTTGAATTGGCGAATTTGGAAATTTGGTGTTTTATGGTCAGCAGTGGAAATTTTGATATCAGGGTCAGATTAGAATTTCAAAAATTAGAGTAGGTCTGTTGTGTCATTTTTAACGTGTGTGAAAAATTCTAGGTAATTCGGATGATGTTTTATAGGTTTTTGCATCGTTTGCAGAATTCGGAAGTTTGGAATCCTTAGGCTTGAACCCGATGATGACTTGATGTTTTGATGTTGTTTTGAGTGTTCCGAAGCCTGGTACAAGTTTTAATGATGTTATGGGATGTGTTAGCATGTTTGGTTGAGGTCCCGAGGGCCCCGGGTGAGTTTCGGGTGGTTAACGAATCAATTTTTGACTTTAGAAGTTGGCAGATTTTGCTGGTATTTTGTTGCAGAAGGTTTGTTCTTCGCGTTCGCGAGCTGGGTCTCGCGTTCGCGAAGAGTGTTCTCTGAGATGGTGAATTCTTGTTCTACGCGTTCGCGAAGGAGAGGATGCGAATGCGAACGCGAAGGGTGAGGCAGAGTGTGCATCGCGAAGCGTGAGTGGTGTCGCATTCGCAAAGAGGAATAAGGCAGTTGGGGACCCCATATCCTTGGTCTACGCGTTCGCAAGGTGAGGGTCGCATTCGCAAAGGTTCGAGCCGGCGAAGCATCGCGTTCTCGAAGCAGGTAACGAGTTCATAAAGAGCAAACCGGAGAGGCGGTCGGAGTTGGTCTATGCGAACGCGAGAGGACGGTCGCGTCTCAAAGAAGGAAATGCCTGGGTAGAATGTTTAAGTTCAAAAACGAGGGTTTTGGTCCATAATTTCAAAATTCATTAGAGAGCTCGAGAGAAGGAGATTTTGGAGGGGATTTTCAGAGGATTGATTGGGGTAAGTGTTCCTCACTCGAATTTGGTTAAATCCCATGATTATGTCTTTATTCCTATCATTTAATTTTGTAATTTGGGGTGAAAATTGGAAAAAATGGAAGAAAATTTGGAGAGTTGATTTTGGGGATTTGGATGGCCATTTGATGTCGTATTTTGGTGAATTTGATATGGATAGACTCGTAAGTGAATGGGTTTTCCGATTTTGTGATTTTTATCGAATCCCGAGACATGGGCCCAGGGGCCGGGTTTGAGCCAATTTCCGGATTTTTTAGTTAATTTGATTATTTTCGCTTAGGCTTTGTTCCTTTAGCATATATTGATGATTATATACTGATTTTGGTTAGATTCGGAGTATTTGGAGGCCGATTCGAGAGGCAAGGGCATCACGGGTTAGAGTTTGGATCGGATTAAGGTAAGTAATGATTGTAAATGTTGTCCTGAGGGTATGAAACCCCAGATTTCACATCGTTTCACTACTTTGAGGTGACACACACGCTAGATGATGAGCGTGGGGGTGTACACCATTGGGGATTGTGACTTGGTCCATCCCATACGACTATTAAGTCGCGTATTTGATTGAAAACTATTTGATACTATTGTGATTTGGAAAGTATTACTATGTTTTGGGCTAAATGCCATATTTGGGCCTCGTGCCAACTGTTTGGACCCTTAGGGGCTTTTTACTAATATTCTTCACTGTTTTGACTTAATATCTATGCTCAGTCATGCTGTGTTTAACCGATTTCATAACGCATTATTATCTACTTTACACTATAAATGATATTTTAGGTTGAGTACCTTTTTTTTACTGTTAGCCCGAGTGGCTTGAGAGATTTCTGATTGAGTGAGGCTGAGGGCCTGTGCTGTGAGGATATTATGGGATCGGGCTGCACGCCGCAATATGTTGTACTGATTGTGATATGTGAGAGGCCGAGGGCCTGATTTATTATGCCACGAGATGGATTGTTATAGCGCTTGGGATGTAGGAGCCCCTCTGGAGTCTGAACACCCCCAACGAGTGCGGGTACCTAGTGTGAGTGATGTGATGTTGTCCGAGGGGCTATTGTTGATTTATGTTGTTTCCTGGCTGATTACGAGTGATTTTGAGGCAGCCGAGGGGTTGGTTCTATTAATATTTTGCCCGAGGGGCAGTTTATGGTACAATTTTTGCCGGAGGGGCTGTTTACATTTCTATCTTTTTTACTCACTATTTCATCACTTATTTGAAACTATTGAAAGATGTTTTAAAAGAAAAGGTTTTACTGAAACTAAGTTTGTTTTATGAGATAATTGAGTTCTGTACTGTTTTGACAAATGTACTATATTTGTTGTAGTGCTATGGCGTGGAATTATCTGCTTTATTACTGCTCAGCTTTCATTTACTTTTATTACTTACTAAGTTTGCGTACTCACATTACTCCCTACACCTTGTGTGCAGATCTAGGAGTTGCAGGTCGCGATAGTTAGCACTGATCGTCCTTCCAACAGGTCTTCGGAGTTGGCAAGGTAGCTGATTGGTGTTTGCAGCCCTGCTCTTCTCCTTTTTACCTTACTCGGACTATTCTTAGTATTTTACTTTCCGGAATATAATAGCCTTTCTTGTACTTAGACAGATCTTGTAGTTGCTCGTGACTTGTGACACCCGATATCGGGCTTGTGTTATTTTCTTCTGCACTGGTTATTGTTAATTAATAGCTTAAAATGACTTTTAAGGAATAATGGTATGATTTGGGATTTGTGTCGGCTGGCCTAGTTTGATGATAGGTATTATTACGACCGGGTCAATTTTAGGGTCGTGACAAGTTGGTATCAGAGCCCAGGTTACATAGGTCTCACGAGTCATGAGCAAGTTTAGTAAAGTCTCGCGGATCGGTACGGAGACCTATGTACTTATCCTCGGGAGGCTGCAGAACCTTTAGGAAAAACTTCACATTCTTGAGTTCCCGTCATGCAAATTTGTTGATTCTGGTAACTAAACTTTTGTTATTCTATTCTCTCACAGATGTTGAGAACACGTGCTACCGGTTAGGACGGACAACCACCAATACCACCAGTTGGGGCCACTAGAGGCCAAGGAAGCGGTCGAGGCCGTGGTAGGGGCAGGGGTGCAGCCTACATAGCAGCTAGGGCAGCACCTGCAGATCTACCAGCCGCACCAGTTCGGGATCAGGTCCCAATTGCAGATGCTCCAGCAGTACCAGCTCAGGCACCGGCTGTGCCTATTGTTATCCCAGGCCTTTAGGAGGCCCTGGCCCAGATCCTATCAGTGTGCACTGGCCTGGCTCAGGCAGTCTCAGTTACTACGGCCGCAGCTACATCTCAGGCCGGGGGAGGCACTCAGACTCCCGCCGCTCGTACACCTAAGCATATTGTGCATGGACTTCAGATACTAGGGGCACCTCTAGCCTATCCGGTTGCAGCTTCCCAAAACTATGTAGCTACTGTGATACTAGAGGATAAGTAGTGCAGATTGGAGAGGTTTGGTAGACTTCAACCTCCAACATTCAGTGGTGCTGAGGGTGAGGATGTACAGGGTTTCTTGGATAAGTGTTAGAGGATGCTTAAGACCGCAGGTATTTTGGATACTAGTGGGGTCTTGTTCACTACTTTCTAGTTCTCCGGGGCTGCACTTAGTTGGTGGGAGGCTTACGAGAGGCGTAGGACAGTTGGCGCAGCACCCCTTTTTTATAGCAGTTCTCCGTTCTCTTCCTAGAGAAGTTTGTACCTGAGTCTCGCCGAGAGAAGCTGCGCAGGCAGTTCGAGCAGCTTCGTTAGGGTGATAGGTCTGTTACATAGTATGAGATACGGTTCTCCGAGTTGGCTCATCGTGTGGTCTAATTGGTTCCCACAGACCAAGAGAGGATCAGGAGGTTTATAGATGGCCTCAGTTTTCAGCTTCAGTTGCTCATGACCTGAGAGAGTGTCTGGTGCCACCTTTGATGATGTTGTTGACATAGCTCGACAAATTGAGATGGTTAGTGGTCAGGAAAGGGTTGAGAGAGAGGCTAAGAGGCCTCGTGGTTAGGGTGGATTTAGTGGTGCTCATCATGGGGGTCAGTTCCAGCATGGAAGAGGCCATCCTTTCAAGCATGCTCAGTCAGCTCGCCTAGGTTATCGTGGGGCATCATCGGTTCATGGTTCTCATAGTTCTCATCAGGTCCATTCCTCACTTAATGCCCTTCCAGCCCAGAGTTCGTCCCGTGCTCCATCAGTGCAGGGCTCTTCCATGCCAGGTTCTTCTACTAGTCATCCCGTTGCTAGGGGTTCCCTTCAGTCCCCGTCTCTAGCGCCGGGGGGTTGTTATAAGTGTGGAGAGTTGGGAAATATGTGGAGGTAATGTCCTCGTCGTCTTGGGGGTTCGTCTCAGCAGAGGAATCAACCATCGACTTCAACACCAGTTACTTCACCACCCACCCACCCAGCTAGGGGTGGAGGACAGTCAACTAGAGGTCACCCTAAAGGGAGAGGTCGATCAGGTGGTGGTCAGGCCCGTTTCTATGCATTCCTAGCCAAACCCTATGTTATTGCTTCAGATGCTGTGATTATAGGTATTGTCTCAATTTGCCACAGAGATGCCTCAGTGTTATTTGATCCTGGTTCCACTTTTTCATATGTGTCATCGTATTTTGCTCGTTATTTGGATACGCCTCATGAGTCTCTTGTTTCATCTATTCGTGTATATAATTCGGTGAGCGATACTGTTGTTATGACCGCATATATTGGTCATGTGTGGTGACTATTGGGGGTTTGGAGACCCGAGTGGACCTTTTGTTGCTCTGTATGGTGGACTTTGATGTGATATTGGGCATGGATTGGTTATCTCCGTATCGTGCTATTTTGGATTTTCATGCTAAGACAGTGACGTTGTCTATGCCAGGTGTGCCACGAATTGAGTGGCGAGGTTCTACTGATTTTGTTCCCAGTAGGGTGATTTCATTTTTGAAGGCCCAGCGGATGGTTGGGAAAGGTTGTCTTTCTTACTTAGCCTTCGTGAGGGATGTTAGTGTAGAGACTCCTACCATTGATTCAGTCCCAGTAGTGAGGGAGTTTGGATGTGTTTCCTGCAGACCTGTCGGGCATGCCATCGGATAGGGATATTGATTTTGGTATTGATTTGGTATCGGGCATTCATCCATTTCTATTCCACCATATCGTATGGCACCATCAGAGTTGAAAGAGTTGAAGGACAAGTTTTAGGAATGCCTTGATAAGGGGTTTATTCGGCCTAGTTTGTCACCGTAGGGTGCGCCTGTTCTATTCGTGAAGAAGAAGGATGACACTATAAGGATGTGCATTGATTACAAGCAGTTGAACAAGGTCACAATCAAGAACAAACATCCTTTGCCTTGTATTGATGATTTATTTGACCAGCTTCGGGGAGCGAGGGTGTTCTCCAAAATTTATCTCAGGTCAGGGTATCACCAGTTGAAGATCAGGGACTCTGATATCCTTAAGATAGCTTTCAAGACCCGATATGGTCATTATGAGTTCTTCATGATGTCTTTTGGGTTGACCAATGCCCCAGCAACGTTCATGCATTTGATGAACAGTGTGTTTCAGCCTTATCTCAACTCGTTTGACATTTTATTCATTGATGATATTCTGGTATACTCGTGTAGTCAGGAGGAGCACGCAGAGCATTTGCAAATGGTATTGCAGCGGTTGAGGGAGGAGAAACTTTATGCAAAGTTATCCAAATATGAGCTTTGGCTCAGTTCAGTGGCTTTATTGGGGCACTTAGTGTCCAGCGAGGGTGTTCAGGTTGATCCAAAGAAGATAGAGGGGGTCCAGAGTTGGCCCAGACCGTCCTCAGCCATAGAGATTTGCAGTTTTCGTGGTTTGGCGGGTTACTACCGTCCGTTCGTTCGGGGATTTTCATCTATTGCATCACCGTTAACCAAATTGACTCAAAAGGGTGCGCCTTTCGTGTGTCGGATGAGTGTGATGCGAGCTTTCAGAAGCTTAAGACTGCCTTGACCATGGCTCCAGTGTTAGTCTTGCCATCAGCTTCAAGTTCATATACAGTGTACTGCGATGTTTCGAGAGTTGGTATTGGGTGTGTGTTGATGTAAGATGGTAGAGTGATTGCTTATGCTTCTCGTCAGTTGAAACCCCAGGAGAAGAACTACCTTGTTCATGATCTAGAGTTGGCTTTCATTGTTCACACGTTGAAGATTTGGAGGCATTATTTGTATCGTTTGTGGAATTCGGAAGTTTGAAATCCTTAGGCTTGAATTCGATTGTGATTTAATATTTTGATGTTGTTTTGAATGTTCAGAAGTTTGAAATAAATTTGAATGATTTTATGGGATGTGTTAGCATGTTTGGTTGAGGTTCCGAGGGCCTCGGGTGAGTTTCGGGTGGTTAATAGATCAATTTTTGACTTTAGAAGTTAGCAGATTTTGCTGGTATTTTGTTGCAGAAGGTTTGTTCTTTGCGTTCGCGAGCTGGGCCTCGCGTTCACGAAGAGTGTTCTCTGAGGCAGAGTGTGCATTGAAAACGCATGAGTGGTGGCGCGTTCGCGAAGAGGAGTGAGGCAATTGGGGACCCCAGATCTTTGGTCGATGCGTTCGCGAGGTGAGGGTCGCGTTCGTGAAGGTTCGATCCGACAAAGCATCGTGTTCAAAAAGTAGGTATCGCATTCGCGAAGAGCAAAATGGAGAGGCGGTCGGAGTTTGTCTATGCAAACGCGAGATGACGGTTGTGTTCGCAAAGAAAGAAATGCTTGGGCAGAATGTTTAAGTTCAAAAATGAGGGTTTTGGTCCATAATTTCAAAATTCATTAAAAAGATTGGGAGAAGGCGATTTTGGAGGGGATTTTCAGAGGATTGATTGGGGTAAGTTTTCTTCACTCAAATTTGGTTAAATCCCATGATTATGTCTTGATTCCTATCATTTAATTTGGGAATATGGGGTGAAAATTGGGGAAAATGGAAGAAAATTTGGAGAGTTAATTTTGGATTTGGATGGCCATTTGATGTGAGATTTTGGTGAATTTGATATGGGTAGATTTATGAGCGAATGGGTTTTCCGATTTTGTGATTTTTATCGAATTCCGAGACGCGGGCCCGGAGGCCGGGTTTGAGCCAATTTCGGGATTATTGAGTTAATTTGATTATTTTCGCTTGGGCTTTGTTCCTTTACTTTATATTGATGATTATAAACTGATTTTAGTTAAATTCGGAGCATTTGGAGGCCGATTCTAGAGGCAAGGACATCGCGGGTTAGAGTTTTGACCGGTTTGAGGTAAGTAATGATTGTAAATGTTGTCCTGAGAGTATGAAACCCCGGATTTCACATCGTTTCACTACTTTGAGATGACGCACACGCTAGATGACGAGCGTGGGGCCATGTAATGTTGGTAATTGTGACTTGGTCCGTCTCGTACGACTATTAAGTCGCATATTTGATTGAAAACTATTTGATACTATTGTGATTTGGAAAGTATTACTATGTTTTGGGCTGAATGCCATATTTGGGACTCATGTCAACTGTTTGGACCCTTAGGGGCTTTTTACTACTATTCCTCACTGTTTTGACTTAATATATGTACTCAGTCATGTTGTATTTTACCGATTTTATAACTCAGTCTTATCTACTCCGGTTTTACACTATAAATGATATTTTGGGTTGAGTACCCTATTTTTTTTATTGTTAGCCCGAGTGGCTTGAGAGATTTCTGACTGAGTGAGGTCGATGGCCTGTGTTGTGAGGATATCATGGAATCGGGCTGCACGCTGCAGCATCTTGTACTAATTGTGATATATGAGAGGCCGAGGGCCTGATTTATTATGCCACGAGATGATTTGTTATAGCGCTTGGGCTGTAGGAGCCTCTCCGGAGTCTGAACACCCCCTAGTGAGCGCCGGTACCCAGTGTGAGTGATGTGATGTTGCCCGAGAGGCTGTTGTTGATTCATGTTGTTGCCCCAGGGGCTGATTACGAGTGATTATGAGGTAGTCCGAGGGGCTAGTTCTGTTGATATTTTGCCCGAGGGGCGATTTATGGTACAGGTCTTGCCCGAGGGACTGTTTCCACTTTTATTATTTTTACTCACTGTTTCATCACTTATTTGAAACTATTGAAAGATGTTTTAAAAGAAAGGTTTTACTGAAACTGAGTTTGTTTTACGAGATAATTGAGTTATGTACTATTTTGGGAAATGTATTGTATTTGCTGTAGTGTTATGACGTGGAATTATCTACTTTATTACTGCTCAGCTTTCATTTAATTTTATTACTTACTGAGTTTACGTACTCACATTACTCCCTGCACCTTGTGCGCAGATCCAGGAGTTGCAGGTCGTGATAGTGAGCACTAATCTTCCTTCCAGCAAGTCTTCGGAGTTGGCAAGGTAGCTGATTGGCGTTCGCAGCCCTGTACTTCTCCTTCTTACCTTACTCGGACTATTCTTAGTATTTTACTTTTCGGACTATGATAGCCTTTCTTGTACTTAGATAGATCTTGTAGTTGCTCGTGACTTGTGACACCCCGATGTTAGGCTTGTGTTATTTTCTTCGGTACTGGTTATTGAGACTTATATTATGAGATTTTGTTAATTAATGGCTTAAAAATGACTTTGAAGGAATAATGATATGATTTGGGATTTGTGTCGGCTGGCCTAATTTTACGATAGGCGCCATCACGACCGAGTCGGTTTTAGGGTCGTGACAAACATAAAAAATAATTTGTTTTTTTGTTGATTTAGATTCTTAATATTAGTTCATCTCATGTTTGAATATTTAACCGTAAGTTTTATCCACTATAAATTTTATTTTCAAAGAGTAAAAAGATAGATCTGACATTCCACTTTTAGATCTTTATGTTTGGAAAATCATTAGTGGTATTGACTCTAATCAACATTTTTTTCTCTTTCTCACATATTATTGACTCTAATCAACATTTTTTTCTCTTTCTCACATATTTATATTCTTAAAAGAAATTTAGTTGTTCTTTAATAATTGAGTATATTTTTTAATATTACACAAAAAATTAATAATAATAATAATAAAATATTATTTGAGTAGGAAAGTAGTTCAAATATAATACTCCCTCCGTTTCAATTTATGTGAACCCATTTGACTGGGCACGGAGTTTAAGAAAAGAGAGAAGACTTTTGATCTTATGGTGTAAAATGAAGCACATATATTTTGTGTGGCTATAAATCATTCTGTAAAGGTAAATTGTTTCCAAATAAGGAAAGAGGTAATTCTTTTTGGCACGGACTAAAAAGGAAATAGGTTCACATAAATTGAAACGGAGAGAGTATAATATAATAATATATTATCGTGAGAATTGTTTTCTCAACTTCAACGCTTTATGCAGTCTGTTTATTATTACTTTTATTTTTTCTTGGTATTGGATATTATAGAATGGTAATGTATTACCAATATGGAAGATTCTTATAAAATTAATTTTATTAAACCTTCCTATATATTTTTAATAGAATTCAATAGACAAGATTGTATTAATTTTAAATCTTAAATATTAAAAAAACTAACGTAGAAGTTATTGTAGTCTAAAAAAAAGTTAATAATTATGTCATTTTCCTATGAGTTCTTCTGTTTAATATTTTAGAGCTATTTTGGTTTATAAATATTTTATTTGTGCTTTTATAATAATATATAGGCTCTTATGTTTCTAGATAGATTTGGACAGTATAATACATTTTTAAATTAAATTAGTAATAAGAATTTTTTAAGAAGTATATCCTAAAAGTACTAGGATTACATAGCTAAAAATATGATCATATCCCGAAAATAATTGTACTAATAGGAAATCTAACGTGTTCCTAAAGGTATTAGGTTTACAATATGTAGTATTATATATTTATGCCCAAAAATAATTATACTAATAGGATTCCTAAAGGTAATCGTGTAGGATTCCTAATTAATGTGTATTATGTTCTAAAACTAATAGGATTACAAGGCTAATGTCTAGAATTTCAATTATGTCTTTCTACTATGAGTTATTATGCTTAATATTAAAAGGTTATTTTTATAAACTAATATTTTATTCATGCTTTATAATATATATATATATATATATATATATATATATATATATATGATACCAATTTGTCACGGGCTTAACTCCAATAAGCTACGTGCGGATAACTAGACAGCCTTTATGCTGCTGCTAGCTTCAGTCCTAACCCAAATTAAGCACAAATTCGTGCTCAAGGAATGGAAAATGCGCAATACACAAGGCTGGAAAGATAATGAAGTAAAAGGCACACAAGAGTTTGGAGGCCAAGGCCAATTTTCTGATTTACTTGATATACAAAAAGAAGTACAAGCTAAGTATATGAGATTTGCCTTCTAACAAGGCCTGAGCATATCTATTTATACACAAAAATGCCTACTGATGGGAATTGATGGTAGTGGACCCTTCCAGTTGTGAGGCACTACACTAAGTGACTTCCATCATTATGTTGGCAGATTTTCTGCCTGTGGCCCCGTCCAGCTGCTGGGCACTAATTCCTACTGGCACAGATTGACTCTTATGATTGTGCTGACAGATTGTGGCCTTACCCAGCTGTGCAGCACTTGTCTTTATTGGCAGAGAGTGGCTGCAATGATTGTCCTGGCGGGCCGTGGGACCGTGTTTTCCATGTGCAGAGATTCCCTAGCCTTTGGCAGCCAGGTTTGACTCGGTTTGTGGCCCCTTAGGCAGGAAAATCATTAACGAATTTAGCGGGTCAGCACACTCTCCCTCACTTGAAATGGCGACGACCGCGGAACCACAAAGGTTCAAGTAATCATGGACTTGATCTTTGAACTGCCATAGATCCTCGTACTTTTCCCATGATGCCTCCTCGGGTGATTGTCCCTTCCAATGAACGAGGAATTGGGCACTTGAATTGCCCCAACCTTTGCCTCGAACCAGTTGATGGTCAATAATTGCCTCAACTTTCTTGTCAATGGTTGAAGGGGTAATGAAAATTTGGGCACGACTGGATTGCCCCTGCTCTGTGTCAACCTTGTCTTCATAGTATGGCTTGAGTCGGCTAGTATGGAAGACGGGGTAAATCTTCAAATGATGAGGCATGTCCAGTTTAAAAGAAATCTTGCCAACCTTGGCAGTGATTTCGAATGGCCCCTCATAGCGCCGAATCAGGCTTTGATTGACGCCCCTCAATGATTTGAACTGTTGGGGATTGAGTTTCACCATCACCTTATCCCCAATTCTGTAGTTCACCTGACGCCTCTTCTGATCAACGTTCTTTTTCATTTTTCGGGCAGCTTTATCTAGATACGACCTTGCCATGTCCGCTTGCTCCTCCCAAGCTTTCGCCATACAAAACGCCCCTGGGTTTCTTAACTCTGCATCCACGGGCAAAGACTGGGGAGTGTTAGGTTGTTATCCCATTGCAAGTTCGAAAGGGCTTCTCCCGGTTGACTCGCTACGCTGTAAGTTGTATGAAAACTGGGCAATGTCCAGTAGCTTGGCCCAATCTTTTTGATTAGCACTAACATATTGCCCAAATAAAGCTCCAAGAGCGCATTGATCCTCTCCGTTTGGCCATCTGTTTGTAGGTGAAAACTAGTGGAGAAGTGTAACTCCAATCCCAACAAGTTGAACAACTCCCTCCAAAAGGCACCGGTGAACCGGGGATCACAGTCGCTTATGATGTGTTTTGGGATGCCCCAATGTTTTACTACGTCCCTTAGGAACACGTGTGCTGCTTCCTTGGCTTTACAATTAAGGTGGTGGCAGTAAAGGTTGCATACTTTGAGAATCGATCAACCGCCACCATAATGGTGCCAAAGCCTTCTTAGTTTGGCAAGCACGTAATGAAGTCCATTGTGACGCTATCCCATGGTTTCTCTGCCATTAGTAATGGCTCAAGCAAGCCTCCCGGAACCTTGTGTTCAACCTTGTCTTGTTGGCACACCAGACATGTTCGGACGTAAACGTCAATATCATCCCTCATATGCGGCCAATAATATGATGACTCTAATAGCGCAAGGTGTGCTTTTGGCCTGGATGTCCTGCCCAAACAGTGTCGTGTCCCTCTTTGATAAAGGTGCGCCTAAGATTTCCCCAACTAGGCACAAAGATATGCCTATCGGTAGTGTAAAGAAGCCCATTTTCAACCCAAAACTTCTTTGTCTTGCCTTGGTTGGCCAAGTCAAGAAGTTGCTTCGCTACCAGATCATGTTGCATCCCTTGCTTGACTGCACCAAGAATATCATTGGTGGTTGTGCTAACAAATGGTGCCAGCACTGCCTTCCGACTCAATCCGTCGGCAACAACATTGGCTTTCCCCGGTTTATATTCCAAGGAATAATCAAACTCCGCCAAGAAATCCTGCCACCAGGCTTGTTTAGGTGACAACTTCTTTTGGGACTGGAAATAACTTGTCGCCACGTTATCCGTTTTGACAATAAAATAAGCTCCCAAAAAATAGTGACGCCAGGTTCTAAGGCAATGAACCACTGCCGTCATCTCTTTTTCTTGGACGGTATAACGACGTTCAGCATCGTTCAATTTTCTGCTCACGAAGGCTATTGAATGGCCCTCTTGCATTAGAACGCCACCAATAGCAAAATCAGATGCATCCGTGTGGACCTCAAAGACTTTAGAAAAGTCAGGTAAAGCCAAGACAGACTCCTCCGTAATTGCTGATTTGAGACCCTCGAATGCTCCTTGACACAAATCAGTCCATTCCCAGGAGTAATCCTTCTTCAGCAAATCTGTGAGCGGAGCCGCAATATATATATAGCACGAGCTAGCCAGTTTTCGAACTGGTCATTCAAAAATAGCCAACATTTGTAAAGTCATTGAAAAATAGCCACTATTTTGCTGCAACAGGGACCGGTCCAGCATAATATACTGAAGATTGGTGCATCTGTGTATGAACTTCCGGCATATTATGCTGGACCGGTATATTATACTGGAACTCCAGTATATTATGCTGGAGTTCCAGTATACTTATGCTGGAACTCCATTATAATATGCTGGAATTCCAATATACTTATGTTATACTTATGCTGATACTCCAGTATATTATGCTGGAATATTTTTCGGCTTTTGAACAGTATTTTCGTTCAGATTTATCTTTACATAAAAAGTGGCTAAATTTTAGTTACTTTTAAAACTGTGATTATTTTTTAATGATCACTTGTAAATCTCACTATTTTTGAATTTCTCCATATATATATAGATATAGATAAAGCGGTAAACATAACAATTCTCAGTCTTGCAAGTCGTCCGAACTCAGAAGCTGAAAAGGAAATTCAATAAAACGTCTAAAGCGAAATATGACCTAGTCTAACTTCTACCTTTCTTTCTTGATCCATCTTTCGGTTTGTGTTGAAAATGGTAAGTTTGACCTATTAGTCTTATTTACTACTTTCAATTTATGTGAATCTGTTTGATAGAGTATGAAATTTAAAAAAAATGAATACTTTTTAAATTTGTGGTCCTTAACAAGTCAAAATGGAGTTCGAGTATTTGTGTGGTTATAAAAGCTTATCATTAAAAGTAAAATTAAAACTTTAAGCTAAATTGTTTCCAAATTTAAAAAGGAGTTATTTTTTCGGAACGGACAAAAAAATAGATTCGTTATTTGTATACCAGGAGAACAACTTTAGGAACAAATGGAGCTTTGCCCTTTAATTATATTTTACATCTTTAATAATTTTCAACTCTGATTTGTCTTATTAAATTTTTCCAGATGAAGGTGGGTGTGTGAATATTAGGAGAAAGGTAACCCCACAAAGGAGGGAGTAGGTCAGGACTCGGAGTTCCGTTTGAAATTGAAACTCCAGTATTCTTTTTTAACAGTTTCAAGTTAATTGCTTTGAAACTTTATTACGTAGTAACTTTTCGACTAGACGAGGTTAGAAAATAAAAGATTCGGAAAAAGGGTTCACTTGTACATTGTACTGACAAATATTTACCATATCAAATTATGTTAAAGTAATGAAATTAAAATTTCTCTGTTGATAAATAAAATATTAAAATTTTGGAGAAAGTTCCAATCTTTAATGCAACTTAAATTAAGACACATATTAATATACTTCCTACTTTTTAATCTCCATCAAGATCTCATTCAAATTTTTTTCTCCTTATTAAAAAGGTAAATAAATAAATTCCATAAAACAAAACGCCTTTTTTTTTTAATCTCAAATTAGTAATAGTAAGTACATTCATAAACTTCCCCGAAACATCAGTACACAGGAATCTAGTCACAATTAACAACTTGTCTTTTGGACAGTTGATCTCTCTATATAAATAGAACACAGCTCCCCAATTTCCGTTACTCAGCTCCAAAAAACCTCACAACTCTCTCAAATTCATCAGGTTGAGAGGCCATGGCCACCCCAACACCATTGTTGAAAGATGAGCTTGATATAGTGATACCCACAATCAGGAATCTTGACTTCCTTGAGATGTGGAGACCCTTTTTTCAATCATACCATTTAATCATTGTACAAGATGGTGACCCTTCTAAGACCATTCATGTCCCTGAAGGATTTGATTATGAGCTTTATAATAGGAATGATATTAACAGGATTCTTGGTCCTAAGGCTTCTTGCATCTCTTTTAAGGACTCTGCTTGTCGCTGCTTTGGTTACATGGTTTCCAAGAAGAAGTATATCTACACCATTGATGATGATTGCTTTGTAAGTATACTGCTAATTTCCTCTTTTGCCCTTCTTGTACCCTATTTTGTGTTGAAAAAATTGGATCTTTATGAATTTTTGGGGTTTAAGATCTAGTTTTTAGAGGGTTTGTAATTTATATAGATCTCTCCAACTGAATGACATTGAATATGCTTTTATTTGGACAAGAAATTTGAGGTCCAATTAAGTGTATCTTGGGGATCTGTTGTTATATAGGAGTATAATATTTGCAGAGCCTTTGATGTATGTAGCGTTTTTCATTATTTAGTACTAGTATATATATGTTTAAGTATAGTGGATTCATTTAGCGGATCGGAGCTAGTTTTGGAATTGAAGTGTTGTTGTTTGTTGATATTGATCTATTAAGTGCTTCTTTTGTTTTAGTTTTATCTGGTCTTTGTTGGAAGATTTTAGCTGATCTATACGTTTAATGTGAAATTAACTGGGCTGAGACTGAATTCAAGATACTGTTATACTAGTTAAGATATGATCTTACTATTTTGCTGCATTAGGATTCGTTTTTTTGGTGTAGTTTTTTCAGATAAAAGAGGCAGCTTGCTTATCTTGGTGCTTTTGTGCATATCTTTAATGTCTTTATTTTCTTGTGGTATTCGTCACCTTTTCTTTTACGTTCATTAAGGTCAATCTTGTATGAGTTTTATTTGTTCACTGCTGTTTGAGCCATCATGATACTTCTATTTCTGAATTTGAAGCCCTTAATGTGATAGCTTTTGTTGATCTGTTGTTTAAAGGGGTTTGACTGAATTTTCACCACCAAATTTGTAGCATTCTCTACTTCTGCCATGTCGATGATGAAATCCATTTCAATGGCCTTGATATCTGATGGTTGCTTCTCTAACGAGGGACATTGCCATACATTGGCGATTTTGTCACCCTTTTTGACTAATTAACCCAATTATTTAATATCTCTTAAATGTGAAGATTCTATTTGATTATCTTGTTACGATGCCATGATCTATAGGTTCAGTAGCTAATGTTTGGGATATAGCATTTATTTGCAAACATGCTGAAGTGACGCTGATGTGCAGGTAGCCAAAGACCCATCTGGCAAAGATATCAATGCACTCGAACAGCACATTAAGAACCTTCTTTGTCCATCTACCCCGCATTTCTTCAACACTCTGTATGATCCATACAGAGAGGGTGCAGATTTCGTTCGTGGATATCCTTTCAGTATGCGTGAAGGGGCTGCCACAGCTGTTTCTCATGGGCTTTGGCTCAACATCCCTGATTATGATGCACCCACACAACTTGTTAAGCCTCGTGAAAGGAACACCAGGCAAGTTCACTTTCCATAAGACAAAAGTTGTAGAGCTTATCTAATTAGTCATAGACTCATAGTTGTAGCGTCTGGCTGCTTGCCAGAAATAATTAGTGCATCCAAATTTTATACTTCCTCTGTTCCAATTTAGCTGTCATGTTTATTTTAATAGTTGTTCCAAAATACTTGTCTTTTTATTAAATTAAGAAAGAATTAATATTTTCTCCCACCTTTACCCTTACTCTAATAAATGTTCGAGAGAGATTAATGTGGTGAAAGCAACGGTAAAAATAAATTGAGATCAAAGAATAAATAAGGGAGTTTAGTCAAATTATCCTTTAAATTAATGTTTTTTTAAGGGGCATGCAAAAGACAAAATGTGACAAGTCAAAGGGAATGAAGGGATGTAGTATTTGTAAAGCTTATCTGTTTGGTCATTACTCAGAGATTTTTATTTTTTTATTTTTTTCATTTTTGAAATTAGTATCAATTTCTGTACTTGTCACCAGGTATGTAGATGCAGTTATGACCATTCCCAAAGGCACTTTATTTCCCATGTGTGGAATGAATTTGGCATTCAACCGTGAGCTGATTGGACCTGCAATGTACTTTGGGCTCATGGGTGATGGTCAGCCAATTGGTCGTTACGACGATATGTGGGCTGGCTGGTGTACCAAGGTATTGATAGCATATATCTTTCTATCATTATTTATCTTCGTAAAGTAGAGCGCTTATTCATCTACGGTCCCTTGGATGTCTCATAGAGTTGTAATGTTTGAAGTGGAAATTACTAAAGTGTGTCATTTTAATGTCTAATGGATGAAGGAATCTGACATAGAATCATCAAAATTGTAGGTGATATGTGACCATTTGGGCCTAGGAATCAAGACTGGTCTTCCCTACATTTGGCATAGCAAAGCAAGCAACCCTTTTGTCAACCTGAAAAAGGAGTACAAAGGCATCTATTGGCAAGAAGAGATCATCCCGTTTTTCCAAGCTGTAACCCTTCCTAAAGAGTGCACAACTGTCCAGCAGTGCTACATCGAGCTCGCGAAACAGGTCAAGGAGAAACTTTCCAACATAGATCCCTATTTCACAAAGCTAGCAGAAGCCATGGCCACTTGGATCGAAGCCTGGGATGAGCTCAACCCTACTGGGGAAAACTTGGCTAAGCTATCCATCTCGAATGACAAGGCAAAGTAGATTGCATTTAGCTTTTGGTGAGTAACTTACTTATCTATTTTACATGTTTAATTTTACTTTGGATTCCGTTCTATGAGACATTGTGTTATTTATTCGTTAGACTTATATTCGAGTACAAAGTTGAGGCTATTTATTGCGAATAAAATGGGTTAATTGCTTTCTCTAGCAGCTCCCATGTGTTATCTTCTAAATTTTCATTTGCTACTGCTGCTCATTCCTTATCAAGTCAGCTAGCCAATCACAACGGTAATAAGCAAAAGATTTAATATTACAGAGAGCAGATCGTAAATACTTCATAGCAAGTTAAAAGGGTCCTATGGACCATATATAGAATGTGATATGCCTTGGAACTACAGGTTCCTTGTCGATGTGATACTCATCAAACTAAGAAAATGATGCTAGAACCATTGTGAGATGGTCTGCGTGTTGTCTTCTGAACTTTCACAAGCACATAAATATTTGGGCTTTTAACACATTGGTCCATCGGCTAGAAATAATAAAAATAGTTAGCCAAATATTAAAAAAATACACGATGATAATGTTTAAAATATGTATATTATATATTAATATACAAAAGATGTACATTATTTTGGTGGTGGTTACATTTTGTAGATCCCCCCCTCCCAACCCAACCCTCAAAAAAAAAATAAAAAAAATTGTGAGTATCTCGGGTCCAAAGCATTTCTTGATCATTGTACTGCTCCCCTGATGAAACAAAAAAGTATTGCCCCTCCATTTGACTGGGCCAGTTTGCAGCCCAGTTGATTTAAGTCCAGGATATCTGGATCAGCTTAAATCAGAGGTAAAAATAGCACGAGTTAGTCAGTTTTTGGACTGGTCATTAAAAATATAGTAAAAATAGCACAGTATAGTCAGCTTTCGGACTGATCATTCAAAAATAGCTAGCTTTACGAAGTCAATGAAAAATAGCCACTATTTTGCTGCAATAGAGACCGGTCCAGCATAATATACTGGTGTTCGGTGCACCTGTGTATGAACTCCAGCATATTATGCTGGACCGGTATACCCTGCTGACTCCAGTATAATATACTGGAGATTGGAGCAACGGTTCTCCAAACTCTAGTATTATACTGGACAATTATACTTGCTGGAACTCCAGTATATTATGTTGGAGTTCTGGTGTACTTATGCTGGAACTCCATCATATTATGCTGGAGTTCCAGCATACTTATCCTGAAACTCCAGTATAATATGCTGGAGTTCAAACATACTTATGCTGGAACTCCAGTATAATATACTGGTATATTTTTCGGGTTTTGAACAATGTTTTCGCTCAGATTTATCTTTACATGAAAAGTGGCTAATTTCGATTACTTTTAAAACTGAGCTATTTTTGAACGACCAGTTGTAAATCTGGCTATTTTTGAATTTCTCCCTGAAAAATAGCCAGCATTTGCAAAGTCATTGAAAAATAGCCACTATTTTGTTGCAACAGCCAACACGGAAAGTTCCAGCATAATATACTGGAGATTGGAGCACCTGTGTATGAAAACCATCTGGAACTCCAATATATTATGCTGGAATATTTTTCGGATTTGAACAGTGTTTTTGTTCAGATTTATCTTATCATGAAAAATGGCTAAATTTCGATTGCCTTTGAAACTGTGACTATTTTTCAGCTACTATTTATAAATCTGGCTATTTTTGAATTTCATCCAAATCAGAGTACCAGACGATAGTTCGCTACGTATTTACCTTTCTAGTTCTAACTAATGAGCAGAAGTCTTGGTTGTAACTCAAATGTTTCTTTCTCTTTCTCCAATGGATCAGTCAGTACCTAGAAAGGAAACCATCATAGTGTCCTCTATTATATCATAAGTAGGAGTGGCAAACGGGCAGGTCGGATTCGGATATGGTTCGGGTCAATAAGGATAAAAAAAAAAAAAGGATAAATTATCCGTTCCGACCCATATTTAATACGGATAAAAAACGGGTTGACTGGCGGATAATATGGGTAACCATATTATCCATGACTTCTTGAATATGATCATTTTTGGGATATTTCCTAGTTTGCCAAACTTGAGGAACCCCCAATTTGAGACTTTACAAATATAAAAGTTAAACTGATTGATTATCCATTGGTTACCCATTGGTTATCCATTTTCTAAATGGATAATATGGTTTTTATCCATATTTGATCCGTTTTTAAAAATTCATTATCCAACTCACTTTTGGATAATATGGATGGTTAACTATTTTCTCTTTAACTATTTTGCCACCACTAATCATAAGTAACTGGTTTCTTTTGTCGGGGAAATCACAGTAGTCTAGTTGGTTGGTTACATAAACTTTTACTTTATTGGTGAGAATTCAATCTCCGGCCTTATAATCGCTCCTCTATTTCCTCTCCCATCCCCCCAATGTATAATAAAACTAAAAAAGGTTTCTTATGTGATTCTTTAGACAATGATTCTTATTAGTTGTCTAAACCAACTGATAAAACACACTGCAAAACTAAAATACTTGCGGTAGATCTGTTGGGCTATTACTTCACCGGTACTTGAGAAGACAGACCATGCACTAAACTCCCATTATATTTGAGAATAATGAAATTATGTTAGGTCTAGTATATATAGCCTTACCATATTTCTGCACGAGGCTGTTTAATTCCACAGCTTGCAACGTATTATTAAGGCCATTTCCTACCCCTCACTCCAAATCTTTACTCCAAAATGGAGCAAACTAACTCCAACCATTAGTCCATTTTTTACTCCAAAAAAAAATATTCTTTTTTATATTCTTCTCTCTTCTATATTATGTTATTATCTTTTATTCAAATTTTATTTTCTTATTTTCATTAAACAAATCCTATTTTTTTCTTCTTTTTTACAAATTCATCCCATATAATTCATATTTCTTTCTTATATAACCATTTAAAAAAAATTATTTTATACCATAAATTATTAAATAATATAATTTTGTAAGCAAATATTATAGATTATACATATTAATAGATAATTCAAATAAAAGTGAAATCAATGAAATACAAGATAATTCAATACATATTACATGTAGTTTAAAATTTTGTTTAAATACTACTTAAATATTCAACTTTCACCTCTAGTATGCTCCCATAAATAATCTATTAATGCATTACGAAGTGCAAAATGAGCATCTTTGCCCTTAATCTTTTTTTTTTTTGTGTCGACCTAAAAATTATACAAATAAGTGATTTTCATCTACTACTATTTCTACTGTTGGAGTTGCAGCTTCCCAAGCATCTTGAATGGTGCATTAAGAGCACTCTCATCCTCGATTATCATGTTGTGCAGTATAATACATGTAGTTATTATACCATGTAGCACTTCTTTTCTCCAAAAATGTGACGGTCATGCAATAATTGCAGAGCGAGCTTGCAAAACTCCAAATGTACGTTCAACATCATTTCGGCATGATTCTTGTTTCATCACGAAATATTTCTTCTTTGGCGAGCGTGGCTCACGAAGAGTTTGCACAAGGGTAGACCATTTTGGATATATACTGTCACCTAAATAATAACCCACATCATACTTTTCCTTGAATAACATAATGGACGGGAAGAATAATACCTTTAGCAAGATTGAAAAACATATGTAATCACTGTAAAACATTAATGTCATTAATAGTGCCGGGCATACCAAAATATGCATGCCATATCCAAAGGTCATAATCAGCTACAACTTCAAGAATCAATCCCGCTATAACTTCAATATATCATCTATCACACCTCCTTTTTTACCACCCGAGAGGGGATATAAGAGAGTTTTTCTAATTAAAGTGACATTAATCGAAATGAGATTATTTTATTTAAAATTTTTTAGAGTCGCCACTTGGAATAATTTATTTTTTGGTGTCCCAAGTCACCAGTTTATTTTTAAAATCCCAAATCGAGGAAATATTTGACTTTATTTAAAAGTCTGTGAACCAGAAATTCTAGATAAGGAATTTTGTTAACCCGGGAGAAAGTGTTAGGCATTCCCGGGTTTTGTGGTTCTAGCACGGTCGCTTAGCGATTTATACTTGGCTTAGATTGTCTAATTACCTATTTTTAGAACCTATGTGCGTTTATCCCTTTACCGCTTTTAATGCTTGATTATTCGTAATTAAGGAATTAAGTCACGCGTACGTGTACACATTTCGTTTGGCGCATCAAAAATCATGTCACGCGTATGTGTCCACAATTAATCACGCTTTATTAATATTAAGAAAGTTTGGTTGAAGTTGCATGAATGCATCCCTCGATTTATTTTTAGAACGAAATTCATAATTATGTTACGCGAACGTATACATAATCACAATAATAGTCTAAGTCGCGCCTAAAGCAAGCTACGAGTGTTTAAGATTATTTAATATCTAAGTTGTAATATTAATGTGAGGGCCATAAATTAGGTGATTCAATTGTGAATGGCACACCTCGGATTTATTTTAAAAGACTTGCATTTCGTTTAAAGCACACTATAGGTTTTTATTTTTTTTAAACTAATCTTGCAATTCAATGCAAGGCTATTGACTATAGGTATGGCCATATAAAGGAAAGTCTCTAGTTATTTAAAAAGAATTGGGCCTGCAAACAAGTCCCTTAAGCTGTTAAAATTTAAATGATCAAGATTGCTGGAAACGAAGGGGTAACTGGGCCTTGGAAACGAATCCAGGAACGAAAGCAAAAGGGCATGGGTCACACGAGCCTGGTTTGGACCAGGCAGCCTCATTTGGGCCATTAACAGGCTTGGACGCTTCTAAAGAAGGCCATTCAGCATTATAACCCATGAGGCTTAATCCACATTTAAATAGCCATTTGCACAAATTCTTAAAAAAACCCACAAATGCTGAATACTTTATTCTGCAGTTTTTCAATTTATTGATATGTCATGAGGGATACAATATTAATCTAAACTAACCTAAACTATTTACTAATGCGTTAAGATCAACCATGTAGGCACTTCGACCATAATTGCAATTCTGAAAAATAATCTGAACATGACTTGATAATTGAACATTGAACAAACTTTTGAAAGTGAATGGATTTAGACTTCAAAATTTAAGAGAAGAGAAATATACATGATCAACATACTATTCAACAGACCCTCATAGCAAACAACCAAAACAATGGGCTAGTGATATTATATAGTTATTCCTGGATTTCCAAATGAAACCAACACTGAACTGAGAATCAACACAGAACTAAAACAAATTCTAACAAAACTAACAAAGATATTCATCACCCGACTTTGATCAATACTTACAGAAAGCTTAAGTATTCTAAATACTCAATATGAGGGCCCTTAGCCAAATCACAAACCATCATAATAGACTGAGATCCTAAACTAGACTTAAAGATGAGATACAGAAACAGTGAAAGAAATGAGAAGAAGCGCATAGAAGAGAGCTAAAACTAATGAAGAGGCTAGATGAACTTAAAATAAACATGTGAATAAAATTAAAAGGGCAACATTTATCATTATATCTTCACATTTTAACTACATATTTCAAATGAAAAACAAGCTTGCACTTCACAGATCATTCATGGTCCAAGGAGTACCTGGATATCAAAACAAAGCAAAAGGGAGTGAGGATTTCAGCAAGAGCAGAAATATGAGCACATCAACAGCAAGATTCAGCTTCTTTGATGTCACGACCCTAACCCTGAACCCCGTTGTGATGGCGCCTCTCGTGAAGACAAGGCCAGCCAATTCAACCCAACTCAACTTTTAAAGCAGTTAATCAACATAAAGATAGCCTAAACATGATTTAAACAATACTAAATAGCGGAAATATCGATAATAATGCGGAAAGTCCAACCTGACACAGCCCTAATCGGGGTGTCACAAGTCACGAGCTTCTCTAAACCATAATACTAGTCTGCTAAAGTTATAAACTACTACAAGTGTTTGAAAGGAAATAGAAAGTGATAGAGAAGTAGAGACATGGGGTTGCGGACGTCAACAACTACCTCGTAGTCTCCGAAAAACCGTCTGGAACTGGAGGAATCAACACTCGGGGCGGTACCAGCTACGCCTGAATATGCATACAGGGTGCATGGAGTAAAGTGAGTACTCTAACTCAGTGAGTAATAAAGGTAAATAATTACTGAAAGTAAGAAAACACTTATACACAGGGTATTCTATAATGAAACAATCAAATAGGTAATTTGTAAGCAGTAAACCAATGAAAGCAAAATAAACAGGTAATTGATGGACAATTATGATAAAGTAAACACATAGAAGTTCGCCCCTCGGGCACAACATCAACAATTTCCGCCCCTTGGACTCAATCTCACATCACAATGGGTACCCGCGCTCACTGGGAGTGTACAAACTTCGAGAGGGGCCCCTTCCGGCCCAAGCGCAATATCAATCCATCTCGTGGCGTCAAATCTAGGCCTTCGGCCTCATATCAATCAGGCCACCTCGTGGCGTACATATGTATCTCAGGCCCTCGGCCTCATATCAGTATCAATGTTCCTCACAATATAGGCCATCGGCCTTACTCAGTCCAAAGATCATCACAAGCCCTTCGGGCTATAGTAAAACATTAGTTCTCAGCCCAAAACATCATTTAAAATATCATTTAAGTCTCAAAACTGGATAAAAGTGGTTGAGTTGCAAAATAGTGGAAAACAGCATGACTGAGTTCAAGTAATAAGTCAAAACAGTGAGGAAATAGTGATAAAAATCCCCGAAGGGTTCAAATAGTTGGCACGAAGCCCAAATATGGCAATCAGCCCAAATCATGATGATAACAAATAAGTTTCAGTCAAATACGCAATAAAAACATCAATCAGGACGGACCAAGTCACAATCCCCAATAGTAAATGACCCCACACTCATCATCAAGCGCGTGTCTCACCTCAACATAGCACTACGATGTGCAATCTAGGGTTTCAAACCCTCAGAACATCATTTACAATCATTACTCACCTTGAACTGGCTAAATCTCTAGGTCGCGACGCCTATGCCCCTCGAATTGGCCTCCACGCACGTGGAATCTATCCAAAATCAGAACAAATACGTCATAATATGCTAAGGGAACAAAGCTCAAGCGAAAAAAAATCAAAAAATACCAAAAATCCCGAAATTAGCAAAACCTGAGCCACCGGCCCACTTCTTAAAACTTAGAAATTTTTACATCAACGGGTTCCTTATCTCCCCACGAGTTCATACACACCAAAAGTTCTCAAGTCCGACCCCAAATGGTCCTCCAAATCCCCAAATCAAAAGTCCAAAATTCCAAGCCCTAATTCTTCCATTTTTAGCTTAAGATTCCATGATTTCTAGGTAGATTTCATAATAGATTCGAGTTTTAGGTCCAAAATTCTTACCTCCAAACATTTCTCCTTGAATCCCTCTTCAATTTCTTTCAAAAAGCTCTCAAAAGACCAACTATGGAGTAAATGAGCTCCAAAATCGCGGATGAAATGAATTAAAACATTCTGCCCAAGCCTGATTTTCCTTCATCGTGATCGCGGCACTTCCCACGCGATCGCGAAGAACAAATTTTAAATTCCCCAAAATAACTCTATGCGATCACGTCCAAGACCCTGTGATCGCAATGCCTGAGCCACTGACCCTGCGCGATTGCGGACCACCTCATGCGTTCGCGATGCACACTCTCCCCAAACAATGTGATCGCAAGCCAAGATATACGAACGTGAAGAGAAACTAGGCCACTTCTTCAATTCCTTCTATGCGATCGCAGGACTCCCCTCGCAATCGCGAAGGGCAAAACCCTGCAACAACTGAACCTGAACTTCTACAAATTTCAAACTTAGAAATGGTCCGATTGACCACTCGAAACTCACCCGAGGCCCCCGGGACATCAACCAAAGGCACCAACACAACCTAAAACCTTATCCAAACTTTATCCAATCATCAAAACACCTCAAAAAATATCAAATCACTCAAAACACATCGGATTCAAGCTTAAGTTTCTAAAATCTTCCGAAATACGCTTTCGATCAAAAATCCAACCAAACCACATCCGAATGACCTGAAATTTTGCACACACATCCCAAATGACATAACAAAGCTACTACAACTCTCGAAATTCCATTCCGACCCATATATCAAAATCTCACATATCAACTAGAAATCGCCAAAATATCAACTTCGCCAATTCAAGCCTAATTCTACTCCGAACCTCCAAAACCAATTCCGATCACGCTCCTAAGCCATAAATCACCTCCCGAAGCTAATCGAACCATCGTAACTTACATATGAGCTCTTTAACACATAAGTCAACATCCAGTTGACTTTTCCAACTTAAACCTTCTTAAAAGAGACTAAGTGTCTCATTTCTTACCAAATCCTCTCTGAACTCAAACTGATCAATCTGATCACATAAAACATGGATAATGAAGCATAAAAAAGCAGAAATGAGGGAAACGGAGCGGTAACTCATTAGACGACTGGCCGGGTCGTCACATTTGAACCCTCTTTAAACCCATAAAATCAGAAATTCCATGAAAGCTCTTTAAATTTTAAAAGAAAAATCAGAAAACCATTCGAGCCAGTAATGCAGAAACTTTTTTTGTGTGTATTTTCTAGGGTCTGAATCTCTAAATGTGTGTGTGTGTGTGTGTCATTTTCAGAATGATAGTGCCTATATATAGGCTACCTAGGGCGGGTATTTTTTAGGAATATTCCTTATCCTAATTCTGAAAATAGTACTGTTCTTCCTCACAGCCCTGGTACAACTGTCCTTCTTATCCTATTTTTAGCATTTTTTTTAACAGAAATGGGACAACCGTCAACCTCTAATTAGTTTCAGCATTTTTGTGCTGGCCAAATAGGGCCAGCTGCCCCAAATTCTAGAAGCTCCTAACACTAACCTTATCTAAAAGTCCTATTTCTATTTCCCAAATTAACCCCTAAGTTTTCATTTGTTCAATTAAGACCCTAGGAGTTTCTACCAATTTACAAATCATGGCAAACAAAACAAAACCAGAAGGGATCAAAAATTCAAATTAAAATGCCTAACAGAATCATGATGCTAGAATTCAAACCTAAAAACTAAATCAATCATTAAATAGAAGTGTTTACCTAATTAAACCTAACAAGAACTGAATTTAAATAAACACAAATGGCAAACAAAGGAACAAACATGGCAATATACATGAACCCTAACAATTAACTTAATGAAACCGCACTGTATTCAATCCAAAACTAGAATGGAACTGCAAAAAGGAGCATGCAACATAAGATAAAAGCACGAAAGAGACAACAGAATCATTTCAATGTGTCAAACCTAAAAAATGAACCATAATTAAACTAATTTTATGCTATTGAAGATAAATTTCAAATACTAATATACCAATGTTTTAATTAACCTAATAAACAAAAACAAATAGACAAACCAAAAAGCCGTGAACAACAGAATAGAAAACCTAAAATTGCAAAATTAAAACATACGGCCAAAATACAAACAATTAAACATGCAGAAGAGTAACAAAAGATAAAACAAACAAAAAAAGAGAAAGAAATTTACCTAAGCTTTTTTTAACACTAGAGCAGTTATGAACTCGTTCAAACTTCAAAAAGGGGGGGAGGGGGATATGAACTTGTTCATCCATCAATGGACTGTTCTTTTTCAAGAATAGTCGGCTAATAGGCGTTTTGGGTTCATATAACCCGTCCTTAACCAAAAATCGAAAAGGGAAAATTGAGGTTTTTAGAATCTCAAATTCAGGATTCAAAAAGATTAGGGCTGATTCGAAAGGAACTATAGGGATATTTGGGGAGAAAAGGAGAAGGTGATTACAGGGTGTAATTTTGGTGGGGTTTGGTGCCCCGGAATCGCCGTGAGGAGATTTTCGGTCGGTGGTTAATGGTGGAGGCGGCGAAGGCATAAGGGGGCGACTGGTCTCTAGGGTTTGGGTGAGACTGAATGAAGGGGGTTCGAATGGGGGGGGGGGTTGAAGGGTTTCAAACATATGTATATGAAACCAAGACCAGTTCCCAGCCGTTGGATCACACGAGATCAACGACTAGGATTCAATAGGGCAGAAACAGGGTCATTTGGCTTAGTGGGGAGGGCTGGACCGGGTAAAGGGTATTGGGCCTGGGTTTGGGGCGGATTTGGGCATGACATCAACCCAATTTCAAAGGTAAATTAAGCGCTTTTTTCAATTCCTTTTTTTCTTTTTGTTTTCTTTTCTTTCTTTAATTAATTAAAAACCTAAATTAAATTCCTAAATTAATTTAAATTATAAAATTAAGCTAATTATCTAACTATAATATTTACAAAAATTAGTTGATCATAAATTAAAAAAGAAAAATTAATAATTCAAAATTAAAAGCTAAGAATGTACAAATGAGCTATTTTTTGTGATTTTTATTTTAATAAAGCAATTAATTAATTAATCCTAAAATGTGAACACAAAATCTAAATGCAGTGCATGATATTTTTGGTATTTTTCATGATTTTAATAAAAGTAAACATGCACAAAAATGCAAACAATTAACGAAAAATCCTATAAAAATGGAAAATAATTGAAAAAAATCTATTTTCTTTTATTTTATAGGAGTATTTCATATAGGGCAAAAATCACGTACTCACATCTGCCCTTCTTTGTTCGGAAACACGAAGGGTTTTCGAGCAAAGATAAAATGAGCAATTACGAGCGATTTTTGCCCGTTTGAAACTCCATGGGAAGCATCTTTTGAAAAAGTCTGACCGTACCTTGCTTCAAAGGTTGCCTACATATCCTTGGCTATAAAGGAATCAGGTCAGTGTAGTTCTGGAAGTTTTGGTAGCTGGAACTATCGAAAAACCATGATTTCACTGTTGTTGCTGCTGTTTCTATTTGCTGAGCTCCTTATTACACCAAAATCAAAAATGAAAAGCTAAACTAGCTAAGCCTATCAACTACGAGTTACAAGATTCCTATCTATAAACCTTCTAAAGCTTGATCTCGAGTCTTGACTGGTTCTTCCTGCAGTCTCTGATATGAATCTTGATGCTCATTAGCTGCAAACACTGGTTCGTTCGTCTTTAGCTTTTTGGATCAAGGCAGGACATGCAAAGCTTGTAACTTCAATCGTATCTTGAGCAGTCCGCATCTTTTCTCCGCTTCTGTACTTGAAGTTCACTTCTTTTCTTGTTCTTTCTTTTCTTTTATTCTGGATTGAGACTTCTTCTTTTGGTTATCTCGAACCCTGCGTCTTGAGGTATAACCTGCTCAGACACCAAAACAAACAAACGAACGAAATATTCCTACCCCAATTTTCACTAGGAAATTTCATGAGTTATTGTAACAAAATCTAAACTATTTCTTTATTGAAAGGAATAAAATCGAGATTGTGTATCCCTAAGAAAAATATATTAAGGATTGGAGACTCTATATCTAAAATGAAATCTAATGGGGATCGGAGGCCCCAAGTTGGGAAGATTACCAGGTTATGCTGGAAAAATGATCGGGTTATGCCGGAAAGGTCCTCGGGTTATACCGAGGAATGTCATCGGGTTATGCCGGAAAAGGTCCTCGGATTATACTGGGAAGTTCCACGGGTTATGCTGGGAGAGTCATCAGGTTATGCCGGAAAAAAGTCCTCGGGTTATGTCGGGGAGGTCCACAGGTTATGCCGGGAAAATCATCGGGTTATGCAGGAAAAAGGTCCTTGGGTTATGCCAGGGAGGTCAACGGGTTACGCCGGGAAAGTCATCAGGTTATGGTGGAAAAAGGTCCTCGGGTTATGCCGAGGAGGTCCACGGGTTATGCCGGGAAAGTCATCAGGTTATGCCGGAAAAACGTCCTCGAGTTATGCCGGGGAGGTCCACGGGTTATGCCGGAAAAGTCATCGGGTTATGCCAGAAAGTTCCTCGGGTTATGCCGGGGAGGTCCACGGGTTATGCCAGGAAAGTCATCGGGTTATGCCGGAAAAGGTCCTTGGGTTATGCCGAAGATCAACTAGGGAGTGGAACCCTATACTGGAAAAGACTACCAGGTTATGCTGGCAGCGACTAGGGGATGGGATCCTATGTTGGGAAGACGTAGCTAGAGATTGGGGACCCTAGGTTACCATGATTTTGAATCTTTCTTCTTCTTCTTCTTCTTTTTTACTTCACTTTTCATTTTATTTAGGAGAATGAATGAAGAGTTCAAAAGAACTTCCCTTTTCGGGTCAACTTTTGCTGCATAATCGTTTTGGTTTCTGCGTGCCTTGTTTTTATTGCACCTGCTTCGGTAGGGTTGTTTTGGACTACACCTGTTTCCTGTTTCCAAATCAAAGAATATTTTGTCAGTTTGAAACAGTGGTTGGTTTTGTGGCCTTGATAGTTTCGATCAATTGATCTCGACCCAACTCTTTCGGTGAAAGTCTCCATTGCTTGTTGGCTTTCTGGAAATTGGTTTCATTTATAAACCCTGGGGGACTTGATCTTCCCCAAATTCCACCTAATGATTAACCCATGTGGGTCTTGGCCTTTTCCATCTTATTTTGCCTTTATGGGCAGTTGACTTTGATTTCCTTTATTTTCAAATGTTTGGACTCTGGAGCATCGGTCAATATGGCCAATCGAGATCGACTTGATGCACTTACTGAGGCTGGGTGCATTTCTTCTTGAATTTTAGATTTTTGTCAAACAAAACCATGTAAAACCAATCTTGCCATCTTTTTTTTTGCATTAGTTTCGGAGGGGAACTAGATCGAAAGGGATTCAAGGAAAAGTAAACAACGGACATGATAATGAACTTAAATGAGTAGTGTCCCTTTTGGGGAAAGGAAATAATGACTTATCTGGAGTGCATGTAGACTTCAATAGACATGACATGCTTCTTGGACTGGATACCCGATCTGCGCAACCATCCAATCTCATAAAAACCCTTCATAATCTATATCTCAAAACCGAGAAACCTTGCTAGGACTCTCATCAGTGCTGATGGTTGTAAGTGATTCCCTTTTTCTATCAGTGGCGCCCTTTGTGGATTTTCACCAACTGACCTCTCTCATTTCTCTTCTCATCATCGTCTTATAGTGCTCTTTGTGAGTTTTACTAATAAGACTCTCATTTTCAATTTCTCTGCTCACCATCGCCCTACGGTGCCCGTGTTGATTTTCACCAATAAGACTCTCTCATTTGATTTCTCTCAATTAATTGTATCAGATCCAAATAACCAACAACCTCCCATTGGGAACTTCTTTACCGATTGATCTAAAGGACTTTGAACAGGATTTAGGGTAAAAAGAATTTGGATTGAATTACAACTTTGGAACCCTTCAGGTGAACCGTCGCCGAACCATTATAACATCTGCCCTAGTTTCACTTTTTGGGGAATTTGGAATTTTGTTTTGGTGTGACTGAACCCCAAAGAGAGGCTGCCTACATATCCTTTCGAAATCAAGTCGAACGTAGTTCAGGGAAACTTTGTTTTTGATTATTTTTCACAAGAATTTTAGGGTTCCAAAGAAGGTAATCAAAGAAAGGTAACCGGCTCAAAGGGTTAGCAAAGGGTTAAAGTGTTTGGGTAGCGAGAATCAAAGCCTTTGTCATCCAACCAGAGAATCTTGGTATCGCAGAATGGTTAAACATAGTACCTTTTGACTGTGTCTGCATTGACAGCTGTTTCCGGGTCATTTCCTTCAATGTCTCCAAAGTACAACGCCCCTTTTGGCAACAATTTTCTTATAATGTACGGACCCTTCCAGTTTATAGTGAACTTTCCTTTTGCTTCCTTGTTATGCGGGAGAATACGTCTCAAAACGAGTTTCCCTACCTCAAAATTCCTAGGCCGCACTTTCTTGTTGTAGGCACGTGCCATTCTTTGTTGATACAACTGCCCGTGGCAAACTGCGGCCATTTGCTTTTCATCAATTAGGGTAAACTATTCTAAACGGGTTTTGAACCACTCATTATCCTCAATCTCAGCTTCAATGATGATTTGGAGAGACGGAATTTCAACTTCTGCGGGTATTACGACTTTAGTGCCATAAACCAATAGATACGGTGTTGCTCCAACTGATGCGCGCACGATTGTGTGATATCCCAACAATGCAAATGACAACTTTTCATGCCATTGTCTAGAACTTTGAATAATTTTCCTAAGGATCTTCTTGATGTTTTTGTTTGCTGCTTCAACAGCACCATTAGCTTTGGGCCGATAAGGGGTAGAGTTCCGGTGCGTGATCTTAAATTGTTCGCATACCTCCCTTATCAAATGACTGTTCAAGTTTTCAGCATTGTCCGTAATAATAGTTTTAGGAATACCAAAACAACAAATAATGTGGGAATGCACAAAATCCACCACTGCTTTCTTAGTGATGGCTTTGAGAGTGACTGCTTCGACCCACTTTGTGAAGTAGTCAATGGCAACTAATATGAATCTGTGCCCATTTGAAGATTTTGGCTTGATTGGACCAATGACATCCATACCCCAAGCAACGAATGGCCACAGTGCTGACATAGGATGTAATTCTGAAGGCAGTGCATGAATCAGGTCACTGTGTACCTGACACTGATGACACTTTCGGACAAAACTAATGCAATCCTTTTCTATAGTCATCCAGTAAAAACTTGCTCGAAGGATTTTTTTTCAAGGACGTATCCATTCATATGGGGACCACACACTCTTGTGTGCACTTCATTCATGATTCTTTCGGCCTCTTGGGCATCCACAGATCTTAGAAGGTTCAGATCTGGAGTTCTTTTGTACAAGACTTCTCCGCTCAAGAAGAAGCCATTGGCAAGCCTTCTAATGATCCTCTTATGGTCTCCACTAGCTTGCTCGAAATATTCTTTTGTTTTCAAGAATCTTTTGATATCATGATACCATGGCTGAACATCTGGTTCTATCTCCACTATATTGCAATAACCATGTATTTCTCGGATTTGGATTTCCAATGGGTCAATGTGGACATTGCCTGGATACGGCAACATCGAGGACAAAGTATCTAGTGCATCGGCTAACTCATTGTGAAATCGAGGAATGTACCTGAACTCGACGGATTTGAACCGTTTGCTAAGATCTTCCACATGTTGCCTGTATGGAAGAAGCTTGACATCCTGAGTTTCCCATTCACCTTGAGCTTGTCGGATAATCAAGTCCGAATCTCCCATGATTAACAATTCTTCCACATCCTGATCGATCGCCATGTTTATGCCCATAATGCAGGCTTCATACTCAGCAGTGTTGTTCGTGCAAAAAAATCAAAGCCGAGCTGTGGCCGGATAGTGCTGACCAGTGGGTGAAATCAAAATTGCCGCAATCCCGACACCTTTTGCATTCATAGCTCCATCGAAGAACATTTTCCAAGCATTGGTGTCTTCTGGAATTACCTCAACTGAATTTACTTCATCATCCAGAAAGTAAGTACTCAAAGGCTAATATTCATCATCAACAGTTCAACTAAGTGATCCGCCAAAGCTTGAGCTTTCATCGCTGTGTGGGTGACATAGACTATGTCGAACTTGGTGAGCAAAATTTGCCATTTTGCTAACCTTCCCGTGGGCATAGGCTTTTGGAAGATGTACTTCAAAGGATCCAATCTGGTTATGAGGTAGGTGGTGTAGGCCAACAAGTAATGCCTAATCTTCTAAGCGACCCAAGTTAGGGCGCAACAAGTTCTTTCCAACAAAGTGTATTTAGCTTCATAACTAGTAAACTTCTTGCTCAAATAGTATATGGCTTGTTCTTTCATCCTAGTCACATCGTGCTATCCGAGAACACATCCAAAAGAATTCTCCAATACTGTCAAGTACAAAAACAAAGGCCTTCCCGGCTCAGGTGGAACCAATACTGGCGGATTCGACAAATATTCTTTGATTTTGTGAAAAGCTTCCTGACACTCATCTGTCCATCTAATCGCTGCGTCTTTCTTCAACAACTTAAAGATGGGCTCACATATGGAAGTCAATTGAGCAATGAATCTACTGATGTAATTCAACCTACCCAGCAGACTCATAACCTCTTTCTTGGTTCTCGGAGGAGGCAAATCCCGAATAGACTTTATCTTTGTTGGATCTAGCTCAAGGCCCCTCCGATTAACTACAAATCTGTCACACCCCGAACCTGGGGGCGAGACCGGCACTTGGTGCCTTACCTGACCCTGCGTACCAAATTGCGACTAAGGAACTTTGAACATGTGATGTCATAAATTGGCCATGGGCCAATTGCAAGAAAACTACGAATGCTGACTAAATATTAATCTAAAGTTGGGCCGACAAGGCCGTCGTAATTATTGCAGCTGACAAACCAACCAAATATACATACAGGGTCTACAAGCCAAACATATTGTACCAACTAACAGGATATGTCTACAAGCCTCTACTGGTGGATACACTGTGATCGAAACAACTTCCCGACCTATTTATACCATATATACATATATACACAAGATGTACATAAAGCTCTAGACCCGGCAACTCCGAAAGGCATGGAGCTTACCAATCAAGATAAACTCGAGCAACACTTAATGAAGAGGTCTACCTGCCTATCTGTCTGAACCTGCACACATGAAATGCAGCGCCCCCAGAAAAGGGGCGTCAGTACGAAATAATGTACTGAGTATGTAAGGCAATATACTGAAAGCTGAAACTGAACTGATAATATAATAACTATAAGTAACTGGAAGTCAAAGATAATCTGAAGATATGCTTACCTGCTAACACTGACTCAATTCTCTCAATATAGTAAGTAAAATAGTTGTCTGGCCCTATAAGGCTCGGTATATATATATATATATCTGCTCTGCCGTAGTAGGCTTGCTCATAGGTGCTCGGCCATACTAGACTATGTATATCGACCAACTAGGCTATATATATATATATATATATATATATATATATATATAACTGCTCTATCGTAGTAGGCTTGCTCATAGGTGCTCGGCCATACTAGACTATGTATCTCGACCAACTAGGCTCGCTCATATGTGCTCGGCCATAGTAGGATCGTCATATAACTTACCATCTAATCAGAGGTTGCCCAATAGGGGCCCGCCCATAGATTATAGATCGATGGTAATGAAAATAATTTAACACTGTATATATAAACTCTTTGCTCTCTTGACTGGAATAAGAAAATACTTAGTTGAATATGAAGTTCCGGTAAGGAGAATATTGTAACTTACAAAACAGGAAAAATATACGCAATTTGCGAGACTAGCAAAATATACGTAAATTACGAGATATAAATTTTTCTTTATGCCTCGTTATCAAACTTGTGTAATGACAAGATCATGCAAAATGAAGGAAGAGCTTAGCTTTCAAATACCTGGAGTAGGCAAAAATCCGTATGATATTCTTGAAAAAGGTTGCACCGTACTCCCTTAGAATCGCAAAATCCCGTTGCTATTACGCAATGTAACTTTGTATGAAAATTTTGCCCAAAATCCATCACTTTGCTTAATTAATTCACGTTTCTTGTGATCATTTAGGAGTCTTAGAAATTGGAATTTGAAGATTTTTCCGTAAGCTCTTTTTTCCACATTTATGCAACTTCCTCTTAGTTTATACATAATAAATCTTGTAAGACACCAATTCTACTACACATGCCACCTAGCATATATAATAAATAGTCATAATATGGGCTTTGCATGTCTGCCACATCATGCTTAAGACTTATCCAAATCATTATTAATTGCCAATTTAATTAACTTGGTAATTTCTCACTAATCCCATAACTAATCAATTATCCACATAATTAAGAATTATCTCAAATTACTTAAAATACTATTCACTTTTACCACATTTTATACACCTTGATATCATGGTCATGTGGTACCTTGCATGATACTAGTCCATAAATACCGGGTATTATAGCTCAGATCATATTTTTTTTCTCCAAAATGACAACTTTCGACGAAACTCATTTTCTTCGATTTGCTTACCCTTTCACCTTCAAGAATTTACTTATCCCTTGTTTGACATAGCATAACACCTATAATCTCAAAATATTTTCATTCCCGAGCTTATGTCGATTAACTTACGACGAAACTTTAACGTAAAAAATGCAGGATGCAATATCTCATTTTCGAACTTTCATTAATTGATTTATGCATACTTCCACGCACGTAAATATGGGGTATAACATCATTCCCCCCTTTGGAACATTCGTCCTCGAATGTTGACTAATGCACTTATCATTCTCATAACCTATAGCTCTTACGAACACTTTAGTGCTCCTCTTGCCATCTAGGCAACTGTTCTGTGAATGAATCTCAAAGGCCAAGGCATTTCCCCCCCTTTAGGCCTCTTTCTCACACCAGGACTGATAGTCGAAATCCTTTCAATCTCGTAATTGTTGCTACCTTCTATCATGCAGCATGTACAACTCTAACCTTGTATGTGCGCCTATGCGACTCTTCTCTTTTCTTTCCTCCAGCTTTAGCCAATCTCTAGGCTTCACTTTGTGAACATATACAAAATTATGTCAAGCTGTCCCTCGGGGCGCCATTAGCTTTAAGCCATACTATATCATAATTCTTACATCAACTTATCATTGTAGAGGTCTGCTACCAAATTCCAGCATACTCTTATTGCTTATCCCATATGTATAAGTCTAAGTCCTTTAATTCTTCCTTGTTACTATTTATTTTAAGAATGATGACCTAATTTCAACTTATACTTTGTGACTTTTGTCCATCATTATGATTTGCCTCAATATTGATCTACAACATATCACTGACAATTTGAAACTTCTAACATAAAACCTTGCCACTAGGGCTTACGTTGCATCGATGAATATTTGAAGTGATTTCCGTAATCGTATTTCATAGTATCTCGATGTGATTCTGTAATCATATTTCATAGTATCTAGATCTAATACCATCTCGTGCCACTTGCAAAATCTCTGCTCCTCCTCCTTTGTTTCTTCAAATCATTATTGAATCAAAGGCCCAAACGTCATCTTCTATCTGTCACAATAACACCTACATTTGATTTCCAGGTTACCATTCCATTTATTCTAAATGCTACTAGTCTTAGACTCCTTTGAGTTCATCCAGGCTATACTGAGCCTTCTATAACTTAGAGAACCTATCGACTCTCTTGTTTTCATGGGCTTAATCCCAAGAACTTATCCATTCTCGTCACCTTCTTACTCGTACTTTCTCATCCTTACTCATGTCATAAAACCTCATCGCTTTACTATACTTTAGCTTGCGACCTCTACGTATCTATTTATACTATTCATAACCCTCCTTCAACTTGCTTGCACCCTTGATTTCCTTATGTTATTCTAGAACATCATGTGAGACATCACATTGTCTCTAACTCTCCTTTACTCTCTTGGATAGATCTCTCGGTACCTAGAAACCATAGGCTGGAAGGTATGCCACTGACGACGTTGCTATCATACTTAGATATTGAATCCCCATGCTTCTAGCCTTTTATCTGCAATATGGACTATTCACAACCTTTTATATTTGAGTATCTCATACATTGTTTACCATTGTTTACCGTGAAAATGGTAACAACAATTAAATTTGTAAATGGGATTCTAAAAATACGTGATCTATTTTTATGCTAGTTATTAGAGCAGTTAATGCTAAGAGTATGAAGTTTAATGAAGAAATACATGCTAAAACGGGGCAGTAATCAAACCGAGATGCTTGCAACCCGAGCCTCGGACTAGTCGATGAAGGACCTCGAGGTCGATATCTGGCTCGAGCTCGAGCTATCGGGGATGGGATAACAGTTGAGATATGATCAAACAAGGCTCTTTATGGCCAATACCGAGCAATAAATGAAGAACAAGTAAGAAAGTAATAAATGCCAAAGTGGCCTTGGGCGAGTAAGTTAGAGAGAAAAGAGAGAGATATATTACTGATATTGTGTAGAGTGTTTAGAGCTCTGCCTTACAGAGTGTTAATGACTCCCCTTTTATAAAAGGGGGGGGGAGCCCAAACTTAGTACAAGATACGTTGAGTGATAAAGGAAAATGGGATGGGACAACTAACTAGCTACATGATGTCTACTTAGGCCGATGTCGAGCCGCTCAAATAGACTCAATCGACCCCGGATGAATTCTTCGGAAGCTTCCCATGTTCGTCGGGGTTTAGGCTGATGTTATCCATGGCTGGGTATCGACAGATCTTGAGGGAAATGACCGGCTTGAGGTCCCGAGCCTCTGAGGTGGCCTACTGAAACAATTTTGTCAATAAGAAATCGGTCCTCCGATTTCAGGGTGCACAGGTAGTCTCCGCATTTCTTAGAGGGAAGCAATAAGAAATGATTTTGACACCCCACTTCGCGGGCTGTTGTAATCATATGTAAGGACCCCCGGAGGGCCGTTGTAAATGAACGTTTTTATGAATACAAAGATATTTCCTTGCCTCCTGCCTTTGATACTTGTTGTATTTCTTTATGTTTACAGAAACTCTGAATGCATGATCCTATCTTGTCGTTGCTAACGCTGAATCTGGACGCGAGTATTCACTCCTGCCTTCGGTTGATGGAAAATGGCCTTGCATAGGGCTTTTCGCGGTTCCTAGCACCGAACCCGTATAAGGCCAATAACCTCAGGCCGTTGGGACCCTAACTTCGCATGAAAGCAAGGATAGTGTTTTCGGGCCTCAAAATGACTTTTGAGGAGAAATTTTCTCGGGGACCCGCGGATAGGGGATGCTGGTGATTTTCTGAAAGCAGCCCCTAAGCGGAGGCTTGCTCGTACTTTGACCATTCTGGACAGCACCCGGAGCCCGATTCGTACGGGTGCCGTAAAAAATGCTTATTTCATCATTGGCTGGTTTCCCTTGACGGAGATCTTTGAGATTGCGTGCCATCCTTGTGTTGGTGTAGACATTGCTGGCTTTCTTGAGCGCCGCCTTACTATGATGGAGGTATTGCCTCGAGGCTGGAGATGGTACTATTAGTTAGCATCTTTGGTTAGCTTTGAATCATCGCCGCTCCTCCAATGTATGATATGAGGCTGTTCCCGCCCTCCCAAGGATTTCCCTATCTCACGCAGCTGCCATTTTCTGCGCCATGTTTCTGGTATCAGCATGCCTGCACGTCTATCTGCCTTTTAGTCTTTCAACTTTGCGACTGCTATGACGGACATGATGGGATTAACCTAACGGGGGGAGAATCTCCCCCTCTAGTTTTGGGGACCATCGGGGATCTACTGATTCCATGGTGCTGGTTGATCACGCCCTTAATTGCTGTTGCCGGGGACGACAAAGACTGGGCATGAACGAGTCGCTCTGCTCGGGTACTGACCATAGATATTATACCTTGGAGTCCATATTATTTGTTTGGAAGATGGAGCAATATTCTTTAGGTGGCGTGCCCTCCACCTTGTCAGCTCCGCCTATGGAGGGGGCGAGCTCAGTAAATATGTCTTCCTTCTTCGGTCATGTTTATACGGGCGTTTGTAGGTGCCGGATAGTTCCCTAGGGGTGAGGCTGCGCTCTTCCGGAGAGAGGGAAGAGTTGTAGGTCCAAGCCAGGGGATGATGGCGATAAACAGAACATGCACTTGTAGTGTGATGAAGCTTTTTAGCGGGCCTAGATGGGTCCGCATCTCCGGCGAGGGAACATCGTCAGAGCCTGCTGTTCTTGATGTTTTTGATTCCGGAGCGGTGGTTCCTCCGAGTGATCGTGCTTCAACCGAGGTTGGTTCTTCCGGTATCAAAGGGGCAAGTCCAATAGGAGTGTGCTTCGCCTTCGAGGAAGTCCGCCGGCTTCACTTCATGGTGAGTTTCGGCGCAGTCCTTCTGTATTTCATGTCTTCCTTCCTTTATCGAATTTTTCTTTTGTAGGCCTTTGATAGGCTCAGGTCTGATGTACTTCGTCATGGGGCCGCTTCGGAGAGCTCTGTATGAGGGTGGGTTCCTTAGGCTCCTTAGCGAGGAGAAGGAGGTTGAGTTGATGTACTGGCTATAAGAGGCGTATCGGAGCTCGAATTACGAGAGCTATTTGATGGAGTAGGTAACCATTCGTAGTACGCACTTCGCTCTTTTTGACCATTAAGGTTAATTATTTTGCCTATCTTAGCTGCAGAAAAAGGCGGAGGCTTTGGAGTACCTTAAGGGCGAAGCTGACTGAGTTAGGAATGTTTGTGGTGAACTGAGGGCTTAGGTGCAGGCTCAAGCTTTAGAGGAGAGGGGTGCCTTGTCCAATGTTCGCGAAGCTTTAGTTCGATCTCTCGAAGGTCAGGGCTAAGATAATCGATGCCCGAGCTGAAGCAGTATTAAGTAGAACTAAGGCTGATCAGGAGATGGCGATCCATGTAAAGGACGATACTGATGCCCAAGCATAGTTGAAGCGGGCCCTTGATTGTAAGAAGAGGATCGAGGAATAAGTTTGTTGCAGATCCCGTAGAGAGGTACTCGAGGATATCGATGCTAGGGGCTTCGTTCTCTCAGAGGAGTTGGCTCGAGCAAGGGCGGATGAGCGCGATGCTCGGTTACTTCTTGCTGACGCCACATAGAGTGAATCTGGGGCTGGCAGGCTGTAGCCTTTTGGAGCGAAGCGTAGATTTTGCCACTCTTCCATTTTGTATTTGATATTTTTAGAGCATGTTTGTAGATGGAAAGCGCGCCTTTTGCGTATGTAAGTAAGAGAAAACTTGAAGCTTTATCTCTTTTGTTTCTCTTTTCTGCATTGCTTTTGACCAAGCAGGCTAGTTTTGGTGTTTAGGGGGAACCCTATAGGTTCGGAGCTAATTAGGTAGTCCTAGAGGCTCTTAAGTGTGATTTTTGACGCAAGTAGGCGTTAGGGTCTTTGTGCTTTGCCCAGCTATTTTAGGCCTAGTCTCCTAGTCAGGCCTTGACTAGAGCTTACCTGACCTTCAATCTCATGTGCCTGCATGGGCGGATGATGATTATTCTTATCCCTTGACCTTGGGAATTTATGTTTCAACTATTTTGGGTCTAGTCTCCAAGTCGTGTTGCGACTCGAGCTTTAATTGACCCTCAAGTTTTTTGTACCTGCATGGGTGAATGGCGATGGCTCTTGCGCTTCAGGTTGAAACAATCTTTTAAGTGTGTGGACCAGAGGCTTGTTTAACTGGCGATAATGGCATTTACGCTGTTCCCTTAGGCATTTATAGTTAACTATTTTGGATCCGGTCTCCGAATCGGGTTACGACTTGAGCTCATTTTAATCCTCAAGTTTTCAATTTTCAAGCTGGCGGCAGTGGCTCTTATGCTATTTGGTCGTTGAGACCTTTTAGTGTGCAGCCCTGAGGCTCGTTTGGATAGCGACAATGGCTCTTACGCTTTTGCCCGTGGGGATTTTGTAGGCTTTGTTTTCCTCTCGTTAAGGTCTTTTTGAAATGAATTTGCCTGACCTGTTGTCGGTTTGGGTAGAACCTTGATTTCAAGTCGTTAGCGGCGATGTTCGAGCACCTCGAAAGTCTCTTAGCTCGTAGGCTGAGTAGCTCGAAGCCTTGTGATTTGGAGCTGACATGGTCGATGCTCGTTTGCCTGTTGAGGATAGCCTGTTTTAACCGATTCTTTTCAAAGTATATTCGAAGTAATAGCTTGCAATTTTGTTAGCGACAGTCGGGCATCCCCGAGTCGTGTTAATTTGGCTGGAGCAGCCATTTTGACCATAGTCATATGTATTTCGCCGGAGCCATTTTTGATCTCGAGTGATAGTTTAGGCGTCTACACCAAGGGTATTCCCTTTCGGGATTCTTACAAATGCAACACATAGTCTAAACTTTGGGATTGAGTTTTATGCCTATAGTAAGGTCTTACAAAATTTTCATGCCTGTTAAGGTCTTATAGTTTGTCATGCCTGTTGAGGTCTTACAGTTTGTCATGCCTGTTGAGGTCTTACAGTTTTCGTTGCTATGTAGAATAGATATGGTTATACCGAGTCTGCCCACTCGGGGTCTTACGACCTTGGGTTTTCCAGTGTATGGCGATTGGCGATAGTCTCCAAGTCATCGATTTTGCTTAGGCTCAAAGGTCGTTGTTCGTGAGCTCGGAGTTACCTTGTTGGGGATTTATGAGCCCAGAGTTCCGACCCTGGGTCGTGCGGGTGCCAAATTGTTGACGCTAAGTCTTCGAGTATATCGGGACGCATTGGTGGAGGGACCCTTGCCGTGAGCATGCTGAATTTTCCTTCTTTGGGGTACGAGATGCTGAAAGATATTCTTTATTGCTTGGTACGATAGTACACATATTTGCCGACGGGAGCCTGACTATATGGGTACAGTTCTTTCGATCGTTTGTCCTGGTATATTTCTTCCCTACAAGAACCCTGTTTGGTATTTCAAAACCTTTTCGAGCGGGTAGCTTTCTGGGGGAATGCCCCTCATTATTCAAAAATTGTCTGCAAGAGAAGTTTTGAGCATTTGCAAAGTTTTCTTTAGGCAGCTCGCTGACGTTGCCTCGTTAAAAACCTTGCCGGTAAAACCCTTCTTTTGGGACAAAAACTTGGTCGAAGTAAAAGAGTGTAACGGGTGTGTTTTTAGAGCTTTGAGGTCTTTAGGAAGTGCTAGCATTACGATAGCTCCAGTCAAGGTCTGCATAAGGGCTAGTTCTAAATTCGAAACGAAAAAGGAGATGGTCGTACCTTGAAGTGAGATATGCTGGAGATGCCTCGGGATTGATTCGTTATAATTGCCTGAGGCAAAAAATGCGATATGGATTTCTATTTCGCTCTGTCAAGTTCGATCGAGGGTGAGGCCCGATTCACCCTTTTTACTCGGGGAAGGAGGTACGAGTGTTGGTACCACATCATGTATTGCGAACATTTCCCTTGCCGCATGCTGTTCCCGGTAGACAGTTTTAATTCCGTCCTTTGTTGGGAATTTTATCATCTGGTGAAGGGTGGATGGCACTGCTCTTATACAGTGTATCCATGGTCGTTCGAATAAGGCATTATACCTTATGTCTCCCTCGATGACTTGGAATTTGGTGTCTTGGGTCATGCCGGCCACGGTAACCGGGAGGATGATTTCTCCTTTCATCGTTTCGCTGCCATGTTGAATCCGTTGAGGACCCGAATGGCGGGCACGATTTGGTTGAGCAGTCCGAGCTGTTCTATTACCCTCAACCTGACAATATTGGCCGAGCTACCTAGATCCACGAGTACACGTTTTATCTGAAAAGAATTTACAAGGAAGGAGATTACCAGGGCGTCGTTGTGGGGCTGAGACAAGGTCTCGGTGTCCTCTTCGCTGAACGTAAGGGCGTCTTTGGGGATATATCTCCAAGTCCGCTTTTCTCTGGTGATGGATATTTTTGTTCTTCTCATTACGGGTTCCTGCGGGGCATCGGCGCCCCCATGATCATATGGATGACGTGTTGCGGCTCATTTGCCTTGTTCTTCTTGGTTGCCTCCCTTTCTCGGAACTGATTTTTGGCTCAATCACTTAGGAACTCTCGGAGATGTCCTTTGTTAAGCAGCCGAGCTACCTCCTCTCGTAGTTGTTGACAATCCTCGGTCATGTGGCCATGCCTGTTGTGAAACTCGCAAACAAAGTTGTAATTCCTCTACAAAGGATCTGACTGTATCGGTTTGGGCCATTTGGCATCTCTGATCTTACTGATAGCGAACACGTTGTCTGACACATCGATGTTGAAATTGTGTTCTGACAGGTGGGGTGCACCTGTTGGCACTATGTTTAGATCAAACCTGGTTCTGTTGATGAGCCCTCGAGGGTCCTGTCCTCGATCCATCCTCCGATCATTACGGGGTAGGTTGTGCCTTGGGGTGTTCCTCCTATCCTCGAGGTTTGGCTGATACCTTTCTTTATTTGGCTTCGGTTCCTTTTCCAGGAGCATGTTTGGGTACACTAAGCCCGATGGGTCTTCCAACTGGTCATCCTCGGTTTTGATCTTCAATTGGTACCGGTTGTGGACGTCCGACCAGGTCATGGCCGGATACTCGATCAGGTTCTGTTTCAGCTATTTTGAAGCCATCGAGCTTCATTCGTTCAGGCCTTGGGTAAAGGCCTGTACTGCCCAGCCGTTGAAGACTGACGGCAGCTCCATCCATTCCATTTGAAAGTGGGATACGAATTCCTGCAACATCTTGTTCTCTCTTTGCTTGATTTTGCAAATGTTGGATTTCCTTGTCGCTACCTTGATGGCTCCGGTATGTGCCTTTACGAAGGAGTCTGCTAGAATGGCGAACGAATCTATGGAATTAGGAGCCAAGTTGTGATACCACATCATGACCCCTTTTGAGAGTGTTTCCCCGAATATTTTCAGCAATACAGACTCAATTTCGTCATTCTTTATATTGTTGCCTTTTACTGTGCAGGTGTAAGAAGTAATGTGTTCATTAGGATCAGTGGTATCATTGTACTTAGGGAGTTCCGGCATTCTGAACTTCTTTGGAATGGGCTTGGGGGTCGCTTCCTCGGGGAACGACCTTTGTATGAACTTCTTTGAATTCACGCCTTTGAGGACTGGGGGTGCACCCAGGATCTGATCGACCCTAGAGTTGTAGGTCTTAACCTTTTTATCATTGGCTGCTATCATTGTCTCACACGATTCGATCCTTTTGCTGAGGTCCTCAAGCATCTTTACTATGGCAGGGTCGGCTACCAATCTGTTATTGCTTGATCTCTCGGGTACTTGTTCGGCGGGGGGAGCTGTTTCCGGCATTGCTGTGCTGGGAGTCTTCAGATGGCTTTGTAACTGAGCAATGGCCAACTGTTGTGCCTGCACCATTTCAAAAATAACATGAAGACTAACTTCCTGTTCTTCCCGGGCTAGGGTTTTTTGGGCTTCCTGTCGGTCGCTATGCCGTATGCTTCTGTCAGTGTGTGAGGTATCGTCGACCTATTGTGCGTCCTATGAATCTGTATCTGCTAGAATCGGTTCGGGCACGTTATTGGGATTCTGTGGTTGCGTTCCGGCAGCCAGAACAGCCACGCCGTTTTCCTCATGGTGTTCGAGGTTTTCGTTCTCGACTCTATTTATCGAGCCAGACATTTTGACTTGAAATCAAAAGATCTTGGACAAGAAAAAGTGTGAAAAATAACTTGCGTTTGTGTAGTAAAACTAGCAAGAAAATAATCACTATTATTTTTAGCCCCACGGTGGGTGCCAAACTGTTTACCGTGAAAATGGTAACAATAATTAAATTTGTAAATGAGATTCTAAAAATACGTGATCTATTTTTATGCTAGTTGTTAGAGCAGTTGATGCTAAGAGTATGAAGTTTAATGAAGAAATACAAACTAAAATGGAGCAGTAATCAAACCGAGATGCTTGCAACCCGAGCCTTGGAATGGTCGATGAAGGACCTTGAGGTCGATATCTGGCTCGAGCTCGAGCTATCGGGGGTAGTCGAGGATGGGATAACAGTTGAGATATGATCAAACAAGGCTCTTTATGGCCAATACCGAGCAATAAATGAAGAACAAGTAAGAAAGTAATAAATGCCAAAGTGGCCTTGGGCGAGTAAATTAGAGAGAAAAGAGAGAGAGATATTACTGATATTGTGTAAAGTGTTTGGAGCTCTGCCTTACAGAGTGTTAATGACTCCCCTTTTATAAAAGTGGAGGGGGGGAGGGAGCCCAAACTTAGTACAAGATACGTTGAGTGATAAAGGAAAATGGGATGGGACAACTAACTAGCTACATGATGTCTACTTAGGCCGATGTCGAGCCGCTCAAATAGACTCAATCGACCCCGGATGAATTCTTCGGAAGCTTCCCATGTTCGTCGGGGTTTAGGCTGATGTTATCCTTGGCCGGATATCGGCAGATCTTAAGGGAAATGACCAGCTCGAGGTCTCTAGCCTCCGAGGTGGCCTACTGAAGCAATTTTTTCAATGAGAAATCGGTCATCCAATTTTACCGTGCACAACCATTACCTTTCTTACCTTAAAATCTTGTATCATATCTTCTATCTCTTTCATGACCTCCCTTCCACATAGGTATAATTCACTTTCACGACTCAAAGCTTTATTATGATACTAGCCCCTATGGAGCATACATAATTCGGTGGGAGCTTCATACTGACTTCTTATGAGGTTGGTACTTCTTCTAATTGGCTTTATCGTAGAGCTATTATAGAATATAGTTGTTGTACTATCTCTCGTGTACCTTTGATATTAAGAGTAATTATGCAATATTCTCAATCATGATTTCTATAATTTTCTGGGTCCACTCTTGTTTTACTTAATCAATATAACTCTTTAGTTTCCTCCTTGTTCTGATTAGCCTTTATGTAGGCTTAAGCTATCTTTCGATCTGCGGCTCCTGGTATTAGTTATTACTTTAGCCTTTCATGGGAACTGAGGGATATCCATGATACAATCCTCTAACAATTCAATCCTTAGTCTATGACCTGGGCTCAATTCTTTCTTTTAACGTATACCAGAATCTTCTACGGTTGTATATGCTACAGGTATAAAACTCCAAACTCTTAAGTGCGTTCATAACATCACTAACTCGTGATCATTGATCGAATAATTCCTTTCGTTCTTTCTTAGCTTCTTTAAAGTAGCTACTACTTTTTTTAGTCTTTCTACCCACTTGTTGTGTACATACTTAGCTTACCTTAGTTCCCACGCATGCCGGAGTTTTTGTGCAACTCATATGATCTCGAATATTACTTTTAATTTTTACGTCCCGTTTATTGGACACAGTAGGTGCCACTTTCCTTTGGAGTACTTACAATGTTGTTGTGAGACTGTTGTTACACGACCATTTCCTCTTTAGGTTATTTTGCTTAGGTTGAAGCCTTCTTCCTTATTTCATCAGCTAGTCTTTCGTTGTAGCACTTAGGGAGAACCCTTGACTCTTGTAAAGCCGTTAGCTTATTATGGACCCTTTTGATGTTCTTCCTTGCTTATAACCATCCGTAGTTGCTTACCTCCATGTCTTTGTGCTTGTAGGGTTGCTTCTGAACTGATATTTTGATTGTCTTCCCAGTGGCACTTTTTTTATCTCCATAACACTCACATGGTACCTTTAACTACCTCGACTCCTATCTGAATATATCTCAAGTATTATAATGACATTACTGCGAGGCTAAATTCTTCGTGTTGGGGTTTACTACATTGATCTTGCATGATCCGCTGATTTGTCTGTAACTTCTTGTCTAGTCATGACTAGGCTATTCCTGAATTAACTACTAACTACCCATCGACCCATTCTCTTATCCATATTCCGCGTAATCTTTCTGGGGTTATTTCCTTGTCTTAACTTACCTCACGTACTGGCGCCTTATCTATCGATAACATCCCGAGCAGGAACCCTTACTTTCTCTTTTCTTTTTCTTTTTTTTTTGACGTCGTGCTTACATAATGTTCTTGAATCATAGCATATCTGTAACATTTGGATAAGTGAAATCTCATCCCTTTCTCATTTTTATCGCATTCTTCCTTTATCATTCCATATTCCCCCTTATCATTCCATATTCCCCCCTTTAGGGGAGTACTAAGACTTAGAGCTATGACGACCTGCCTATAAATGTTTATCTTCATATTTGGCATCCTTTCACATTATCAATGACCCTTACTCGCCTTGGTGACACTTAGTGTAACTGGCACATATAGTCCCTTAAGCTTAACTTTGCTCATATTACTTGCTTTACGAATGCTTCTTCCTGAATGACCTTTAAAGGTTATTCTTTTGTCATCTTTTCTATTATCGCTGGAATGCAATATGCAATTCTCATGATGTCGACCATTATTAAATCACTCAGTCTCTAATTCATGTTTATTTTATCTTGTTCACCATCCCATACTGATTTCTATTATTCTGAGGTCTAACGTTTCCTTCTGGTAGTCACGCTGGAGTCACGAACTTATTTCTCAAAATGAGGATATGACTTTGTGGCCTATACTTTTTTATTATCTCTAAGACTGTCACCTCTCGTATTTTCCTTCACTTGACTATAGACTCTATAATACTGTCATTTTTTTATCTACCGTTGTCATCCATGTCTCACGTCTTACTCATAATGCTTCATTATCCCTCTTCGTAATTTCCTACTAATATTTCTATCTATCACTTTATTCTGAAAATTCGAACAAAACATTCTTTTTCCTTTAGCTCCCCTTGCTCCATCCATTGGCTCTTCGAATTTCCAAATATTCTTTCTTTACTAGGGATGGGAGCCATACTAAGGTAATATTTACCCCTTCCAGGATTCCAGTGCACATCTTTGTAGTACTCATATCTAGCTGTAGTATTTTAGAGTGCACCATCTAGGTATCTCACAAGGAGGTCCATTAGCACCTTTGTAATATCCTTCGGAAATGTCAACTAACGCAAACCATCCATTCATCATTTTGGGTTAGTCTAACCCTAACCGGATCCTAGTATCCCGTCCTTCTCTTAAACCATACCCGTTAGCTCCCATAGGGCATGACTGAAATAGGTGTGGCCGATTGTACATACATCTATTACTGTTGAAGATAATTCAAAATGCTTATATCTCCCTTCCTGAATGGCAAATAATGATCATCTTTATTAACTGGTACCTTGTACCCTTCTTCACCTTGCTTCTTTTACTTGCTGCAAATTTTGTCTAACTTCCAATTCTTTTATTCCTTTTTACTGTAAGAGTGGATAAGTATTCTTTCCTAAAAACTCCTTATCAAGAACCGTTCACCTTTTAGTACATGCATGATCTGCTGAAGACCTCACATTTACTCATCATAAGCAAGATGCAAAATCTAGTTTCCCTAATTCAACACTTCCACAGCTATATCTCTTGTTGATCATCTTTCTGAATGTAGGCATCGTCTTATTACGAATAAAATAGAAGTTCGAAATTTGAATTCTTATAAGTGAGCTCTACCACACGATCTAGAGTAAGAAGAAAGAGTGACAGTTCTAAATGCCCTGTAGCCTCCTACTTATAAGTGTGGTGCACGACACACCCATAAACAAGACTCTAGTAGACACGGCTTGTAGACTCCCTAGGATAGAACTGCTCTGATACCATTTCTATCACGACCCAAACCTGGGGGCGAGACCGGCACTCGGTGCCTTACATGACCCTGCGTACCAACTTGCGACTAAGGAACTTTGAACATATGATGTCATACTTTGGCCATGGGCCAACTGTAAGAAAACTGTGAATGCTGACTAAATATCAATATAAAGCTAGGCGACAAGGCCGTCGTAATTATTACAGCTGACAAACCAACCATATATACATACATGGTCTACAAGCCCAACATATTGCACTAACTAACAAGATATGTCTACAAGCCTCTACTAGTGGATACGCTATGTTCGAAACAGCTCCCCGACTTATTCATACCATATATACATATATACATAAGAGGTACATAAAGCTCTAGACCCGACAACTCTGAAAGGCATGGAGTTTATCGATCAAGCTGAACTCGGGCAACACTTAATGAAGAGGTCTACCCGCTTATCTGTCTGAAGCCGCATGCATGAAATGCAACGCCCCAAGAAAAGCGACGTTAGTACGAAATAATGTACTGAGTATGTAAAGCAATATACTAAAAGATGAAACTGAACTGGTAATATAATAACTAAAAGTAACAGGAAGTCAAAGATAATCTAAAGATATACTTACCTGCTAACACTGACTCATTTCTCTCAATATAGTAAGTAAAATAGTTGTCTAGCCCTATAAGGCTAGGTATACTGCTCTGCCATAGTAGGCTCGCTCATAGACGCTTGGCCATACTAGGCTATGAATCTCGACCAACTAGGCTCACTCATATGCGCTCGGCCATAGTCGGATTGTCATATAACTTACCATCTCATCAGAGGTTGTCCAATATGGGCCTGTCCATCGATTATAGCTCGATGGTAATGAAAATAATTTAATATTGTATATATAAACTCTTTTCTATCTTGATTGGAATAAGAAAATACTTAATTGAATATGAAGTCCCGGTAAGCAGAATATTGTAACTTACAAAACTGGAAAAATATACGCAATTTGCAAGACTAGCAAAATATACGTAAATTCTAGGATATGAATTTTTCTTTATGCGCCGTTATCAAACTTGTATAATGACGAGATCATGCAAAATGAAGGAAGAGCTTAGACTTAACATACCTGGAGTAGGAAAAAATCCGTATGATATCCTTGGAAAAGGTTGCACCGTACTCCCTTAGAATCGCAAAATCCCGTTGCTATTACGCAATGTAACTTGGTATGAAAATTTTGCCCAAAATCCATCACGTTGCTTAATTAATTCCCGTTTCTTGTGATCATTTAGGAGTCTTAGAAATTGGAATTTGAAGCTTTTTCCGTAATCTCTTTTTTCCACATTTATGCAACTTCCTCTTAGTTTATACATAATAAACCTTGTAAAACACCAATCCTACTACACATGCCACCTAGCATATATAATAAATAGTCATCATATGGGCTTTGAATGGCTGCCACATCATGCTTAAGACTTATCCAAATCATTATTAATTACCAATTTAATTAACTTGGTAATTTCTCACTAATCCCATAATTAATCAATTATCCACATAATTAAGAATTATCTCAAATTATTTAAAATACTACTCACTTTTACCACACTTTATACACCTTACTATCATGGTCATGTGGTACCTTGCATGATACTAGTCCATAAATACCGGGTATTATAGCTCTGATCGTATTTTTTTCTCCAAAATGACAACTTTATACGAAACTCATTTTCTTCGATTTGCTTACCCTTTCACCTTCAAGAATTTACTTATCCCTTGTTTGACATAGCATAATACCTATAATCTCAAAATAATCTCATTCCCGATCTTACGTTGATTAAATTATGACGAAACTTTAACGTACAAAAATGCGGGATGCAACATCTCATTTCCGAGCTTTCATTAATTGATTTATGGCATACTTCCATGCATATTAATATGGGGTGTAACAAAACCCCAAAAGTCTCCCAGATGGTACTCCAAATGCACACTTAGCTGGATTTAACTTTAAGTCACACTTACGTAGACGCTCAAAGAACTTTCTCAGATCCCGCACATGGTCATCTTGCGTTCTATATTTAATGATCACATCATCCACATACACCTCAATTTCCTGGTGCATCATGTCATGGAAAATGGCAGTCATAACTCTCATCTATGTTGCCCCGGCGTTCTTCAAACCGAACGGCATGACCCTTTAACAATAAGTACCCCAAGGTGTGGTGAAGGCTGTCTTTTCTGTATCCTCTTCATCCATCAGAACTTGATGATACCCAGCATAACAATCTACGAAAGACTGTATCTCATATTTGGCATAGTTGTCAACAAGGATGTGGATTTTTGGTAATGGGAAGTTGTCCTTGGGACTTGCTTTGTTCAAATATCGATAATCAACACACACTCGGGGTTTCCCATCTTTCTTTGGCACTGGGACCACATTAGCCAACCATGTGGTGTATCGGACCACTTTGATCACACCCGTTTTTAGCTGTTTGGTGACTTCTTCTTTAATCTTGTCACTGATATCCGTTTTAAACTTTCTTTGCTTTTGTTGGACAGGGGTATAACCGGGGTAAGTTGGTAATTTGTGCACCACCAAATCAACACTCAGTCTTGGCATATCATCATAGGACCAGGCAAACATGTCTTTGAATTCTAACAAAAGTTAGATCAATGCATCCCTAGTTCTTTCATCAGTGTGAATGCTTATCATGGTTTCCAGAAACTCTTCCGAACTATCCAAATTAAGTGGCTCAATTTTATTTAAGTTTGGCTTAGGCTTATTCTCAAATTGTTCCAATTCTCAGTTTATTTTCCTAAAAGCCTCATCTTCATCATATTCTAGTTCTTGATTCATTATTTCACAGTTAGACAACGTGTTAGGATCTGGGCATGAAGTCTGCAAGCATGTCATTTTATTCAAGTCCGCATTATTAGAACTGAAAGAAGAAATAAAAAAAACAACAAAATCAAAAAGAATAAAGAAAGAGATTCATAGACAATGAAATATTGATTTCATTTCATTGAATTTGAAGATAGAAGGGTTTACATTGGAATTTTAAAGATAATAAACTAAAGACATTCGAGTTACACCCTGAAATAACTTGGAATGTAGAAAATATGGCAAGACTGAACTACCGAGATTTTTGCCTGACTAGGAACGGAGTAGCCTTCCAATTTTGAAGCTTGGCATTGAGCCCTATCAACTGCACCTCAGCAGTGCTTGAGCCTTGACCCGGCTGGACCATATGAGCCTTATATAACATTTGCCTCATTGCCCCACAGATGTCCTCAATTTCTTCGGTTGTGAATGCCTCATCTTCTTCCTCTATGTGCCTTGGTTAACAAAAGTTCTGGCGAGATGTGGGACCGGCTGAGGTAGAACCCACCCGTTGTTCTTACGTTTTTAGCCCATTTCACGCCGACTTCAGTAGCTTGGAAACCAACACCAAAAAAGTTCTCACTGGCAGTCAAGGTAATGGGCTCCGTAATGTCTTGCAAAGATGCCCCAATCCCTTTCCCGGGCTTGTAGCCATGCCTGATCATCTCAGTGGCAGCCATGATTGATGCGTTGGACAAAAAGGGTTGAGGACACGGGGTTCCTTCCTCACATTGGTCTGTGACCACTATTTCAAAAGCTTGGTAGACTATGTACTCGCTACCTTCTTTAGCCTCTAAACATGGGACTGATGGGTCCTTATAAATTGATTTCTCATCTTCTCCATGAACCACGATTTCTTGGTTTTCATGATCAAACTTAACCATCTGGTGTAGAGTAGAAGGTACGGCCCCTGTCGCATAGATCCAAGGCCTTCCTAGGAGAAATTTGTAGGAGGTGTCCATGTCCAAAACCTGAAATGTCACTTCAAAATCCACAAGGCTGATGGTTAGGATCAAATCAATCTCCCCTATTGTGTCTCTCTTGGCGCCATCAAAAGCGCATACACAAACATTGTTAGGCCTGATTCTCTCAGTCCCAATTTCCATTCTTTGCAAAGTTGAGAGAAGGCAAATGTCAACCCTAGATCCGCCATCCAACATGACTCTTTTCACATAGTATCCTTCAAACTTAACAGTCAAATGAAGAACTTTGTTATGGGCATCCCCTTCCGGAGACAAATCATTTTGGATGAATGAGATCCGGTTGACTTCAAAAAATTATTCCGCTTTTCTTTCCAATTGTTCAACAGTGGTCTCGATCGGAACATATGCTTCATTGAGGATCTTTATCAACACTTTTTGATGCTCATTCGAACTTATCAGTAGAGACAAAAGTGAGACCTAGGAGGGAGACTTCCGGAGTTGGTCAATTACATAATAGTCCATAGTTTTCATCTTTCAGAAGAATTCCTCTGCCTCTTTGGCAGTGACTGGCTTTTTAAGCAGAAAATGCTTCTATTTTGGCATTGTTCACTTTTTCCAGATTGAGGTACATCCCAGACGGGTTTGTTTCATTCACTTCCCCCATGATTTCTTTTCCCTTGTACATCACTACCGCTTTGTTGTTGTTCCAGGGGACGACAGTGGGATCCTTCATGGGCTTCTATGGTGCGCGGCTGATAACCACGGGCTCAGTCAGCCTGGGTGAAATTACCGGCCCCCGCGCAACATAAATCCCCTTTGGTACATACATCTTTTATACCGTCAACGTGACCTTATTTTGCTTAAAACTTTTGGGGGTACTCAACACAAACTATTCTTTCTTGGGTGCCCTAGGAACATATAGAATGACATCTTTAGGAGGTACTGCCCCAGTCTTGGTTTCCACAACCTTTTCTTCACTTTAAGGAATAGGATTGTTTTTTTCTCATCCTTAGCTTGCTTTGCTAATGTTTTGGGCTTCTTTTCAACATCGGCAATAACAATGATAGCTTTCAAAGCTGGGTCAAACTCTTTGTCTTCACAGATCATCCCAATAACCGACCCATTGCTGTGAGCTGGTAATAGGTTGTTGGTTACATTAGGGACCTCTTCATCCCTTAGCAGTACTCGTTTTTGTTCTATCAGGTTTTCAACAGCCCTTTTTAGCGTCCAACATTCCTCAGTGTAGTTCCCTTCTGCCCCTGAATGATAAGAACATCGGTACCGTGTCAGTAGGAGGGCGACTCTAGATTTTGTCTGTTTGGAGTTACGGGCTGCAACAGGCCCATTTGGACCAACTTTGGGAAGAAGCTGGAATACGACTCCCCAATAAGTGTGAAGTTTTTCTTCTTGGGTGGCTCACAGGCACGGGAGTTATATAGAAAGTTATTCTGTGGGGTGCAGGGATTATATGGAACTTGGTGAGGAGGGTTATTTCTGGGAGGTGGAGCTCAGTTCTGGTTATACTGTTGTTGTGGCTGAGCATATGGCTGGGCATTAATCACTACATACGGCTGAGGAGTCATGGCGTATGCCGCATATTGGTGAGGGTAATAATGTTGCGGGGTGTTTGAGGAGGAACCAAAGTAACCTCGGGGTTGACGAGGGTTTCTCAGACTTGAAGCCATCATTGCCACTTCTTTTTTCTTTTTTTGGTTTGCTGCACCCCCTGACCTGCTCTGGATTGCTTGAGAAGTAGCTCTTATAGCCGACTGGCTCAGGATGCGACCTGTTTTCAAACCATTCTCTACCATTTCCCCAATCTTTATGGCTTTCGCAAATGGCTTGCCCATAGCAGACATCATGTTTTGGAAGTAATAAGCCTCTTGGGCTTGCAGGAAGACACTGACCATCTCGGTCTCATCAATTGGGGGTTTCACCCTAGCAACTTGTTCACGCCACTTGACAACATACTCTCGGAAGCTCTCCGAAGATTTTTTCTTGAAATTAGATAAAGAGTTTCTATCCAGAGCTATGTCCACATTGTACTGGAACTATGTGACAAAGTCTCGGGCCAAGTCATCCCATATGTGCCAGCAGGAGATGTCTTGGTCCATATACCATTCGGACGATATTCCAACTAGACTCTCCCCGAAGTAAGCCATTAGGAGCTCTTCGTTTCCGCCCGCTCCCCTCAATTGATTGCAATACCTCTTGAGGTGAGCTGTGGGGTCCCCATGTCCGTCATACTTTTAAAACTTGGGAGTCCTAAAACTGATGGGCAAATGAACATGCGAGAACATGCATAAGTCAGCATAGAAGACACTTTTCTAACCACTCAGGCCTTGTATGTTCTTGAGACTCTGTTCTATACTTTTTATTTTTTGAGTGATCTCTTCTTGCTTAGGGCCCTTTACAGTTCTCTCTTGCCCCGCGGTAAACTCATACCTAGGTTGTTGAGGGTAGGAGTTTAGGGTGACATGAGTCGTGTCTGATGGAAATGGTGATGTTTGGAAAGTAAAGGATAACGACTCAAAACTTGGCCTGGGCAACGTTGGCTGTATCGTAGCTGAAGTTAGTGGTGCGGTGAATATGTTAGAAGACACTCCTGAAACCAGAGCCTGGGAGCGAACCTCAGAAGGCGTTCCGATGAAATGGGCTGACATAGTGAGGTATCCAGATGGGATGATCAGGTAATTTATGGGGATGTTGGAGGTCCCACTTGTTCTGGCAATCAATTCAGGAAAACCAGGTATTGCACTAGGCGACTCTCTATTCTTAGACCAAGCTTCACATATTTCCAACATGCCGAGGCGCAGTGCCCTGTTCTCTTCAGCAGCTGCTGACTTTGACGTCGGAATCACCGATAACAGGCTATCATCTGAGGGGGTAATTGTTGGTAGCTGAATTTCTGACGTCATTTCGACACTTTCTTTGGACCTTGTAAAGTACGGGTGCAAATCTAGATTAGCACAAAACCAACCACCTTAAAGAACAAAACCTAATCTCAACAGCAAACACAATAAACCGGTTAGTTGGAGGCAATTAACACATAGGGTATCGCACGTTAGGATATAATGCGCATAACAATTAAACACTTTTCTACATGTTTTGCAACGGTTGCGTGTCTCATCCCGACTTTGGTCTATCTCCAAAACCTTTGCATCTTTCTTTTCTTTTTTGGTGCTTTTATTATTTACTCTCTTTTCTTTGCACTCTCTCATTGTTTTCTCTCATATTCTTATTTTCTCTCTTATTCTTGTTTTCTCTCTTTTTCTTGTTTCCTCTTTTATTTGAGTTATTTAAAACCATGACCAGATCCGATAGGGATTTCTTACGTATCACGACGCCGCGTGAATCAGATCATCACGTAGTTCAAGGGATAAATGCAAAATAAATAAACATATTTTTTTGGGTTTTCTTCAAATTTTCATTTAAAATAAAAACTCCTAATCTTCTCTATTACAATCAACTCCATCGTACCCACCTAAGAATTGAAAAACTAAAATAGACTCAAAACAGACTCTAGGAATGAAAATACCGACTCGAAAAGAGAAAAGAAAACAATCAGGAGTACATAAGTGCCTCCAATCCTGCCCTAGGGATACCAGTTGGTCTTGTCGCGGGCCTACGCACCACGTCTTCTTGGAGGCGATAAAGGTCATCCATTATCTGGCGAACAAAGATCATTACCGTGGCGAAGAACATGGACCTATTCATGTCCTCGCATTCGTTGCACTTCATTACAATATAGTCGGCGATTCTTCTAACCCTTTCCCTGATGATGCCCTTCTCTTGTAACAACCGCCAAATTTGCTGAGATCTGACCTCCAAAACCTGGGTAGCCGTATGATTCTGGTCTTGCAAATGATGTAGGTCTTCCTCTAGTTGTGCTATCAAAGCGTAGCAGTGTTCTCTTTTGGCTTTGAAGCTCTTGGCTTGTTTAGTCATTTCACCCTCAAGGCTATTAAGCTTCTTTTTCCAGCCCATGACTCGTCTGTCATATCTTTCTTTCAACTATCGACAAAACTTTCCCATCCTTCTGCATTTCTAGCTAACTTAGTTCGGGCTTTTGCCAGCTCAACCTCGGTCTTTTGCAAATTATTCTCATAGTCACGTACTTTCTGCGTAAGGCTGTAGATGAGCTTTTCATCTTTTCTGCTTCTGACTGAGTTCTCAACTGCTATTTTCATCTTCCGGACTTGGGCTCAGAGAACTTCATTTTCTTGGGCCAACCTTCTCCTTTCACCTTCAGCTTCTTGCGCCTGTATATCATTATTGAATACGATGTTTCTCAATTTTTCTTCCAAAGTGTGAATGGTGACTTGATATTTTTTCTCCTTCTCTCCCCAGGCCAACCTTTCCCGGACTTTATCATCAAAAGCTTGAACATGAGGTCTTTTGGCGGGCCTTTCAGGCTCGGGCTCGGGCTTTGGCTCATTATTCGCACAAGACCTTCTCTCAAAGCACACAGCATAACCTGGATCAAGTTCTCCTCTCGCAAGGTCTGGTACCTGGGTGTCACTTTTCAGATATTGGCAACCATTCCAATCTCGTTGGACTAAAGCCTCAAGTAGTGTTGCTTCTGGGTGTAGCTCAATGACTTGGGTACTCAAATCTACATCTTTAGGTACCACTTAATATCTTCCCAGTTGCCTTAGAACTCTTTGCGGTGCGTATGGTTGGATACTCCTTAGACCCATCATGATTAGGTAGCCTTTTGAAGCCGTCATGTGTATGACTTCCATTACCGGAAGCCATCCTAGGGTCCATTCAATCTGACTTGCCTTTAGGGTTCTTAAGTGGGACATCTAGGCTTCAAACCCTTCTAGAGAATTATTGTCTTTCACCCTTTCCTCATAACTCTTGATGAAGTTGTCCTCGCTCAAACCATAACTCATGAACTTGGGGTGACGGCGGAGATGCTCGATCAACCACATTTGAAGAAGAACATACAACCTTTAAAGAGTTGAGCCCCTGATTTACACAAGGTAAATGCTCGATAAATGTCTGCCAGCACTAACGGAACAAGTGTGTGATCTTTTTTAGTGGTGAGGATTTGTGTAATTCTGGCCATACGAGTATCTATTGTCCCTTCTGCATTCGGAAAGACCATACTTCCCAAAAATGCCACAACGAAAGCGAACCGATGATGAATTTGTCAGATGCTCTTATCTTGTCTATTGTTTAATCCCTTTTCATGAGTTTCAAACCCAATTGAGTGCCCGAACCTGAAGTACAAGAAGCATAAAGAACAACATCCTTTGTTTTCATGGGCTTTCTTCATTTGCTTACTGATATTCAAAAATTCAAAGAACTTGTGCACATAGGGAGCACCTTGGGAATATAACTAGCCGTTTCCTCAAGTCCCGATCAAAGTGAATATATCCAGCCATTTTCTCCAGAGTGGGGGTGAGCTCAAAATCCGAAAAACGGAACACGTTGTGGATAGGATCCCAAAAGGTTACCAAAGCCTTGATTAGATCCTCCCGGGGTTGGATTTTCATAATGTCTATAAGGGCACCCAACTACACTTTTACCAATCATGACCATCTTCATCTAAATCATTCCACCACATACGAAGCTGCAACTAAGCCTGCTCTATGACCAATTGTGACGGGTTCTGGACAGTGTTCATTTATACCTGTGGATGGTTAAGGTTAGGGTTGACTCTGGTGGACTCCTTTGTGAAATAAGTTTTCAATTTCCAAAAAGAGAGAATCAACGAAAAATGGCCCCCGATGTTATTTTAGAAAAAGTGGTCATTTTTGTAAACATGGCCCTTTCACAATTCCAAATAAGTTTTGAGGCCGGGGGAAGGTACTTTGTGGAAAATAATGACACTTTATTGACAGACTTGCCCGTTCTTCACGAAAATAGCCCTTCGACAATTGAAAGATAATCTAAGGTTATCCCGGCAAGAACGACTTAAGACATAATCGAAGCTGGGTCGGCTTGTTCTTTTAACCAAAGCCCTAAACTACATATATTTGGTTATTTTTTGAAAAAATGAGGCCGAACCTTATGTAGGTTGCCTATGTATCCCACATCCGGTGAGAATCAGACATGCGTAGTTCGATCAATTTTGACATAATAAAAACATGATATTGACTCGGCTTTCTTTTTTCAAATATTTTGGTAGAGTTTCGAGGCATTTTCAAATACCGAGATTTTTAGAACTGGGTGAATTCTCTATCCTACCTCACTCTTGATTTTCTTTTCCTAGCCGGTCAATATGCAAGCCGAAACAAATATTCACATAGCACGTAGAATGCATCGGGATGGTCTGTTGTTTTTGGGTACACCTGTCCTAGATGGACCCAACCCCTGTGTTGAGTCCCCAAGGTCAAATGCACGTGATGCGAATAAACGTTCTTACTAGGGATTCAGCATGAGGTTAAGTTATTCTAGGTTTTAAACATGGGGTTGTGTTCTAGACCTGGCTTACTCGAGCGAACAACTCGAGCCGAAGAGGGGGCAACGTACCGGGAGCACGAAAGTCTACCCGGCCTTATTGCTGGCCCAGCCTCATTCTATTTGGTATAACTTCTAATAGAAAAAGTGGGTCACGCAAACGTGTGCACCTTTTTTAGAAGACTCATAAGGGAGCCGTAGGGAGATAGTTTAATAGAGTTCAAATAATATCAAAGCGGTAAATAAGTGGCAATTAGCACATTAGGTACACAAAATACAGTAATATCAACAATAAATAAAGCCAAATAAAAATCACATTAACAAGCTCGAATTCTTGAACCCTTAACCAGAGACTCTGGGTTCTTATTCACCAGTAGAGTCGCCAGAGCTGTCACACCTCCTTTTTTACCACCCGAGATGGGATATAAGGGAGTTTTTCCAATTAAAGTGACATTAATCGTAATAAAATTATTTTATTTAAAAATTTTTAGAGTCGCCACTTGAAATAATTTAATTTTTGGTGTCCCAAGTCACTGGTTTATTTTTAAAATCCCAAATCGAGGAAATTTTCGACTTTATTTAAAAGTCTACGAACCAGAAATTCTAGATAAGGAGTTCTATTAACCCGGAAGAAGGTGTTAGGCATTCCCGGGTTCCGTGGTTCTAGCACGGTCGCTTAGCGATTTATACTTAACTTAGATTGTCTAATTACCTATTTTTAGAACCTATGTCTATTTATCCCTTTACCGCTTTTAATTCTTGATTATTCGTAATTAAGGAATTGAGTTACGCGTACATATACTCATTTCATTTGGCGTGTAAAAAATCAGGTCATGCGTACGTGTCCACAATTAATTACACTTTATTAATATTAAGAAAGTTTGGTTGAAGTTGTGCAAATGCATCCCTCGATTTATTTTTAGAACGAAATTCATAATTATGTTACGCGAACGTATACATAATCACAATAATAGTCTAAGTCGCGCCTAAAGCAAGCTACGAGTGTTTAAGATTATTTAATATCTAAGTTGTAATATTAATGTGAGGGCCATAAATTAGGTGATTTAATTGTGAATGGCACACCTCGAATTTATTTTAAAAGACATGCATTTCGTTTAAAGCACACTATGGGTTTTCATTTTTTTAAAAACTAATCTTGCAATTCAATGCAAGGCTATTGACTATAGGTATGGCCATATAAAGGAAAGTCTCTATTTATTTGAAAAGAATTGGGCCTGCAGACAAGTCCCTTAAGTTGTTAAAATTTAGATGACCAAGATTGCTGGAAAAGAAGGGGTAACTGGGCCTTGGAAATGAATCCAGGAACGAAAGCAAAAGGACCTGGGGCATACGAGCCTGGTTTGGACCAGGCAGCCTTATTTGGGCCATTAATAGGCCTGGCCGCTTCTAAAGAAGGCCATTCAATATTATAACCTATGAGGCTTAATCCACATATAAACAACCATTTGCACAAATTCTAAAAGAAAAATCACAAATACTGAACACGTTATTCTGCAGCCTTTCAATTTATTGATATGTCATGAGGAATACAATATTAATCTAAACTAACATAAATTTTTTCTATTGCGTTAAGATCAACCATGTAGGCATTTCGACCATAATTGCAATTTTGAAAAATAATCTGATCATGACTTAAAAATTGACCATTGAACAAACTTTTGAAAGTGCATGGATTTAGACTTCAAAATTTAATAGAAGAGAAATATATCATGGTCAGCATACTATTCAACAGATCCTCATAGCAAACAACCAAAGCAACGGGCTGGTGATATTATACAGTCATTCTTGGACTTCCAAATAAAATCAACGCTGAACTGAGAATCTACACAGAACTAAAGCAAATTCTAACAAGACTAACAAAGATATTCATCACCCGACTTTGACCTATACTTACATAAAGCTTAAGTATTCTAAATACTCAACATGAGAGCCCTTAGCCAAATCACAAACAATTATAATAGACTGAGATCCTAAACTAGACTTAAATACGAGATATAGAAACAGTGAAAGAAATGAGAAGAAACGCATAGAAGAGAGCTAAAATTAATAAAGAGGCTAGATGAACATAAAAGAAACATATGAATAAAATTAAAAGGGCAACATTTATCATTATATCTTCACATTTCAACTACATATTTCAAATGGAAAACAAGCATGTACTTCACAGATCATTCATGGTCCAAGGAATACCTGGATATCAAAACAAAGCAAAATGGAGTGAGGATTTCAGCAAAAGCAAAAATATGAGCACATCAACAGCAAGATTCAGCTTCTTTGAACTCTCTTTAAACCCAGAAAACCAGAAATTTCATGAAAGCTCTTTAAATTCTAAAAGAAAAATCAGAAACCATTCGAGCCAGTAATGCAGAAACTTTTTTTTATGTGTATTTTCTAGGGTCTGAATCTCTGAATGTGTGTATCATTTTCAGAATGATAGTGTCTATATATAGGCTGCCTAGGGTGGGTATTTTTTATGAACATTCCTTATCCTAATTTTGAAAATAGTAGTGTCCTTCCTCACAGCCCTGGTACAACTGTCCTTCTTATCCTATTTTCAGCATCTTTTCTAATAGAAATGGAATAACTATCAACCTCTAATTGGTTTCAACATTTTTGTACTGGCCAAATAGGGCCAGCTGCCCCAAGTTCTAAAAGCTCCTAACACTAACCTTATCTTAAAGTCCTATTTCTATTTCCCAAATTAATCACTAAGTTTTCATTTGTTCAATTAAGACCATAGGAGTTTCTACCAATTTACAAATCATGGCAAACAAAACAAAACCAGAAGGGATCAAAAATTCAAATTAAATTGCCTAACAAAATCATGATGCTGGAATTCAAACCTAAAAACTAAATCAATCAGTAAATAGAATTGTTTACCTAATTAAACCTAACAAAAACTGAATTTAAATAAACACAAAATGACAAACAAAGGAAAAAACATGGCAATACACATGAACCCTAACAATTAACTTAATGAAACCACAATGTATTCAATCTAAAACTAGAATGGACCTGCAAAAATGAGCATGGAGCATAAGATAAAAGCATGAAAGAAACAACGAAATAATTTCAATGTGTCAAACCTAAAAAATGAATCCTAATTAAACTAATTTTATGCCATTGAAGATAAATTTCAAATACTAAGATACCAATGTTTTAATCAACCTAATAAACAAAAACAAACAGACAAACCAAAAAGCCATGAACAACAGGAAAGAAAACCTAAAATTGCAAAATTAAAATATGCGGCCAAAATACAAATAATTAGACATGCAGAAGAGGAACCAAAGATAAAACAAACAAAAAAAAGAGAAAGAAATTTACCTAAGCATTTTATTAATACTGGAGCAGTTATGAACTCGTTCAAACTTCCAAAAGGGGGGGGGGGATATGAACTTGTTTATCCTTTAGTTGACTGTTCTTTGTAAAGAACAGTCAGCTAATGGGCGTTTTGGGTTCATGTAACCCGTCTTTAACCAAAAATCAAAAAGGCGGAATTAGGGTTTTCAGAATCTTTGATTCAAGATTCGAAAAGATTTGGGTTGATTCGAAAGGAACTATGGGGATATTTGGGTATAGGAGTAGAAAGTGATTACAGGGTATAATTTTGGTGGGGTTTGGTGCACCGGAATCGCCGTGAGGCAATTTTCGGTGGGTGGTTAATGGTGGAGGCGGCGAAGGCATAAGGGGGCGGCTGGTCTCTAGGGTTTGGGTGAGACTGAATGAAGGGGGTTTTAATGGAGGGGGGTGAAGGGTTTCATATATATGTATATGAAACCAAGACCAGTTCCCAACCGTTGGATCACACGACATCAATGACTGGGATTCAATGGGGCAGAAATGGGGTCGTTTGGCTTTAGTGGGGAGGGGGGCTGGACCGGTTAAAGGGTATTGGGCCTGGGTTTGGGGAGGATTTGGGCATGAAATCAACCCAATTTCAAAGCTTAATTAAGCCCTTTTTAAATTCCTTTTTTTTTCTTTTTGTTTTCTTTTTTTTAATTAATTAAAAATCTAAATTAAATTCCTAAATTAATTTAAATTGCAAAATTTAGCTAATATCTAACTATACTATTTATAAAAATTAGTTGATCCTAAATTAAAAAAGAAAAATCAATAATGCAAAATTAAAAGCTAAGAATGTAAAAATGAGCCATTTTTTTGATTTTTATTTTTTATAAAGTAATTAATTAATTAATTAATCCTAAAATATAAACACAAAATCTAAATTCAATGCATGATATTTTTGATATTTTTCATGATTTTAATAAAAGTAAACATGCACAGAAATGCAAACAATTAACGAAAAATCCTATAAAAATGGCAAATAATTGGAAAAAATCTATTTTCTTTGATTTTATAGGAGTATTTCATATAGGGCAAAGATTACATGCTCACATCATCGGAGTCTTAGACTCCTACCCTTTGTATTTTCTCCTAACTTATCATCATTTTCATTAAATTTAAATGAGGATGTTGCAGGAGATTCTACATCATCACAACGACATAGTGGGCTGAAAAAAGAAAAAATAAAGAGAAAAATAGATGAAGATTATATGAAGATGGTCCAATAAGAAAATAGAAGCTTTGAAGGCAAAAAAGAAAAAAAGAAGCTTTGACGACAAAAAAAAAAGCTTTTAGACCAAAAGAACTCAAAGAAGAAAATAGATTTTACTCATCGATGTGGATCCTATCCAAATCTTCGTGAATTTTTGCAATAAAAACAAAACGAATGATAGATAAAAGAAGTCAACAATTTCCGCAGCCACAACCACAATAATCCGTTGCGACATTCACTCAATTCTTTAATAATTTTGGTGTATTTGAAAACGACTTACCTCCTTACTAAATTATTATGTTATTTAATGTAGTTTCAATATTTATGTATTTTTAATTTAATGTATGTTCGATTTTAATGTATTTTTATTTAATGTATTTTTAATTTTTACTTTTCAATTTTAGCAACATCTGGTATTTTATATTTGCAACTTTAATTTTTGTGATGGTTATATATATACATTCATTTTTTGAGATGATTATATATTTTTTGTACCATTATAACTTATAACAAAATTAATTTACAATTTTACATAAAAATAATAAATGCATGAAAATTAATTTATCAAAATTATATGCCAAAATTAAGATGTAAAATTAATATTATAAAGATATTACATAAATATAATTAGATATATATAATATAATAGATTAAACATATATTATAAATTAAAAGAGTTAAATAAAAAATAAATAATAGGGAATAGTGATGGAGTGGATGAATAATGTCACTCTAAATTTGGAGTGACACTATTCACCCTCCAAAATAGGGGCAAATTTGCAGCTGGGTTGGATAAAAATTCCTCCTTTTTTGACTCTAAAATGGGGTTTTGAGGTAAAAATGGAAGTGGCTTGTGATGACCCAAAATGTCATCTTAAGATTTGGAACCCAATTCTGTGCTTTTAAGCATAAAATACCTTATTTTATCCCTTCTCGATTTGCGTGCACAGTCCGGACGTGTTTCTGGAAAGCTTTTATGTCAAAGTTGATGAAAATGAGAATTTTTGCCTAAAACTTTATTTGAGTTCACTTCGGTCAATATTTTTGGTAAACGAACACGAATTCAAATTTTGACGGTCCCGATGGGTTCGTATTGTGATGTAGGACTTGGGCGCATGCTTGAAATTGAATTCGAAAGTCCCTAGTCCGAGATATCGGACTTTGTCAAAAATTAAAAGTTAAAGGCTTAATGAAATGAAAATGTTTGACCAAGGTTTGACTTTTTGGATATCGGTTCCGTATTTTGGTTCCGGAACTCGGTATAGGTCTACTTCCATATTTATGACTTTTCTGTGAAGTTTGGTGAGAAAAAAAGTTGGTTTGACGTGATTCAGACGTACGGTAAAGTTTTCTTGAAAATTTCATTTGATTTGGTGCTAAATTCGTAGTTCTAGGTGTTATTTTGGCAATTTGATCGAGCGAGTAAGTTTGTATGATGTTTTTAGACTATTGTGCACTTTTGGTTAGAGCCCTGAGGGCTCGAGTGAGTTTCGGATAGGCCACGAGATGGAATTGGACTTAGAACATCTGCTGGTATATGCAATTTCTGAGAACTAGCCTCTGATCTCTCATTTGCGAACATATCAGTCTCGCATTTGCGAGCTACCCATCGCAAATGCGAAGAGTAGCTGGGCCACGCAGATGTCACATTTGCGACCTAGGCTTCACAAATGCGAAGTGAGTTTGGGAAAGGCAGTGATCGCAAATGCGATCATAGGGTTACAATTGCGGAGATTCATGTTCGCATTTTCAAACCAACCTTCGCATTTCCAAAGGTAGCAGAAGTGTGAAGGGCTTCTCATTTGTGATGGTTCCTTCGCATTTGTGGGCTTCGCATTTGCGAAGCCCAGGTCACAAATGCGACATCTGCAGCGGGATAAATATGACTTAGACGAGATTTTTGGTTCATTCTTCAAATTTTCAAAACCTAAAACCTTAGAGGCGATTTTTTCAAGGTTCCTTCTTCCCCAAATCATTGGTAAGTGATTCTAAACTCGTTTCTTTCAATCTTTCACTTCTTTTTCTTAGATTTCAACCTAAAATCTAGAGTTTTCGCAGTGGAATTGGGGGTTTTTGGGTAGAAATTAGGGATTTAGTAAAGTAGGGATTTAGATCTCAAATTGAAGTCGGATTCCAAAATAAATTACATAACCGGGCTCGGGGGTGAATGGATAATCGGGTTTTGGTTTGAATCTCGGGTTTGGACCAAGCGAGTCTGGGTATTTACTTTTGTTGACTTTTTCAATAATGACCTAAATTGAATTCTTTTCAATCGTGGGTAGTTCCTAAGACTTAATTTGAATCGTTTGGTTGGTAAATTGCTAGATTCTATTGGTTCGAAGACTTGTTTGAAAGGCAAAGCAGTGTTTGAGCTTTGAAGTTAGTCGTTGGAGTGAGGTAAGTGTCGTGGTTAACCTTGACTTGAGGGATTAGGACTTATTTGTCTATTTGATGCATGTTTAGCTGTTAGGTGCAACATATAGGTGAGGTGACGAGTACCTACGCATTGTGTCGGGTAAAGCATACAGATGGGACTTGATTTGTTGTAATTATTGCTTTCCTTTGATGATGTTATCCATGTTTAGATTAGTATAATCAAGTTGATCATTCTTATCATGTTTACGAATCTTTTGGTGATAATTGAGTATTGATTTCAAAGTTGAGGTTGGTATTGTGGAACCAAATGTTGAAGTAAGACTTGTTCTTGTTATTTTTATCTCCTTGTTGTCTTTTGTTCATTGTTTTATGGTAAGGGAGAGTGTTAATGCACGAAGGATTATGCCGTGCCATGTTATGAGAGAGTGAAAGAACGAAGGGTGATGCCGTGCCATATTGTAAGTGTTAATGCATGAAGGGTGATGCCGTGCCATGTTATGAGAGTAATGCATGAAGGGTGATGCCGTGTCGTTTCTATTGATTATATGGTGAGATTGAGAGTAAAAGCACGAAGGGTGATGCCGTGCATTTTCCTTTACAATGTTTACTTGTTAATATTGGCTCAAGGTATATTGGTTGATTAATCTCTCACTACTGCTGTGATTCTCTATCTTGTAATCCCTTCAGCATGTTCCCCCTCCCGATATTACCTGTCACGACCCAAACTGATGGGTTACGACGGGCACCCGGTACCTTACTCAACCGAGTACCAACATAACGTATCTTTTCATGTCATACTATCATAGATAACTGAGATGGAAGGCTACCATGAGATAAGTAGGGTACAATATGTAATACCAACTTATACATAAGACATTAGGGCCTATGAGACCAAAATAACCACTCGTATACTGGACATAGGCCGCCAAGGCCATACAATCTTTTACGTATATGACATCTATCCACAAACCTCTAAGAATATGTATATTTCATAACGGTTAGGACAGAGTCCCTCCATATCAAACAATGCACGTCTAAATCATACTAACAAAACAAGCCACTCCGAAGCAAATGGAGCGCACCAACATCTTCGGCTGGTATACGTTGATGATTTGCCCAGAATGGCCGAGATGATATGATGGGATGCCCTTAGAGGCTTGATGATGTTATGTACGTACAGACCTATGCATTACATGACATTTATATGCATATGCATAATACTATAAATATTTTATGATTTACGGAGTTATCCAGACATACAGGTTGAGTTATTTACTCTATATTTCTTCTATATATATTATGTACTTATTTATGTGCCTTACATACTCGGTACATTATTCATACTGACATCCCTTTTGCCTGGGGACACTGAGTTTCATGCCCGCAGGTCCCGACACACAGATCGAGAGCCCTCCAAGTAGACTATCAACTCAGCCGAAGATGTTGGTGCGCTCCATTTGCTTCGGAGTGGCTTGTTTGGTTAGTATGATTTAGACATGTATTGTTTAGTATGGCGGGACTCTGTCCCGACCTCTATGAAATATACATATTCTTAGAGGCATGTAGACAGATGTCATGTACGTAAAAGATTGTATAGCCTTGTCGGCCTATGTTCAGTATGCGAATGGTTATTTTCGTCTCATAAAATCTTATATCTTATGTATAAGTTGGTATTACATGTTGTACCCTACTTATCTCATGGAATCCTTCCGGATCAGTTATTTATGATAGTATGACATGAAAAAATACGTTATATTTGTACTCGGTTGAGTAAGGTACCGGGTGCCCATCATGGCCCATCAGTTTGGGTCGTGACAAAAGTGGTATCAGAGCAGTTCTGTCCTAGGGAGTCTACAAGCCGTGTCTAGTAGAGTATTGTTTATGGGTGTATCGTGCACCATACTTATAAGCAGAAGGCTATAGGGCATTTATGACTGTCACTCTATAACGAACATGTCGGTCGTTTCATGAGTTACCTCTCCGTTTCCCCCATTTCTGCTTCTTATCATCTTGTTCAGCTGTATTATGTGTTATCAAGTTGGTTGGTTTGGGTTCAGAGAGGTTTTGTAAAGGAATGAGACACTTAGTCTTTTTGATTAAGCTTAGGTTATAAAAGTAAATCGAATGTTGACTTATGTTATAAAGGGCTCATATGTGAATTTTGATGGTTCGGATAGCTTCGGGAGGTGATTTGGGACTTAAGAGTGTGATCAGAATGTGTTATGGAGGTCCGGAGTAGATTTAGGCTTGAATTGGCGAAATTGGAACTTTGGCGTTTTCTGGTTGATAGGTGAGATTTTGATATAGGGGTCATAATGGAATTCTGGAAGTTGGAGTAGGTCCGTTGTGTCATTTGTGATGTGTGTACAAAATTTCAGGTCATTCGGACGAGGTTTGATAGACTTTTTGATCGAAAGCGGAATTTGGAAGTTTTTGGAATTCTTAGGCTTGAATCCGATGATGATTTGGTGTTTTGATGTTGTTTTGATCGTTTCGAGGGTTGTAACAAGTTTGAATGATGTTATGGGATATGTTGCCATGTTTTATTGAGGTCCCGAGGGCCTCGGGTGAGCTTCGGGTGGTTGAACAGACCAAACTCATGTTGGAAAAGTTGCAGAAAATCTGTTGTTGGTGTTGCAGACATTTGGCCTTCACGTTCGTGAGTGGGCTCTCGCGTTCACAAAGAGGTGTTTTGTGAGGCAGGAAGCTTGGCCTTCGAATTTGTGATGTTGGTCCCTCATTCGCGAAGGGTTAGGTCCAGTGTTCATCGCGAACGCGATGAGATTCCCACATTCGCGTAGAGTAAATGGGAGCAGCTGGTTCCAGGTTCGTTTGTGCTTCGCGTTCACGAGCTAGGGGTCGCGTTCGCGATGGGTTGAGGAGCTGAAGCTTCGCATTCGTGTTCAGGATGTCGCGTTCACAAAGAAAGATTTAAGAGGTCAACGGATTTTGTACTTCGTGAACGCGAGGCATTGACCGCGTTCGCGAAGAAGCAATTTAAATTGCAAGGCATAATGTTTAAAAGACCACTTTCACGATTTTTTGCCATAGTTCACCATTTTTGAGTCGGTTTTGGAGCTTTTTTGAGAAGGGAATCAAAGGGAAACACTTGGAGGTAAGATTTATGGGCTTAATACCTGATCCTATTGTGATTTTTACCTAATTAAACATGAAATTTGTGGAATCTAAAGCCTAAAATTGGGGAGTTAGGGCTTGGAATTTGAGACATTGACTTGAGGATTTGAGGGGTCATTTGCGGTCGGATTTTGATGTATTTGATATGTATGAACTCGTGAGAGTGTAAGGATTCTAGTTTTATAATTTTTGTCGGAATCCAAGATGTGGGCCCGGGGGTCGGGTTTGGCTAATTTCGGGATTTTTTATTTTAATTGGTTATTTTCGAGTGGGCTTTTTTCCCTTAGAAAGTTTTGATGGTATTAATATGTTTTTGGTTAGATTTGGAGCATTCGGAGGCCGAGTCGAGAGGCAAAGGAATCGTGGGCTAGAGTTTGGACCGGATAGAGGTATGTAATGATTGTAAATGCTGTCCTAAGGGTATGAATCCCCAGATTTCACATCGTTATGCTACTTTGAGGTTACACACACGTTAGATGACGAGCGTGGGGTCATGCACCATTGGGGATTGTGACTTAGTCCGTCCCGTATGACTGTTAAATTGCATAATTTATTGGAAAACTATTTGATAACATTGTGATTTGGAAAGTATTATCATGTTTTGGATTGAATGCCATATTTGGGCCTCGTGGCAACGGTTTTGGACCCTTAGGGGATTTTACTACTATTCCTCTCTGTTTTGACTTCGTATTTGTACTTAGTCATGTTGTATTCTACTGTTTTCATAACTCAACCATATTTACTCGTTTTTGATATTTTAAATGATATTTTGGGCTGAGCATCATGTTTTACTGTTGCTCAAGTGGCTTGAGAGATTTCTGACTGAGTGAGGCCGAGGGTTTGTGTTGTGAGGATACTATGGGATCGGGCTGCGCGTTGCAGCAGTGTTTTACTGATTCATGATTTTGAGGCCAAGGGTCTGATTTGTTATGCCACGAGGTGGCTTGATATGAGGGTGATGGCCTATTTGATTATACCACGAGATGGTTTGTTATTATGCTTGGGTTGTAGGAGCCCCTCCAGGAGTCTGTACACCCCCAATGAGCACGAGTACCTAGTGTGAGATGTGATATTGCCCGAGGGCCTATTGTTGTTTCATGATTATTGTTTGAGGGACTGATATGAGTGATTGTGAGGTAGCCCGAGGGGCTGGTTTTGTTGGTATTTTGCCCCAGAGGAAGTTATAGTACTTGTTTTGCCCGAGGGGTTGATTTATGTTTCTATCCTTTTCTCACTGTTTTCATCACTCGTTTGAACTACTGAAAGATGTTTTAAAAAGGTTTTTGGCTAAACTGAGATGTTTTTATGAGTTTTACTACTTTACTGCATTGTTCTGGATTTATACTATTTTGTGGTAGCATTATGTTGTGGCTTACGTGTTTTCTTACTGCTCAACTGTCTTTACTTTTATTACTTACTAATTTGGCGTGCTCACATTACTCCCTGCACCCTGTGTGTAGATCCAGGAGTCTCGGGTCACATTAGCGAGTGCTAATTGTCTTCCAGCAAGCTTTTAGAAGTTGACTAGGTAGCTGCTTGGCGTTCAAAACCCAGTGCTTCTCCTTCCTATCTTTATTTCACTTTGTACTAGTTTTGTATTAGACTATGTTGTCTTTTCATATTCTTAGACGTGTTGTAGATGCTCATGACTGGTGACACCCCAATGTCAGGCAGTGTTTTGGTTTCCGCACTATTTTATCCTACTTAATACTATGGGATTTTAGCTTATTAAATGTCTTTAAATGTCTTTAAATGACTTATTATAATTGTTTGGTTGGTTTGGGGTTTTTTTTTGGCTGGCCTAGTTTCACGATAGGCGCCATCATGATTGGGTCAGTTTTAGGGTCGTGACACACTCTTTCTTGTTACTCTAGATCGTGTGGTAGAGCTCAGTTGTAAGAACTCAATTTCCTAAACTTTATCTTATTGATAATACGACTATGCCTACATCCAGAAAGACATGTGGTAAGAGATATAGTTATGGAAGAGTTGAGTCAGAGGAACTCGACTTTGCATCATGTTTATGATAAGTAAATGTGAGGCCTTCAGCAGATCATGTGCATACGGAAAGGTGTAAGACTCTTGGTAAGGAGTCTTGAGGCAAGAATACATATCCACCTTAATGGTGAAAGACAATGAGAGATTCAGAAGATAAATACAAGTTTCAACAAGTAAAAAAAGTAAGATAAAGAAGAGTACGAGGCGCCCAGTTAGTGAAGGTTAACGGTGTTTATAATTAAGACAGAGGAATATAAGCTTTTTGAGTTATATTCAATAGTAACAGAGGTATGTATAATTGGCCATACCCATCTCAGCTATGCCCTATGGGGGCTAACAGGTGTAGTTTAAGAAAAGGACGGAACATCAGGATCTGGCTGGGGTTAGAGTAACCCAAAATGGTGAACGGATTGTTTGTGTTAGTTGACATTTTCGAAGGGTATTAAAAATGTGCTAATATATCTTCTTGTGAGACACACAGATGGTGCACTCTAGAATATTACAATTAGATGTGAATACTAGTATGATGAAAAATAATTCAGAAGATAGGCATTGAAAGACTAGAAAGGATAAATATTACCTTAGTGTGACTCTCGTCCCTAGTAGAGCAAGGAAGGTGAGAAACCCGAAGAGCTGATGGATGAAGTAAGGGGAGCAAAAAGGAAAAGAATGTCTTGCTGAAGTTTTCGCAAGAAAGGGGTACATAGAAATATTAGTAGAGTGATTAGAAGAGAGATATGGAAGAATTATGAGTAAGATGCGATACATGGATGATAATGGTAGATAAAAAAAGATGACGGTATTAACGGGTCCATCGTCAGGTGAAGGAAGAGATGAGAGATGATTGGCCTCAAGAAAACAAAAGAGTATAGCCATGAAGTCACATCCTCATTTCAAGAAGTAAGTTCGTGACCCTAACGTGGTTACCAATAGGAAAAGGTAGACCCTAGAATAATAAGATCAGTATGGGCTGGTGAACAAGATAAAGTAAACATGAATTAGGGATTTAGTGATTTGATAATGGTGAACGTCATGCGAATTTAAGGTTTCGTACCAATAATAGAATGGAAAACAAAAGAAGAATCATGAGAAATTTAGAGAATGGCCATTCAGGAAGATGCTTCCCTAAAGTAAGCAATGTGAGCAAGTTAAACTTAAGAGACTGTATGTGCCAGTTATACTAAGTGTCACCCTCGTGAGTAATGAATTTTGTTATCCTTAGCGCAGAAGGATTACCGCAAGGTGGGTAAGAGTCATTGTTGATGTGAAAAGGTGCCAAAGAAGTAAAACATCTATATGTAGATCATCGTAGCACCAAATCCTAGTACTTCCCTAAAGGGGGGAATATGAAGTGATGTGGCATTGAGTCAGAATTAAATAGTTCTAGTGACTATGGAATGGTAAATGAAGAATGAGATAAAAATGAAAAAAGAATGAGATTGCACTTATTCAAATCCTACATATATGCTACAATTCCAGAACATTATGCCACCACGACGTCAAGGAAAGGAAGTAAGGGTTCCTACCCTTGATGTAATGGGTAAATAAGGAGCTAGTGCGAGAGGTAAGTTAAGACAAAGGAAATAACCCAAGAAAGATTTCGCGAGATATTGATATGAGAATGGGCCAACGAGTAGTTAGTAGTTGATTTAGGAAGAGCTTAGCTATGACTAGACAAGAGGATACAAACAAATCAATAGATCTAAACATAGGGAACCCCAACATAGGGAATTCAGCCTTGCAGTCATGACATCATGACCTTGAGAAATATTCAAATAGGAGTTGGAGTAGTTAAAGGTATAATATGAGTATTACAGAAACAAAAGAGAGTGCCACTGGGAAGACAGTCAAAATATCAGTTCAGAAGCAACCCTACAAATATAAAGGCGTGAAGGTAAGTAACTACGGATAATTATAGGCGAGGAAGAACATCAAAATTCCCGTTGAGTATGCGATATAATAAGCTCATAGCTTTACAAGAGTCAGAGGATCCTCCCTAAGTACTACAATGAAAGACTAGCTAAGGAAACAAGGAAGAAGGCTTCGACTAAGCATAGTAATAGTAACTGGGAGAAGAAATGGTCATGTAAAAACAGTCTCACTACAACATTGTATGCATTCCATAAGAAAGTGGCACCTACCATGGCTAATGAACGAGAAGTAAAATCAAAGGTAATACTTGAGATCATATGAGTTACACAAAAATTCCGGTATGCATGGAAACTAAGATAAGCTAGGTAGGCATGAAATAAGAGGCAGAATTACCAGAAGAAGTAACAGCTTACGTTTAAAGAAAGATGATAAGGAACAAGAGGGATTATTCGATCAATGATCCAGATTTAGTCACGTTATGAACGCACTTAAGACATCGGAATATTTTCTATGCAGCATATATGTTGACAATTATATTGCCGCAGAAGAATCCGATATAAGTTAAAAGAAAGAATTGAGTCCAGGTCATAGACAAAGGATTGAATTATCAGAAGATTATATCATGAATGTTCCCTAACGCCCATGAAAGGCTAAGATAATGACCAATACCAGGAGCCATAGATTTGAAGATAACTTAAGCCTACATAAAGGCGTATCAGAAGGAAGAGGAAACTAAAGAGTTACATCAATCAAGTAAATTAGGAGTCTGACTATTGGCCCCAGACAATTATAGAAATCGTGATTGAGAACATTGCAGAATCATCCTTAATATCAAAGGCACAAGAGAGATAGTACAAAAAAACCACCATATTCCATAACGGCTCTACGGTAGGGCCAGTTAGAAGAGTACCAGTATGGAGATACCACCAGGTTGTGTATACACAAGAGGTGCAAGTATTATAAGAAAGTTTCAAGTTGTGGGTGTGAATTATACCTATATGGAAGGGTGGTCATGAAAGAGATAGAAGATATGATGTGAGACTTTAAGATAAGTAAGGTAAAGGTAAACAACGTATGAGATACTCAAATGCAAAAAGGTGTGAATAGTCCATACTTCGGATAGAAGGCTAGAAGCACGGGGATTTAATATCTAGGAATGTTAGCGGCATCGTAGGTGGCATACTTTCCAGTCTATGGTTTATAAGTACCGAAAGGTCTAATTAGAGAGTAAAAGAAGAGTTAGAGACGATGCGATATCTCGCTTGATGTCCCAGAAAAGCATAAGGAAATTGGTCGCAAGCTAAAGTATTGCAATGCGATAGGTTTTAGGAATACAGGAGTAAGGATAAGAAAGGGCGAGTGAGGAGGTGACAAGAAATGTATAAGTCCTCGGAATTAACCCCAGGAAAACAAGGGAGCTTATGGTTCCTTTAAGTTATAGAAAGCTCAGTATAGCCTGAACGAACTCAAATGAGTCTAAGATAGTAGCATTTAGAAGAGATTGAATGATGCCCTGGTAGTAGAATGAGGGTGTAATTGTGTCAGATAAAGAATGATGTTTGGTCTTCGATTGATTAATGTTTGAAGAGGATTTCATGAATTGTACGGGATTAAAATACCCACGTAGGGTAAGTCACATTAGGATACTATGAAATACAATTTTGGAAGCATGGTATCGCCACTAGGTTGATCAGTCTAATCACTTTGAATGTTCCACGATGCAACGTAAGCCCTAGCAATAATATATTACGTAAGAAGTTTCAAGTAATTAATGGAAGGATGTAGATCAACATTGATGTGAATAAACAATGGATGGGTACAAGTTGTAAGGTACGAGATGAGATTAGGCCATCAGTCTTACGATGAAAAGTAATGAAGAAGCGTTAAAGGGCTCAGATTCATATATATAAGATAAACAACAAGAGTAACCTGGAGTTTGGTAGCAGACCTCAATTGCAATAAATCGAAGTAAGAATTATGGTATACTATGGCTTTCTTAGATGAAGTAAAGCTAATGATGCCCAGAGGGACAACTTGACATAATTCTATATATGTTCATGAAGTAAAGACTAGAGATTGGCTAAAAGCTAGAGGAAAGAGAAGGGAAGAGTTGCATAAGCTCACTTACAAAGTCAGAATTGTACCGGCTATATGAAAGAAGGTAGCAACAGTTACGAGATTGAAAGGATTCCAGCCACAAGTCACGGCGTAAGAAAGAGGCCTGAAGGGGGAAATGCCCTGGCCTTTGAATTTATTCACAAAACAATTACCTAAATGGCAAGGAGATTAAAGGTATTCACAAGAGCTATAAGCTATAAAAATGATTAGAGCTTCAGTCAACATTCGAGGACGAAAGTTCCAAAAGGGGGGAATGATGGTACATCCCATATTTTCGTACGTGAAAGTGCGCCATAGATAAATTAATGGGAGCTCAAAAATGAGACTTACATTCCGCATTTTTGAACATTAAAGTTCCATCGTAAGTTAATCAATGTAAGTTCGGGAATGAGATTATTTTGGATTATAAGCATTATGCTATTTCAAACAAGTGAGGAGTAAATTCATGAAGGAAAGAGGGTAAGCAAATCGAAGAAAATAAATTTTGTTGAAATTTAGCATTTTGGGATAAAATACGGCCCGAGTTAAAATACCCGATATTTATGGACTAGTACCATACAAGGTACCACATGGCTATGATAGTAAGGTGTATAAGGTATGTGAAAAGTGAGTAATATTTTAGGTAAGTGAAAATATTTCTCAATTATGTGAGTAATTGGTTAATGGGACATTAACTAGTTAATTAAAAAATAGTGGTGGATTCATTAATAACTTTGGATAAGGACCCAAAGTAATGACGTGGCAGCCACTAATTCAAGACTTGTGACTCATATGTCACTAGACTAGGTGGAAAGTCTTAACAATATGTGTCATTTCCATTTTAACAAAGGAAAGACACATATAATGTTGTCATATCTATCCTTAAGAAACATAATACAAACATACATTCTTATATGCATTCAAAATAAATAAAGGTATGTTACATATTCAGCAATGTGAGTAGTATTTTAATGAAGGTATAAACTTCATTGCAACGTGAGTTTCTTAACTCTCACTCAAACGGGAATTAGTAATATTACAACAATGTGGGATTTGCGATTTTAAGGGAGTACGGAGCAATCCTTCTCAAGAATATTATACGGATTTTTTCCTACTTCAACCCGTCGTTACGTATTCATCACACAAGATATGTGTTAGAGGAATTGTCGAGAAAATCGGTGCAGGTATGTTAAGGCTATCCCTTCTTTCTTTTGGCATGATCCATACGATACAAAAGAAATGAGCAAATGCACAACTTCCATAAATGTCTCTATTCATAGAAATACTAGAGATACCTATGCTCTTGATTTTCATATGTCCTATTATTCTATCATCTGTTCATGGGTCTCAGAAAAATACATAAGATTAAAAAAGTTTACTTCATGATATTAATTAGAGGCATAATGGTCTTATGACTCTGAAAGATTTTACTATCGTAATTCTCATGCATTGCATTTATTTACATTGACCCATGACCAGATGACATTATATACGCGTATATATATGTATATGGAATATGAAAAAAGGTTACAACATTATATACGCACCGCCACCTGATCAGCCGGTATACGTTGATGATTTGCCCAAAGTGTCCGAGATGATATGATGGGATGCCCTCAGAGGCTTGATTATATTATGTAAGTATATACCTATGCATTATATGTCATTTATATGCATATACATGATACTATAAATATTTCATGATTTTCGGAGTTATCCAGACATACAGGTTGAGTCATTTACTCTATATTTCTTCCATGTCCTGTCATGACCCAAACCGATAGGCCGCTATGGGCACCTGGTACCTTACCCAACTGAGTACCAACATAACATATCTTTCATATCATTCTCTCATAGGTAAAAGAACCGGAGTAAAGCACGAGGAAATGCAAATATATATATATATATATATATATATATATATATATGAAGTACGGGCCTATAAGGCCGGCATAATTCTGTATATATTCGAAACATGGCCGACAAGGCCATACAAGTATTCGTATACATGACATCTGTATACAAGCCTCTAAGAATACATAGTATCATAAATTTCGGGACAGGGTCCCGCCATACCAATCAATACATGTACTAATCATACTGACCAAAGAAGCAACTCCGAAGCAAATGGAGCGCACCAACACATTCCGCTGAGCCGATAGCCTACTTGGAGGACTCTTGACCTGTCTATAGGACCTGCGGGCATGAAAAGCAGCATTCCCAGACAAAAGAGATGTCAGTACAAACAATGTACCAAGTATGTAAGGAATGAAAATCAGTAACTAGTAGACATGAGAGAAACATGGAGTAAAACACTTAACATGTATATCTGAATAACTTTGTGAATCATTTAATATTATAGTATCGTGCATATGCGTATAAATATCATACCATGCATGGATATATGCGTTCATAACATCATCAAGCCTCTGAGAGCATCCCATCATATCATCTCAACCACTATGGGCAAATCATCAACGTATACCAGCTGATTATGTGGTGGTGCGTATATAACGCCATAACCTTTTCTCATATCCCATATACATATATACACGTATATAACGCCATCTGGTCATGGGTCAATGTAAATGAATGCAATGCATGAGAAGTACATTAATAAAATCTCTTGGAATGTCATAAGACCATTATGCCTTTGAGTAATTTCATGAAGTAATATTTTTTCAACTTACGTATTTTTTTGAGACCCATGAACAGATGATAGAATAATATGACACATGAGGAATTAAGAACATAAGCATCTCGAGTATTTCTATGAATAGAGTCATTTATGAAAATTGTGCATTTGCTCTTTTCGTTTGTATTGTATGGATCATGCCAGAAGAAAGAAGGGATAGCCTAAACATACCTGAGCCAATTCTCTTGACAATCCCTCTAACACACGTCACTTGCGTGTGATGACCCAAAAGGTCATAACTTATTTTTAAAATGAATTCTGGGTGTCGACACCTTAAAAACCTCTTTAAGTATCACCTCAATTTACGTGCACAGTCTGAGCGCATAGCTGAAAAGCTATTATGTGAAAATTTGTGAAAAATGTTGAAATTTTGACTTAAAATGCATATAAGGTGACTTTGGTCAACATTTTGGGAAAATAGACTCGGACCCATAATTTGACAGTCCCGGAGGGTCCGTGGAAAAATATGGAACTTGGGCATATGCCCGAAATTGAATTTCGAGGTCCCAAGCCCGAGATATGAATTTTTAAAGAGAATTGTTTTCTGGAAATTTCTATGAGTTTTGGAAATGAAATGCATTCAGAATTTGATGGTATCGGGCCCGTATTCTGGTTCCGGAGCCCAGTACAGGTCTTATATGTGAAATAAGATAAGTCTATGAAATTTGGTAAGAAACAGATGTCATTTGACGTGATTCAGACCTTAAATGCAAAATTTGATGTTTTAAGAAGTTTTGAAATATTTCATTGATTTTGATGTTTAATTCGTCGTTTAAGGGGTTATTTTGGCGATTTGATCGCACGGATAAGTTCATATGATGTTTTTGAGTTAGTGTACCTATTTGGGTTGGAGCCCCGAGGGCTCGGGGTGATTTTCGGATGGGTTTTAGAAGGTTTTGAAATTATAAAAAGTTGCAGGTTGTTCAGTTTCTTATGTTCTAGTATGTCCTTCTTCGCGTTCGCGGGAGGACCCTTACGAACACGATGAGTTAGTCAGGCTGAAGGAGATTTCCTTCTACGCGAACGCGAGACCCAGGTCGCGAATGCGAAGCTTTGGGGGTTTTCCCTTTGCGAACGCGGTCCTGGTAACGCGAATGCAAAGGCTTATGGGCCTGGGCAGGGGGAGGGGTATTTTACCCTACGGGAACGCGAAGGCTCTGGGAGCTGAAGATCTGTGAACGCGAGCCTTTTGTCGCGAACCCGATAGGCCTGTCGCGAATGCGGTGATGGCCTGTCCAATGATTTTAAAACAGAACCAAAATGAGATTTAGCCAAAATTTCATAACTTCTTCTTCCAAACTCCAAATTGGGCAATTTTTGAAAGAGGATTTCACCACCAATTCATAGGTATGTAATCTTAGACTCATTTTCTTCAATTTTCATTAACCCCCATTAGATTTCTAGGCCTAAATCATGCTCTTAAGGGCAGAAAATTAAGAATTTGGGTAGAGTTAGGGCTTTTTATATATTTGTGATTTAAACCTCGTTTTGGGTCGAATTTTGGAACTAATTATATATTCGGGATCGTGGGTGATTGGGTCATCGGGTTTTGGTCCGAACTTCATGTTTTGACCAAGCAGGCTCGGGGTCAATTGCTAACCTTTTGAGAAGAATGACGGAAAATCTATAATTAAGCATTGTAATTGGATTGTTTAGCGTTTATTGATGTTATTAAGTCGATTATGTCTAGATACAATTGATTTGGAGCCGAATTCAAAAGGAAAAGCGGTGTTTGACGCTTGAGTTGGCCGTGGAAGTTCGAGGTAAGTGTTTGGTCTAACCTTAGCTTGAGGGATTAGGAGTTGTGTCCTATTTGCTACTTATTTCTTGTTGAGTACGACATATAGGCGTGGTGATGAGTATCTATATGTTGGTGTCGAGTAGAACCGTGAGTCTTAAATTGTAATTTATTGTGTTCTTAAAATACTACGGATGCTTAAGTTGATGATTCTCGGTATTAAGAAAGTGTTATAATTATTCTCGTGGAAATTACTTATGACTCAGTATTGGTGTTAGCTGAGGTAGTTAGATGTTGGAACAAGTTAGTTATAGTTGTTTCTCCCTTACCAGGACGTAGTTACTTATACTATCGATTCCCTTGCTGGGATAGTGTAATTCTTTATTGACCCCTTGTCAGGACTCTTGTTATGATTGTTGTTTCTGGTATATGTGGATCAGGTTGCACGCCGGAATAATGATATATTTGGATCGGGTTGCACACCGCAACAATGTTATATGTGGATCAGGTTGCACGCCGCAACAATGATATAATTGGATCAGGTTGCACGCCGCAACAATGATATAATTGGATCGGGTTTCAAGCCACAACAGTGATAAATGATATGGATCGGGTTGCACGCCGCAACAGTGTTGTTATGTGTTGGGATCAGGTTGCGCGCCGCAACAATTGATGATATAAAGTGCTTATAGATTGGTTACAAGTTACTTATTGTTTTGTTGTAAATACCAAGTTGTCCTTATGCCTTTTTCTTGATTTACTATTGATATTGATATACCCCTGCAACATGTACCCCCTCCCATCTGTACTTGTTTTTTCCTGTTTTATTTTTCGCTATATATTGTATAACTACCCATGTTTATTTGGTAGTCTGGTCCTAGCCTCGTCACTACTTCGCCGAGGTTAGGCTAGGCACTTACCAGCACATATGGTCGGTTGTGTTGATGCTACACTCTTCACTATGTACAGATCCCGAAGCATCTCTTGGACCATAGCATTTGGGTGGCTGCCTTCAGTCCAACTAGAGATCCTGAGGTAGTCCTGCAGCCATCCGCAGGCCCGACATTCTCTTCTATCTTATTATGTATTCTATTTTCATTGTTTACGAGATAGATTATACTTTCTTTTCAGACTTTTGTTGTAGTAATCATAGATAGTCCGTGATATTGTTACACCGGATTAGAGACATAGATTGGCATTGTCATGTAGGCTTTGGTTATTTTATCAGATTAAGTCTTCCGCTTGGCTTTATTCATCGTTAATATTTCAATGTTGATTACCTGTTAATTCAAATGGTTAAAAAGGGCTAATAAATGAGTAGTAATTCCACAATACGAGGCTTGCCTAGATTTCACGAGTAGACGTCATCACGACTCCCGAGGGTGGGAAATCCGGGTCGTGACATTGCGATAACACATAATGGCGGATCGAAGTAGGGGAAAATCCATATGATATTCTTGAGAAAGATTGCACCTCTTTGTCGTGACCACTAGTAAGATAACAATCACCTTATTAATTGTTGCATGTATGAGATGTACGTTTGAACCTTATAAAATAGTGAAAGATACTCATAAATGATCATGCCATATTTAACTTCCTACTTTATTCTCACTGTTTCCATCACATGAAAGAAGTCATACTCTCAACATGAATATATTTTATCATGTGGATTGACTTTTGCATCCTTGACTCGTCCCAGGACACTAAACTCATTATGTTGTCCGTTTAAGTCATATACCGTCAAGGAATTTCCTTTCTCCATATTTTTTTTCACGGCAACCCCCTCCATAAGCTTTTTTTTCTTTAAATTGTTTCTAATAATCTCTTTATCTTGGAGATTTATAGGCCCCAACTTTGTGGATAAGTTGGCCAACTACTATTCTAAATGTGCCAACTACATGTCGACTTTAAGAGTCACATTTTTGTGACTTTGCTGGCTTTGATGTGCAGCCACGTTGGTGGATGTAATTCTTATCCAATATATCCCCAATTAATTAGGTAATGTCCCGTTACCCGGTATTAACCAATTACCCACATAATTAAGAATTATCTCAAGTTACTTAAAATACTACTCATTTTTAACATACCTTGTACACCTTACTATCATGGTCATGTAGTACCTTGTATGGCACTAGTCCATAAATATGGGGTATTAATGCTCGGCCCGTATTTTATCCCAATATGCCAAACTTGGACGAAAAATTCATCTTCTTTGACTTGCTTCCCCTCTCACCTTCACAAATTTATTCATCATTTGTTTAAAATATCATAATCCTTATAATCTTCGAATAATCTGTTTCTTTGGACTAATGTCAATTACCTTACGATAATTTCAACGTATAATATTACAGCGTGCAATATCGTCATAATTTAATACCGCGGGACGTAATATTGCGGGGCGTAACATCAACTAAGTAAATCAGGAGAGTGATATTGGACCAGAAAATTATAGAAATTGTGATTGAGAACCTAGCAGAACGAGAGTGTAATTGTGATAAATAAAGGATGACGTTTGGGCCTTCCCTTGAGTAATGATTTGAAGAAAAAAAGGGGGGAAGAGGATTTCATGAATTGTAAGGGACTAAATACCCCCAAAGGATGAATCACAGTTGGATACTATGAAATATAGTTACGGAAGTATAGTAGTGCCCCCAGGTAGATTAGTCTAATCACTTCAGATATCCCCCGATGAGACATAAGCCTTAGTGACAATGTATTACGTAAGAGGTTTCAAGTTATATGCAGTAAATTGCAGATCAACATTGAGGTAAATCAACAATAGATGGATAAAAGTTATAGAGTATGAGATAAGATTAGGCAAACATTCTTAAGATGAACGGTAAGGAAAAAGCAATATTTGTAAATTCGAAAAAGTACCGAGCGAAGAACTTCAGTACACCTATATATGCCAGAGGGACATCTTATCAAGTTCTATATATGTTCCCAAAAGTAAAGTCTAGAGACTGGCTAAAAGCTAAAGAGAAGAGTCACATAGCGCACATACAAGGAAAATGTCGCACATGCTGCATGACGGAAGATATCAACAGATTCCGACCACAAGTCGTGGTGTGAGAAAGAGGCCTAAAGGGGGAAATGCCTTGGCCTTTGGATTCTTTCAAAGCACAGTTTAATAAATGGCAAGAAGAGTATTAAGGAATTCACAAGAGCTATGGGTAATGAGAATGATAATAACATTAGTCAACATTCAAGGACGAATGTTCCAAAGGGGGGAATGATGTTACGCCCTGCAATATTACGTCGATATTACATCCCGAAGTATTAAATTACGACGATATTGCACCCTGTAGTATTGTACGTTGAAATTATCGTAAGTTAATTGACATTAGTCCAAGGAAACAGATTATTTGGAGATTATAAGGATTATGCTATTTTAAACAAATAATGAATAAATTCGTGAAGGTGAGAGGGGAAGCAAGTCAAAGAAGATGAATTTTTTGTCCAAGTTTGGCATATTGGGATAAAATACGGGCCGAGCGTTAATACCTCATATTTATGGACTAGTGCCATACAAAGTACTACATGACCATGATAGTAAGGTGTACAAGGTATGTTAAAAGCGAGTAGCATTTTAAGTAAGTTGAGATAATTCTTAATTATGCGGGTAATTGGTTAATTACCGAGTAACGGACATTACTTAATTAATTGGGGATATATTGGATAAGAATTGCATCCACCAATGTGGCTGCACATCAAAGCCAACAAAGTCGCAAAAATGTGACTCTTAAAGTCCACATGTAGGTGGCACATTTAGAATAGTAGTTGGCCAACTCATCCACAAAGTGGGGGCCCACAAATCTTCAAGATAAAGAGATTATTAGACACAATTCAAAGAGAAAAAAGCTTATGAGGGGGCTGCTGTGAAAAAGAATATGGAGAAAGGAAATTCCTTGCTGGTCTATGACTTAAATGGACAACTTAATGAGTTTAGTGTCCTGGGACGAGACAAGGATGCAAAAGTCAATCCACATGACAAAATATATTCATGTCGAGAGTATGTCTGCTTTCATGCGATGGAAACAGTGAGAATAAAGTATGAAGTTTGATATGGCATGATCATTTATGAGTAGCTTTTACTATTTTATAAGGTTCAAACCTACATCTCATACATGCAACAATTAATTAGGTGATTGTTATCTTACTAGTAGTCACGACAAAGAGGTGCAATCTTTCTCAAAAATATCATATGGATTTTTTCCTACTTCGATCCGCCGTTATGTGCATCACGACCCAAACTAATGGGCCGCGATGGGTACTCGGTAGCTTACTTAACCGAGTACCAACATAACATATCTTTATTATTGTACTTTCATTGGCAAATGGGCTAAATAGACCGTCATGGGCTAACCAGAATAGACTTAAGGAAATACTCAATATAGGACGGCCCAACCTGATATATAAAAAAATTATACATATGACATATGGGCCTATAAGGCCAATTATAATCATTTGTAAAATCAAAACATAGGCCGGCAAGGCCATACAAACATCTGTATACATAACATTTATCTACAAGTCTCTAAGAGTACATACTTATCAAAAAGGTCGGGACAGGGCCCCGCCATACCAAACAATACACGTCTAAATCATACTGACCAAACAAGCAACTCCGGAGCTAACGGAGCACACCAATATCTTCCGCTAAGCTGATAGCCTACTTGGAGGACTCTCGACCTGTCTATGGGGACCTGCGTGCATGAAGCGCAACGTCCCTAGGCAAAAAGGATGCCAGTACGAATAATGTACCGAGTATGTAAGGAACATAAATAAGTACATAAAAGACATGAAAGAAATATAGAGTAAATGACTCAACTTGTAAGTTTGGACAACTCTGTAAATTATGAAATACTTGTAGTGTCATGCATATGCATATGAATATCATGTCGTGCATGTGTTCATAATATCATCAAGCCTCTGAGGGCATCCCAACATATAATCTCATCCACTATGGGCAAATCATCAACGTATACCAGCTGATCAAGTGGTGGTGCGTACATAACGCCATAACCTTTTTCTCATATCCCATATACATAAATATATACATATAAATACGCATATATAACATCGTCTGGTCATGGATCAATGTACATTAATAAGTGAATAAAATGCATGAAAATATGTTAATAATCCCAATATTCCTTTCGGATAAACTTTATCAACTGCGTATTATTCCGAGACCCATGAACAGAAGACATAATAATATGTCACATGTGGAATCAAGAACACAGAGACCCCTAGTATTTCTATGAATAGAGCTTTTTATGAAAACTATGTGTTTGCTCGTTTCTTCTGTATAATTTGGATCATTCCAAAAAGAAAGAAGGGGTGACCTTAACATAACTGAGATGATTCTCTTGAGAAAGACTGCACCGTACTCCCTTAGAATCGCAAAATCCCGTTGCTACTATACAGAATAACATCATGTGAAATTTTGTTAAAGCTAATTTATTCCATAGCATATCCATATGAATCTTGAAGGCTTTAATCTTGAAGTATTTAATGTTACGAGTAAAGACATTAATCTTGAAAGCCTAAAATCTTGAAGTCTTTTACGTTATAAGTAAAGACATAAATCTTAAAGTCTTTAACATTATGACTAAAGACCTTAAATTTTGAAGGCTTTTAATCTTATGCCACATTTCCACTCCATTATAAGAGTCATACATAAATAGACATAGTAGGCTAGGCATCATATTTTACTATTGCCCGAGTGGCTTATGTGATTTTGATTGAGTAAGGCCGATGGGCCTGTGTTGTGAGGATACTTTTGGGTCGGGTTGCACGCCGCAGTGGTGATACACTGATTATGATTATGAGGCCGAGGACCTGAGATATGTACACCACGAGGTATCTTGTTGATAAGAGGCCGAGGGCCTAGTGATGATGCCACAAGATGGCTTGATATTGCGCTTGGGCCGAAAGGGGACCCTCCAGGAGTCCGCACACCCCCAGTGAGCACGAGTACCCATTGTGATGTGAGATATAGCCCAAGGGGCTGGTATTGTTGACATTGTACCCGAGGGGAAATTCTTTATGTGCTTATCTGTCTTATTTGTCTGTCATTTACTTATGTAATTGTGTATTTGCGCTCGAGGGGCGGATTTTCTATGCTTATCTGTTCTAATTGTTTTGCATTCAATTGCTTAACTGTTGAAAGTCATTTTTTAAAGAAGTTTAAACTGAGCTAAGATATTTTAAGAGATTTCACAGCTTCATTGCTTTCTTACTGGTTTTGTACTACTTCTATACAACATGTTGATGTACTTTTTTGTGATTTCCTATCACTCAGTCTTTAGTTATGATTATTACTCACTAAGTTGGAGTACTCACTTTACTCCATGCACCTTGTGTGCAGATTCAGGTATTTCTGCACCCGGTAGTGGGTATTGGTTGATTAGAGGCAGAGTCTTTGGAGTTTAGCAAGGTAACTGCCCGACATCCGCAACACTGATTTTCTCCCCGATGTCGGGTACAGAAATTCCCTTCTATTTTAGACCGATGTCAGGTATTTTAGACCCCGATGTCGGGTTGTATCTATTTCCACATTATTTTTCTAAACTTACATTATGCAATACCTGATTAAGTAAAAAGGCTTAAATTGACTTATTAAAACTTTTGAAATGAAACTTGGGGATTGTGTCGGTTGTCCTTGTCTTCACGAGAGGCTCCATCACGACCGGGTCTGGTTTGGGGTTGTGACATTTTCCTAGAAAATTTTGCCTACACGAAATTGCTATTTTTCGGGTATTATTTGGGCAACACAGTAGAAGACCGTGGAACGTTCATAGATTGTGAACGTGTGGGTGGTGGAGAATTCATCGAATTGCTGTGGAAATAGAGGCTCACGTGATAAAGAAGCTTTGTTCACACTTCAAGAGGTAACCCGTGAAATCCGTTTATACTAGTTGTCTAGATTACATATGATTTTGATACTGGGATTGCTTCTGTTGCTTATTATAATCCATTAATTGGTATCAGAGGTCACTCACATCTAATTAGATAACTAAGTTTTTCATGAAACAAGAATATCATGTTTATGTGCGTTTTTTCATTACATGTATGTGTTGTTTTGTGAAAAGAGAGGTTACTTTAATGGTAAGCAACCTCCACTTCCAACCAAGAGGTTGTGAGTTCGAGTCTCCCCAAGAGGAAGGTGGGAAGTTCTTGGTGGGAAGGATGCCGAGGGTCTATTTGGAAACAGCCTCTCTACCCTAGGGTTGGGGTAAGGTCTGTGTACACTCTATCCTCCCCAAACCCCACTAAGTGGGATTATACTGGGTTGTTGTTGTTGTGGTTTTCTGAAAAACTGCACTGTTGTTTTGTGAATTAACTATGCAAAATTTTTGGATTATTCTTGTAATCATGAGATATTTGTTTTCTTATTGATATTTGATTAAGATTATCTGAATTTTTGGGGTAAACCCTAGTAAAAACGCAAACTCCGATTTAGCTGAAATTTGGTGGGTCCATCGGAAACGACATTCTGAGAAAAACTCACTGCTATAGCAGTGAACCATGATATTGTTCGGCGTTTCGAGGTCATTTGGACTGTGTTTTGGATGTTTTTCTATTTTATGGAAATTATTTCTTAATAATTTTAATTCGTTTTTAATTCAATGGTGGTGGGGGTGACTCCCTATGGTCCCCATGATTAAATACTGGTCAAATAATAGGTTTACACATTGGCAATTAGCAAATAGACGTGTTGTTGTATTAAATTCAATAATAGAGGTGTATGATTTTATTAACCAGGTCTTACAAAGTATAACTAATATTGTGTGATGATATAATTATTTTGTAAGAAAGTGAAATCCTCTGTTTGATATCCTGGATGACTAATAATTGGAACGTTTGGCATATTTGTGCATAAAAGTTTTCTCAGTTTTTAATTTATGTTTTCATGCCCTACGTGATTATTAGTCTTGGATTTCGATGAAGAATTTTGTTCTCTGATTGGAGGCTGTTGTAGACAATTAAAATTTTGTCAAATTTAAATCCATAAGAAATTTGGATTTTCCAACAAATTAAATATATATTGGTCCAATTAAGTAACATGGACCGGTATAATTGGGTTTGTTTTTTTAAATCCAATTAAATTGATTTAAATAAAGGTCCAATATATTATTGGGCTAGCTCGTCAATTGGTCTTCTATCAAATGGGTCGGCCCATAAGCCTCAAGCCCAATGATCCACTAGGGTTTTCTTGAAGATTACTCCACCCCACACTTATATAAAAGGGTCAAAGGAGAAGGCTAATGGACAAGCAACTAAGCAGAAGGAAAGACTAAAGAAGCTATGAAGAATAGCATCAAGGTCTCCATCCATATCTGCAATCGTCATCTGTGGTCAAATTCCAAAGGTGAACTCAAGTCATAGGCGGACAACTTCAAATCTTCCGTTCGATATAACCCAACACCAAATCCTAGTTCGTGACGACCTTCAAATTGTTCGTGATGTACTACAAATCTGAAATCCGTCAAGTTCAAGATCAAGCATTCAAGCTCTTAAACCATCATCCGTGAGGAGAAGAATTAGAGGACTACATCTCTTTAGATTTAGAGATATTTTAGAGATTGTAACCCCATCACTTGAAATTGAATGTAACATATGTCGCTATATTTCTTGTCTTGATTATTATTTTTTAGGAGCAAAATTTAGTTGTTACAAATTTTGGCACGCTCAGTGGGACCATCTCTACCTCTCATCTCTTCTCTTCGAAGTTGAAGAACAACAAGATGGACATAACGAAGGTCAATCCCAAATACAACATTACTGAGGATGCTGACTCCAAAACCGGATTGGAAGTTGCCATGGAGATTGTTGGCCAAATCAAAAGAAGAAAAGCTGAAATACTAAGACAACAAGTGTTGGAAGTGTCGTCCGTAACTCATGTTTTTGGTTCATCTTCTCCAAAAGATGTGAGATCCTCTTCGTACATGCTAGAAGAAGGGAACAACATCACTGAGGTGGTCGAACGAACTTTGGCGCGATTTAGCCTTTAAAAAGAATATCATCATTGGTCCCATAATCCTTTCATATAGAAAGATGATGATGTGTTGAGCAGCGAATTTGCTCTAATCTCCCCTCTTGTCGCTCCAAAATCTGCTCTCTATACAAGTGATGATCCATATTTGTCATCTGCGGTGGTCATGCAAACAATGATGATTGAAGCTTCTACCATAGAAGAACAAGTTGCAAATTTGATAAAAGCAGTTGAAGGCCTGACAAAGTACATGAAAGATCAAGATGACAAACTTTCCAAGTTGATGAATAAGGTAGAGAGTATAACAGAGGAAGAATCAAGCCAAGCACCTATGAAGCTTCCAGAAATTCAAGAGAAAGGAGAGTCCTCTACAAAGCTAAAAACAATGACCAAAGAGCTCCAAGTCTCTTCTGATGGGCAGATTCATGTTGAGCAATTGAAGGACTTCATCATAAGGTCCATCAAGGATAAAATTGAGACTTCGCTCCTTACATACGCAAATACGTACACACCAAGGATTGATAACTTGAAGATGCTAAGCGGATATCAAACACCTAAGTTTCAACAGTTTGATGGTAAAGGAAATCCCAAGAAACATGTTGCACACTTTGTCGAGACATGCAATAATGTTGGAACTTATGGTGATCACCTTGTCAAGTAGTTTGTTCGATCTCTTAAAATAAATTACTTTCGATTGGTACACAGATCTTGAACCTGGTTCAATCGATAGTTGGGAACAACTAGAGCAAGAATTTCTTATTCGCTTCAACAACACAAGGCGCATTGTGAGCATGATTGAACTTACAAATGCTCGCCAGAGGAATAAAGAGCCAGTTATTAACTTTATCAATCGCTGGAGGAGCTAAAGCCTCAATTGCAAAGATCGTCTTAGCGAAACTTCTGGCATCGAAATGTGCATCAAGGGTATGCACCGGAGCCTTCGCTACATCTTACAAGGAATAAAGCCTAAAACCTTTGAAGATGGCCACACGTGCTCATGATATAGAATTGAGTATGGCCACAAGTGGAGACCAAAGGTTTCCTGGCTTTGAGCCTCGTGATGAAATAGAAGCAGACGATGCTGAGAATGGGGGAAAATATTCATCCGAAGATGAAACTGAAGAGTCCATGCATGTTGCTATGCTCCTTGACATATAAGCCTAAATTGCAAGTCTCAACGCTCCTTGACGTATGAGCCTAAACTGCAAGTCTCAACGTTCCTTGACGTATGAGCCTAAACTGCAAGTCTCAACGTTCTTTGACTCATGAGCCTAAACTTCAAGTCACCACACTCCTTGGCGCATGAGTCTAAACTGCAAGTTGCAAAATACTCCTCGATGCATGAGCCTAAACTGCATGTTGCAATGCTCTTTGATATATGAGCCTGAACTGTATGTCACAAAGTTCCTCAAATTCAAGCAAACATCTTCAATTTGCAAAGCTCTTCAGATACGAGCCAAGACTTCAAGTCGCAAAGCTCTTCAAATTTGAGTAAAGACCACAAGTTTCAAAGCTCTTCAAATTCGAGCAAAAGTCTTCAAGTTGCAAAGCTCTTCAGATACGAGCTAAGACTTCAAGTCGCAAAGCTCTTCAAATTCGAGCAAAAGTCTTCAAGTTGCAAAGCTCTTCAAATCGAGCAAAGACTTCAAGTTGCAAGCTCTTCAAATTTGAGAAAGTCTTCAAGATGTAAAGCTCTTCAAATTTTAGAAATGTCTTCAAGTTCCTATACTCTTGTCCGCACGAGTATAAACTGCATACAAAAAAATAGAAAAAAAAAACTTATACTTTATATGAACAACGTAATGACTTGACCCTATTTGATGGGGTACGTAGGAAAATTAGAGTTCATTCTAAGTTTAGTCACTTAAGAAAAAAAATCAATTCTTTTTCACGATAGCCAAAGAGGATTCTAGCTCCATGTATGCACCATGCGCTTCTTTGGCAAGTTAAAGAAGAAGTTACTCCATGTCAAAACTTAAAGGATGATGCGCCATGTTTGCTTTCATCAAGCCACATGAAAAAAAATACTTCATGTGCTTCTTTCGATAAGGGTTGAAGGACGAGATGCTTTGCTAGCTCCATAACTCTAAATATGGAGCACTACATGTATTATTTCATCAAGTCATGAGAAAGACGTTTTAGGCACCTCTTCACCAAGTTGCAAGAGGACGTGGTTTTATGCCAAAGATTGAAGGTTATGATATTTCACAAACTTCCTCACCAAATCGTAAAAAAATGTGGTTCCGCACAAAAGCTTGAAGTGGTCCACGCAAAAGATTGCAGGATGGCTGCTTCCCATACTTGCTCGCAAAGGATGAAAGAGTAGTACTCCACGTGTCGATTTTTCCAAGCCGCAAAGGATGGGATGCGTCACATGCTTTCTCGCTAAGGGTGAAAAGAAGTCACTCCAAATGTCCCCTTCTCTAAGCCGCAAAATAGGAACACACCATGAAATTCTCTCGCCAAACTGTAATAAAGAGACGAATGGTTCATCCCCATTCATGTGGACCTCTAGTGAATCTTCTTACAGATATTAAGACTGTTCTTGAAAATCTACAAAAGAGAAAGATTTTGGAGAACCCCGGTGCCAATGGTACGAAGCTTTTGGTTCTGCTTAGTTGATCGGTGCCAATGACACGGAGCCTTAGCTCAGCAACAAGTACAAGTGTCAGCGACACAACGCTTCAATGTGGATGGAGGACTTGCCATGGACTTCTTCACCAAATTGCAAGAAGAGGACGCCATGAAACTCCTTCTAAGGCAGGGAAGGAATGCAAGTCGTAATCATGGCAGTGAAAGACGAACAGACTCGAGTGACTATGTGTTTGCCAAAGCTCGACTGGAAAGGTGGATGCACCAAAGTGTTGTCCGCCAAAGCCTCAGCCGAAAAGGTGGATGCGCCAAATTTTCGTCCTCCAATTCTACGAAGGTGTGGATGCACCAAGCTTTCACTCGCCAAACCAACAAGAAAAAAAAAGTATGCTGCCCAAAAAAAAAATCCTACTAATTTTGGCGCCTGATTAAAAAATCTTACTGTGGCTGGATCAAAAAGGGTAGGGTTTCAAGTTTTATATATGTTGTAGCTCTCCTACTTCTTTTCAACGGTGCAAACGGATCATGATTTGGACCCTCCTACCTCGAGATATGAATTATTCAGCGAGAGTGCACAAAGCTGAAAGAGCTGGCACGTCGGATTTCGTCGTGTAACTTCTGAATAGTATATGGAACGATCTAGGGGCAATCTGATTTTGATATTTACATAAGTAGAGGTTCGGCGAGTCTAGTTTCTATAGCCACAAACAGCTCGTGATTTCGACATTCCTACTCTAAGATATGAATTTTTTGGTTAAGGCGCACAAAGCTCAAATATCGAGCGTGACAGAACTTGAACCAAGTTTAGGAAGCTCACCTGGGATGATACGATGCGAATTTAAATCCAAATTTCTGATATGTTGCAGCACTTCGAGTCTAGTTTTTGTAGACGTAAACCGCTCGTGATTTCAGAATTCCTATGATGAGGTATGATTTTTTTCCGATAGACGCGCAAAGCTGATAATTGGAGAATCGAGCGACGAGATTGCGTAATGCTAACTATTGAAGAGTGCCTACTAAAACCAACCAAAAGGTGGTACTGTTGCTTTCATCAAGAGTGGAGAACTTCTGCTATGGCAACAATCATAGAAGAAGGAACTGAATTTATAGAAAGGGGAATCGATGAAAGTTAGGAAAACTCTTGGCACTCAAGTCACAGTATGTGTAAACAAGGAAAATATCACGTCCAAATTGGAGTTGGTCAAGTTTGAAAGATGAAAACAAAAAATTAAAGGAAAGAATTTTGGTCCATATATGTTCGTACAAGAAAGAGAAAAAAAATCTTACAATTAACAAGGAAAGTGCCATGTTTGGAAATCTCTCCTTCAACGATTTTAATGATGACATCAAACAAGGAAGTTGATTTATATTCTTGGTTTAAGCTTTCTATAAATCTATTATTTTAAAGGTTTAGATGACTTTGTACTTTGGAAATGTTGACTGATTTCCAGTTAATAAGTCCATAAGACTTTGGAAAACAAGAAATCATTCCATGGACAAGTAAACATGCATGTAAGTTGCGCTTCCAAAAATGGAAAATTAAGATCAGACTCCAAATCAGAAAGGAAAGTAAATAGTATAACGTGTTGAACTATTCTTCTTACATATACTTCAAGTCTTGTCTTTCATTTTTGCAAGCTTACATCCCACCAAGCCTTGAAGTAGGGTGTCACGACCCCGGTTCTCCCTCCATGAACCATCATAACGGCACCTAGTCTCTACGACTAGGTAAGACTAATTTGCGGAAGAAAACTAAAATGTGCGGGAGTAAACAATTTAAAACAGAAATAAAGCAATAACAGTGTATAAATGTGCCGCTCGGCATACACCATGTTTGACTCTCAATACCAAACATAAATCTAAGACCTGGAAACCCATGAATCACAAGCTAAGAAAAGAAATACTACATAGCTCTAACTCTGGAATTTTTAGCAAAGAACAGAAAAGTACAGAAGGGCTAAATACTAAAGGCAGGAATAGAAAGGGACTCCTTGGTCTGCGGACACGGCAAATGTACCTCAGAATCTCTTAGCAGTTGCCTTCCTCAACGATAGTAGGCCTGATCAGCGGTACCTGGATCTGCACATGAAAAACATGCGCAGAAGGGGCATGAGTACACCAGAGCGGTACTCTATAAGTATCAAGCCTAACGTCGGTTGGGTAGTGACGAGGAAGCTCAGGCCCTACTGAGGTTAAATACATTATGAGGGTTAACAGTGTGGAATAAAACAGTATAAATAAATGAAACAGTAAGAAATAACATAAATTGACAGAACAACAACAACTAGTATAGAGACAAAACAACCACGGAAAGAAAAAATAGATCAACACAGTGATAACAACCGGGGCACCTTCCAGGATACCGTCCTGTAGTCCCAATTACAATTGTCCAGTGGATCTCCCGGGATACCGTCCCGTAGTCCATCATATATATGTCCGAAGGATCGCCCAGGATCTCGTCCCGTAGTCCAACTATCAATGCGTGGGGATCTACCAGAATCCCGATCTGTAGTCCCAGTGTAAATACCCAGTACTGGGGAATCTACCGGGTGCATACCCGTAATTCCATATAACTGTGCAGGGGGATCTACCAGGAATCTAACCTATAGTCCCAAAGTAAATACGCAAGGGGATCTACCGGGAATCTAACCCGTAGTCCCAAAGTAAATGTGCAGGGGGATCTACCGGGAATCTAACCCATAGTCCCAAAGTAAATGTGCAGGGGGATCTATCGGGAATCTAACCCGTAGTCCAAAAGTAAACAGACAAGGGGGGGGGACCTACCGAAATCTCACATCCGTAGTCCCAAAATAAATACACAACAACAGCAGGACGATATACAGAAATGACAAGATTTCATATTAAGGCAACAAGTGATTCTAGCCTAGCATGCTACACAAAATCCAAGAAAGGTAGGTTAAATCAAATAAAACAATTTAAGTCACTTACACGTGCTTTCCTAAGCTAACAATAGGTTTAATAGTGTAAGAAGTAGAAACAAAAAAGAAACATACTAGTAATTACTTAAGAAAACCGAATTTCCAACAATTAGCACAAGTACGCTCTCGTCACCTCACATACAAGGCATTCCAATTACCAAGTATACTAATCCTAAGGGGAAGGTCCCCCACACAAGGTTAGATAAGCCACTTACCTCAAACCGGCTCAAAATCAACTTGAAACCACACTTTTGCCACGAGTATCCGACCCCAAATGGCCCAAATCTCCAATCGATTTCCCTTTCTTTTCCTCAAAAATCCCTCTCAAAAGCTCCAAAACCGGATAAAAATGGTGGAAGAATATCAAAAATTTTCAAAGTCAACTATTTATATGTTCTGCCCAGCGATTTTCGCATCTGCGGTCCCGCTTCTGTGGGACAAGTGTTGCATCTGCGACTTTCATTAAATGGTCAATTTTCCGCACCTACGGTCTTCCACTCACAGATGCGGTTTCGCTTCTGCGGAAGATCCACCGCATCTGCGGAACCTGCTAACGAACCAAAATTCGCTTATGCGGTCTCCTTAACTGCATATACGGTCCCCAAGCCGCAGATGCGAAAATACCAGAAGCAGCAATGCTACAGCTGCTACAACACTTCTTCAACCTTCCTGTCAACCATCCGAAATCATCCCGAGGCCCCCGGGACCTCAACCAAAAGCGCCATCATCACCTAATACCTTATTCATACTTGTACAAATCCTTAAAATGCCTAAAACAACATCGGAAACTCGAATTAATCAAGGATTCAAGCTTAAGAACTCCAATTTCCTCCAAATACGCTTTCGATCAAAAACCTAACCAAAACACATTCGAATGACCTAAAATTTTGCAATCACATACCAAATGACATGACAGAACTACTGCAACTTCCGGAATTCCATTCCGACCTTCGGATCAAAATCTCACTATCGAACTGGAAACTTTAAAAATTCAACCTTCGACATTTCAAGCCTAAATGAGCTACGAACCTCCAAAACACTATCTGAACACGCTCCCAACCCCAAAATCACCCAATGGAGCTAACGGAACCATCGTATTTCCATTCCGAGGCCGTCTTTACACTGTTCCGACTACGGTCAATTTTCCAACACTTAAGCTCTCGTTCAGGGACTAGGTGTCTCAAAACCCTCCGAAACTCACAACCGAACATCCCGGCGAATCAAATTAGCAGAATTAAACTTGGGGGAAAGCAGTTGATAGGGGATCGGGGCGTTAATTCTTAAGACGACCGGCCAGGTCGTCACATCCTCCTACACTTAAACATTCGTTCGTCCTCGAACGAGCATAGAGACATACCTGAAGTAGTGAAGAAATGAGGGTAACGGCTCCGCATATCCTACTCGGTCTCCTAGGTCGCCTCCCCGACCGGCTAGCCCCGCCATTGAACCTTTACCGAAGCAATATTCTTTGACCTCAACTTTTTAATCTGCCTGTCTAATATTGCCATTGGCTCCTCAACATAAGATAGATCCTTGTCTAACTGGACTAACCTAAAATCCAACACGTGCGACGAGTCGCCATGATACCTCCGGAGCATCGAAACATGAAATACCAGATGAACTCCTGGCAAGCTAGGAGGTAAGGCCAGCTCATAAGACACTTCCCTAACAGGCCTCAATATCTCAAAAGGGCCAATAAACCTCAGAATTAGCTTCCCTTTCTTCCCGAACCTCATAACACCCTGCATAGGCGAGACCCGAAGTAGAACCCGCTCTCCAACCATATAGGAAACATTGCAAACCTTCCGGTCCGCGTAACTCTTCTGTCTGGACTGGGCTGTACAGAGTCTATCCTGAATCACCTTAACCTTCTCCAAAGCATCCTGAACCAAGTCTGTGCCCAATAGTCTGGCCTCACTCGGCTCAAACCAACCCACCGAAGATCTGCACTGCCTACCATATAAAGCCTCAAACGGTGCCATCTCAATGCTAGATTGATAGTTGTTGTTGTAAGCAAACTCCACCAATGGCAAGAACTGATCCCAAGACCCTCCAAACTCAATCACATACGCACGGGCATATCCTCAAGAATCTAAATAGTGCGCTCGGATTGTCCGTCTGTCTGAGGGTGAAATATTATACTCAACTCTACCCGAGTACCTAACTCATGTTGAATGGCCCTCTAGAATCGTGATGTGAACTTGGTACCTCTATTTGAAATGATGGAAACTGGAATATCATGCAGACAAACAATCTCCCAGATATAAATCTCCGTCAACCGCTCCGAAGAATAAGTAGTACACACAGGAATGAAATGAGCAGACTTGGACAGTCGATCCACAATCACCCAAATAGCATCAAACTTCTTCAAAGTCGGTGGGAGCCCAACTAAAAAGTCTATTATGATCCGCTCCCACTTCCACTTCAGAATATCTATCTGCTGAAGCAACCCACCCGGTCTCTGTTGCTCATACTTCACCTGCTGACAGTTGAGACACCAAGCTACAAATCCAACTATATCTTTCTTCATCCACCTCCACCAATAGTGTTGCCTCAAATCCTGATACATTTTCGCGGCACCCAGATGAATGGAATACCGCGGGCTATGTGCCTCCTCCAGAATCAACTCTCGAAGCCCCTCAACATTGGGTACACAAATCCGACCCTGCATCCTCAATACCCCATCATCACCAATAGTCACATCCCTAGAATCACCGTGTTGAACCTTGTCCTGGAGGACAAGTAAATGAGGGTTATCATACTGCCGCTCCCTGATACGATCAAATAAAGAAGACTGAGAATCCACGCAAGCTAGAACCCTACCGGGCTCCGAAAGATCCAGTCTCACAAACTAGCTGGCTAAAGCCTAGATATACATTGCCATAGGTCTCTCTAATGCTGGTAAATAAGCCAAACTCCCCAAATTTTCTGCCCGGCGACTCAAAGCATCGACTACAACATTAGCCTTGCCCGGGTGATACAAAATAGTGATATCACAGTCCTATAGCAACTCCAACAACCTCCTCTGGCTCAAATGTAGATCCTTTTGTTTGAACAAATGCTGCAATCTCCAATGGTCAGTATAAATCTCACAAGGTACACCGTATAAGTAATGGCGCCAAATCTTTAGGGTGTGAACAATGGCAGCTAACTCAAGGTCGTGAACATGGTAGTTCTTCTCATGTATCTTTAACTGTCTGGATGCGTAGGCAATCACCCTACTATCCTGCATCAACATCGCTCCGAGGCCAACCCTCGAGGCGTCACAATTGACCGTATAAGACCCCGAACCTGTAGGTAGTATCAAAATTGGGGTTGTAGTTAATGCTACTTGAGCTTCTGAAAGCTCATCTCACACTCCTCCGTCCACTAAAACAGAGCACCCTTCTGGGTCAATCTAGTCATGGGGGCTGCAATCGATGAAAACCCTTCCACAAAACGACGGTAGTAGCCAGCCAAACCAAGGAAACTGCAGATCTCGGTAGCTGAGGATGGTCTGGGCCAACTCTGCACGGCCTCTATCTTCTTCGGATCCACCTGAATACCCTCACTCGATACCACGTGGCCTAAGAATGCCACTGAATCCAAACAAATCTCACATTTCCAGAATTTAGCATATAACTTCTTCTCTCTCAAAGTCTGAAGCACAGTCCTCAGGTGCTGCTCATGATCTTCCCGACCCCGAAAATACACCAGAATATCATCAATAAAGACAATGATGAACGAGTCAAGATACGGTTGAAACTCACTGTGTATCAGATACATAAAGGTTGTTGGGGCGTTGGTCAACCCAAATGACATAACAAGGAACTCGTAATGACCATACCGAGTCCTAAAAGTGGTCTTCGGGATATCTGGCACCCGAATCTTCAACTGATGGTAACCTGAGCGCAAGTCAATCTTAGCAAACACCTATGCGCCCTAAAGCTGGTCAAACAGGTCATTAATACGAGGCAAAGGATAACGCTTCTTCACTGTAACCTTGTTCAACTGGCGATAATCAATACACATACGCATAGAACCATCCTTCTTCTTCACAAACAAAATAGGAGCACCCCAAGGTAATACGCTAGGCTGAATACAACCCTTATTAAGCAATTCCTGTAACTGATCCTTCAACTCTTTCAACTCAAGAGGAGTCATTCGGTATGGAGGAATAGAAATGGGAAGAGTGCCCGACAACAAATCAATGCCAAAATCAATATCTCTATCAGGCCATGCCTGGAAGGTTAGCTGGAAACACATCGAGAAAATCCCGTACTACTAGAACTGAATCAACTGAAGGGGTATTAATACAGACATCTCTCACATAAGCTAAATATGCGTCACACCCCTTCTCAACCATACGCTGAGCTTTAAGAAAAGAAATGACTCTAATGGGGGTGTAATCTAAGGTACCTCTCCACCCAACACGTGGTACACCTGGCATAGCCAGCGTCACGATTTTGGCGTGACAATCAAGAATAGCATAATAGGGCAACAACCAGTCCATGCCCAAGATAATATCAAAATTGACCATACTAAGTAACAATAGATCGGCTCTGGTCGCAAAACCACTAAGAGCAACCAAACACGACCGATAAACGCGGTCCACAATGAGAGAATCTCCCACATGAGTAGAAACATAAATAGGGGAACTCAAAGAATCCCGAGGTACACCTAAATACGGAGAAAAATAAGAAAACACATAAGAGTAAGTAGATCCTGGATCGAATAGAACCGATGCATCTCTGTGGCAAACCAGTATATACCTGTGATGACAGAATCGGAGGCAATAGCCTTGGTACAGGCAGGAAGGGCATAGTATCTGGCCTGGCCTCCCCCCTAGGGCGACCTCTACCTCCCCGACCTCCATCTTTAGCTGGCTGAGCAGGTGGGGTAGCAACTGGAGCTATAACCATAGTCTGAGAACTCTGCGGGGCACGCTGTGGCTGAGAAGTCTGTGGAGGTGCACCCTTCCCAAGTCTGGGGCAATCCATAACCATATGGCATGTGTCACCACACTCAAAGCAAGCTTTGGGAGGATGTGGTAGTTGTGACTGGCTAGGGCCAGGCCTGCTAGAGTGACCTCTGAAAGCACCCCACGCAGGAGACGCGCTAGATACTGGTGGTACATAATAAGGCTCCTGAGATCTAGGAGGAGTTGGAGCACTGGTGGTTGTTGGAAGAGCTGAATGAATAGGGCGACTCATATAACCCCTACCATGACGGCCTGCAGCTGGGGTACGGTTACCAGAATAATGGCCCGACTCTTGAGACCTCTTGGCCTCCCTCTCCTCTCTCTCCCTAGCATGCATACCCTCAATCCCCCTAGCAATGCTCACCACATGTTGATAAGAAATATCCATCTCCAACTCACGAGCCATGCTAGATCTGATGTTGGGAATAAGGCCCTCAATAAATCGGCGAACTCTCTCGCGAATAGTAGAAACCAAGGCTGGTGTATACCTAGACAAACTAGTGTAACGGATAGCATACTCTGAAATAGTCATAGCACCCTGGTGCAAATGCTCAAACTCTGCACTCCATGCATCCCTAAGGCTCTGAGGAAAATACTCCCTCAAGAACAGATTTGAAACCTGAGCCCAAGTTAGTGAAGCAGCCTCATCTGGACTGTCTAACTCATAGGTGCGCCATAACTCATAGGCAGCTTATCGAAGCTTGAAGGTAGTGAAAGAAACCCCACTTGATCCTGAGATACCCATGGTACGAAGAATGCGGTAACACTCATCAAAGAATCCCAGAGCATCCTCCGATGCTAGACTACTGAATACAAGAGGCTTGTACTTCTTGAATCTCTTAAGCCTCAACTGCTCATCCTCAGAAGCAGCTGCCCTGTCCTCGGGCTGAGTTGGCACTGCAGGCGGTGTTGGAATGATCTCTAGGACCTGCTCAATATGCACTCACTGCTCAGGAGTGGGGCGGTAGGAGTCTGTGCTCCTCCTCTGGCCTGGGATGTGGCTGCAGCAAGGGGAAGTAGCCCTGCCTGAGCCAAGGTGGTGTACATACTCATGAACTGTGCCAGAGTTTCATGGAGAGCTGGAGTGGTAGTAGCAGTAGGCGTGTCAAGTGCTTGGACTCCGGCTGGATCCACTAGTGGTACCTCGGCAGAAGATCGCCCAGGTGCTCTGGCTGCATCACGTGGGACTCCTCGGCCTCTACCCCAGCCCCGGCCTCTAAAGGTTGCAGTAGGGGGCGCGGGTGCCTGATCATCTCAAGTAGCACGTGTCCTCACCATCTATGAGAGAATAGAAGACAGAAGTTTAGAATTGTGATGTCAAAATTATCGCACGATAAGGAAATCAAATGAAGGGGGAATTTTCCTAATAGTTACAAAGCCTCTCGTAGATAAGTACAGACGTCTCCGTACTGATCATCAAGACTCTAATAAACTAGCTTGTGATCCATGACTCCTATGAACCTAGAGCTCTGATACTAACTTGTCACGACCCCGGTTCGCCCTCCATGAACCATCGTGACGGCACCTAGTCTCTACGACTAGGTAAGCCTAATTTGCGGAAGAAAACTAAAACATGCGGGAGTAAAAAATTTAAAATAGAAATAATGCAGTAACAGTGTATAAATGTGCCGCTTGGCATACACCATGTTTAACTCTTAATACCAAACATAAATCCAAGACCCGGAAACCCATGAATCACAAGCTAAGAAAAGAAATACTACATAGCTCTAACTCCAGAATTTCTAGTAAAGAACAAAAAAGTACATAAGGGCTAAATACTAAAGGTAGGAATAGAAAGGGACTCATTGGTTTGCGTACGCGGCAGATGTACCTCGGAGTCTCTAAGTAGTCGCCTTCCTCAACGATAGTAGGACTGATCAGCGGTACCTGGATCTACACATGAAAAACATGCGTAGAAGGGGTATGAGTACACCACAGTGGTACTCAGTAAGTGCCAAGCCCAACCTCGGTTGGGTAGTGACGAGGAAGGTCAGGGCCCTACTAAGGTTAAATATATTATGAGGGTTAACAGTGTGGAATAAAACAGTATAAATAAGTGCAACAGTAAGAAATAACATAAAATTGACAGAACAACAACAACTATAACAAAGACAAAACAACCATGTAAATAAAAAATAGCTCAACACAGAGATAACAACCGGGGCACCTTCTAGGATACCGTCCTGTAGTCCCAATTACAACTGTCCAGTAGATCTCCTGGGGTACCGTCCCTTAGTCCATCTTATATATGTCCGAAGGATCTCCCGAGATCCCATCCCGTAGTCCAACTATCAATGCGCGGGGATCTACCAGAATCCCGATCCGTGTTCCAAATGTAAATACACAGTACTGGGAAATCTACCGAGTGCATATCCATAATTCCATATAACTGTGTAGGGGGGTCTACCGGGAATCTAACCAGTAGTCCCAAAGTAAATATGCAGAGGGATCTACCAGTAATCTAACCCGTAGTCCCAAAGTAAATGTGCAGGGGGATCTACCGGAAATCTAACCCGTAGTCCCAAAGTAAATGTGCAGGGGGATCTACCAGGAATCTAACCCGTAGTCCCAAAGTAAACAGACAAGGGGAGGGGGCGGAACTACCAAAATCCCACATCTGTAGTCCCAAAATAAATACACAGCAATAGCAGGAAGATATACAGAAATGGCAAGATTTCATATTAAGGCAACAAGTGATTCTAGCCTAGCATGCTGCACAGAATCCAAGTAAGGCTGGTTAAATCAAATAAAGCAATTTAAGTCACTTAGACATGCTTTCCTAAGCTAACAACAGATTTAATAGTGCAAGAAGTAGAAACAAAAAAAAGAAACATACTAGTAATTACTTAAGAAAATCATATTTCCAACAATTAGCACAAGTACGCACTCGTCACCTCACGTACAAGGCATTCCAATTACCAAGTATATCAATCCTAAGGGGAAAGTCCCCCACACAAGGTTAGACAATCCACTTACCTCGAACCGGCTCAAAATCAACTTGAAACCACACTTTTGCCACGAGTATCCGACTCCAAATGGTCCAAATCTCCAATCAATTTCCCTTTGTTTTCCTGAAAAATCCCTATCAAAAGCTCCAAACCCGGATGAAAATGGTGGAAGAATAGCCAAATTTTGCAAAGGCATCTGTTTATATGTTCTGCCTAGTGATTTTTGCATTTGCGGCCCTGGGACCGCATCTGTGGTCCCGCTTCTGCGGAACAAGTGTCGCATCTGCGACTTTCATTAAATAGCCAATTTTCCGCACATGCGGTTTTCCACTCGCAGATGCGGTTCCGCTTCTGCGGAAGATCCACCGCATCTGCGGAACCTGCTAACAAACCAAAATTCGCTTATGCGGTCTCCTTAACTGCATCTGCGGTCCCCAAGCCGCAGATGCAAAAATACCAGAAGCAGCAATGCTACAGCTGCTACAACACTTCTTCAACCTTCCTGTCAACCATCCGAAATCATCCCGAGGCCCCCGGGACCTCAACCAAAAGCGCCATCATCACCTAATACCTTATTCATACTTGTACAAATCCTTAAAACGCCTAAAACAATATCGGAAACTCGAATTAATCAAGGATTTAAGCTTAAGAACTCCAATTTCCTCCAAATACGCTTTCGATCAAAAACCTAACCAAAACACATCCGAATGACCTAAAATTTTGCAATCACATCCCAAATGACATGACAGAACTACTGCAACTTCCGGAATTCCATTCCGACCTTCAGATCAAAATCTCACTATCGAACCGGAAACTTCAAAAATTCAACCTTCGACATTTCAAGCCTAAATGAGCTATAGACCTCCAAAACACTATCCGAACACGCTCCCAACCCCAAAATCACCCAATGGAGCTAACGGAACCATCGGATTTCGATTCCGAGGTTGTCGTCATACTATTCCGATTAAGATTAATTTTCCAACACTTAAGGTCTCATTAAGGGACTAAGTGTCCCAAAACTCTCCAAAACTCACAACCGAACATCCCGGCGAATCAAATTAGCAGATCTAAACTTGGGGAAAGCAGTTGATAAGGGATCGGGGCGTTAATTCTTAAGATGACCGGCCGGGTCGTCACATAGGGGGCATTTGTAGGCAATTAAAATTTTGTCAAATTTAAATCCATAAGAAATTTGGATTTTACCACAAAATAAATATATATTGGTCCAATTGAGTAAGATGGACTAGTATAATTGGGTTTGTTATTTAAATCCAATTAAATTGATTTAAATAAAGGTCCAATATATTATTGGGCTAGCCCGTCAATTGGTCTTCTATCAAATAGGTCGGTCCATAAGCCTCAAGCCCAATGATCTACTAGGGTTTTCTTGAAGATTACTCCACCACATACCTATATAAATGGGTCAAAGGAGAAGGCTAAGGGACAAGCAACTAAGCAGAAGGAAAGGCTAAAAAAGCTCTGAAGAATAGCATCAAGGTCTTCATCCATATCTGCAATCGTCGTCTGTGGTCAAATTCCAAAGGCGAACTCAAGTCATAGGCGACAGCTTCAAATCTTCCGTTCCTGATAACCCAACACCAAATCCTGGTTCATGACGACCTTCAAATTGTTCGTGACGTACTACAAATCTGAAATCCGTCATGTTCAAGATCAAGCTTTCAAGCTCTTGAACCATCATCCGTGAGGAGAAGAATCAGAGGACTACAACTCTTTAGATTTAGAGATATTTTAGAGATTGTAACCCCATCACTTGAAATTGAATATAATATTTGTCATTATATTTCTTGTCTTGATTATTATTTTTCAGGAGCGAAATTTAATTATTACAGTTGTAATTAAGTGAAATATGACGGTATTTTGTATGAGTTTATATTATTGATATGGCTTTTAATCTATGGTCCATATTCTTCCATAAAATAATTTTATGAGCTACATATATATTCACTTGTAAATTGAGAATGTTATGAGTAATAAATAGTTACCACTGAAGTGGTTTGTTTATTTGAACTCATGAAATTTTCTTAATAAATTTGCACATGTGAAATTATGTCTATTCATGGATAGACCATTATGATTAATAAGTAGGATCCACAAATGGTCTATTTATTTGAGTTATTGAAATCTACGTAATATACCATGTGAAAATTATCATTGATAAATCAACATTAGTGTTGGAGATTCCTAACTAGGAAAAGAGTTTTATCTTTGGCACTAGTGAAACCAACTCCACCCATAAGAAGAGATATTGGGGTTTTTGCCGAACGGGAGAAAATATAATATCTTAGGTTCTTTTGTATTTAATAAAAGGATAATTTATTGCAAATGTATTCTAGAAATAAGAAGAACATAATATATGCCTTGAGCTCATAGTAAAATTATAAGGAGAATATAAATCAATGTAATATTTATTTTAATTCCTGAAACTGCTTAAACCGGTTATTCTCCGAGTTTGGTTACAGGCTAGTGGTCATGAATTTGACGAAGTCCGATTTACCTGAAACTTGGTAGGTTCATCAAAAATGATCTAGTGAGGAAAACTTACTGCTATGCATTGAATCATGCTGTTTTTTGGTATTTTGAGGTCGTTTAGATGGGTTTTCAAGCAGTTTACTAAAACAAATTTGTTATAAATATGAAAAATTATTCTTTATATATCAGCTATATTTGTGTTAAATCTGAAACATGATGATTTAACTTGATATGATATATAGCAAAGAATTCAAATCACATGGATTTAATCCTAAATACGCGAAAAATAATTTATTTGAATTTGGTCTAGTTTTGGCGATCGGGAATTTCACGATCTCCGAATGACCTGAAATTCGGTAGGATAATCGAAAACAATTAGTTAAGAAGAACTCACTACGATGTAGTGAATCACATCGTATTTTGACGATTCGAGATCGTTTAGATGAGTTTTTTGGAGGTTTGGCGGATTAAAATGTGATTTACATACGAAAAGTCATTATTTCTATCATTTTATTTATGTCTAATCTGAAACATGATAACACATGTTGATTTGACATGAATTGGTATATGATAAAAAATGTAGTTCATATTTTAAATTCTTAAAAAAATACTTTAAATGGTAATTTTCCAAATTTAGTCGCAATTTTTGGAGATTGTGATTTTAACAATCTCCGATTGATATGAAATTTGGTAGGTTTTCCAGAAACACCCCAGTGAATAATACTCACTATTATGCAATGAAAAATTTTAATTTTAGCGTTTTAAGACTGTTTAAATGGGGTATTGAGCATTTTTTAAATTATGGAACTTAATCCTCAGAGAAAAGTTCGTGGTTGTGATGAAGTGGTAATAAGAATTAACCTCTATGGTCTTTATTTTTTATTTATAGTGAGATAATAAATTTACGCGTTGACATTAAGTCTTTTTCCATATCGAATAGATTTATTATGAACTCACTGGATATAGTTACTACTTATTGATAACCTATATTAGCTCTCTATCTGAGTTTAAGGGTTGAATCAATTTTATAACTAAAATACAATCATGATTAAGTAGTGATAGAGATATATTTCTATGGTCTTCCACTATTAATTTGAAGTGAGTAATAAATTTACTCGTTGACTTTAGGTCTTCCTCTCTATCAGATAAATTTATTGTAAGCTCACTAGGTGAAATACTAGTAATTGATATCATGTACTTACCCTCTATTTGAGTATATATGTTGGATCAATGGAACTAGAGTTATTAATTATGATGTTCACTTGACTTAAATTATAGTATACTCTCCATCTGAGTTAAGTCTATTTTAAATATTGGGTGAATAATCTAGCATTACATATGTATGTTTCATGAGTAGTTCTTTTTTCCATCGAAATTGCTATTCAAGATGCATGACATATATGTGTAGTGTGTTTAAAATTTTCGTACTAAAAGGTTATATACAATTGACTGAAAATAATAGTATACTCTCTACGTAAGTTGGTTCTATTTATTTTTGGATTGTATAATTCTTGCATTATATAATATACTTTGTATGAATGATCTTTTCCCATCGAAATTTATTATTCGAGATGCATCTATGTATATAAATATTGAGTGCAGTCTGAATTTTACTATTCATTGTTTTGACTTATTATGATCTATTTAATATTTTTATCTCAACTCCACAATGACTTTATGTAATTTGTCGTATTATTTGTTAAATTTTTTTTTAGTGATAAGACATTAATTTAAAGGATGCAATATATGTACCTTTTGTTAGAAGGAATTTAATTCCGGTTATGGGCTAAATAAGAGATGGATATTTGTTTTATTTTTCGAATAACTCTTTAGTTATTGAGCTTGATAAACATTTTATCTCTTGTGGTACATGAATGCATGACCTTGTTATTGTATATTAATGTCTCTCCTGAACAGAACAATATTAGTCTACCTCATAAGAGAATATGTTCTTCAAAATTGAGTAAAACTTATCTATGCACTTTTGTCTAATTCATATTAATATGGATAGGATTTCAAGTTGGTCGAAGATGGACCTTAAGGTTCATTGAAAGTAGAGGCACTACCAACTTGTGGATCCTGTTTGGAAGAAAATTTGACTAAAGGATGCTTCCCTTCAAAAGGAAATAAAGCTAGTGATAAGCTAGAATGAATCCCTTATGATTTGTATAGTTAAATAAACATACAGGTAAGAGATAGTTTTAAGTATTTTTATGATGTTCATAAATGATTACTCAAAATATTAATATATTTATTTGATTCACTGTAAGTCTTAATGACTTAAGCAATTCAAGGTTTTAAGACTTGAAACGGAAAAACACCAAGAAAATATATTAAGTTACTGCAATTGGATTGTAGTGGCAAGCACATCTCTAAAGATTTCTTTTGTTACTTATCAGAATAAGGGATTACATCTCAAATTGACTACACCGTAAGCTCCATAATAGAGTGGTGTAGTAGAAAGAAGAAATAAGTCTCTTTTGGACATGGATAGATTAATGACGTATTATTTAGATTTGCCTTATTTAGTTTTGTATTTCCTAGATACTGCAAATTACATTCTGAATTTAGTTCCTTCTAAGTTAGTACCTGAGACATCTATAGAAATGTGGACTGAATGTATGTTTGGTCTGTGGCATGTTCAGATATAGGATTGTCCCGCATATGTACTGAAAGGGAAAACGGATATGTAAGCTGGAACTAAGAATGGATAGGTGCTTGTTTATCGAATATCCAAGAAAACAAATAGAGTTGTTTTTTATTGTCCTAAAGAAAATAAGACAATTGTTAAAACAAATGCATTTTTCTAGATAAGGATTGTTTAATAAAATATGTTCCTAGAAGTAAACTATTTTACAGAAACTGGGCAAAGAAATAAATAGATGTTCAAGAACATCAAAACCACACGTCGGAATTGACATTCCATTTTAAGTAGTGAGAGAACGTTAATAGACATGATATGCCTTTATCGAGTGGGAGTGATGTTTGAACAGTGAACACTATTGTAAGAAGTCACTAATATTTCAACGTTGTAAGGTAATTAAGGTAATCTAGTAGTACTTCGTCGTAGTGGGAGAATGCTAAAGAAAATCATAGTTCGGTGTACACTCTTGGGATAGTTTCGGTAACAGGATCCCTGAAGAGTTTAATACCAAACTAGATAGTTACGGCAACACACTACTGGACAAATATTGCATTAGATATAACTTGGCAAGATTCTTTAACAAAATCTTATTTGGTTAAGACTTTTAATAGTCATGTAAAAGAATGTCTGAGAATGTTGTAGATGCATGGTTATGAGTCTAAGTGGGAGACTATTGGGGCATATTCTATTAACTATGCATTTGGGTATAGTATATTCTAATAATTGTCATGGTTAAAAGTCTAACTAGGAGATTGTTGGGATATATACTATTAACCATGGGTTTGGTTTAGATATAGTATTTATTATGAAACAATTGTTTATTCAATTTTAATAAAGTTTTAAATAGATCATATATTAGTCTGTGTCATTTGCTTATATAGTAGATGATTTAGTGTATAGAGTTTAGCTTATACACGGAAGATTAAATCATCGGTTCTTATAAGTATAAAGTTTGAGTTCACAATCTAATTATGGAATTGGACAAACCATCATGCATGATTGTAGCACAAGATTAAACATAATTTATCTTGATTATGGGAATGGTTTAATTCCAACTTCTTGTCCTAGTAAATTTTGAATGTATTGAACGGACCGAGTAGAGATAAGTATTTTATACTGACTTAATAAAATAAACTCTCTAGCCATTAAATGTACTTATACTCTTAATCTTGATATAATTATTATTAGCCGTGTACATTATTATTTTGATTTATTAAAAGGCAAAATTCTTTCGTGAGTCAATATGCCTGGTAAATTGGATAATAATAATGTACATTAGCGAAATAATAGTTAGTTGATGGTTCATATCTCGGTTTAGAGATTGATGATACACTTGTATGAAAGCTTATAAGTTTTCATGTGTAAACCCGACCGGTGAATTTTATATCCGACACATGAAATAAGTTAAGCGAAAGTCTAAAGGAAATAATCAATAAATTAAATCATCAGTAATTTAATTTAATTGATTAGTATTTGAATCTTAACATGGGGAGTTAAATAAGATTTAGTGGATGAATTTTGAAATTGAATAAGGAGTGCAATTACAAATTTTTAGTGGAATAATTTGTAATTAATTATGGTGGATATTAATTTCGAAAATTATAAATTAATTCCATAATTGGAAGCCTTGTTAATTAAATTATGTGGTCTCTGTTGTGCCTAAATAATATGAAATAAAGGAATCCTTTTTCTGGTGGAAAAGAAAACCCAACATGTTTTGGAAAAGGGTTTTAACCCTGAAAACTTGTGCTATAAATAAATAAGTTTTTCACCTAGTAGAGGAGAGAATAAGGGGCCGAAATTTTTAGTCTTTTTCCTAGAAAATTTTGCACACATGAAATTACTATTTTTCATGTATTATTTAGGTAATACAGTAGAAGACCGTGGAATGATCGGAGATCGTGAATGTGCGGGTGGTGAAGAATTCATCGAATTGCTGTGGAATTGAAAGCTCACGTGATAAAGGAGCTTTGTTCACGCTTCAAGAAGTAATCCGTAAAATTCTATTTGTACTAATTATCTAAATTACATGTGATTTTGATATTGAAATTACTTTCGTTGCTTATTATAATTCATTATAAGCTTCAAGCAAATAAAAAGATAAAGAGTAATTAAACCACTTGCCCTCTGTTGGACCATGACAGGTGCGATGATGAACATTTCAAGCGCGTCGTCAACTTTTTCGGCAATTGCCTAGAAGAAAGAATTTGTGGGAAATCATTCAGACAAATAATAAAATGAATTGACTCACGAACAAAAAGTAGGCAAATAAAATTGATTGAAGTGGAAATCTGTGAAGCTTTTGACATTTCGGAGGAAGATTTATCATCGGATGATGGTGATGACCTTTTGTTTACAGTCGATGGTAGAGATTAACTTCAGTCTTGTTGCTTCCACACCGTTTGAAGTGGATACTTGCGACTATGGGTGTTCATGGTTCGGTCTGAATCGATTTTTTTCTAAAAAAAAATTAAATTATGTAAGTCGGTTTTTCAAATATTAGAACCAAATCAAATCAATTAAGTCGGTTTTTTCTCGATTCGCTTTGTGTCGGTTTTTTGTTTTTTTCGGTTATTTGTCGGTTTTTTTTCTTAAATATAAGACATACACTACCAAACACATATTTCGGCGACCACATTTTAACGTAACACTATCAAATCAATTGTCCTTTGAGAAGTCTATTATTTACCAAGATATATTCAAATATTAGAACCAAACCAAGTAAGTCGGTTTTTCAAATATTAGAACCAAACCAAATCAATTAAGTCGGTTTTTTCTCGATTCGCTTTATGTCGGTTTTTTGTTTTTTTCGGTTATTTGTCAGTTTTTTTCTTAAATATAAGACATACACTACCAAACACATATTTCGGCGACCACATTTTAACGTAACACTATCAAATCAATTGTCCTTTGAGAAATCTATTATTTACCAAGATATATTCATGATAATTGAATCAAATAGTGATGAATAATATAAGAATTCAATTAAAAATATATTTTTTTAACATGAAATAGATTCTTACACTTAATAAAAGAAAACTACCAATCAAACTAGAATAGAAAGGTAAAGAACTGTACTAAAAGCGCAAACGATTAACATTTACTATAAAATTTTTGAAACTTTGTATAAAAGTATACATATATATAAGTGTAATTCTAAATTTAAAACAGCTACTCCTATATTGGGTTTGGTTCGATTTTTTTTATTAAAACTAAAATCAAATCAAATTTAATCGATTTTTAAATTTCAAAATCAAACCAAAAAGTATCGATTTTTTTGACCGATTTAATTTAATTTTCGGTTTGGTTCGATTTTTCGGATTTTTATGAACATCCTCACTAGCGACTGTTAATGAAAATTGATGCGGTGGCTTTGTTTGTAGGCGTTATATATATTTTTTCACAAGTAGCGTCTAGCGTGAGGTATTTAGGTCACTTTGTAAGTATTTTTTTCAATTAAATAAGGTATTTAAGTAACTAAATAAGGTAGTTAGAAGATACTTTTTAATTTAACTTTTGACTTTGGAGGTTTTCACTTTTATAATAATTCATTACTAATGCGAAACTTTTTAATATGCACAATCCTTTAGAATAATTTTTTCCATCTTCTATTTAAATATTATAATTATAGTTTTTTAAAATAAGTAGGGTAATTAGATATTTAAAAGGGTAAAAAAGTAATTTAACTTTTGAGTTAAAGGCTTTTCACTTTTAATATATATATATATATATATATATATATATAACGTCATCTGGTCATGGTCAATGTGCATGTATAAATACATGAAATGCATAAGAAATACGTTAATAAGATTTTCTTGGGACGCCATAAAAAAATTCATATGCCTTTCGGATAAACTTTATCAAATACGTATTTTTCTAAGATCCATGAACAGAAGATATAATAATAATCCATATGGGGAATCAATAATATAGACACCCTAGTATTTCTATGAATAGAGTCATTTATGAAATTTATGTATTTTGCTCGTTTCATTTGTATCATTTGGATCATGTCAAAAAGAAAGAAGGAATAGATTTAACATACTTGAAATAGGAAAAAATTTGTATGATATTCTTGAAAAAAAAGTTGCACCGTACCCTCTTAAAATCGTAAAATTTCACGTTGCTAGTGTGCTAAGAAATCTCGTTGGATTTTGGTTGAAGAATGAAAATCTTTCACTGTTGCAGTGAACTTAATTTGCTGCAGAAGTGGGTAAACATTGGTGATCGTTGGCTGCTAAGAGTGACAGAGAGGGGTTACGTTTGAACTCTTTTAATTCTAATCAAATTCAAGTTTTTCTCACTTTGGATTCTTACATTTCAAGACTTATATTGGCTTTTCATTATGCCAAGTTTGACAATTCGGCCAGTCGTCTCATGAGTTACCGTTCCATTTCCCCCATTTCTGCTTCTAATTGCTTTGTATGATTGTTCTATATGTGATTGGGTTGATTGGTTAGGGTTCGGAAAGGATTTGGTAAGGTTTAGATACTTAGTCTCTTTTAAGAAAAGTTAAGTTGAAAAAGTCAACCGGATGTTGACTTATGTGTTAGAGGGCTCGGATGTGAGTTCCGATAGTTCGGTTAGCTTCGGGAGGTGATTTGGAACTTAGGAGTGTGATCGGAATGGATTTTGGAGGTTCGGAGTAGTTTTAGGCTTGAATTGGTGAAGTTGAGATTTTGGCGATTCCGGTTGGTAGGCGAGATTTTGATATAGGGGTCGGAATGAAATTTTGAGAGTTGCAGTAGTTCCGTTGGGTCATTTGGGATGTGTGTGCAAATTTTCAGGTCATTCGTACGTGATTTGGTTGAATTTTTTTATCAAAAGCGGAATTTAGAAAATTTTAGAAAGTTTGGCTTGAATCCGATGTGTTTTGGGTGATTTGATGTTGTTTGAAGTGATTTGATGATTGAAACAAGTTTGGATAAGGTATTAGGATATGTTTGTGCTTTTGGTTGAGGTCTCGGGGGCCTCGGGGTGATTTCGGATGGTTAACGGAGAAGTTGGATTTTTGTTGCAGCTGCTAAATTTGTTGCTTCTGATATTCGCACCTACGGATTGGGGACCGCAGGTGCGGCACAACACGTGCGGGAGAGAAGCCGCAGAAGCGGATTTTTGAGGATTTGCCAGGAACTGCAGATGCGGTGTGGGACCGCAACTGCGGAGTCGCAGGTGCGGAAGGCTGAGCGCAGAAGCGGCATTGCTCTTTTAAGTGAAGGACTGCAGGAGTGGCAGTTTGGCTGCATATGCGGTACCGCATAAGCGGTTAAAGGATCGCAGCTGCAAAAATCCTTGGCCAGAAGGTATATATTGTCTTCTTCGCGAAATTTTGCTAAGTTCATCATTTTTGAAAACGGGAAAGAGGCTAAGGCATAGGATTTCAAGGGGAATCAAAGGATATCAGTTGGGTAAGTTCCCTAAGCTTATTTATTTGGGTTTAAGGTCATTTTTCCATTGTTTAATCATGTTTTAGTGGAGATTAAGGAAGAAAATTGGGGATTAGGGCTTGAGTTTAAGAGGCCTTTAAATGGGGATTTGGGGGGCCATTTGGACTCCGATTTCAGTGTTCTTGATATGTATAGACTCCTGGGAGGATAAGGATTCTGTTGATATAAAAATTATCAAATTTCTAGATGTGGGTACGGGGGTCGGGTTTTGGTAATTTCGGAATTTATGGCATTTATTGATTGTTTTCACTTGGGCTTCGTTCCCTTGGCATATTTTGACGTCCTCGTTCTAATTTTGTTTAGATTCGACGCGAGTGGAGGCTGATTCGAGGGGAAAAGGCATCGCATAGTAGTATTTTCACCGGTTTGAGGTATGTAACTATTCTAAATCTGAAACTGAGGGTACAAACCCCGGTATTTGACTTGTTTTAATAAATGCAGTGACGCACATGCTAGGTGATGAGCGTGCACCAGTAGGGATTGTGACTTGGTCCGTCCCGTAGCGACTATTAAGTCGCGTATTTGATTTGAAACCTCATGATATTCTGTACTTTAGCTATTTATACTATATTATAGGTTGTATGCCATGTTTGGGGCCTTGTGCCAACCTGTTAAGACCCTTAGGGCCATTTTTACTGCTTTTCCTCACTTTACTTGTTGAAAGCTTATCTTCAGTCATGATTTACCTGTTAAAATGTTTAAAACTGGTTTTATCACTCCATTTCTAATTTTGAGGACTGTTTGGGCTGAGTTCCCTAATTTCTATTGTTGTGCCGAGAGGCTGTGAGGTTAATGGCTAAGAGATGCTGAGAACCTAATAGTGAGGATATTATATGTATATATACATTATGGATCGGGCTGCACGCCGCAACGATACTTATATGGATCGGGTTGCACGCCGTAACGACATATATATTGGATCGGCCTGCACGCCGTAATGATATGTATATTGGATCGAGCTGTGCGCCGCAGCGATATGACGTTTGGGATGTAGGAGCCCCTCCGGGGTCTGCACACCCCCAGTGAGAATAGTCGACAGTAAATTATGGATCGGGCTGCACGCCACAGTGGTTACTATGATTTCTATTATTATGAGATACTAAGGAACCGAGTGCTGAGAGTGAGTACTGAGTGACGAGAGTTGAGTCACGAGTGATTAAGAGGCTGCCCGAGGGGCCATATTCTGAGTGATTCCTTTCCCGAGGGGCCCTGTTATGATGTTTTCACTGATTTCACTCTTCTTTTAAAATAATCATCTATTGAAAAATTGCTAAGTATACAATTTCAAGTATTTAAACTGAAACTGAAGATTTTATGACGAAACTGGTTTTAAACTGTGGAGTTGATCTGTTATTCTGTCGTTTAGTAAATTATATGATTTTTAACTGCTCGTCACTGCTTTCAGACTTTATTTACTTTAGTTACTTACTGAGTTGGCATACTCACGTTACTCCCTGCACCTTGTGTGCAGATCCATGTGCCCGAGTGGCAGAGTAAGAGTTCCCAGCATTGTTAGATTTTGCCGGAGATTGCAAGGTAGATGCATGGTGTCTGCATCCCTGCTTTCTTCCTTTTATCCTTGTTTTCTCGCATTTTAGACTTGTTATGTCTTAGGCAGTTGGCTTTGTATATTTAGAGGCTCTAGACTTCGTGACACCAGATGTTTGGGCTGTGTTGTCTTACGTTTTATTGGTTTCCGCATTATTTTAGCTGTTTTAAACACTTCTTATGAAAACTGGTATTTAAACCTATGTTGGAAAGATGGTTTTATAAAAGATACTCGATGTGATTGATGGTTGGGTTGGCTTGCCTAGTAATGTGATTGGCGCCATCACGACCGGGTATTTGGGGTCGTGACACCAAGTCTTATATTCTTTAATTGCCACATACTGCAATACTTTAAAGAGTCATCACGGATTTTGAGGGGTGCTGACACGTTACCCTTCCATCTTTATCCAAAGTTTCTCAATTAATTTATTTAGGTAATATCCCGCTATCCGGTAATTAATTAATTACCCGCATAATTAAGAATTACCTCAAATTACTTAAAATTATATTTATTTTTAATTTACTTTATATATCTCACTATCATGGTCACATGGTTCCTTTAAGTTATAGAAAGCACAGTATAGCCTGAACGAATTCAAAGGAATCTAAGTTTAGTAGAATTAAGAAGAGATGGAATGTTTCCCTGGTAGTACAATGAGGGTGTAATTGTGTCAGATAAAGAATGATGTTTGGGCCTTCGATTGATTAATGATTTGAAGAGGATTTCATGAATTATACGAGATTAAAATACCCACGTAGGGTTGTAACGACCCGGTCGGTTGGTTTAAGAATTAACGCCCCAATCCCTTATTAATTACTTTCCCCGAGTTTGTTTATGCTATTTTGAGTTGTCGGGAGGATTCGTTTTGTGTTTTGGGATACTTAGTCCCTCTATGAAAGCTTAAACTTTAGAATTTGGACCGTAGTCAGAGCAGTGTAAAGAGAGCCTCGGAATGGAATTCCATTGAATCCGTTACCTCCGTTGGCTGATTTTGGGCTTAGGGATGTGTTCGAATTGTGTTTTGGAGGACCATAGCTTATTTATGCTTGAAATGCCGAAAGTTAAATTTTTAAAGTTTCCAGACCGATAGAGAGATTTTGATATCGGGTTGGAATCCAATTACGAGAGTTGGAGTAGCTCGGTAGTGTTGAATATGACTTGTGTACAAAATTTGGTGTCAATCGGACTTGGTTTGGTTGGTTTTATCATCGAGTGTAGGATTCTTGAGATTTCTAGTTCATAAGGCTTGCATTGGAGAGTGATTTGTGATTTTAGCGTTATTTGATGTGATTCGATGGTTGGAATAAGTTCGTATGATGTTTTAGGATTGGTTGGCATATTTGGTTAAGGTCATGGAGGCCTCGGATGAGTTTCGGGTGCTTAACGGATGTTGAATTGGATTTAGGAAAAATCTGAAGTTGGTTGAACCTGTCATAACCGCACCTGCGTGTGTAGGACCGCAGGTGCGGCACTGCAGAAGCGATATGAGAATCACAGGTGCAGATTAAGGCTCAAATGGAGTTGGTCGCAGATGCGGCCCAAGGACCGCAGAAGCGGACCACATCTGCGAGTTTGTAAGCGCAAGTGCGGATGTTTGGGCTTTAATGAAAGGTCACAAGAGCGGTCTACTTACCATAGAAGTGGGACCGCAGGTGTGGTTCAATGGTTACAGAAGTGGGATCGCTGGTATAAAAGGGGAAAAACGAGGGTTTGAACTAAAAACTTGGAAAAACGATTTGGAGCTCGGTTGAGGGTGATTTCTCGAGGGGTTTTGAAGGATAAACATTAGGTAACATTTTCTATCTTTATTTTGATCCTAGAACTATAATCTATTGTTGTTTCCCTCTTCTAATTAAGGAAATTGGGGGTAAAAGTTTGAAAATGGGAGAAAAGTTCCCCAATTGAAAACCCGAGATTTGAGTGAGATTTTGACGTCGGAATTTGGTGATTTTTGTGCGAGGGTGTTCGTGGGTGATAGCGATGTTCTGAATTTGTAACGTTTATCCAATTCCGAGACGTGGGCCCGGGGGACTTTTTGGGCGATTTTCTTAATTTTGCGTGTTAGCTTCGAATTAATTAGTTAAATTAGTTACTTGAAGTTATATTTATATTTTTGCAATTAATATGAATAGATTTGGTCCATTTGGAGTCGGCTACTCATGGCAAGAATGTGATTTCGAGTTTATTGAGTTGGTTCGAGGTAAATGGCTTATCTAACCTTGTGTGAGGGAACTCCCCTTAGGATTTGGTACTGTTGTTATATGAGTGCCGTGTACGCGAGGTGACGAGTGCGTACACATGCTAATTGTTGAAAACCCCATTTTCATTACGTAAATATCTGTATTTTTCTTGTGACTAAGCAATACTTGTACTTAAAAACTCCTGTTTAGCTTATAAAAAACATGCTTATGTGATTTAATTGTCTTACCTCCTTTAATTGCCTACTTGTACTTTGTACAACATGTTAGAGTAGAATTTCCTGCTTAATTCTAGAATAGAACCGTAAAATCTTCTGAGATTGTTGTGTGTTTATATTTGGGACTACGGGACGATACCCCGTGAGATCCCCCTGCCTGTTTACTTTGGGATTACGGATCGGTAATCCGGTAGATCCCCTTGCACATTTATATTTGGGACTATGAGACAACACCTGGTAGATTCTCCTGTACTGGATATTTACTTTGGGACTACGGATCGGTATTCCAGTAGATTCCCCTGCATATTTACTTTGGGACTACAGATCGGTATTCCGATAGATCCCCCTGCACATTTATGTTTGGGACTACAGGATGATATCCCGGTAGATCCCTTTGTTGTTATTTCTATGTACTGAGTTATATTTTTTCTGTGTCTTTAATTCCTTATCAACTGTTAGTACTTTAATCATACTATTTCATTTCATATTGCTTACATATATATATATACATACATACATACATATATAGATATATACATACATATATATACATACATACATACATATATATACATACATACATACATATATATATATATATATATATATATGTATGTATATAACCAGTAGGGCCCTGATCTTCCTCGTTACTACCCGACCGAGGTTAGGCTTGGCACTTATTGAGTACTGATGTGGTGTACTCATGCCCTTTCCTGCACATGTTTTTCATTTGTAGATCTAGGTTTTTCGGCTCAGCCATACTTTCAGTGAGGCAAGGCGGTCTTCAGAGACTTCGAGGTATATCTGCCGCATCCGCAAATCGAGGAGTCCCTCTCTATTCTCTCTTTTCGTTATAGCCCTTTTGTATTTTCCTTTGATTAGACATTCTGGAGTTAGAACACTATGTAGTATCCATAGCTTGTGATTTCATGAGATTCCGGATTTTAGGAGTTGATTCAGTTTGAGAGAGTATATTTGTTTATGTCGAGCGGCATCTTAAACATTTTATTTATGTTTTATTCGTAGTTTTTGGCTAGTTTTATCTTTCGTTTCTTTTTCCGCAAATTGTTAGGCTTACCTAGTCGTAGAGACTAGGTGCCGTCACGACAGTTCACGGAGGGGAAACTTGGATCGTGACAAGTTGGTATCGGAGCTCTAGGTTCATAGGAGTCATGAATCACAAGTCAGTTTATTAGAGTCTTGCGGATCGGTACAGAGACGTCAGTACTTATCTACGAGAGGCTATGTAACTATTAGAAAATTTCATTTCATTTGACTTCCCTGTCGTGCGAGATTCTTGACATCTCTAATTCTAAACCTTTGTCTTCCATTCTCTCACAGATGGTGAGGCCACGTACTACCAGAGATAAACAGGCACCCTCGTCCCCTACTAAAGCCGTCAGAGGTCATGGCCGGGGTAGAGGTCGAGGACGCACATGTGGTATAGCTAGAGCACTCGCGCGAGCTTCCATCGAGGAGCTACCAGCAGCTCCAATCAGATCCCAGGCACCTGATACGCCTACTACCACCACTTCAGGAGACCTTAGCACAGTTCCTGAGCATGTTTGGTACATTGGTTCAGGCGGGATTGATTAAGGTTGTACAAACCACTTCGCAGATCGAGCGAGGGACCTAGACTCCCGCTGCCCCCACTCCAGAGCAACAAGTTCACATTGGTCAGGTTCCAGATGTCATGGCGACACATCCTATGGTCCTATTTCAGTAGGTGAGAAGGGTCGCTCGCCGGGTAAAGGAGAGGTAGGTCCGGGAGAGAGAGGACAGACGAGGTTAAGAGAGAGAGCACATGGAAGCGAGGAGACCTTGTAGACCAGAGAGATCCACTAGTCCATATTTTGGAGGCAGGGTACAGCATGGTAGAGGTTTTGTAGGTCAGCTAGTTCAGTTTGCGTTTTAGGCTTCGCACAGTGTTTCAGGTGTTCAAGGGTCTCAGAGTACCCGTACCGCACAGTTCCCATAGCCACATTGGCAGCGAGGTTGTTTTGAGTGTGGCAAGACACGCCATGTGGTGAGAGATTGCCCTAGACTAGGGAGGGGTGCACCTCCACGGACTTTTCAGCTACAGCGTGCTCCACATAATTCCCAGGCTATGAGTTCAGCACCAGTTGCTACCCCACCTGCCCAGCCAACTAGAGGTAGAGGTTGAGGAGGTAGAGGTCGCCCTAGAGGGGGAGGCCAGGCCAGATATTTTGCCCTTCCTACCCGTACTGAGGGTGTTGCCTCCGATTCTATCATAACAGGTATTGTCCTAGTCTGTCATAGAGATGCATCGATTTTATTCGATTCAGGTTCCACTTATTCTTATGTGTCCTCTTACTTTGCCCCATATTTGGGCATATCTCGAGATTATTTGAGTTCCCCTGTTTATGTTTCTACTACTGTAGGGGATTCTCTTATTGTGGACCGCGTTTATCGGTCGTGTTTAGTTACTCTTAGTGGTTTTGAGACTAGAGCCGATTTATTATTGCTCAGCATGACAAATTTCGATGTTATCTTGGGCATGGACTAGTTATCGCCCCACTATGCTATTCTTGATTGTCACGCTAAAACCGTGACGCTAGCTATGCCAGGTGTACCGCAAGTAGAGTGGAGGGGTGCTTTAGATCACACTCCCAGTAGAGTTATTTCTTTCTTAAAAGCTCAGCGAATGGTTAAGAAGGGGTATGACGCGTATTTGGACTATGTGAGAGATGTTAGTATTGATACCCCTACAGTTAATTCAGTCCCAGTAGTACGGGACTTCTTTGATGTGTTTTCAGCTAATCTTCTGGGTATGCCACTCGATAGGGATATTGATTTTAGCATTGATCTGTTGCTGGGCACTCAGCTTATTTCTATTTTCTGTATCGTATGGCTCCTCCTGAGTTGAAGGATCAGTTATAGAAATTTCTTGATAATGGTGTTATTCAGCCCAATGTATCACCTTGGGGTGCCCCTGTCTTGTTTGTTAAGAAAAATGATGGTTCTATGCGTATGTGCATTGATTATCGCTAGTTGAACAAAGTTACAGTGAAGAATCGGTATCCTTTGCCTCGTATTGATGATCTGTTTGACTAGTTACAGGGTGAAAGAGTGTTTTCTAAGATTGACTTGCATTCAGGTTACCATTAGTTGAAGATTCGGGAGCCAGATATCCCAAAGACTGCCTTCCAGATTCGGTATGGTCATTACGAGTTCCTTGTTATGTCATTTGCGCTGACCAATCCTCCAGCATCCTTCATGTATTTGATGCATAGTGTATCCCGGCCATATCTTGACTCGTTTTTCATTGTCTTTATTGATGATATTCTTGTATACTCTCGGAGTCAGGAGGATCATGAGTAGCACCTGAGGACAGTGCTTCAGACATTAAGATAAAAAAAGTTAAATGCAAAGTTCTCGAAATGTGAGTTTTGGTTGGATTCCGTGGCATTCATGGGTTATGTGGTTTCGAGTGAGGGTATACAGGTGGATCCGAAGAAAGTAGAAGCAGTGCAGAGTTGGCCCAGACCATCCTCAGCTATAGAGATCCGTAGTTTTCTTAGCTTAGCGGGTTATTCCCGTTGATATGTTGAGGGGTTCTCATCTATTGCAGCACCTATGACCAGGTTGACCTAGAAGGGTGCTCCGTTCCAGTGGACGGAAGTGTAAGGTGAGCTTCCAAAAGCTTAAGACAGCTTTGACTATAGCCCCAGTATTTATATTGCCTACAGGTTCGGGGTCTTATACTGTCTATTGTGATGCCTCGAGGATTGGCCTTGGAGCGGTATTGATGCAGAATGGTAGGGTGATTGCCAACGCGTCCAGACAGTTGAAGGTACATGAGAAGAATTATCTTGTCCATGATCTCGAGTTGGCTGCTATTGTTCACGCATTAAAGATCTAGCATCACTATTTGTACGGTGTTCTTTGTAAGATCTATACTGATCACTGGAGTTTGCAGCATCTGTTCAAGTATAAGGATCTTAATTTGCACTGGAGGAGGTGGTTAGAGTTGCTGAAGGACTATGATATCACTATTTTATATCACCCGGGGCAAGGCCAATGTGGTGGCCGATGCTTTGAGTCACCGAGCAGAGAGTTTGGGGAGTTTGGTTTAATTACTAGTAGCGGAGAGGCCCATGGCGATGGATGTGCAGGCCTTAGCCAGTTGGTTTGTAAGATTGGACCTTTCAGAGCACAGTTGGGTTCTAGCTTATGTGATTTCTCGGTCTTCCTTATTTGATCGTATCAGAGAGCGCCAGTATGATGACCCTCATTTGCTCGTCCTCAAGGATATGGTTCTGCACGGTTATGCCACAGATGTGACTATTAGTGATGACGAGGTATTGAGGATGCATGGTCGGGTATGTGTACCCAATGTTGATGGGCTTTAGGAGTGATTCTAGAGGAGGCCCATAGTTTGCGGTATTCCATCCATTCGGGTACTACGTAGATGTATCAGGATTTGAGACAACACTATTAGTGGAGGCGAATGAAGAAGTATATAGTTGGGTTCGTATCTCGGTGCCTCAATTGTCAGCAGGTAAAGTATAAGCACTAGAGACCGAGTGGGTTGCTTCAACAGATAGAGATTCCGAAGTGGATGTGGGAGCGGATCACCATGGACTTCGTAGTTGGACTCCCACGGACTTTGAGGAAGTTCTATGCCATTTGGGTGATTGTGGATCAACTAACCAAGTCCGTGCACTTCATTCTTATGTGCACTACCTATTTTTAAGAGCGGTTGGTGAAGATTTATATTTGGGAGATTGTTCGTCAGCATAGTATTCTAGTTTCCATCATTTTCAGATAGAGGTACATAGTTCATATCACGGTTCTGGAGGGCCATACAACAGGAGTTGGGAACTCCGATGGAGTTGAGCACAACATTTCACCCCAGACGAACGGATAGTCCGAGCGCACCATTCAGATTGTTGAGGATATGCTCCGTGCGTGTGTGATGGAGTTTAGAGGTTCTTGGAATCAGTTCTTGCCACTAGCAGAGTTTGCCTACAACAACAATTATCAGTCCAGCATTCATATGGCACTGTATGAGGCTTTGTATGGTAGATGGTGTAGATCCCCGATGGGTTGGTTTGAGCCGGGTGAGGCTATATTATTGGGCACAGACATGATTCAGGATGCCTTGGAGAAGGTTAAGATGATTCAAGATAGACTCCATATAGCCTAGTCCAGACAGAAGAGTTACACGGACTGGAAGGTTCGTGATGTTTCCTATATGGTTGGAGAGCGGGTCTTGCTTCGGGTTTCGCCTATGAAGGGTGTTATGAGATTTGGGAAGAAAGGGAAATTGAGTCTGAGGTTTATTGGTCCTTTTGAGATATTGCGACGTCTTGGGGAGATTGCTTATAAGCTTGCCTTACCTCCCAGCTTGGCAGGAGTTCATCCGGTATTTCATGTTTTGATGCTCCAAAAGTATCATGGTGATCCGTCACACGTGTTGGATTTTAGTTTGGTCCATTTGGACGAGGATCTATCTTATTTCATTAGAGATATTGGACAACCAGGTTCGAAAGCTGAGGTTAAGGAACATTGCATCAATGAAGGTTCAGTGGCGAGGTCAGCCGGTCGAGGAGGCGCCATGGGAGACCGAGCAGGATATGTGCACCCATTACCCTCATCTTTTCACTACTTCAGGTATGTCTCTATGCTCGTTTGAGGGTGAATGAATGATTTGAGAGAGGGAGGATGTAATGACCTGGTCGGTTGTTGTAACAATTAATGCCCCGATCCCCTATTAATTGCTTTCCCCAAGTTTGTTTCTGCTATTTTGAGTTATCGGGAGGATTCGTTTTGTGTTTTGGAGTATTTTAGCATACTTAGTCCCTCTATGAGAGCTTAAGCTTTAGAATTTGGACCGTAGTCAGAGCAGTGTGAAGACGGCCTCAGAATGGAATTCCGTCGGTTCCATTAGCTCCATTGGGTGATTTCGGGCTTAGGGACGTGTTCAGATTGTGTTTTGGAGGTCCGTAGCTTATTTAGGCTTGAAATGCCAAAAGTTGAATTTTTGAAGTTTCCGGATCGATAGCAAGATTTTGATATCGGGGTTAGAATCCAATTCTGAGAGTTGGAATAGCTCTGTAGTGTTAAATGTGACTTTTGTGCAAAATTTGGGGTTAATAGGACTTAGTTTGGTTGGTTTTATCATCGGGTGTAGAATTTTCGAGATTTCTAGTTCATAAGGCTTAGATTGGAGAGTGATTTGTGTTTTTAGCATTGTTTGATATGATTCGAGAGTTGGAATAAGTTCGTAAATTGTTTTTGAATTTGTTGGCATGTTTGGTTGAGGTCCTGGGGGCCTCAGGTGAATTTCGGGTGCTTAACGAAAATTGAATTGGACTTAGGAAAAATCTGAAGTTGGTTGAACCTTTCATAAACGCACCTGCGTGTGTAGGACCGCAGATTTGGCACCATAGAAGCGGTACGAGGATCGCAGGTGCGGACTAAGGCTCAAATGGAGTTGGTCGCAGATGCGGCCCAAGGACCGCAGAAGCGGACCGCATCTGCGAGTTTGTAAGCACAGGTGCAGAGGTTTGGTCTTTAATGAAAAGTTGAAGGAGCGGTCTAGTTGCCGCAGAAGCGGGACCGCAGGTGTGGTCCTATGGTCGCAGAAGCGGGATCGCTGGGCAGAAAAAAAAAGAAAAACAAGGGTTTGAACGCAAAACTTGGAAAAATGATTTGGAGCTCGGTTGAGGGAGATTTCTCAAGTGTTTTTTAAGGAGAAACATTGGGTAACGTTTTCTATCTTGATTTTGATCCTCGAACTATAATCTATTATTGTTTCACTCTTCTAATAAAGGAAATTGGGGGTGAAGGTTTGAAAATGGGAGAAAGGTTCCCCAATTGAAAATCCGAGATTTGAGTGAGATTTTGACGTCGGATTTTGGTGATTTTTGTTCGAGGATGTTCGTGGGTGATCAAGGATTCTAAATTTGTAATGTTTATCCAATTCTGAGAAGTGGGTCCGGGGGACATTTTGGGCGATTTTCTTAATTTCGTGTCTTAGCTTCGAATTAATTAGTTAAATTAGTTACTTGAAGTTATATTTACATTTTTTCAATTAATTTGAATAGATTTGAGACATTTGGAGTCGGGTACTCGTGGCAAGAACGTGATTTCGAGTTGATTGAGCTGATTTGAAGTAAGTGGTTTGTCTAACCTTGTGTGGGGAAACTCCCCTTAGGATTTGGTACTGTTGTTATATGAGTGCCGTGTATATGAGGTAACGAGTGTGTACACGTGCTAATTATTGAAAAATCCATTTTCATTATGTTAATATCTGTATTTTTCTTGTGACTAAGCAATAATTGTACTTGAAAACTCCTGTTTAACTTAGGAAAAACATGCTTATGTGATTTAATTGTCTTACCTGCTTTAATTGTTTACTTATACTCTGTGCAGCATGTTAGGGTAGAATTTCCTGGTTAATTCTAGAATAGAACCGTAAATTCTTTTGAGATTGTTATGTGTTTATATTTGGTACTACGGGATGATACCCCGGGAGACCCCCCCTGCCTGTTTACTTTGGGACTACGAATCGGTATTCCGGTAGATCCCCCTACACATTTATATTTGGGACTACGGGACAGCAACCGGTAGATTCCCCTGTAATGGATATTTACTTTGGGACTACGGATCGATATTCCGGTAGATCCCCCTGCATATTTACTTTGGGACTACGGATCGGTAATCCGGTAGATCCCTCTGCACATTTACGTTTGTGACTACGGGACGATATCTCAGTAGATCCCCCTGTCGTTATTTTTGTGTACTGAGTTATATTCTTTCTGTGTCTTTAATTCCTTATCAACTGTTAGTACTTTAATCATACTGTTTCATTTCATATTGCTTACCCATATATATATATATATATATATATATATATATATATATATATATATATATATAAAACCAGTAGTGCCCTGACCTTCCTCGTCACTACCCGACCGAGGTTAGGCTTGGCACTTACTGAGTACCGTTGTGGTGTACTCATGCCCTTTCCTGCACATGTTTTTCATGTGCAGATCCAGATTTTTCGGCTCAGCTATACTTTTAGTGAGGCACGGCGATCTTCAGAGACTTCGAGGTATATCTGTCGCGCCCATATACCGAGGAGTCCCTCTCTATTCTCTCTTTTAGCTATAGCCCTTTCTGTATTTTCCTTTGATTAGACATTCTTGAGTTAGAACGCTATGTAGGTGATTTTATTAGATTCCGGGTTTTGGGAGTTGATTCAGTTTGAGAATGTACATTTGTGTATGCCAAGTGACATCTTAAATGTTTTATTCGCAATTTTTTGCTAGTTTTATCATTCATTTCTTTTTCCACAAATTGTTAGGCTTACTTAGTCGTAGAGACTAGGTGCCGTCACGACAGTTCACGGAGGGTGAACTTGGGTCGAGACAAGGGTAAATCACATTGAGATACTATGAAATACAATTTTGGGATCATGGTATCGCCGCTAGGTTGATCGGTCTAATCACTTCAATTGTTCTACGATGCAACGCATGCCCTAACGGTAATATATTATGTAAGAAGTTTCAAATCATCAATGCAAGGATGTAGATCAACATTGAGGTAAATCAACAATGGATGGATAAAAGTTTTAAGGTACGATATGATATTAGGCCATCAGTCTTAAGATGAACAGTAATGAAGAAGCATTAAAGGACTCAGATTCATATATATAAGATAAGTAACAAGAGTAACTTGGAGTTTGGTAGCAGACCTCAATAGCGATAAATCGAAGTAAGAAATATGGTATAGTATGGCTTTCTTAGATGAAGTAAAGCTAATGACACCCAGAGGGCCAACTTGACATAATTCTATATATGTTCACGAAGTAAAGCCTAGAAATTGGCTAAAAGCTAGAGGAAAGAGAAGGGAATAGTCGCATAGGCTCACATACAAATCCAGAATCGTACCGGCTGCATGAAAGAAGGTAGCAATAGTTACGAGATTGGAAGTATTCCGGCCACAAGTTGTGGCGTGAGAAAGAGGCCTAAAGGGGGGAATGCCCTTGCCTTTGAATTTATTCACAAAACAATTACCTAAATGGAAAGGAGATTATTAAGGTATTCACAAGAGCTATAAGTTATGAAAATTATTAAAGCGTCAGTCAACATTCGTGCACGAATGTTCTAAAGGGGGAATGATGTTACACCCTATGTTTTCGTACATAAAAGTGCGCCATAGCTAAATTAATGGGAGCTCGAAAATGAGATGTTACATTCCGCATTTTAGAATATTAAAGTTTCGTCATAAGTTAATCAATGTATGTTCGGGAATGCAATTATTTTGAGATTATAAGCATTATGATATTTCAAACAAGTGAGGAGTAAATTCATGAAGGAGAGAGGGTAAGCAAATCGAAGAAATGAATTCCATTGAAATTTGGCATTTTGGGATAAAATACGGCCTGAGCTATGGATAAAATGAATTCCGTCAACAACTTGCAAAGTTCGGTATGGTATTTTTGCAATCTTTGTTCCTTGACTTGGAAAGTCCCTGTGACTTGGTTTATTACGAGCTGGGAATCACTACGTAATTTTCACCATTTTGCTCCATACTTGAGTGCTAGTCTTAAACCTGCAATTACAGCTGTTTACCGTGAAAATGGTAATAATAATTAAATTTGTTGATGCGACTCTAAAAATACGTGATCTGTTTTTATGCTAGTTTGTTAAGCAGTTGATGTTGAGCGTATGGGACTCAAAGACGAAATAAAGTTAGGGAGAGAGCTATAACCAAACTATTGGGTCAGCTATTCAGGGCCTCAAGATGGTCGATTTGGGGCCTCGAAGTCGATTTTAGGGCTTGGACTCGAGCTATCGTGGGTGATCGGGGTAGGGGTAACAGTTATGAAATAATCAATGAAATCTCTTTATGGCAAATGATAAGCAATAAGTGATGAACAAATATGAAGACAATAAATGAAATAAAAATATCAAGATAGTTTATGAGAGAACAAAGAGAATGTTCTTCTATATTTTTTATGGAGCGGATGGAGAAACAGAGTTTACAAGAATGGTAGGAATGCCCCTTATATAGGAGGGGAATCTTAGCATAGTACAAAATACATTAACTACTCGGATACGAGGATGGGACAGTTAGATATGATGTCCTGATGGCCTACATTGGGTTTAGAATAGACCGCTAGGCTTTGTCAGTCTTAGCTAAGCGTCTTGGGAACTTCCCACTTTTCTAATGTAGTCGTCGGCCTGCACTACCCCGAAATTGAGCCCCGATAACCCTTGACAGTGAGCCTTGACCTCGGTCTCGAACCTAGAGAAGCATGTTCGCAGGGCACCATAATGACGAGGAAATTGGACACCCCCAATTTTACCGTACACAGATAGTATCCGTGTTTCTTAGAATGAAAGTGATAAGAAATGACCTTGAATTTCTTCCCCCTCCGATGTTCTCGTAACGACGTCAGGCACAAGGCGCCAAGACATGATGCACACGCAGCCCTTAAAGATTTTCGCATGACTATGTCAGTTGGCTGTCTCTTGGCCTTCTTCAATGCGCACATGGGGTTTCTATAAATACTCCCCTTCTTATTTTCTATAACTCATTGTATTCCCAAACTCCCGAAAAGGTTTGTTCTTCCTTTGCTTTCATTTTTTCTTAGGAACGCAACTCTCCTTCTTCCGGAAATTTCTAGAAATGGCGAAAACTCCCGCCTCCGCTTCTTAGGAGGTTGTGGCCTCGTCCTCTTCGCTCCTATCTCAAGGTGAAGTGACGATGCCTCCTCGTGCGAAATAATGATTCCAGGGTATTTCGCGATGGCTTCTGATTTCAGGGCCGAGAGACCTTCTTCGAAGCCGGGGCGCAGTGAGCCCGTGAGTCTCTGGAGGAGGATATTACGACACACAAAATAGGTTTCCTCAGTGTGTACACCTATCCGTTTACTCTAGGGCCGGTGGGGCCATCTTCGCCCTCAATCGACCCCGTGACTATCGCTTCTGCCAACGATGCCAAGTGACTCTTGGCTAGATTCATCCTTCATTCTGGCATATTGTTTACATGATCAGGTACTATGTGAACATGATCGGGGAGATGCCCTTCAGTATTGATGGATATAAAACCCTCGTCTCCTCCGTAGGGGTTTAATCGAACTCCGATACCGAGCCCGAGGTCCCTCTTTGCCTGTGGTGAGGAGCTCGGGAAGGGGGATGGATAAGCTGATTTGTCCGATTTTGGACTTCTGAACTGATCCCGATAGAAAAGATATTGTTCCCTGAGAGGTGGAATGTGGAGCATAAGTAGACATGCTACATTGCCTTCCCTCACTTCTCTCCGTCTAGGTTCTTTCAAGCACTTAACATGTATTATTTTTTGTTACTGCAACCGTACCAATTTATCCAGGAGTGGTTTCAGACCTCCGGAATTGGGTCGGTCATCTGTACTCGATTTACTCGTATGTTGAGCAAGTGTGGAGTGATTTATCCCAGTCCCGGTGGGATGCCAAGGATCATAGTGAGCCTCTACCCTTGTCGTAGTCATCCCTTTCGACTTAAATCACTATTGGCGATGCTCCCATTCCCTGTGCTTACCTCTTGCCTTGTGTGGGTTTGGGGGAAGTCTCCTTGATGAAAGGAGCTTTACGCGGCGGGGAAGTTGCTTTGGTACCCAATGAAGGGAAGAAGAGACAAGGGGATATGTTGGAAGGACCTTCCAAATATAAAAGGATTAAGGCGGAAGAGACTAAGGCCGACGCGGCAGATCTAACCCTGAAAATGTTGGGAAACCCTCGAGTTGAGGGTAAGGAGGAAAAGAGCTTCTCGACAACGCTCGAGAGATGGATAAACTTGGTCGATCCTACGACTATAGAGATGGTGGCTTCCGAACCGGAGATTGATTCTGTTGCGGTCCCACTTTGTGGTAGAGAGACAATTGAGGAGTATCAGGTTCTGCCCCCGAGCTGGTCGGTGGTCAGAGTTCTCCTCGATCTGCGGTGCCTTCGTTTGGTAGTTTTGAGGGGCCTAGTTCAGGGACCCCGAATAGACAAAGGATGGACCTTATTGACCTTCCCAGTGCTGTAGTCGTGGTTGATTCTCCTCAAGGAATGACCCTACCTTTTGAAGGGGTGCAGGATGCCCCGTGTGAAGAATCTCCTGATGTGGGGATGCCTATCAAAGCCAGAGATGTGCCCGAAAGGCTCCCCAACCGTTTCCAAGGGAGTTCATGAGGTCGACGCTTCCCTCATCTTTGGTGAAATAAGCAGGCTTTGCGAGCAGGTAATCTTTGCTTTCCCTGTCTTTTGCTCAGGCCTTGGTAACCCTTTTTTTCTAACTTGTCTTTTTTTGTCACTTTAGGCCAAGGTGCTTTACAATCGGACTTTCACCCGGTATTAGGTCTAGGTGACCCACCTCGACGTGAGAAGGCTCTCCTTAATGAGCAGGTTATCTAGCCCCTATTTGCCTTTATCTGAATGTTTTGCCAGATCCCAGTGTTTTCACATCTCGGATCTGATTTGTGTAGTTTAAGAAGGAATGTACCCAGCTGAGGGAGGATCTTCGGTCCAAAGACTCTGAAGTCTCCGAACTCAAGCGGCGTGAGAGATATATATCTTCAAAGAGGGATGCCCTCCAGGAGAAGGTGATATCAGTTGGGCGTCAGCTTAGTAAGGCGAGGGAGGATAGTGGCAAGTATAGAGGTCTACATTGTGAGCTAGTGACTGCATTATCCAGGATCAAGACTGAAGCTAAGACAGTTATATCTTTGCATGGAGAAGATGGCATTGTGACAAGCGCCCAAGCCGGAAGGGCACCCGAGGGGACTGAGCCGAGGTTGACTCAGGCAACGGATATACATGTGGGAGATATCATTTTGTCTGCTGAGTTCGAGAGAATGGAGACCTTGGAGAATAGAGATGCTCAGGAGCTGAAAAAAGAGAAGGCAGAGCCCCTGGGAGGGAGGAGGCCATCGAAGAGAGTCCGTTGAAGGACCCGTAGTCATCGAGATGCAACCTTTGGCGGAGACACTGAATACCTCCCTTTCGATGGTGGATTAAGATTCTGTTTGGTTCTCTCTTTGTAAGGGTTTTTTCAATACTTGTAAACATCCCCCTAGAGGCTATAAGAATGGTTTTTATTTCTTGTTCCTTCCTTCCTTTTTGCTTTTCAGAAATACTATGTGATGTTCTTTGACTTTTGAACGAGGGTCCCATCATCGGGTTAGACCCCCAGGCTTCACTATCATTGAGACTGGTGACAGTGACTCGTGAACACTGAGTCGGTTACTTCTTAGAGTAATCTAGCATTTGAGCTCTTGTGTTCAGGCATTTTTATTAGGTCGAGGTCAATCTCCGAGTCGGATCTCGACTTGAGATCATCTAACCCTCAAGTTTTTAGGATTTCGAGCTAGCCCTTGGGCTCTTACGCGTTGGGTTGGAGCGACCTTATGTGCGGGTGGCCCTGGGGCTTATTAGGCTGGCGATAATGGCTCTTAAGCTTTGCCCTTATGTATATGTAGTTAACTGTTTTGGGTTTAGTCTCCGAGTCAAGTTTTGACTCGAGATCAATCACTTTCATGTTTTCGAATTTGCATGGGCTGGCGACAATGTCTCTTATGCTTTGTCCTTAGGCATGTATAGTTAACTATTTTGGGTCCGGTCTCCAAATCAGGTTATGACTCGAGCTCATTTTGACCCTCAAGGTTTTAGATTTCAAGCTGGCGATAGTGGCTCTTACGCATTTGGTCGATGCGACCGTTTGGTGTGTGTGGCCCTGAGGCTAATTAGGATGGACCCTTAGTCATGTATAGTTAACTATTTTGGGTCCGGTCTCCGAATTGGGTTACGACTTGAGCTCATTTTGACCCTCAAGTTTTCATATTTAAAGTTGGCGACAATGGCTCTTACGCTTTTGGTCGATGCGACCTTTTGGTGTGTGTGGCTTTATTCTCCTCTTGCTAAGGACTTTTGAAGTAATTTTTGCCTGACTCGTCGTCTGTTTAGGAAGAACCTCGATTTTGAGTAACTTGCGGCGATGTTTGAGCACCTCGAGAGGTTTGGCTTGGAGGCTGAGTAGCTCGAAGCCTGTGTTTGGAGCTAACATAGTCAAAGCCTTTTGCATATGCCGAGGGTAACATGTTTAACCGGTTATTTCTAAGTAGATTCAGAGTAATTGAAGGCATGTGTGGGCTGATGACAGTGGCTCTTACACCTTGTAGCGACAATCGGGCGTCCCCGAGTCACGTTAGTTTGGCTGGTACAGCCGTGTGACCAGAGTCACTTGTGTTTGGCCGGAGCCTTTGAGTCCCGAGTGAAATAGTTTCGGCATTTATATCAAAGGTATGCCTTTTAGGGGTCTTAGGAGTTTGATATATAGCCAAAACTTTGGGATCAGGTCTATGCCTTTAGTGAGGTATTACAAGTTTTACATGCCGTTGAGGTCTTACAGCTTTTTCATGTCGTTGACGCCTTACAGTTTTTACATGTCGTTGAGGTCTTACAAGTTTTACATGCCATTGAGGTCTTACAGGTTGTTCATGTCGTTGAGGCCTTAAAGTTTTTACATGCCATTGAGGTCTTACAGTTCATGCAGTTGAGGTCTTACGAGACTGAGTTTGCCCTCTCAGGGTCTTACGGCCTCGGGTTTTGATAAGTAGATGAAGATGGCGCTTGACGGCAGTCCCCGAGTCGTCGAGGATTTCTTGACTCATGAGCCATTACTTGCAAACTTTATATTGCCTCATCGTGGGCTTACGATTTTTGAGATCCCGGCCCTGAGGTTGCATGTTTTTTGAGATTTTGACATCAGTCTCCGGGTGTTCGTGGCACCTTCAGTTTTGGAGACGTTTTACGATCTTGGTGTTGCCTCGTTGAGGGCTTAAGAGTTTGGAGTTTTGACCTGGGGGTCGTTCAGGTGTCGAATTGTTGATGCTAGTGTCAAAGTGTTCGGGACATTTTTGACAGAGGAGTCCTCTTTGCTGAAACGTCGAGTTTCTTTTAAAGAATAAAGTGTTTTGATGAAAAAGTGTTCTTTTGTTGTTAAAACCTTGGCGGTTATATATGGGCACGGTTCGTTCGACCGTTTGGCCCTGTACATTACTTTCCCCATCGGGGTCCCATTTGGGATGCCTTGGCTTTCCCCGAGTAGATGACCTTCCGGGGAGTGGGGCCCCCAATATTCGAGGTGGATCTAAAAGAAATCTTGAATACTTGTTGAGTCTTCTTCAGGCGTCGTGTGTCCGTTGCCTCGTTAAAAACCTTGCCGGTAAAATCCTCCCAGGGACAAAATCCAGCCGAAGGAATAGAGTGCAATGGATGCTCGAGGATGTTCTCGGAATTTTCCATCGGATGCCCTAGCAATAATATCATTTTAGCATAGATATGTTCCAGTTGCTTGGAAGTTGTTCGCCCTCCATGGTGTCGAGCTTGTAAGACCTTTTGCCGACTACTCCGAGGACGCGGTACGGTCCTTCCCAATTTTGGCCCAACTTTCCTTCATTAGGGTTTCAGGTGACTCCTTAGGACCAAGTCCCTAGTTCCAAAATATCGGAGGTTTGTTCTCCTGTTATAATATCTTTCGATCCTTTGGTTTTGGGCGGCCATTCGGACCAGCGAGGCTTCCCGCCTTTTATCCAACAATTCGAGGGCCGTTGCCATGGCCTCATCGTTCGAGCTCTCAGTGGTGTGTTGGACTCTAGCGTTCGGCTCCCCGACCTCCGCTGGTATCAAAGACTTGACACCGTATACTAGAGAGAAAGATGTTTTCCCTGTGCTCGATTTTGAAGTTGTTCGGTACGCCCACAGCACCTCTGGAAATATTTTTCTCCACTTTCCCTTGGCGCTTTCCAGTTTCTTTTTTATGTTTTGGATGATGGTTTTGTTAGTGGACTCGGCCTAGCCGTTCGCACACGGGTGGTAGGGCGTCAATAGGATCCTCTTGATTTTGTGATCCTCGAGGAATTGTGTTACCTTTCTCCCAATGAATTATTTCCCATTATCACAAGTTATCTCGAAAGGAATCCTAAATCGGCACATGGTGTGGTCCCAGATGAAGCTGATGACTTTTTTTCCCCTTATTTTTTCGAAGGCCTGCGCTTCCACCCATTTGGAGAAATAGTCAGTCATAAATAAAATAAATCTAGCCTTACCTGGTGCCGTAGGTAGGGGTACGATGATGTCCATCCCCCACTTCATGAACGGCCATGGCGATAAGACTGAGTGCAACCATTCACGGGGTTGGTGAATCATCGGGGCAAATTTCTGGCATTTGTCGCACTTCCGGACGAATTCTTTGGTGTCCTTTTTTATGCTATTCTAATAGTAGCCTACTCTGATTACCTTTTGGACCAAGGCATCGGCTCCGAAATGATTTCTGTAGATTTCCTCGTGAATTTTTCGGAGTACATAATTTGTATCCCCCGACCCTAGACATATGGCTAGGGGGCCATCAAAAGTTCTTCTGCATAAAGTCTTGTTTTCATCGAGAGAGAATCGGGCTGCTTTGGTTCGCAGGGCCCTCGATTCCTTTAGGTCCTCGGGCAATTTTTCTACAACAACAACAACAACAACGACCCAGTATAATCCCACAAGTGGGGTCTGGGGAGGGTAATATGTACGCAGACCTTACCCCTACCCCGAAGGGTAGAGAGGCTGTTTCCAGGAGACCCTCGACTCAAAAACGCAATAGGAGATGATATATTAATACCATAAAAATGTGTAATAAAAATAACAACAATATATAAGAGATACGAAATATGAAATACAGGATACGAAATACGAAATACGAAATAGATGGCTGGTATAGTACAACTAGAAGGTAAAGCCCTGCATCAATAGACGACCACTGACATTCCTAGTCTAACTCCTAACTAGATAGTCTCTCTCACTTGTGCTGTAGAAATATTCACACTCTCCCCTAACCTACAACCTTAATGCTCGACCTCCATAATTCCCTATCAAGGGCCATGTCCTCAGTAATCCTAAGTCGCGCCATGTCCTGTCTGATCACCTCTCCCCAATACTTCTTAGGTCTCCCTCTACCTCTCCGCGTGCCCACTACAGCCAGTCGCTCACACCTCCTCACCGGTGCATCAGTGCTCCTCCTCTGAATGTGCCCAAACCATCTGAGTCTTACTTCCCGCATCTTGTCCTCCATGGGGGCCACACCCACCTTCTCTCGAATATCTGCATTCCTAATCTTATCCATCCTTGTATGCCCGCACATCCACCTCAACATCCTCATCTCTGCTACTTTCATCTTCTGGGTGTGTGAGTTCTTTACCGGCCAACATTCAGTTCCATACAACATGGCAGGCCTAACCACTGCTCTATAAAACTTACCTTTTAGTAACGGTGGCACTTTCTTGTCACACAAGACTCCCGACGCTAACCTCCACTTCATCCACCCCACCCCTATACGGTGTGTGACATCCTCGTCAATCTCCCCGATCCCCTGAATAACCGATCCAAGGTACTTGAAACTACCTTTCTTGGGAATGACTTGAGAGTCAAGCCTCACTTCAACTCCCGCTTCCGTCGGCTCAACTCCAAATTTGCACTCGAGGTATTCCGTCTTCGTCCTACTCAACTTGAAACCTTTAGACTCAAGAGCATGTCTCCAAATCTCTAGCCTCTCGTTGACGCCGCCTCTTGTCTCGTCAATTAGAATAATGTCATCAGCAAATAGCATGCACCATGGAACCTCCCCTTGAATATGATGAGTCAGTGCATCCATCACCAGGGCAAATAGGAATGGGCTGAGCGCAGACCCTTGGTGCAATCCCGTAATAACTGGAAAGTGTTCAGAGTCGCCTCCTACTGTCCTAACCCGAGTCTTAGCTCCATCATACATGTCTTTAATCACCCTAATATAGTTACTCGGGACCCCTTTATCCTCTAAGCAGCTCCATAAGACCTTCCTAGGAACCTTATCGTACGCTTTCTCCAGATCAATAAACACCATGTGGAGATCCTTCTTCTTATCTCTGTACTGTTCCACCATCCTCCTAATAAGGTGGATAGCTTCTGTGGTAGATCGTCCCGGCATGAACCCGAACTGGTTGTCTGAAATAGACACCGTCCTTCGCACTCTCCTTTCTACCACTCTCTCCCAAACTTTCATGGTATGACTTAGTAATTTGATGCCCCTATAGTTGTTACAGCTCTGGACATCACTTTTGTTCTTATACAACGGGACCATTGTACTCCACCTCCACTCTTCAGGCATTCTATTAGTCTTGAATATAACACTAAACAATGCAGTAAGTCATTCCAAGCCTGCTTGACCCACACACCTCCACAGTTCAACCGGAATCTCGTCTGGTCCGGTAGCTCTGCCCCTTCTCATATTACGCATTGCCTCCATGACTTCATCGATCTCAATGTCCCTACAATTACTTACTTCATGGTGACTGTCGGCATTTCTCGGGCAATTTTTCTGTCTTTCAAATAATCAATGTATTTATTTCTCTAGTCCCATGTTAGACTGGTGGAATTAATCTCTGCATGACCTTCCTCGATTACTGATTTGGATAATTGGAAGACAGCCCCAGGGAGTAGGTCGTCTTCCTCAACAGATGATTCCAGGTTTGCGAGGGCATCGGCCTCGCTGTTCTACTCTCAAGGTACATGGACCAATGTCCATTCTTTGAAGCGACGTAATGCGACTTGGAGTTTGTCCAAATATCTCTGCATCCTTTCCTCTCGGACCTCATAGCTCCCATTCACCTGGCTCACTACTAGGAGTGAATCGCATTTTGCTTCGATCGTCTAGTCTCCCAAGCTTTTGGCCAGTTTAAACCTGCAATCATAGCATCTTACTCGACCTCATTGTTAGTCAATTTTGAAGTTTTTATGGATTGCCTTATCATGCCGCCCGTAGGTGGCTTTAGGACTATACCTAGTCCGGAACCTCTTGCGTTTGTGGCACCGTCAGTGAACAGGGTCCATACCCCAGAAGACGTGCCTAATTTCAGTAAAAGTTCCTTTTCTACCTCGGGCACGAGGGAGGGTAAGAAGTCGGCAATGAAGTCTTCCAGAATCTGGGACGTGATGGATGTTCGAGGTTGATACTCGATATCATACCCCCCGAGCTCGATGGCCCATTTGGCCAATCGACCCGATAGTTCGGGTTTGTGCAATATGCTCCGGAGGGGGTATGTCGTTAGAACACAAATGTGATGGCATTCGAAATATGGTTTCAATATTTGCGATGCACTTATTAACGCGAGAGCCAATTTTTCGAGGTGAGGATACCTAGTTTCAGCATCCTCCAAGGTCCAGCTTACGTAATAAACAGGGAATTGCCTACCTTGCTCTTCTTGAACTAGCATGCCGCTTACAACTATCTTGGATACGGCCAGGTATAGATATAGTGTTTCATCCACTTTTGGTGTGTGGAGCAGAGGTGGGCTAGTCAGATATCGCTTCAGCTCTTCTAATGAACGTTGGCACTCTGAAGTCCATTCGAAGTTGTTTTTTCTTTTAAGGAGAAGAAATGATGGCTCATGCCGGATGGCCTGGATATGAATCTGACCAGAGCCGTTATTCGACCTGTTAGCCGTTGCACGGCCTTTACATTGTTTACCACCGTGATTTCTTCGATGGCCTTGATTTTATCAGGGTTAATCTCGATCCCCCTGTTTGATACCATGAAGCCTAGGAATTTGCCTGAACCTACTCTGAAGGCACATTTCTCGGGGTTGAGCTTCATGTTGTAATTTCTAAGGATGCCGAATGTTTCCTGCAAATTAGTTAAATGGTCCTCTACGCGCAGGGACATAACTAGCATGTCATCAATATAAACTTCCATGGATTTGCCTATTTGACTCTCAAATATTTTATTAACTAAACGCTTGTATGTAGCCCCTGCATTTTTTAGTCCGAAAGGCATTACATTGTAATAGTAGGTACCATACTTTGTGATGAATGAGGGCTTCTCCCTGTCTTCGGGGTTCATCTGAATTTGATTGTACCCCAAATAGGCATCGAGAAAGGTGAGGGTCTTGTGGTCAGCCGTAGCATCGATCAGACGATCGATGTTAGGCAGCGGGAATGAATCCTTGAGGCACGCCTTATTTAAGTCTTTATAGTCTACACACATTCTTTACTTATTTCTCTTTTTGGGTACTACTACCACGTTGGCCAACCACTCAAGGTACTTTACCTCCCTAATGGACCCTATTTTAATAAGTTTCGTTACCTCATCCTTGATGAATGTGTGTTTTATCTCGGACTGGGGTCTTCTTTTTTGCTTCACCGGTTTAAACCTAAGGTCGACACTCAGTCGGTGGGAGGCTATTTCTAACGGGATACCTGTCATGTCTAAGTGGGACCAGGCGAAACAGTCGACATTATCGATAAGAAATTGAATAAAAAATTTCCTGAGTTTAGGGGTTAATCTCGTTCCCAGATATACCTTACGATTGGGGAGGTGCTCGATCAAAATAGCTTGCTCCAGATCTTCGATTGTCGATTTTGTTACATCCGACTCTTCGGGGGAAACGAAGGTTCGAGGAGCAAGGAAATCTTCTTCGTCATCCTCAGGGGCCTGTATGTTCTCAAACACGTCCGAGGTCAGGGGCACGGGGGTCGACTCCCCCTGGTAAACCATGAACATTTCTTTTGCTGCACGCTGTTCTCCGTATATGGTCGTTATGCCATCCTTTGTCGGAAATTTAATCATCTGGTGCAGGTTTGACGGTATTGCCCTCATGTTGTGTATCCACGGCCTGCCAAGCAATAAATTATATCTTATGTCTCCATTGATGACTTGAAGCTTTATGTTCTGAACCGTGCCGAACATGTCGACTAGGAGGGTGATTTCTCCCTTTGTTACTTTGTCGGTCATGTTGAAGCCGTGGAGGACCCGAGAGGCGGGTATGATTTGGTCGAGTAACCCGAGCTGCTCTACTACCCCTGACCTGATCACGTTGGCTGAGCTACCTGGATCCACGAGCACACGTTTAACTCTAATGTTGTTTAAAAGAAACGAGATTACCAGCGCGTCGTTCTGTAGTTCTGTCAAGGTCTCGAGATATTCTTCGTTGAACGCGAGGGTGTCTTCAGCCACACGGTTTTGGATTGGCCCTTCTGTTGCGGCGAATATTTTTGTCCGCTTGATCATGGACCCTTAAGGAATGTCGGCCCCTCCAATAATCATATGAAAGACGTGCTAAGGGATCTCTTTTTGTGCCCAGACTGGAACAACCACAACACTTTCTCCTCGGTCTCCCAGGTAGTTGTTTCACCTCTATCTGATGAGTTAGGCATTTCAACCTGAAATTTGAAGATCTTGGACAAGAACATGTGTGAAATATAACTTACTTTGTGTGACGAAACCAGCAAGAAAATAATCACTATTATTTTTAGCCCCACAGTGGGCGCCAACTATTTACCGTTAAAATGGTAATAACAATTAAATTTGTTGATGTGACTCTAAAAATACATGATTTATTTTTATGCTAGTTTGTTAAGCAGTTGATGTTGAGCGTATGGGACTCAGAGATGAAATAAAGTTAGGGAGAGAGCTATAACCAAACCGTTGGGTCAGCTATTCAGGGCCTCGAGACGGTCAATTTGGGGCCTCGAAGTCGATTCCAGGGCTCGGATTTGAGCTATCGTGGGTGATCGAGGTAGGGCTAACAGTTATGAAATCATCAATGAAGGCTCTTTATAGCCAATGACAAGCAATAAGTGATGAACAAATATAAAGACAATAAATGAAAATAATAATATCAAGAGAGTGTATGAGAGAGCAAAGAGAATGTTCTTCTATATTTCTTATGGAGCAGATGGAGCAAAAGAGTTTACAAGAATGGTAGGAATTCCCCTTATATAGGAGGGGAATCTTAACATAGTACAAAATACATTAACTACTCGGATGTGGGGATAGGACAGCTAGATATGATGTCCTGGCGCCCTACATTGTGTTTAGAATAGCCCGCTAGGCTCTATCAGTCCTAGCCAAGCGTCTTGGGAACTTCCATCTTTTCTAATGTAGCCGTTGGGCTGCACTGCCCTGAGATCGGGCCCCGATGACCCTTGACAGTGAGCCTTGAACTTGGTCTCAAACCTCGAGAAGCACGTTCATAGGGTACCATAATGACGAGGAAGTTGGACACCCCCGATATTACCGTACACAACGGCCACATACTCGACCTTATTGTTAGTCATATCCGAGCACCATATAGATTGGCGAATCACTTCACCTATTAGGACTTTGGGCACGAGTCCAACTCTGGACCCTGACGCGTTGGATGCACTATCGGTGTATAGGACCCAGAGGTCTTGTGTTTTGAGTGAAATTTGGATGGCTTCCCTTTCGACTTCAAGCATTATTTTTGCGCTGAAGTCGGCGACAATGTTAGCAAGCACTTGCGACTTTATCACCGTTCGCGGTTGGTATGTGATATTGCGCTTACTTAGCTCGATGGCCCATTTGTCCAACCTTCTCGATATATCGGGTTTATGTAAAATGTTTCTTAGGGGAAAAATTGTGACGACTTAGATGAGGTGACATTGGAAATATGGTCTAAGCTTTCGTGAAGCTACGACTAAGGCTAATGCCAATTTTTTTTAGGTATGGGTACCTCGTCTCGGCATCGACGAGTTTTTTGCTAATGTAATAGGTGGGAAATTGTGTACCTTTGTTTTCTCAAATTAAGATTGTGCGTACCGCTACCTCGGATAAGGCTAGATAAACGAGGAGACGCTCTCCCGCCTCAGGTTTTGAAAGCAAAGGCGGTGATGATAGGTATGCCTTTAGCTCTCGCAGAGCTTGGACGCACTCGGAAGTCCATTCGAGGCCGTTGTCTTTCTCGAGTATTCCAAAGAATTTATGGCACCTCTCCGATGACTGCAAGATAAACCTTGATAAGGTGGAGATGCGATCAGTCAACCTTTGGACCTGTATTTTGGTGGTCAAGAGTTCCGGTATCCCCTCAATGGCTTTGACTTGGTCTGGGTTGACCCCAATCCCTTGTTGTGATACTATAAAATCTAGGAACTTTCCCAAGGCTACACCGAACACTCATTTCTCCGGGTTCAGCTTTATTCTGTACGGTCTGAGTATGTCAAATGTTTCTTTAAGATGATCGATGTGATCTTCTCCCCTTTTTTACTTGACCAGAATGTCGTCTATATATACTTCCATTATTTTACCGAGCTGATCTTTGAACATCTTTGTTACCAACCTTTGATAAGTAGCCCTTGCGTTCTTTAGTCCAAAAGGCATGAACCTGTAAGAATACGTTCCTTGGTAGGTGATGAACGTGGTTTTTTCCTGATCTTCCTCTTCCATGAGGATCTAATTATAGCCTGAGTAAGTGTCCAGGAAACTTAGCAGTTCATGCCCAGCCGTTGCATCGATGAGTTGATCGATATGAGGCAACGAGAATGAATCCTTTGGATATGCTTTGTTCAATTCTGTGAAATCCACACACATCCTCCATTTCCCATTCTTCTTTTTAACCATTAATACGTTGGCGACCCACTTTGTGTACTTCGACTCCCTGATGGAATCACTTTCTAATAGTTTTTCCACCTCCTCGTGCACTACGTCATTAATTGCGGAGTTGAATTACGCCTAACATGTCTTATTGGGGGTGGAATGGGTCGACATTTTATTTGTGCATATCGATTTCCTTTGGGATGCCAGGCATATTTGCATGGTTGAAAGCGAACAAATCTACGTTAGTTATTAAGAATTAACTAAATTTACATGTTTCTTGGAGTTTGCAACCGATATTCACCTTATTGCTATGGTTGTTGAGGTCCAATTTAATGGGTCGAGGTCTTCTATGGTCGATCCTGCAGCTTCGACCATGTAGGGGTCTTTGATATTGTCCCCGGGCTCATCGCGCTTCGACCTCGACCCTGCTAATTTTTATGCCTCTTTTCTTTATCCTTTCTTTGTTGGGTGGCCGTTCTATCTAAGGCAATGTGGTAGCATTACCGGGATGTATGATGTTCTCCTCGTATACTGAATATTTCCCATGGAGTTGGGAATTTGATGACTTGGTATAAGCTGGAGGGTTCAACCTTCATATGGTGTATCCACGGTCGCCCCACTATGGCATTGTATGCGATGGACTGGTCTATGATGTGGAACGTTGTCTCCATAGTTATGCTGCCGGCCAAAACGGAAAGTGTAATTTTGCCGGATGTCCATTCAACTGCATTATTATAACTAGTTAGCATGTACAGATCGGCACTATCTTATCTTCGATTCTCATTTGGGTAAGTACTCGGGCATGGATAGTGCACGCACCGCTCCCGTCATCTACCATAATGCATTTAACATCGGTATCTAAAATACGTAAAGTAACAACGAGGGCATCATTATGAGGAAAGGTCAAACCGTCGGTATCCGACTTGTCGAATATGATACTTTCTTTGAGTTTGTCGTATCGTTCACGGGTGATAGATCGCTTGAGTTTGTGGGTAATGGTGAACTTCACGCTGTTGATGGAGATGTCATCGCCACCACCCATGATCATGTTGATGGTACGAGCTGGTGAGGGTGGCTTTGGCGGTCCATGGTGTTCGCGTCCTCTAGCAAAATTGGTTCTTCCCCTATCACTTAGAGTTCTTTAAGGTGCCCTTGTCGTAACATGTTTACGACTTTCTGCCTTTGGGCGATGCAATCTTCAGTTTTGTGCCCTCATTCCTGGTGGAACTTGCAGAGGGCGTCGGACTTTCTGGTGTTCGGGTCCAACCTCATCTTCGGTGGCCACTTTACTTTTGGTCCGAGCTTCTTCAGAGCGTAGACTATCTCTGTAAGTGACACACTAAAATTGTGAGTAGATAATAATGGTGGCATACCTCTTTTGATCTGATGAGTTCCTGTCCTTGGTCTGGACTAGCCTTCATCGTAGTGGGGGAGGGCGCGGTGGCCGTTCTGACATATGGATGATGTCGTTCCCAGTTAGATCGTAAAATTGCATGATCTCTTCTAGCGTTGTCTCTTCAATCTTTTCTGGATTTGACTTGTGAGTTGGTCCATTGAGGTCGTCCTCATCTGGTCATACCTCGGCACAATAAGCATTGTGGATTTTGTCCCAAGTGGTTGGTGATACTTCATCAACCAATTCAATAGTTTCCTAGTTGCTCTTGAACCATCTTTACCTAGCCCGTTCTGGAAGGCTATGACAACCATCCCTTCGGATACGTTTGGCAGAGTCATCCTTACTCGGTTGAACTAGGAAAGGATGTCCCTCAGTCCCTCTTCCGGGGTCTATTTAATAGCAAATATGTTATTCACCCTTACCTCGGCCTTCTTGGCTCCAGCATGGGCCGTTACGAACCTATCAGCCATTTCTTTGGAAGTTTCTATGGAGCGTGTTGGTAGCTGTGAATACCATGTTAATGCCTATTCTATGAGGGTTTCACCAAACTTCTTCAGCAAACGGAAGATACTTGTTCTTTGGTGATATCATTGCCTTTCCCGGCGGTGACATAATGAGTCACATGATCTTCAGGGTAGGTCGTGCTGTCATATATCCTGAGGTAGGGTGGCATTTTGAAGGTATTTAGTATGGTATGTAGGGCTGCATCGTCACTTTACGGCTGCTCGATGAACTGGCCAGCGTCCCTCTTCGGTTACAGCTTAGGAGCGCTCGATATTTTATTGACCCTTTCTTAGTGTTCTTTCATTTGATCTCGGAGCGCCTTGTTTCCATTCTCCATTTCTTCCATCCTTTTTAGAATGGCTGCAAGGGCGTTGTCAACTGCACTATCAATGACATTGTGAGTAACACCTGTCATTGGAGGAAAGGTTTGGTTGCATTGCTCATCTATTTGTTGTATCGTGCAAGTCCTTGCAGTTTCTGCAGTCATGCCTGGAGCAGGCTTGTTAAGGGTGCTTGTTAGTGTGTCAGTTAGCCACGCTTCGAGGAGTTTTTTTTACAGTTGGAGGCATCACTTCCTCTATATATGTGGAGGCTCCTTTACCATGGGATTTTGTTATGCTGCAGTGTAGGGGCAGTGACCCATCTCGCCTAGGGGACGCACTGGGTGTCGAATCCTCACCTGTCGTTTCACAGCTTTCGTTGATGATATTCATGAGGTTGGTTGGGAAGTCACTTGTTATTCTCATCCTTTCTTCTCGGTTACCTGCCATGTAGGGTTTATATACATAAAGAAAGGAGATCTTGGGCTTGTTGACATTAGTGACCTGTATTAGTTGTAGATCTAGAGGAAACTAAAATTTAACTAAGAAATCCTAACAGACTGCGCCAAATTGTTTGACCAAAAAATATATATCTTGGTTCAAATAATTAAATTTATGTAAATAAGGGTTAATCTCAGCTAACAATAATATCCATAGGTAGAGTTTTTAAAGAAGCAATAAATGTTGCGTAGGTCTGACCGAGTAACAGTAATAACATGCAATAAATACCCTATAAATCAGAAGTAATAATGTAGCATTTAATAATAATGAATAACAATAAATGACATTCAAGTAAATATGAGGAATGATTCACCTAATAAATGATGGAATAAGTGGATCTTTCTCCTGACAATGAGTGATAGACAAAATCCTTAAATATTCGAGTTATTCTCGGATCTGATGAAAAAGTATGGACAACAATCTCAGTGAAACGGTGATATTTGTATCTTAACAAGTGAGAGCCGAATCTCTTAGTCAAAATGTCTTCTTTACAAAAATGAATATTACCTGCCCCTATCATTGTCTCTTTTTCTATTTATATGGGACATATTCCTAAGAAACTCTAATAGTACAAGTACAGAGAATATCTACTAGAATATTCTCTTTAATATCCTATCTTGAAACTAGTCGTTACTGCTCTATCAATGGTACTCGACCTCGACCCTTCTTGACATCTCGACTACGCTCGTGAACTTTTTGATCACAGACTTTGCTACTTCTTGGGCCATCTCGTCCAAAGATGACTTGAGAACTCTTTCCTTAGTATTATCTTGGCATAATTTTATCATTTTAATTTCCATAACTTATCAAGGGAAAATAGGTAAGGAGTGAAAAAAAATAAGTAAGACATAATTCTCGTACATAAAACCTATAACAAGTTAATTGTAAGTGTATAACAATAAAAAACCAGTATAATCCCACAACTCGGGATTGGGGAGGGTAAATAATACGCAAACTTTACCCCTACAATGGATATAGAGAGGCTATTTTGAGTAGACCCTCGACACGAGAAAAAATGAGAAAAGATATAAAATAAGCAAATGTCCGAAAACCCGCACAACTACCTATTAACATACAACATTAATCCTCGACCTTCACACCTTCCTATTAAGGGTCATGTCTTCGGTTAGCTGAAGCAAAGTCATATCTTGCATAATCAACTATCTCCAATACTTTTTTGGCCTATCTCTATCTCTTCTAAGACCCACTAAGTATAATCTCTCACACCTCTTTGCCGGGGCTAAAATTGTACCGATAGTGTAAAAAAATTATTTTGTGCATATAATTAACTTAAATCCTATTGAAAGAATTTAAGTTCTAGATTCTAATAATATAAAAAATTAAATATTTACACAGTCCGATAATTTAGAAGATAATTACGAATAACCTTATTTAATAACATTGACGGGTTTATAATAGGGTGTTATCTTATGTAAGTTCGTTATTGTGTATACCATGTTACAATTTGTAACTTAATTTTCATGGCTTTAATATAAAATTTGTAAGTGTATGTGTAGAATGGCCACTCATTTCCCTAATAATCTATATAGATTGTGTTTGATAAGACGTTTAAGACTTTGGGTCGATCATTGATGACAAAACTAAGTAAAAATTGCATGGGGTGCCTATTTGGTCGCTCCCATTTAACCTACATTTATTTTTTTTCTTAAAATTTTTAACTTGTACCCACTTTTAAAACAATTTCAGCTCTCTTTCTCCTCCCCCTTCTCCTCCTTCATTTTCTTTTTTCTTCTTCTACAACGATAACTTCAACATTGCTCTCTTTGATTAATGAAGCTAAAGCAAATATACTGAGGACTTCCATTTGGATTATTATAACATTACAACCCAGTTTCCTCATTGTCTAGAAACACAACTCCGTCATCTATTACTGAAAATTTACTTGATACCGTGAATGTTTCTGCGCAAGGAACTCAGCCTTTAACAGTAAGTTTCAAATTCATTCTTTCCTATGCACATGGAGTTTGTTCTTCTTTTTCTTTTCTCTTTTGAGTTTTTAGCAATGAAACGTAGCTCTTGATATATTTAAAACATGAAAGTTAACAGAGTACACAGTAGATGGAACTGAACGATGGATCCGATTACATAAAATCAAATAACAGTAAACTAAAGTTGGGTGAGTTATCAAAAACTAGAACATCTTGATAGTGGGATTCCCCAGTTACAATACGAAAACTTCAGCTCCACAAAAACTTTAGCTCTAGAGTTGAAGTTTCCTAGTTACAACACAAAAACTTCAGCTCTAGAGCTGAAGTTCGCCAGTTACAAAACAAAAACTTCAGCTCTAGAGCTGAACTTCAGGCCCGGCTACTAGAATGTTGAAGTTTTGCGTGATTGCCTTTGTTACTTCAGCCCCGTGTGCTGAAGTTATGCGAAAAAACGAATACGCTTGCAAATTTTTTTGCAAAGCGGACACAAATTAAAATGTGACACAAAAAACGGGTATAAATGCAAATGCCCCAAAACTAAAACAAAAATATTAATCAAAATATATTGTCTCCTACTGCCCTAATGCAAACACAAACCAAGTCTAGCCATATATGACTTCAGAATCCGTAAAGGCTTAGCCATATATGCAATAATGCAAATTAGGCAAGTTAGGAGAAAATGTTAGGTTGCGTCCTTATCAAATATTTATAGTTGTTCTTTTGGTTGAGGACCTTTTACTTAAATAAGTTTCTTTCGGATTGGTAATAATTACGTAAGATAAAACAATAATTTCACGAGGAAAATACTTGCGATTTGAAACTTAAACATATGAGTCACTTTCCTTGTCAATTTCCTCAAATCATTTGTATAGGGATCGATACTTGTCTCATCGGAAGTTTTCTCCACCATCCCGATTGGAATTCGAATTGCACCGTACTAATTGCAACTTCACTCTACATCTTTTATATCTTGTTTAATCAAGCTTCTAAAATCAGCTTATTTTGAAAAGTACTTTTTTTATCTTTTTAAATAGTATTTTTGGTGAGAATCAGTTTGTATTTAACAAATTAATTTAAAAAGTACTTTTCAGCAACAATTACTGTTTGGTAAGCTTCTAAAAAATGCTTCTAAGTGTATTTTTTTCAAAACTACTTTTCAAAAAAGTACTTCTAGGGAGAAGCTACTTTTTCTGCTTCTAAAAATTATTTTTGCTTCTACTCAAAATTATTTTTTTCTTGTGAAAGCTTGGTCAAAAACTTCAACTTTAATTTTTTTTAATTGTAAAAAGAAAGTTTTTTTTGTCACGGAGAAGCTTGGCCAAACATATGACTAGACACAAAATATCAGTTATCTCAACAAAAGTTTTTCTTTTTATATCTTGTTTCCCACTATTTCTGAGTTAGCCCCATCTCAAAGAATAAATGGAAAAAAGAAACAAAAACTAAATGATGTTGCATGTTGTTTACCCTCAAAATCAGATAATAATTAAATTTGTATTTGGTATTAGGGATACATGGATTAAATTGACACAAAGCGATAAATTAAATTACAATTGAAATAAAGTATGATAAAGTAAATTCAAACCACACGAATTGAACAGTTACAACCTTGGGAGGCGAGCCACCCTTGAACCAATGCAGTTCGATCAGTGTCAAAACACAGTTGAAAAACAACTTTTAAGAGAAAATAACAGTACATTGTTTTTGAATGATTGTTACCATGTCTTTACAAGTAATCAAACTCCCTTTATATAGCAGGGGAGTCCTATTTTATGTACAATTCTATAAAAGGTAAAAATCTCCTGATTCGATAATCTGCCAATTCCTTATTGATACGTGCCGAGATTTCCGTCGTAATACCCAACGGGTCACGGATATTTCTTCCTTCTATTATTTCGGTCTTCTGTTGGTTATACCGATCATGTTTCCTCGAGCTCGTTCGTGGTCAGGGTCGATTCCGAAATTATGGACTCAATGTTCTCAAGGACAGGCATTCTGACCTAGTGTTCTGGTTTGATGGAACTCGGGGCCGATCTCCAATCCCTCAGGATCCGATCCCGATCTGTCATGTAATAGAAGAGCCCGATTTCGAATGTATACAGATAATACCCTCGTTTTTTCAGAGAGTAAACATTAGGAAACGATATGAGCTTCCGATTCTCAACTTGATGCTCTGCATCAGAAACGACGAAATGAACGAAACGTCTTGTCAGTCACGTCTTAATATCATTAAATGCTTGTCAGTTGCTAGTCGACCACTCCTGGATTTGAACCGTCATTTGAAAGCTATAAATACCCCCTTCTTCAATTATTCAAACTTTACATCTAAAACTTCTCTACTTTTGTTCCTTAGAAATCTCTATATTTTCTTGCACTTGTATCCTGGTTTCTTGAGATCTTTGTAAGAACTTTCGCTCGTCTTCATTTCAAAACATCAAGTGTATCTTTTTAACTTTCTTTTTTCCCATATCTTTCCCTCCATTTAAGAAGAAATGGCAAAAACTTCGGAAACAATTCCCCAAAAAGAAACTCTTTCTACATCGCGGTCGGTCGGTGAGGAACCAACAGCGAAACCTCCTCTGAGCACGTTCATTCCTGGTGAGTGCTCGGTAACCACCAATTTTAAGGTTGAAAAATATTCACCCGAACCGGGCCGGTGTGAGAAGATCTCGAGGTACATCTGCTCGATCACCGAAGAAATTCTCCCCATGGTCAAAAAGGATTGCAACTAGATCGACAAAGACGTGGTGGTTCCCGGGCCCCATGAACATATCACTACCCACATCAAGGGATACTTAAGTGTTTACACTTATCCCTTTACGTTGGGTCCGTTGGACCTAGTAATCATCGATTTCTGCAAAAGGTACTAGGTGTGCCTTGGCCAGATTCACCCTTCATTCTATAGGATCATCATCCTTCTCCAGTTCTTCATGAGAAAGATTGACGGATGCTCGATCACCATTGACCACCTTATGCGCCTATACAGTCCCCGACTCTTTTAGGGGGAACTGATCAAACTCGTGCACCGGGCTAGTAGAGCCCCATTCTCGAGAATTGATAAAGATTGAGATCGAGGTTTGCTAGACCGTCTTGCCAAGTGAGGACCTCGGACCTGATCCTAGTAGAGTGCATGTCGTTCCCCGAGAAGTCGAACACGAAACGCAAGTAAAATATCTTTTTTCCAAAATTTTATTTTACTCTCATTTCCTTCTTTCTTATCGGTGCTTGGTGGTGGTGCAGTTGTTTCTCAGGTCCCAAATGCAACCCCTCGACTCAAGGGGTAGGTTGAGGGCATTGTGTCACAAAAACCTTATTTTGAGCGCGCATGGAGCGAACTTTTGAAGGACCATGGGCGGCTTATTCTCATGGTGAGATTCCTTTCCTAAGTGAGTAATACTTGGATCCTTTTTTTTGTTGATAGGTTCTTATCTGTTCTGTTTCCCTTTGCAGGTTTATCCAAGGACGTCATGATGAGGCCTCCATCCAGTGACGAGGATTGCCCTGCCGATTCCCCTTTTCCGAGACAGGGTGATGAAAAGAAGAGAAAAAGGGCTCCGATTTCTCCAAGCTCAGAGAAGAAGAAAACAAAAAGAAAGCTAGTGCGCAAGCCTACAGAAAATACTAGCGCTCGAATGCCCTCACCGGACTCACTCCACTAGTTGAGAGACGTGTCAGAAGAAGAAGAAGAAGAAGAAGAAGAAGAAGAAGAAGAAGAAGAAGAAGAAGAAGAAGAAGAAGAAGAAGCCTCTGAACTGGTAGCCCACGTGCGGTCGCAGTTCGAGGGACAAAGAGCCTTTGAACCAGAGAGAGGAGAGGCCGATCTGCCTCAAACCTGGGAGGCTGTTGAGGAGCCTATGGTCGGGGCTTCCAAACCAAATAGGGACAAGGCCATTTTGGCTCAAGTTAGGGAGGTCGATGAGAAAGCCGTGGCTGGTGCTTCTCGGGCGGTTGGAAATGCCCCGAAAGATGCACTCGGAGTGAGAGACCTCTCTGAGTCTCCTTCATTCACTAAGTCCATGTTTAACAAGGCTCAAACAGTGAAACCTCGCCCTAACGAGGGGGCCGATGGAGCGGACGACCCTTTCTGCGGCTTTTTTATGGCATGGATTCTACCGCCACGGAGGATGTCATCGGATTGTATGACTTAGAGGTGCCGAGGAAGAGTCCATCTTCGGGAACAAACGAGCCTTCCTATAGCCCGAAACTAATCAACCGGTTCCCTGCTTCATGCGTGGATCCTAACCGGAAGCAATCGATCATTATCTCGATTCTATATGATGCCCAGGTCCTTTTTGCCCCCGTAGGGGTGGCCAGTTATCTTCGATGCTTGGTGACAAAGGAAGACCAAAGGAAGATGAATGAGGTGGAAGCGCCCTGCTTGTTCAATGAAGCTCAACAACCGTTAAAACGGGTAACTTTAGATACCTCTTGATGACTTCTAATTTGTACTTAGATCAATTTATAGATGATAATGAATATTTTCTCTATGTTTGTAGGCCTCGGTGTTTCATCAAGAGACTTTTCTCTGGTATCAAGAAGAGTTAAACCAATATGAGTCCGAGATTCGAGGGCTTACTTAGAAGAGAGATGCTTACAAACTTCTTAGCGAGCAACGTTAAGGGGAGTCTAAGAGCATCCGAGCTGAGCTAGATGTGGCTCGAAAAGAGCATACCGACCTGGTCGAGCAGGTAAGAAGAGTATTTGAGGTTAGTGATGATGAGTTGGACACGGTGACTAATGGTCTGAACCCGCAGGTACAACAGAAGCTTGATCGGATCGAGCAGCTCCAGGCATAGATGGATGTGGTAAAGGTTGATGCCGAAGAATGGAAAAGTGACATGGACTGCTTGGCCTTGGAAAAGGAAACTGCCCGAGCATAACTGGCTTCGGCTGAGGTCCAGCTTCAAGCTATAAAGGAAAAGGCCCTGGTGTAGGCCAAAAAGATTGCGGAGCTTTAGGCTCAACTGAGTTTGGCCATCTCCTATCAAGAAAATCTATCAAAGGAGCTTGAAACGGCCAAGTAGGAGGCCTAGGTGGTTAAAGTCGATGTCGATGAGATGGTGGCCGTTTATAAGGCCGATGCCGAAGCGAATGATATCATCGATCATACGAAGCGGAAATCTCAAAGGGAGGCCCTTGAAGAAATTCATGCTCGGGGTTTCGACTTATCGGTTGAGATTCAGAGTGCCATGGAGCTCAAAATTGAGGCCAAAAACTTGGCCTATCCCACAGATGATGAAGATTTTGAAGATTTGGGCAAGTCTGGGGGTGGAAGAGACCCCGAAGGTCCTGGTGATGAGGGGGGCTCCGGTGAAGACCAGGCCGTCTAAATGCCTTGTACATTTTTTCTTTGTTTTTTGTATCTTTGTACTTGTGTATTTTTCTTTTTGTTGAGGTTGTTTGGCCTTTGTAAAAATTTGTATCGAGGTCGTTTTGGCTCTCGTAAAAATATTTTCATATGTATATAAGGCTCTTTTCCCTTCAGCTTTATGAGTTTTTCCTTTACTTTATTATTTATGTTTGTAAAGATTAAAATGCCTTAGCACGAAATAGTTAGGTTATGTTCGGAGGTTCGAATAAGCCTTTCCTTTAACATTATTTTGTTTAAGGCATCGTCGGGGTTTGGTATGATCGGAAATTTTCCCCCAAAGTACTTATACTTTTTTAGATTATAGTTTGTCGAGGGTATCCTTTAGAACTGGTTAAGAAATTTTAAGGCCTTGTTATTTTTGTTATGGGTCTCAAACGTCTCCAATCCGTGTTAATATGGCTGTAGCCTTTTTAGTTCGGGTGTCACCCAATGGGCTTGTTATACCGAGTTATCTGGGCTTGCCTAAAATAATAACCCCCGAGTGGAGATGGTAGTAGCCTTTAAAATTCAGTCATTGCCTAATAGGTCTTGTGCCCCCGAGCTTTAATATCTCAGATCGTTCGAGTTTCTTTTTGGACGGTACTCCCTGAGGTAGAGTGATTATTCAAACTCGGACTAAGGTGGCCCTTGGGCTCGATACCTTTAGGGGATAGAATGCAGGAAATTCCTTGAGAAATGCAAGAAAAATTTTAAAGGACGGGATATTTATCCGCAAGGAAGAGACTTTTTTATGCTTGTGGATAATAGTTATACATGCTTTGTGCTAGGACTCAAGCAGTCTATGTAGGCACGGTTTATTTGACCGTTTGGCCCTTACAATAAATCCTATCAATTGAGACCCTTCAATCACAAAGTTTCTTTCCTTGCTAAAGTCGATATCCGAGGGTAATGACCTCAGTATTCGAGGTTGATCATAGAGAGAAGCCTCAGATACTGTTGATGCGATTTTTTACACCAATTTACGAGCGACCTTCTATTCTAAGTTAGCACGATCCATTGTTTCCTCGTTAAAAACCTTGCCGAAAAACCCATTTGGGACAATACCGGTTTAAGGGGAAAAGAGTGCAACGCATGCTTTCAGACTTAAAAATTTGTACCGCTACTTGTTGGTTACCTGCAAGTATTAGTTCAAAAGTAAGTAAACATGAATGAACGGGGTCATACCTTAGCAGTAGTATCGCTTCAAGTGAGTTATGTTTCGGTTATTTGGTAGTCGTTCACTGTTCATTGCCCCGAGTTTGTACGATCCTTTTTTGGTGATCTCGAGAATTTGGTACGGCCCTTCCTAGTTTGGCCCTAGCTTCCCCTCATTCGGATTTCGGGTGCTTAGTGTGACCCTTCTTAACACCAAATCCCCGATGTTGAAATGTCGAAGGTTGGTCCTTCGGTTGTAATATCTCTCGATCCGCTATTTTTGGACGGCCAACCGGACAAGGGCGATTTCTCGCCTCTCATCTAATAGTTCTAGTCTCGTACTCATGGCTCGCCATTCAATTCTTTGGTTGTGTATCGGAACCTGAATCTTGGTTCTCCAACTTCGGACGGTGTTAAAGTTTCGGCTGTAAACCAATGAGAATGGGGTGGCCCCGGTACTAGTCTTCGAGGTCGTACAGTATGCCCATAAGACTTTGGGCAGGATTTCCTTCCATTTTCCTTTGGCGTCGGTTAACCTCTTTTTGAGGTTTTGGAGTATGGTCTTGTTGGTCGATTTTGCTTGTCTGTTCCCACTAGGGTGATAAGGTGTTGATAGGATCCTTTTGATCTTATCGTCTTCGAGATACTTGGTAACTTTATTGCTGATGAATTGTAACCTGTTGTTGCACATGATCTCGATCGGCATGCCGAACTAGCATATGATGTGGTCCCAAATGAAATCGATGACTTCCATCTCCCTGACCTTCTCGTATGCTTGGGCTTTCACCCCACTTAAAAAAATAGTCAGTCATAAACAATATAAATTTAGCCTTACCGGGTGCCAATGGATGGGGGCCAACGATGTCCATTCCTTACTTCATCAACGGTCATGGTGATAAAACTGAATGCAGCAGCTCCCCAAGTTGGTGAATCATTGGAGCATGTCTTTGGAATTCATCACATTTTCGTACGAACTCCTTCACGTCCTTTTCCATGTCAATCCAGTAGTAGCCGGCTCTAACCACCTTTCGAACCAATGATTCGGTGCCTAAATGATTTCCGCAGGTGCTCTCATGAAATTCCCTTAGAATGTACTTGGTATCTCCTGGTCCTAGACATATCACTAGTGGGCCATCGAATGTTCTTCTAAATAGGGTTCCATCTTCGGACAAGCTAAACCGTGCTTCCTTTGTACTCAGGGCCCTCAATTCTTTAGGACCTGAGGGCAGTTTCCCAGTCTTCAGATATTCTACATATTTGTTTCTCCAATCCCAAGTCAAGCTTGTAGAATTTATCTCGGCGTGACCTTCTTCCACTACCGATCTCATGAGTTGTACGACTGCCCCCGATCTGAGCTCGTCATCCTCGATCGACGACCCGAAGTTTGCAAAGGCATATGCCTCGTTGTTTTGATCCCGAGGTACGTGTTGCAAAGTCCATTCCTTGAACCGATGTAATGTTACCTGCAACTTTTCCATGTACATTTGCATTCGTTCTTCTCTGGCCTCGAATGTCCCATTAGCTTAGTTTACCACGAGGAGAGAGTTGCACTTATCTTTGATCACCCACGCCCCTAAGCTTTTGGCTAGTCCGAGACTTGCAATCATGACCTCATTTTCGGCCTCGTTGTTAGTCAATTTCACAGTCCTAATAGATTGTCTAACTACATCGCATTTTGGTGGATTCAACATGATGCTAAGTCTGGACCCTTTTGCATTTGAGGCACTGTCCATAAAGAGGGTCCAGATTCCTAAAGACGTTCCGAGTTTACCAACAACTCTTTTTCGACCTTAGGGTATTAGGGCTAGCGTAAAGTCGGCCATGAAATTTGCCAAAATTTAAGATTAATAGTTGTTCGGAGTCGATATTCAATATCGTACCCACTGATTTCCACAGCCCATTTGTCCAATCATCCCAAGAGTTCAAGTTTATGCATTATATTTCTAAATGGGTAAGTAGTCATAACACATATAGAATTGCACTAAAAATATAGTTTCAGTTTCCTAGAGACGCTTAGCAAAGAGAACGCCAAATTTTCTAGGTAAGGGTACCTAGTTTCGGCCTCACCCAAAGTCCTGCTAACATAGTAAATTATAAATTGCCTACCTTTCTCTTCCCGGACCAGGACTCCACTTACCGCTATCTCCGATACTACTCAGTACAGACATAATCGTTTGTCTGCCTTTGGTGTGTGAAGTAGTGGTGGGCACGATAGATATTGTTTGAGTTCCTCCAATGCCCTTTAGAATTTCGGGGCCCATAAAAAGTTGTTCTTCTTCTTTAATAGCGAGAATAATCGGTGGCTCTTATCGGAGGTCCTTGAGATGAATATCCCCAGGGCAGCTTTGCGCCCGGTTAACCTTTGCACGACCTTTACATTGTCCACCACTGTGATATCTTCGATGGATTTGATCTTTTCTGGGTTGATCTCGATTCCCGGTTGGATACCATGAACCCGAAGAATTTACTTGATCCGACTCCAAACGCACACTTCTCCAGGTTCAGCTTCATATTGTACTTTTTCAATATGCTGAAGGTTTCCTGCAAATGTTTTAAATGGTCCTCTGCTCGTAGGGACTTAACCAGCATATCGTCAATGTAAACCTCCATTGATTTTCCTATTTGTTCCTCGAACATCCAGTTTACTAAGTGTTGATAAGTGGCACTAGCATTTTTTTAGTCCGAATGGCATCACGTTACAACAATATGTGTCGTATTTAGTGATGAAGGAGGTTTTCTCTTGATCATCCGGGTTCATCAGTATTTGGTTGTACCCAGAATAGGCATAGAGAAAACTGAGGATCTTGTGGCCGGCTGTGGCATCGATCATGCAATCGATGTTGCGCAAAGGGAAATAGCCCTTGGGACACGCCTTACCCAAATCCTTATATTCTACACACATTCTTAATTTATTTCCTTTTTAGGGACTACCACTATGTTTGCTAACCACTCCGAGTATTTAACCTCTCGAATAGACCCTATTTTAAGGAGTTTAGATACCTCATCCTTGATGAAAACATGTTTGACCTCGGACTGGGGTCTCCTCTTCTTCTTGATCGGGTGGAATTTCGGGTCCAGGATTAGCTTGTGAGTGGTTATCTCTAGTGGGATCCCGATCATATCAAGATGGGACCAAGCAAAACAATCTATGTTAGCTATAAGAAATTGAATGAGTTTTTTCCTGAGCTTGGGAGTTAACCCCGTGTACAGGTATACCTTCCGAATGGGTAGATGCTTAACCAATATGACCTATTCCAACTCCTCGACAACTGATTTAGTGGCATTGGAATCATCAGGGACTATAAAAGATCTGAGAACCCCGTAATCATCATCTTCATCCGTCCCCTATTTATCCGATTGGATTGTGGCCGGTGTCGGTAATTGCTATTTAGTCTCTTGCTTTGTATCCGAACTTGGTTAATTTGATGTTGCGAGTGTTGATATCGGAATCCCTTCTTCGACAACAAACATTTCCTTTGTTGATGGTTATTCCCCGTAGATTATTTTAATCCCCATCTGGTGTTAGGAATTTTAACACTTGGTGAAGAGTCGAGGGCAGTGCCTTCATGTTGTGGATCCATGGCCTCCCGAACAGGGTGTTGTACCTCATGTCTCCTTCGCTCACATAAAACTTGGTTTCATGAATGGTCCCGGCGGCATTCACTGTAATGTTATCTCTCCCTTAGTGGTTTCACATGCCATGTTGAATCTATTTAGAACTCTAACTACAGGCACGATTTGATCTTGTAGGCCGAGCTGTTCTACGACCCTCGATAGGATGATGTTGGCCGATCTACCTGGATCAATTAACACACGCTTAACTAGAGATTTATTTATGAATACAAATATTACCAGTGCATCATTATGGGGCTGCACGATCCCTTATGCATCCTCATCGTTGAAAGACAACGTTCCTTCTAGTATGTAATCTCGAGTCCATTTTTCCCTTGTGATAGATACTTTGGTGCGTTTTAACATCGGCACTTGAGGAACATTGACCCCACCAATGATCATGTTAATGATGTGTAGAGGTTCTTCTTGTTCGGTCTGTTTATTAGAATCCCTATTTCTAAAATAATTCTTGGCTCGGTCGCTTAGGAATTCTTGAAGATGCCCTTTGTTGAATAACCGGGCCACCTCCTTTCTCAACTGTCAGCAATCCTCTGTTCTATGACCGTGAGTTCCATGATATTTGCTCATCTGGTTAGGATCCCTTTGGGCTGAGTCAAATTATAGAGGTCGAGGCCATTTGGAGTCCTTGATGCGTCTGATAGCTGATACAAGGACAACAACATCAACATTAAAGTTATATTATGATAACCTTGGTGTTTCTTTAGGCCCGATAGGCCAATCAAAATCGTTCTTGCCCATAAGTCCCCCGTTGCTCTGACCTCGATCATTTTTTCTATCTTTTCGCATAGAATTTCGTCGGGACCCAATGCTTCTTTGATCTCCATTGTATGGTTGGAATCGCTCCTTGTTTGACCTTGGTTCACGGTCGATATCTCTCTTTACTATCGATGGGTCTAACAGGATAAACGAACCTGGAAGGATCCCCAAGTTGATCATCTTCAACTTTGATTTTCGATGGATATCGATTATGCACATTATCCCAAGTAACAGTCGGATACTCTATCAGAGTCTGCTTCAACTGCTGTGTAGTCATCGATCTTCGACCATTGAGTCCTTGAGTGAAAGCTTGAATGGCCTAATTCAGGGACCGATGGTAGATCCATCCGTTCCATTTGAATCTAGGATCCGAACTCCTTGAACATTTCATTCTCCTTCTGTCTTGCTTTGAAAAGGTCCGACTTCCTGGTTTCGACCTTGATAGCCCCAACATGTGCTTTCACGAAAGAGTCTGCAAGCATAGAAAATGAGTCAGTAGAATTAAGAGGTAAGTTGTGACACCATATCATACCTCCCTTTGATAGGGTCTCTCCAAATATCTTCAAGAAGAAAGACTCGATCTCATCATCCTCCAAGTCTTTCCCTTTGATGGCATGTATAGGAAGTGACATGCTCGTTTGGGTCGGTCGTTCCGTTGTGCTTAGGATGTTGGGCATGCAGTTTTTTAGGGATCGGTTTTGGAGATGCACTCGGAGGGAAAGGTTTTTGTAAGAACTTCTTGGAATCCGAGCCTTTTAGTATCGGCGGCGCTCTTAGGATTTGGTCGACCTTAGAATTGTAGATTTCTACCTTTTTGTCATTTTCTTCGATTTTCTTCTCCCCTAATTATATCCGTTTTATCGGCTCCTCGAGCATTTTTATGATCTCGGGGTTGGTCCCCGACTCGTTTTCATTCGACCCCTCTACGACCGATTCTTCCCTACGGGCGATTTTCCGGGAGGGATCGGGTTCAATTCTGCTCGGTGTGCAGCTTTGGTTTTGTAACTGAGCTATCGCCGCCTGTTGAGCCTGTAACATTTCGAAGATCATCCGTAGATTGATCTCGTCTCTTCTATTGTTTTGAGTATTTTGCATTGTCGATTAGGCTCCACCATAGATGATATTATCGGGGTCAATAGGCAGGTTTGTGTCAATAGCCACATGCGAGTTAGCATCCAACGGGTCCGCGACTGGAATTTCGATAGGATCAACGAGCGGTACCTCGTTACTGGGCACTATGTTGTTATTTTCACTATGGTGACTGGACTCATTATCAATAGGTAGGGGTGCCAATTGTGAGTTTGACATTTTGAGCTTTAACCTGAAATTAGAGGCACTTTAAAGAACAGGTGTAAAATATTATGTGTTATGAAAAATTTGTATCAAATAACCATTATTATCCTTAGCCCCACAGGGGGCGCCAAACTGTTTACCCTCAAAATCGGATAACAATTGAATTTATAAGTGGTTTTAAGGACACATGGATTAAATTGATACAAAGCAATAAATCAAATTACAATTGAATTAAAGTATGATAAAGTAAATACAAACCACACGAATTGAACAGTTACAGCCTTGGGAGGTGAGCTACCCTTGAATAGAATGCACTTCGTTCAGTGTCAGACATAGTTGAATAAGAACTTTTAAGAGAAAATAACACAACAAAAAAAACTGAAATTAGCTACAAACGTCGTCACTAACTCGCCCGTATCTAGCAGAATTTCTTGATAATCTGTCACTAAATGAGATTAGCGACAGATTTTTCTGTTTAGCTACAGAATTTGTTTGTCACTAAAACTAATTTTTTTTAGTAGTGTAACAGCATATTGTTTCTGAATGATTGTTACTATACCCTTACAAGTAATCAAACCCCCTTTACATAGTAGGAGAGTCCTATTTTATGTACAATTCTATAAAAGGTAAAAATCTCCTGATTCGCTGATTTCCCGGTTCCTTATTGATACGTGCCAAGATTCCTGCCGTAATACCCGACCGGTCACGGATATTTCGGTCTTCTGTTGGTTATACCGATAATGTTTCCTCGAGCTCGTTCGTGGTCAGGATCTAAGATCATGGACTCAATGTTCTCAAGGACAGGCATTCTGACCTCGTGTTTTGGTTCGATGGAACTCAGGGTCGATCTCCAATCTTTGAAGGTCCGAGCCCGATTTGTCATATAATAGACAAGCCCGATTTCGACCGTATATACATGTAATTGCAGATTCTCTCTATAAATGAAAAATAAATGATTAGCGAAGTATTATCCAAAAAGTAATTTAGTAGAATGAATACTGCTAATCAGATTGCCTATATAGTTTTATAAATAAAATATTTATTGTTCTTAAAACTTTAAAATCCAAACTTTACCAGACACTGGGTACTATTTGTTGTCTCAACTTCATTCGCCTCATAAATTGGAGTTAAGAACCCTTTGAATAATCAACACCCCACGAGGAACCAGAAAAGTCCAAGGAGACATGAATCTCAAATTAAAGAGAGACGTGTCCAATCAAAGCTTCCATAAATGGTAAGCAAAGAAGGCAGTCGTAGATCAAATGATTATGTCCAAATCCGTATATAATCAAAGGGCAAACATATAAAAAAGATGAAGAGAAAAAGTTAAAACTTTTGTGCATATATAAGAGAATTGATTGGCTTTGGCATTTGGCAATACGTTGGAGGAAGTAATTGGGGAGAATCTCGTGGCCATAAGGGGGGCATTGATTTTTGCATGTATGAAGTGGTAAAGAAAGGGTCGGTCTCTTGGGAAAGTCGTTTATACTAACAAAGAAAGCTGTAGAGGATGAAAGGTAGAAATAGCTAATTTCCTTGTTTAGCAAACAAGGAATAGTCCCATCAACAAAAAGACAGAAAACTTTCCCTCTCCTAAGCTCAGCTAAAAGATCACTATGACAATTGACAGTGACTTGTGATTGTAGCACTGGTCATTTTCAGCTTTCTTTCTTTAACGTAAAAAGAAAAAAAGAAAAGACGGGGTTAAATATGTTAGGGAAGCCATAAGCATAAACTTGTTTAATTGATCCATTCGTGCATGCTTTCAATTTCTACCTTCTCTTTTTGTTTCTTCATATGATCCCTTTATTCATCTTCTTGGAATTACTTTGTACCCGGCCCCTATAGGATAGAGATTCATATTTACTCACTTTAATCAAATTAATTATAAGTTCAATTTTGATGGAGAATTTCTTAGTAGGGAATACTTTAAAGAAGTGTCAGCTGCCAAACATGAAAAGATGGATGATTTTTAAAGGTTGTCAATGTCATTATATTGAGTCCTGTTTGGGAAATTAGTACTAATAGATGTTTGTGTAATTGGATTATGCTAAAAAAACCATGATAGGAATATAGTAGAACACCTTTAAAACTGGTAAGAAAAGATTTGCTTGACAATGATCACTATGTTTTAACGTTAAGAAAAGTTCAGTACTAGGAAAAACGAAAATCACTTTCCATGTTCTTAACTTTTTAGACAGTCTAATTGCCCATTGTCAAGTTTATTGCGTTAACATCACCGTGATTTCTGGGCATATCTCTTTGAATATCGTCTGCATATTTATTTGCCCTAAATATCAAAAGCAACAAAATATAGTATAGGATGATTAGATAAGCTTTTATTTGATAAGAGTGGCAAAGGGAAAAGCTTTATATAAAGATGATGGAAAGAGTATCTGTTGAAATCTGGAGAGACAATTAAATCGAAAGAATCAGACAAGTACTACAAGAATTATTGCATATCCAGGGTATTGTCCTTTTGTGATTAAATATATTTACATATTTTTCAAGCTTAATTACATTGTCCTTTTGATAGAGGACACGAGCTGTTGCTTACTTAAATCATGTATAAATTATCTTAATTTAGATTCTAAAAGTCAAAGAGATAAAATCCTAACTTTCATCAGCATCTATACGCAATATTGCCCTTTTCTTCCTAAATCAAGGACATTGGCAGTTATTCAGACAGTAACATAGCACATCATATATTACCAGGGACCTTTGGTGAAAAACGTACAGTATAATATCCCATATTTGAATGTTGTCACAAGATAAATCATGTTCTCCACTCATTAAAGAAAAGACAATTAATTACAATAAATTCAACCTTTGAATAGCTTCTTGACATGATATATGTGTGATGACCCGATAGGTTATTTATAATTTTAACCTTCAATTATGTGTTTCGAAACCTAGAATAGCTCCGTTTAGCCCTTCTCGATTTGCGTGCGTAGTTCGTTTCTTTTTCCGGAAGGTTTTTATGTGAGAAAATGATTAAAATGTGGAATCGTTCTTTAAAACTCATTTGAGTTGACTTCGGTCAATGTTTTGAGCAAACAGACCCGGATTTGTGTTTTGATGGTCTCGGTGGGTCTGTATCATAATTTGGGACTCAGGTGCATGCCCGAAATCGAATTCGAAAGTCCCTGGCTTGATTTATCGCAATTTGTTGAAAATTAGAAGTTTAAAGGTTTAAAGAAATTTCAAGTTTGACTGAAGTTTAACTTTGTTGCTACCGGATCTGGATTTTAGTTTCAGAGCTTGGTAAAAGTTAATTACTATATTTATGACTTGTATGCAAAATATGGTACAAAATAGAGTTAATTTGATGTGATTCAGACGCCCGGTTGATAAAAATGAAAGTTTTTAAGTTTCTTTGAAAATTTCATTCGTTTTGGTATCCGATTCGTAGTTCTAGGTATTATTTTGGTGTTTTGATCGTGCGAGCGAGTTCGTATAATATTTTAGGACTTGTATGCATATTTGGTTTGGAGCCCCGAGGGCGGGTGAGTGTCGGATAAGCTTCGAAGTGGTTTGGACTAAAGAAAATAGCTGGTGAAAATCTAGTTCTGGTGCAGTTTTTGATCTCGCAATTGTGAGGTCAATGTTCGCATTTGCGAACTTTCATTTCCTTTATCAGGTTCCCATTTGCGAACAAGTAGTTCGCATTTGCGAAGGGGTACTAGGGGAGAGTGGTTCACATTTGTGATCAAACGGTCACATTTGCGGAAGTCCAAGTTCGCAATTGCGAACAAAACTATCGCATTTGCGATGACAGCAGAGATGGGGAAACTTCACATTTGCGGTCGCAATTGCAACATCTGTGCCTGGACAAATGAAGAGAAAGACGAGATTTTAGCTTATTCTTTCAAATTTTGAACCCTAAATACCATAGATGCGATTTTTCCAAGAGCTTTTCTTCGTAAATTGATTGGTAAGTAACCTTAATCCACTTTCTTTCAATCACCCTTTACATTTCACAAGTTTTCAACATTAAATCTAGGATTTTCATGGTAGAAATTGGGGATTTGGGTAGAATAAGGGATTTTTGTAAAATTCGAATTTAGACCTCAAATTGATGTCGGGTTTCAAAACTAATTACATAACCGGACTCGGGGTAAATGGGTAAATCGGATTTTGGTCCGAATTTCGGGTTTTGACCAAGCGAGCCCGGGGTTGACTTATGTTGACTTTTTCAATAATGATCTAAATTGAACCTCTTTCATTCGTGAGTAGTTTCTAAAGCTTATTTTGAATTGTATGGTCAATAATTTGATAGATTTAGTTGGTTTGGAGGCTTGTTCGAAAGACAGGGGTTGAACTTTGAGTTAATTTCGAAGTGAGTTAAGTGTTGGGTCTAACCGTGATTTGAGGGAATAGGAGCCCTCGAGCTATGTGCTATCTGAATTTCATGTGTAACAACGTGTATGTAAGGTTACGAGTATATATACGCCACCAATTACTTGTTTCCATGCCTACCCTGATTAATTATATTGTTCCATGTCTTAATTGTTACGTGCATTAGTTGCTTTCTATGCCTTAACTTGTTACTTGTCATCTATTATTCTCATTCATTAAATGTAAATTTCCTTCCATGTGTTTCATATTTAATTGATAATTGTCTTATTTGTACCCTTTAACTTCTATATATTTGACTTGTCTCGTTGCTTAGTGTTAATTGTAGCATTTCATGATTTGTTACGAGATCCCTTATTAAATTTAGCTTTCATATTTGTTAATCGTAGAGATTCTTGTGATTTGGGTTGTTAAATTGATTGCACTTGTTGATTTATTTATGGATCGGGTTGTACACTACAACAGGTGGAATAAGGGTGAATTTACATTGATATGGTGGGATCGGGTTGCGCGCCGCAACAGGTGAAATAAGGATGGATTGATATGCTGAAATAATGGTGAATTATGATATTGACTCTGATTATATGGTGGGATCGGGTTGCACGTCGCAACTCATATTTATTTATTATTAATGATAATTACATAAAGGAATAAGGGAGAATTTTATTGTACGGTGGGATCGGGTTGTGCGCCGCAACAGTTTTTATAATTTACATTCCTTATTGCATTGTGTTGTTTTCGGTACGTCCGTAAGAGATTACAAAGATTGGTAATTTTGGCATTTACTAGTTTCCTTTGAGGATTGAGTTGTTTCATGAGTTATAACTGCCTTATTTTGTTTCCGTATTTTCTTTCCTATCATTATTGTATACTGCGTACAGGATATTGTAAGAGACCCACCTTAGCCTCGTCACTACTTCGTCGAGGTTAGGCTCGGTACTTACAGAGTACATGGGGTCAGTTGTACTCACACTACACTTTGCACTTCTTGTGCAGGTTTTGGAGTCGGTCCCAGCGGTGGTCAGTAGATTGCTCAGGTTGACTATCAGTACGGAGACTTGAGCTATAGCTGCTCGGTGTTCGCAGCCCTGAAATCCCCTTCTACTTTATTTAGCTTTGTATTCTTTATTCGGACATCTTTACTTGCATTCAGACCTTTATATGTATTATTCTAGTAGCTCGTGCACTTGTGACACCAAATTCATTGTTGTATTAGCTATTTCAATTGTTATGGTTTTTCGCACTTTACCTCAGATTTATTTAAGTTATTTCGGCTTCTTTATTATCATTTAATTTTACTTGTTAAAAACGGATAAACTATTCTAACATTGGCTTGCCTAAAATTAAATGTTAGGAGTCATCATGGTCCCGAGGGTGGAATTTCCGGGTAGTGAGAATATAATATATTTGGGTGCAGTTGTGCAAGTTAAGCCCTACTAGAAGGTTATAATTATGAGGTTTTTATGTAGGTTTTGATATATTGACCAAATGTGTACTTCATCCACGCCATAGATTTAAGCTTAATAAATCAAGTTAAACCTGATTTTTTTTTTTTTTTTTACTTTATGTTGTTCAACAATATGATGATACATTGATACTCTTGCAATGCCATGGTAGAGCCAAATTTCTGAAAAGACCTACCACTTACCCTTAAAAGAATTCCGTTAGAGATTCAAGTACTTGATAAACTAAAAGTTGATATTAAACCAACACACACACACACACATATATATATATATATATATATATTAAGTGTGAATGCAACTTTATCTGTCTGTTTCTTTTGCTATAACCCTACTACTCCAAAAAAGTATCCAGCTGGTTACAAAACTCAAAACCCTAGCTAGATATTGCTATCTGCCCATATAATAGTCTTCAAACTCCAAAATATAAATATGTCTTCCTCTTCTCCTAGTTCTGCTAGCTCTTGTGTCAACTTGGAAGCTGCTGATAGAAACTCCATGGATTTGGTTCAATCTTCTGAACATCTTTGTTATGTCCGTTGCAGCTTCTGCAACACTGTTCTTGCGGTATTTATTTCTCTATTTCATGCAATGCCCGTTTAACTGTCTCTATCAATCTTATATGTTTCTTGTTATCTGTAAATTGAACAAGTTTCAATAGGGCAAAGAATAGAAAGACTAGGAAAGTTCAAAAGAAAGCTACTGTGATTGTTTCCTTCTTATATGACCTTTATATATAGCAAGAAGAGAGCAAATCTACTTTGTCAAATCATATCTGCTACAATATATATATTACTGTTATAACTATCATTTCTCTGATTTTCACTTTCAATATTCTGTTTTCATCATATATATATTATACACGTACACACTCATACTATCACACCTGATATTTGACAAGAATGGATGATCATGATATATGCAGTGGCGAAGCCAATAATTTTGCTAAAGGTTTTCAAGATTTAATATATATGTATAAAAAGTAACTTTTGATTTATACATGCAGTATAATTTTTTATACATACAATATAATACCCCGCGCATAGCGAGAGCCTAGTGCATCGGGCTGCCCTTTTTTACAATATAATTTTTCGATGAATGATGTTCAACTTAACACCCTTCATTGTATGTGTTTACGCTAGTGATGATATGCACACACCAAGATGAATCATGTCCCCGCCCCCTACTTTTACATATTGTCATGTGATTTAAAAGGTAATTATTTATAAATAGTTATAATATGTGAAATAAGTCAAATAACAAGTGAAATTTTATTTACATTGTCAGTGAATAATACTGATTTTGTTATATAGGTTGGAATTCCATACAAGAGGCTGTTGGATACAGTGACAGTGAAATGTGGGCATTGCAGTAACCTTTCCTTTTTAAGCACAAGACCTCCACTTCAAGGCCAATGTTTTGATCACCAAACCGCTCTTCAGGTAATTAATTATTCACATTATATTGCTTCTTTTTTTAATCTCCATTTTTCTGGTTTGATCAATTCTTATAAAGGGTAGATTGATCGATGTTTCTTTTTTGGTCAAAGCATCAAGCTTTCTTCAGCGATTTCAAGAAGGGCCAGTCTTCATCTTCATCTTCAAGTGAACCCTCGTCTCCAAAGGCACCTTTTGTTGTAAAACGTATATATGTTTTTCCTTTATAGTTTCTTCCTTTGTTTACTGAGTTTAAGTAATATACATCGTCAATGTAATTTTTTTTACGTCTATAGGTAAGCTTCCTTAAAATATAAGATGAATAATCTTGAAAATAAAACCAGCCGGTATACAAGAGGTATAATCGACGTGATAGCGTCAAAGAATTTTAAGAATGATGATGTATATAAGTTTTAACTCATGTCTATTTGGCTCAATTGCTTACAAGAAAACTAATAATGTTTTTTTTACCTTTTTTTTAACTATGGACGAAGCTCCTGAGAAGAAGCACAGGCTTCCATCTGCCTACAATCGGTTCATGAAGTAAACATCGTCTACTCTTTCTTTGTGTTATTACTTATTCAGTTCCATTAATTGTAATTTATGCTCATAGATTATGTTAAACTCCTATAATAATGAATATTTCTTTTTAATTATTCTTGATTTATTTCATTATAATAAAGGGATGAGATACAACGCATCAAAGCAGCAAATCCAGAGATTCCTCACCGAGAGGCTTTCAGTGCAGCAGCTAAAAATGTGAGTTTCACTCTCATATTAAAATAATAAACTTTGTAATTAGTTTACTGCCTTATTTTCTATAACATGTGTAGCTACTAATCTAATAAAATTGTTGATATAGTGGGCTAGGTACATTCCTAATACTCCAAATGGGACCTTGGCTGAGAGCAGCAACAATGTAAGCATTTATTTTTTTCATCCTTCTTTATAATAAAGAATCAGTTTTTCTTGATTAACAGAAAAAACGTAGTTCCTTTTTGTTTTCGTGTTCTTTTTGTATATGTGAAATGCTAATTATTTAATGAAAATCATTCTCGATTAATGTAGGCCTAGATGTTGGAGGAGTGAAGCAAAATTTGGGATCTACAGGAGATATTATTAGGCGACTCGGAAGAAAAAATATTTATGTTTGACTTTAATTTGTTTGTCTCGTTCGCAAACTTCTTACTCTATATGTTTATCATGGAGGATTAATTAGTTTCTACTTATTTGCTACTTTCAACTTCCGTAGCAGAAAAATGTATTCCTATGACATTTGCTTTATGGTTTTTAGTTGCATCCTTCTCGATCGATTGGACTTTAGCTTATTACGAATTTGAAAAGCTTTTTGCCTCTTGAATATTGCTCATGTACCTGTTTCTATAAAATATACTCCTGAGAAGCAGATGTAAAAATGTGGATGATTCTATGTATGTCATAAACTTCAAGCTATATATGTTTTGCCATTTTACAAAGATCATGTTGAATTGAGATAATTTTACCTTGTTTAATTTGTTCTCATTCTTCTTTTAAGTATTCATGGGATAATAATCTAGTATATTATGTTGGAGTATTTCCGGATTTTGAACAGTATTTTCGTTCAAATTTATCTTTATATGAAAAGTGGCTAAATTTGAATTACTTTTAAAACTGTGGCTATTTTTGAATGACCATTTGTAAATCTGGCTATTTTTGAATTTCTCCCCATGCTTCTAGATTACAATGTATTTAGTGAATCAAATTAACATTTTGGTATCAAGTTTTTTTCTTCTTTATATTGTGTATCAGCCAAATAGGTTCATATAAATTGAATCGGAAAGAGTACTCAGTTTATAGCTGCTTTTTGCAATGTACATAATTTACTTGAATGGTTATGCAAAAGTTGATGCTTCTGTGCATCTAATAGATTATGGCTCTTCTCTATTTTTTTACTAGTTTTAGGATACTCACTTCACACATGGTCCCATATTAATGAATATATAATTTTAAAAAATTATATAAGTAATATTTAAATAATATCTTTGAGTTATAAAAGAAAAAATAAATATAGTGTAAGTTCATGAAAATAATATATGTTGATCTTATTTAGCTAACTTAATAAAGGAAGAAATCTTTCTCCGCATAAATCCTAATGCCTTATTGTGATTTCTAAAGACTTTTGTGGAAATATCTTATGAAATTTATTCTTATTTTTGTAAGCTAACACTAAAAGCAAATATTTATGCATAAATACTTTTATCAAAATTCTTTGAAGATTTATTAATTAACACCTATTTAAAATTAAATCTTTAGCTCTTTAGAGATTTGAGAATGAAGAAATTGCCCTATAGTTTAAGAAATTGTCTTAACGCTAGTGTATAGTATAAAGATGGCTAATGTTTGTCGCGCCCCTTTTTCTCACGAAATGGGGTTTCGACACGTGACAACTCTTTTAAAGAAGGTGTTAAAAGAGAGAGTCACCACCTAACGGGTTTGAGGTGCGTTAGGGTACCTATTTGCAAATAACTCAGATTTAACCAGTTTGCGTCACCAAAGATCGGGTAAGGGATCAAATTACCTCGAAGAGAAGGCGTTAGACACTCTTCGAGGTCCACAACTATGGGTCCCGACCGAACTTGAATTATATGAATTAGTCAGATAAACAAAGACAAAGAAAACAAGATGTTTGGAGAAGTTTTATTAAACACAAATAATTGATTTAATGACAAGATGGGGGGTCCTAAAGTTTTTAGCCTAAAGGATCACCCAGTGCAACATAAATAATACTTTGTAACTTCCTCAAGATGGGGTGTTGCTCGTATTATTCAGCGGACACAGACTATCATCTCCTGATACCCGATTACTATCTTTAAGTTGTTACCAAAAGCGCACTAGTTGATTCTAAATCGTGTCTTATACGTGCACTGCCCGTCCAATGCCTATGGCCTAGGAGGCATTTGAACCTCTATTTTGGATAGTTCTAGACTTAACTTAGGCTGCTCAAAAATGATGAAACTAGGCGACATACAAATCAAGTTGGACTTCATGTCAAAAGCAATTAAGGGCTCAAGTTAGCCTCCACACTTAGACAACAAATGCACGCGAATAAATTCTCACATTAAGCATTAGACAGTTTCAGAATTGGGCCAAATTAAAGCCATTAAGCCCTATAGCCATGGTTTCTTTGTGGCCTCGTATAGGCAGTTTCATATGCAAGGTGCCGAGATAACACGGTTATTACATGCTGATTATTGATATTACATGTTTTTGGTTATTAAACCATATGGACGTTGTTTCTAAGTGATTTACGCAATAGAGGGAACAATGAAATCTATTGGATAAGCCTAGAATTACTCATGTTTTCTGACAGTGGCATGAAAAAGAAGTAAACCTCGTTTGAGAAATTAATAATTTAGAGCGAGTAGTTATACCCTATAGGCAGGATTTCTAACGATCAGTGTTTGGAGCCAATTTTTTTATGCTTAGACCCTATAAACATGTTTTCTAAGTGAGCAAATAGCAAATGAGATAATTAAAATTCTATAGGCATGGTTTTTAGTGCATATGTTGCAATTACGCGATTTGATAGAAAGTTCAGTAGTATTTGTGTCCTATAGGCTAGTTGTCTAGTAACACATAGCAGTAGGAGCATTTGAACTCATGTTTTGCTAGTAGACGAGTAGTGTGAGTGTGTGCTCCTCCTAATGACATGATTTCTATAGTGCACATAGAAATTGAATGGCATATAGCAAGTAAATTATTGAATCCTATAGACATGTTTTCTACAATTGCACACAAATATCAAAATCTACTCATTCCTCATTTTTACTAATACCCCAATTGTTATTTACAAAGTTATTACAGACCCAATGATAAAGCGATTACAAACGTGGTATAAACAATGATAATAGACCCACGACAGGCCCAAAAGAAATACCCAGCAACATCTGGGCCTTCAGCAGCATACCCAGATTTTCAACAAGTAGCCATATTCACCAGCACAACCCAGAATCCATAGAAGAACTTAAGCTAGATCACACAACCATAGATTGACCAACCAATTTATATATTCAGTAGACCATAGGAAGAAATAGTTGAGTGTCAGGAATAGTTTAGGTCTCAGTAGTAGAGGGAGTGACTAAAGGACCCCAATTCCTAGTGTGTCAGAGTTCACATGAGTCTCAAACGAACCCAAAGCAGTGCTCACACTAGGGAGGTCAGTAGTAGGAGCCTTGGTGGCCTTGACTTTTAGTCGGCCAAGAATTATAGGTTCAGAATAGCATAGGTAACAAATGGGAGAGAGTGCACAATGGTTAAAGGACATAAGTTGAGGAAATACACTCATAGCTTAGAGTAGACATAGTAAAGTTGAGATCATAGAGCAAACATGTCACAAAACTTAGAAGCAAGTTCAACATGACTTAGAAACAGGTTCAGCACTTAGCAAAATAACAAGTTTGCATGATTAATAAAGATTATCATACATAGGTGCATAATACTAAACAAGTTTAAAACCTAAAAGGTCCAAGTTATTCTAAGTATGCATCCTAGTGTCACAAAACAACCATGTTAACTTGTATCATAAAGCAGAAAAGTGTCAAACATAGTATGGGACACAAACTAAGATGGCTATTCTAAAGGTTTCAAACAGTTATTAAGTAAAATAGGGATATGCTGTGAGACACACTATCAGGGAGGCAGATTATAGTTGATAGAAAAGGTCTTAACACAAGCTAAACACATTATATGAAAGACAATCATTGTAGAGATTCAGAGCAGTATGAAATAGTAAGCATATTTATGAGCCTTCATGCATTAATACAATAATTAAACGAGCTTAAGAGGTCAAATTATCCCATTTAGACTTAGACAATCTAAGGACTAACATCATGAGGTGAAAGTTAAGTGCTAAAGAGGCTTAAACTAGTATAAAGTTAACAGAGTTGCACACAAAAGGTAGCCCAGAATCACATTAAGTCATGCATCTCAGAAGATAGGATATATGCAAATCACAAGCACAAGAGAACGAAATTACAAAGCCAAGTATCTTAGCAGTTAAATGGACATTAAGAAAGAACAAAAGTTGCACAAGAACCCAGAATCTTAATGCGTCAAAGTTCCCAAGAGCTTCAAAGGAACCCCGTGCAATGCTTGTACCAAGAAAAGTTGAATAATAGAATCTCAGTGGCCTTGGCTTTATCATGACCCAAACCGATGGGTCACCACGAGCACCCGATGCCATACTCGGCCCGAGCATACCATTCTGTAACTGTAAATTCTGGAGGGGTAACCCTTAACTTAGGCTGATGAGGCTATACTCTGAATCATCTTAAAATATCATCTCTCTCATCTAAGGGTTACACATACCCAAAAGCTCATATATATATACACACACACACACATTTATGAGGCCGCCATAAATGTTTACTGATAGAACAAAATATACAGGACTCGTCTACAAGCCTCCAGAGATAACTAAATTGTATCATGATCGGGACAGGGCCTCGACCTACCCATCAAACCTGTATATGTAAAATAGTCTCTAAGGTATAGACCTGGTAACTCTAAGAAAGTGGAGCGTACCAACCAAGCTAATGTTTGACTCTGTCTACTGAGAAGATTTGTCTAACTATCTATCAGGATCTGCAGGCATGAAATGCAACGTCCCCAGTAAAAGGGACACCAGTAAAAAATAATGTACCGAGTAGGTAAGGCAAAAGAATAACTGAAAGCTGAAATTGAACTGATGATATAATAACTAAAAGTAACTGAGAGTCAAAAATAATCTGAAGATATGCTTACCTGCTGATACTGACTAAACTCTCTCAATATAACAAGTAAAATAGTTGTCCGGCCCTATAAGGTATATATATATATATAACTGCTCTGCGGTAGTAGGCTCGCTCATAGGCGCTCGACCATACTAGGCTTTGTATCTCGGCCATGCTGGGATCGCTCATAGGTGCTCGGCCACGGTAGGCTCGGTATATAGCTTACCATCTGATTAGAGGTTACCCAATAGGGGTCTGCCCATCGATTATAGCTCGATGGTAATGAAAATACTGTAATACTGTATAGATAGGCTCTCTACTCTCTTGACTAGAAGAAGACATTACTCAATTGGATATGATAAGGGAGAATACTGTAACTTATGAGACTAGAAAAATATACATAAATTTAGGAATATGAATTTTTCTTTATGCCTCGTTATCGATAACTAGGGTTCTAGTTCATTTTACACTCCTTTTTACTTGAGTTTTGATTAAAAATGTATACAAATAGTCCCAAAGGCTTACATGTTGTGCTTGTTTGCAGGGTTTGGTAAAAAAGGTAACAAGTCCAGAAAATTTGGCCTAGTATAAATACTTTCTTTTCATATTTTTAGGGTATCTTTTGTAATTTGTTAGACTCCAGAGCACGTGAACGACTATTTTGTTCTATTTTGAGTAATTTGTAGCTACTTTAACACTGATTCTTCATTAACTTAGTTGTTAATTAAATCTTACGGGTTATTCTTCATCTATTTTCCTAATTTCTTCCATTATTATGAGTAGCTAGACCCATTATCTAGGGTTGTGGCTCAACCCTAGTATGGGTATTTGATGTGTATTTTGATTTAAGGCTTAGATGTTTATAAGTAGTTTATATTTGGACTAATTTGTGTTTTTCATGTTGAATTAGTGGTTGCAAACATTAATTTGTGCCTATTTGACTTGGGTTCTTCTTGAGAAAGAGACCTTGAGTCTAGGAAAACTAGTCCAATAAGGAATTGGGGTGTAATCAAGAGATTGATAGCCTCAATGAAAGGGTTAAACCTAGAGATAGTAATACCCGACTTGAGCCTATAATGCTTGCACAATTTTGACACCCAATTGGTCTTGAGACAGTCAATTAGGGCAAAGTCACTCAAGCTACCGAGAGGTATAAAGTGAGTAGTTCTGTGCATTGGCTATATCAGAATCCCCAACATAATTTCTTTGCCTTAGACTTTAGATCCCGTCAAGTATTCACCTAGGAGAAAGTCACTTCCCTAGTGTCTCTTTAACTATTTAGAAAACCTTACATGCAATCATTCTTAGTTTAATTTATCATATCATTAGCATAAATATTAGAAGTAACAAACAACCAAAAGATGATTGGAAGTGTAATTAAGATCACTACGTATTTCTAGTTTAGATAGGAATCTAATTCCCAATTCTAGCTCCCCGTGGATTCGATCCCGACCATCTCGGGTAAAAGCTGCTTCGACCGCTCTTGCCACTTTGTAGTGGTGTAGGGTTTGCACCGATCACTTTTTGGCGCCGTTGTCGGGGAGCTAATGGTTTTATCTTTCTATCTAAATAGTTTTGTGTATTATTCTTCTTTCCTTCCGTGTTACTAACTTGTGAGTGTCGCAAATTCAAGTACAAAATGGTAGCAAACAATGCACCTCTTGGAGATTTTCCGCCGGGGAATGAGGTAGATGACAATATTGATGATGGGTTTCCGATAGTACCTCAAGAATAAAGGAGAGGCCGCTAGGCCAATAAGAATATTCCAAACCCTCCCCCGCTACCTCCAAGAGTGGCTCCTCGAGTGCTTCCCAACCAAGGATATGCTAATGCAATTGTCCTACCCCAGATCCGGGCGGGCAATTTTCAAACTACAAATGTGATACTGACTGTGTTGGAGCAACGAGGGTATTTTACGGGTGCTCTCCATCCGAATGCTTACAAACATCTCAAGGGTTTCGTGGATACCTGTTGGGGGATCAAGCAAAATAATGTGTTAGAGGATGCACTTCGGTTGAGATTATTCCCTTTCTCACTTAGAGGGAAGGCAATAGATTGGCTTGAATGACTTCCCAACCATTCCATCACTACTTGGGATGAGTTGGCGGATAAATTCATTGCAAACTTTTTCTCGCCAGGGCACATGGCAGCATTGAGGGATGAGATGTTAGCTTTCAAGAAGGAGCCTACCAAACCATTACATGAGATATGAGAGAGATATAGAACCATGGTAAAGGAATGTCCCAACAATAATATGACTGAGGTAATGATACAACAAACATTATACCAGGGTAACACAACAAATCAGTGCACATTGAACAGCTTGTCGGGGATAATTTCATGAAGCTATCTTATGATGAGGCTTGTGACATTTTTGATGAGATGGCTGACACATCCTCCGCTTGCAAAAGTAGATCCAATGTGCCACAGGGTGACCCCATGGTCACTCACTTGCACAAAGAGCTACATGATCATGGGAAAGCAATAGCAGAGCCGACAACAACAATGAACCAGCTAGCAAAGACATAGTTACAGCAGGTTCAAATCCATGCCAAGTAAATGCTATGGAGGGTGTCAACATGTTAGTGAACAAAAGAAGACAAAAAGGTCAACATAACCAAGGAAGTTCGGATCAATATGACAATGATAGTGGTGGATTTCAAGATGATAGTTATGATGGGCAGAATGAAGAAGTGCAATATGTGAACAATTATCAGGGACAAAGGGGAATTCTTCCACCAACAACAATAGAGACCCCAAGGCAATTGAGGCAATCAACAACAACAATAGACTAGTAATTATGGGAACAACAACCAAAATTCCAATTGGGGAAACCAGAACAATAATCAAAACAATCAGGGTAATTGGAGTGGCAACAACAACAACTGGGGTGTAAATAACAATCAGGGTGGTTGGAACAATGGCAACCAAGGAAATCGGGGGCAAGTCTTTTAAAGGCCCCCAATGTATCAACAACCGAACAATCCACCCCCATTTCTATCCCAAGGTCCTAGTTCTTCCAATAATGAAATGGGGAGAATTGAAATGATGTTTGAACAGATGATGAAAAAGAATGCGGACTCTAATGCTCAGTTGGCTTCACACAATACATCAATCAGACACTTTGAGGTTCAATTAGGCCAAATCTCACAATCCTTGAATACTCATCCTAAGAAGGCTCTACCTAGTGATACGGTAGTTAACCCGAAGGGTGGAAACAATTCCGGGCATATAATGGCGGTAACTACAAGAAGTGGACGAGACAGTGATGTGAATGCCTCCAAGCAAAAAGAAATTTTGAGTGATGAAGTTGAGTTGCAAGAGGATGAGATCCCTTTGGTGGTTGAAAATGTGATTGATGAGAATGTGAATGAGGAAGTGAGGATTTATATCCAAGATGCCTAGGTGTAAACTCAAAATAACGTGAACCCGTCTAGGGAGCACGTAATAAACATGCCGGAAACGGTTGTGCCTAAAGATAAGACTCCTTTGCCAAGGCCACCTCCACCTTATCCTCAAAGGCTAGCAAAGTAGAAAAATGAGAACCAGTTTAAAAAGCTCATTGATATGATGAAGAGCTTATCTATTAATGTGCCTTTGGTGGAAGCTCTAGAGCAAATGTCGGGTTATGCTAAATTCATGAAAGACTTGGTGACAAAGAAAAGATCCATGGACTGTGAGACTATCAAGATGACCCACCAAGTTAATGCAATAGTGCACTCAATGGCTCCGAAGCTAGAAGATCCTCGTGCTTTCACCGTTCCTTGCACCATTGGGAGTGCAAACTTTGCTAAGGCTTTATGTGATTTGGGGGCAAGTATCAACTTGATTCCCTACTCAGGTTTTTGGGTATTGGGCAACCGAGGCCAACTTCTATAAGATTGCAAATGGCGGATAGAACAATGAAGAGACCTTTGGGTATAATCGATGATGTTCTTGTTCGGGTGGACAAATTTATCTTGCCGGTTGATTTTGTGATCTTGGATTATGAGGTTCATATCATATTGGGAAGACTTTTCCTTGCTACTGGGAAGGCCTTAGTTGATGTGGAAGCAGGGGAACTCACCTTCCGAGCGGGTGATGAGAAAGTGGTCTTTCACGTGTGCAAGTCAATAAAGCAGCCCAATAGTTCTGAAGTGTGCTCTTTTGTGGATCTTGTTACGACAATTATAGTTGATGATACTAGTGAAATTATCAATATGGAAGACCCTCTCGAGGAGGTATTGTTGAATCTTGATGTAAATGAGGATGAAGGCCGAGTGGAGTGTGTGAATTCTTTACATGGAATGGGCTCTTACTCTTATGAGCCTCGGAAACTCTCTTTGGATCTTGAGAATAAGAAGACCACACCAACAAAGCCTTCAATCGAGGAACCTCCGGTGTTGGAGTTGAAGCCGTTGCCTCCACACCTCAGGTATGAATTCTTAGGCCCTAGTTCAACTTTGCCAGTTATTCTTTCCTCTTGTCTTACTAACATGCAGGTTGATGCCACATTGGCGGTGCTCCAAAAGTGGAAGAAGGCAATTGGTTGGACCTTAGCTGTTATTCAGGGGATAAACCCCTCATTTTGTATGCACAAGATCATTTTGGAAGACGATGGAAATCCCTCCTTAGAATAACAAAGGAGGTTGAACGAGGCAATAGAAGAAGTTGTGAAAAAGGAGGTAATCAAGTGGTTGGATTCCGGGGATTATGTACCCCATCTCTGATAGCTCTTGGACTTCTCCGGTGCAATGTGTGCCAAAGAAAGGTGGTATGACTGTGGTTACCAATGTACAAAATGAGTTGATTCCTTCTAGGACCGTCACCGAGTGGAGGGTGTACATGGATTTTCGCAAGTTGAATAAAGTGACCCGCAAGGATCACTTTCCATTGCCTTTTCTTGATAAGATGTTAGATCGACTTGCTGGGCGTGCCTTTTATTGTTTCTTGGATGGGTATTCTGGGTACAACCAAATTTTGATTACCCCAAAAGATCAGGAGAAGACCACCTTTACTTGTCCATATAGTGCCTTTGCCTTTTCTAGGATGCCATTCGGGTTATGTTATGCACCGGCTACTTTCCAGTGGTGTATGATGGTCATTTTTACCGATATTGTGGAGGACATTTTAGAGGTGTTCATGGATGACTTCAGTGTTGTGGGTGACTTGTTTGATGAATGTTTGAAAAATCTTGATTGAGTATTGGCCTGTTGTGAAGAAACAAATCTTTTTCTTAATTAGGAGAAATTCCACTTCATGGTTGAGGAGGGCATAATTCTTGGGCATAAAATTTCAAAGCATGGTATAGAGGTGGACAAAGCAAAAATTGATGTGATTTCAAGACTCCCTTCCCCTACTTCTGTCAAGGGAGTTAGAAGTTTTCTTGGGCATGAGGGATTCTACCAAAGATTTATCAAAGACTTTTTGAAGGTAGTGAATCCGTTGTGCAAGTTATTGGAAAAAATGCCAAGTTCGTGCTCAATGAGGGATGTATGCAAGCTTTTGAACTTCTCAAGTACAAGTTGACCACCACTCATATTGTTACCGCACCCAATTGGAGCTTGCCTTTCGAGCTTATGTGTGATGCGAGTGATGTTGCGGTTGGGGCGGTCTTGGGTCAACGAGTGAACAAAATGTTTCATCCTGTGTACTATGCGAGCAAGACAATGAATGATGGTCAAGTAAACTACACGATGACTGAGAAAGAGCTTTTGGCTATTGTGTTCGCAATGGAGAAATTTTGGCCGTATCTCATGGGTGCCAAGGTCATAGTTCATACTGATCATGTCGCACTCAGGTTCTTGATGACGAAGAAGGATTCCAAAGCTAGGTTGATGCGATGGGTCTTATTACTTCTAGAGTTTGATTTGGAGATTATGGACCGGATGGGTAGTGAAAACCATGTGGCGGACCACTTGTCCCGCTTGGAGGAGGAGGGGAGGCCTCGTGATGGACTAGAGATCAATGATTCATTTCCCGATAAGTAACTAGTTTCTATGTCGGTGAATGGTATGCCATGGTTTGCGAAGGTTGCTAATTTCCTTGTGACTGGTATAATCCCGTGTGAGCTCTCTTCTAACCAAAGGAAGAAGCTCAAATGGGATAGTTTGGACTTCTATTGGGATGAGCCGTACTTGTTCTAGATCTGCACGGATGGTGTGATCTGAAGGTGTGTCCCAAAGAAGGAGCAATTGAGTATCTTAGAATCTTGTCATTCCTCTCCCTATGCTGTCCATCATGGCGGGGCAAGGACAGCTTTAAAAGTTCTTAATTGTGGGTTTTTTTGGCCAACTTTATACAAAGATGAAAGTGAACTTGTGAAGAGATGCGGCGAATGTCAAAGAGCGGGTGAAATTTCGAAGAAAGATGAGATGCCTCTCAATACCATTCTTGAAGTTTATATTTTTGATGTATGAGGTACTAATTTCATGGGCCCATTTGTTAGTTCGTGGGGGAATACATACATTCTAGTGGCAGTTGACTATCTTTCAAAGTGGGTTGAAGCCGTGGCTTTGCGCAACAATAAAGCCCGGAGTGTTGTTGCATTTCTCAAAAAGAGCATTTTTACTAGGTTTGGCACTCCTCGAGCAATCATAAGTGATGGGGGGGGTCTCATTTTTGTAATCGAGCTTTTGATACTTTGCTTGCAAAGTATGGTATCAATCACAAAGTTTCTACTCCTTATCATCCTCAGGCGAGTGGCCAAGTTGAAGTCTCAAACTGGGAAATCAAGAGTATATTGTCAAAGACGGTCAATGCAAATAGGATCGATTGGTCAAAGAAATTGGATGATGCTCTATGGGCTTATAGAACTGCTTACAAGACTCCGATTGGTATGTCTCCGTACCGGTTGGTGTTTGGGATAGCTTGCCATCTACCGGTTGAGTTAGAGCACAAGGCCATGTAGGCATTGAGGAAGCTAAATCTTGAATGAGATGTGGCAGCAAATCTTCGTGTGGAGCAGCTTAATGAACTTGATGAATTCCGATTTCATGCCTACTCTAGTTCGTGCTTATATAAGGACAAGATGAAGTACATTCATGATAAGTATGCTCGTGGAAAGGAGTTCAAAATGGGTGATTTGGTTCTCTTATTCAATTCTTGGTTACGTCTGTTTCTGGGAAAGCTTAAGTCGAAATGGAGTAGACCTTTTGAAGTGGTGTTTGTGACTTCGTTTGGTGCACTTCACTTAAAGAACAAAAATGGGGAGGTTTTCAGAGTTAATGGGCACAGGGTCAAGTACTACCTAGGCAGAATTGATGACAGCCACGTGGTGGCACTTCTCCATCTAAAGTGATTTGATGGTAACCTACATCGTGCTACGACATTAAATCAGGCACTTCTTGCGAGGCAACCCATGTGTCTTTCTTTTTGTTTTTCTTTGATTTTCTTTGTAGTATAGGATTTGCTTTTGGTCAAACTGGTTGTGAGATGTGTGTAGGATTGGTTTGATGCAGTGCAGGAACTAAACTGGAAAAATGGAAAAATTATGCACTCTCTGAAGTTTGGACTGCTGCTGCAATGCATTTTTTGAGCCGCAATGGCCTTGTTACGGGGGAAAAATTTCATTGTTGTTCGCACTATTGATTGGAAAAAAGTGAATACTCTCTGAAGTTGTCCCCACGGCCACATTGCCTTTCTTGCGATCCGCGGTGCCCACTGCGGCCGCCGAGCATTTCTTACGGTCCGTAGTGGTTACCTCCTCAGTGCTTCAGGCTTTTGAGTACCGCGACCACGGTGCCATTTTGTGCGATCCACGGTGGGTAGGTACAGTGGGTCCCAGGTCCTTTTTCTGTAAATAGGACTTGAGGCCTTCATTTAAAACTTTTCACTCATTTGCTTTCCAAATAATAAAAAGTATTGTTCATCCCTAACCCTAACTGCACGATTTCAACCTCTGGTTCTTATTCATCTGTGTGGCATCTCATTACTGGTACTTTTAATCTTTCCTTAGTCTTTAATTGTGTTTTATTTTCTTTTAATTGATTAGTTCTACATCTTCTTCTTCTCTTTTCTTTTAATTGATAACTTAGGGTTACATAACACTGTTAGAGTAGGGTTAATTAGTTAAATAAAATGATTAACTATCTAGTGGGTTCATAATATGTGCATTTAGGCTCAAAATGAGAAAAATCTGAAACCCTAGGTTGGTGTTGCTGAATGAGGTTCACTGCGGTCCGCGGTGGATTTTTTGCAGTCTGCATTGCCTCTCTGCGGTCCGCGATGGCATTTTATGTGAACCGCGGTGGTAAAACTTCAGAGAGTAAAGGTTTGAGGACCGTGGTCGCGGTGAATTTTCTACGGTCCTCGGTGCCTTGCCATGGCTACACTATAATTCTTGCGGTCCGCGGTGACTTTTATCAAAGAGTGGGTAGTCTAATACCCACCTCAATACGGTCCACGGTACCATTTTTTGCGGTCCGTGGTGGTTCCTTTACGGCCGCACTGCATTTTATGCGGTCCGCAGTCTACAATTCTGCTTTACATTATTAACTGTCTGCAATTATAATCTTCACGGCTTCATCTGGTACTATGATACTAACAATAACTAAATGAATTTTCCTTGCAGATAATGCTTAAATCACGAGGCGGAGGTGATAAACAGAAAGGCAAAGGAGAGTCCTCCCGGGGTAGGGGATGAGGCATGATCAGATTGACCCCACAAGTCCGACAAGCAATTAAGGACACCAAAAAGTCTATAAGGGTTGTGGATAGAGCTGCTTCCCATTCGGTAAGTGAGTATTTCCCCTCCCAGGAGGCATCCAACTCTGAGTCAGTGCCGGAGTATATTCCTGACTGGCCGGAAAGGTGAAGATTGAGAGATACACCTCTGGGCACTACTACTGCTCAAGCTTTAGTTGCAATTTCTTCTGAGTCGTCTGAGGGCTCAGCTGAGAGCGGTGATGATGTTTCTTCTACCTCACCTACAGCTTCAACACCCGGTGAGGATCCCATAGATAAAGAAGAAGGAGGGGGTGTGCCCCAAGCAGGAGGGGTGGCTAGAACCAGAAAATCGGAAGCTTGGCAAGATAGGTTTGATAGTGAATTGGCATACCACAAGTTCAGAGAATGGTGGCCCGAGAGGATTTTGATACTTGAATGGCGATTCATTGACAAGGATCTTTTGCCTTACAACCCAAATGTACATAGGCAATTCAGAGAGAGGTCGGGCTGGGATTATTTCATAGGCAATGTTGAGGATGCAAATGAGCACTCGGTGAAGGAGTTTTACACTAATGTTGCCTACATCAAAAAGGGCACTACAGTGACTAAGGTGCGAAATTTGAAAGTAAAGTTTGATGGAAAAACAATCAATGAATACTTGGGCTTTCCGGAGGAGGATGAAACATTATACTTAGAAAAGGTAGCATTGGGGGAGGATGCCCGTCTGTGGTTAGCAGAATACTTGGCAATCCCAGGTACCACCCCAGTATGGTTGACAGCGGAGTCAAAATTTTGAGGAGAACCCTGAACTTCGAGGCAAAAGGGTGAGAGACATTTGTTTGCAGCAGGCTAGATCCCACCAATCATGAGAACTCTGTTCCAATCTCTCGGGCAATTTTGGTAGCTTCTATCATAGCGGGGTACCAGACTAACATCGGAAAAGTTATGTCCAGGGTAATCACACGGGTGGCAAATGAAGGTGATAAATCATACCCCTTCCCACATTTCCTGACTATGTACTTTGAGGATCAGAATGTAGAAAAAAGGAGTTCGATGTGAAGGTGAAAGCAAAGGCACATTTTTCCTGGTATAACTTATAGGGTGATGACAACCCCAAAGGCAAAGATCCTAAAGGCAAATCCACTGCTTCTACTGGCCAGTCTGAAGAGCCAGTAGCAGTAGTAGCTCCTACTTAGCCTCCTTCAACTAACCCAGATATGGCCCTAGGACCCTCTACTGCCACTGCCCCAGATATCCCCTCATCTTCAGCCTACCCATTGACTACCCACCGTTTAAGCCAGACCCTTGCCAATATTAACAACTAGATACAGGCAGCCACTTCTAAGTTGTCTGTGATTTCTAGATCGGTAGCAGCCCAGTCAGTACCCCCTCAGCCACGGGTTCCACAGTCAGTGGAGAACACTCTTAAGGAGCTTCTAGACAACTAGAAGAATCTCCTGGAGAACCAATAATTAATTTTGGAGGCTGTAGGTTTTCATGGAAAGGCATTGAAGGAGCTTGCTAAGGAGAAAAAGAAGTTGAGAAAGACTCGAGCTTCCAAGGAGTCAGTGAAGGAGTTAAGGGTGGAAGTGGAGAAGATGAAGGCCGCTGACCATCTACCCTTGGACCTGCTATTGCATGATCCAATTCCAGCAGCTTAGCCTGAGCCGGAGCAAGAGATGTAGAGGCCGACAAAAAGGAAGAGGGTGATCCCCCGAGTTAATGATGCAGTGATAGAGTTGGAGGACCCCCAGGGAGGTTCCTCAGGGCATAAAGCAGCCTCAGGTCCCAGTGCAGACATAGGATACCGGGATCTAGTCACAGGTTCCCGAGCAATCACAGGACCTAGGTACCCAGGCTCATGATCCTATGCATACAGAGGGCCAATAGGGAGTTTCTCTTTACTCTCTATCTTTTATTGATCTTATTTTGGTTAGTTAGAAGTGAGGATAATGCTAGCTTTCATTTGATGGGGGTATCCCTATTTGGATGATTTGGTGTTGTAAATATGATACTATTTTCTTTTTATTATGCTTTGATTTCACTTTTGGTATGTACATTATTTTACCATTTTAGTTCACTTTTTGTACTTTGCAACTTTGGTCTGTATATAAAGTTACTTTCTGATGTATATATTCATTCCTTCTTATGTATATTCGTCTAAATCCCCTCTTGTACATATTCATTCTACTTTCCACACTTTTTCTTTCATAGATTCTTATTTCATTTTGATAGCTTCTTATTTTGAGTTTTGCTTTCAATAAGCCTTTGGTTTTGTTAATGTCACGGTTCTTTCCAAAGGTGGAATTTGTATGAATCGGGTAGCTCTTCCCAATAATGGATGGCACGACAACCTTCTTAAGGGTTTGAGTCTTTTTTTTTTGTTTTTGTGTAAATAGTAGTTATTGAGTAATGGTGCCTCAAGCAAAGCTTCACTTGGTCCTAGCACATTTGCCTTTGATCTTATGGTGAAAAATAAATTGTTGTGTATAGGATGGTGATAGTTGTGACCTTGAGACTATGGTATTGGCCGATAATCATCTAATGGTTTTTCGGGACCATTCTTGTTTCTCAAATCTCTAATAAGGTTGTTGTAGGCCCCCGACTCTGTCTCTTTACCAATCCTATAGCTTGTGTGGTGAGAATTTGAATTGCAAGTCCAAGTCCCGTGCTAGTCTAGAACTTGCCCTGAATGTTTGTCTAGGCGAAATCCTAAGTGTAGTTTGACTTGAGAAGTGACTATAGGCTCTCCTTGATCCGAATGATATCATGAAAACTTCCATAGCCTACCAATGATACTATCCCTAGTCAACCCTTTTGAGCCATAGCCCTTTTTCTTGCAAAAACCATGATACAAGCCTTTACCCGTTCTAAAAATACCTTCTCCTGGCACCCGATCTTTCCTTAGCACAAGGCAAAATTATAAGTTTGGGGGGGAGAGACGAGGAATGCAACAAAGTGGTAAAATGTACAAAATGAAGAAAAGGAAAAGCAATGAAAAAAGAGAGAGAAAGAAAATCAAAAAGTCAAAAGGAATGAACAATGTAAAAGAAATGAAGGGATTCAATAAAAGAAAAGAGATGAAAGGTGTGGAAAGTTCAGAAAGGAGAAAAAGGTTTGAAAAGAACAAGAAAAAGTGACAGTGTGTCTCTCTAACCCCTAAGAAAGGAGTAAATGACTCAAATAGTCAAGAGAATGCGTGCCAAAATGAAGACATGAAGTGATTAAGGGAAGATGTAACGTACTTAGACCAAATATTTCCTACCGTGAACCAAAAGCCTTCACTACATCTCCACAAAAGCCCTATATGATCTTGAGTTGAATGACGCTTACATTAGTGGTGACTCACATAAGGGGCAAACTTATGGTACTTAGAGCCAGACTTGTGACTTTTCTTTGAGAGAGATGAGTGTGTTTCCACAATTCTCGTTCTGAGTGATACAATCTAAAAGTGAGATTTGCTTAAAGGAGAGTTAGGAGTATGAGTTTGGATTCCACAATGACCAAAGCAGTAGAAAGAGTTTCCTTGATGGGTTGAGTCAATTCTTGATGCTCTTGTGTCGCACTAAACCATGGTGCTTAAAAGGCTAAATATTGTTAATGATTTATTTGATTTGAGGGTAATTGTTAGTCCCAATTGATGCTAGATGAGGTCACTTTAGGTCAGCTGAATTTTATTGGTTTTACTCTTAAGGAGGTGTGGGACTTATTTTGTTTTCTTGAGGACAAGCAAAAGCTTATGTTTGAGGGATTTGATAACTAGGGATTCTAGATCATTTTACACTCCTTTTTACTTGAGTTTTGATTTAAAATGTATACAAATAGTCCCAAAGGCTTACATGTTGTGCTTGTTTGCAAAGTTTGGTAAAAAAGGTGACAAGTAGTCAAAACCAGCTCAAAAAGGAGTAAAACATGCACAAATATCAAGAACAAGTCAAAGAACAGTTGCAACAGACCCACCGCGGCCGCAATCCATTTAGTGCGGTCCGCGGTGAGGAAATTTAGAAAGGTGCAGAGTTTGGAGATTCAAGCACTACTGCCGCAACCTATTTTGTGCGGACCGCAGTACCCTCTTTGCAGCCACAATCCATTTTATGCGGTCCGCGGAGAAGGGATTCAGAGAGTTGGTAATTTGGACGAATGAAGCCAGTCCGGTCCGCGGAACATTTTATGCGGACCACAATGAAGCCACCACGGCCGCGGTGCATTTTATGCGGCCCGCAGTGGCCAGATTCTGAGACCCAAAAAGTCAAGCTAAAAAGCCTCACCGCGGCCGCTGTGCATTTTCCGCGGTTCGTGGTACCTCTGCAGGGGTATTTTTGTCCGGAAAATTCGGCCTAGTATAAATACTTTATTTTTTACATTTTTACGGTATCTTTTGTAATTTGTTAGACTCCAGAGCACGTGAACACTGTTTTGTTCTATTTTGAGTAATTTGTAGCTATCTAACACCGAATCTTCATTATCTTAGTTTGTAATTAAATCTTATGGGTTATTCTTCATCTATTTTACTGATTTCTTCCATTATTATGAGTATCTAGACCCATTAGCTAGGGTTGTGGCTCAACCCTAGTATGGGTATTTGATGGGTCTTTTGATTTAAGGCTTAGATGTTTATGGGTAGTTGATATTTGGACTGATTTGTTTTTTTCATGTTGAATTAGTGGTTGCAAACACTAATTTGTGCATATTTTACTTGGGTTCTTCTTGAGAAAGAGAGCTTAAGTCTAGAAAAATCAGTCCAACAAGGAATTAGGGTGTAATCAAGAGATTGATAGCCCCAATTAAAGAGTTAAACCTATAGATAGTAATACCCGACTTGAGCCTATAAAGCTTGCACAATTTTGATACCCAATTGATCTTGAGAAAGTCAATTAGGGAAAAGTCACTCAAGCTAACAAGAGGTATAGAGTGAGTAGTTCCGTGTAGTGGCTATATCGCAATCCCAAACATAACTTCTTTGCCTTAGGCTTTAGATCCCGTTAAGTATTCACCTAGGAGAAAGTCACTTCCCTAGTGGCTTTTTAACTATTTAGAAAACCTTACAAGTAATCATTCTTAGTTTAATTTAGCATATCATTAGCATAAATATTTGAAGTAACAAACAATCAAAAGATCATTGGAAGTGTAATTAAGAGCACCACACATTTCTAGTTTAGATAGGAATCCAATTCCCAATTCTAGCTCCATGTGGATTCGATCTCGACCATCTTGGGTAAAAGCTGCTTCGATCGCTTTCGCCACTTTGTAGTGGTGTAGGTTTGGCACCGATCAGTTATCAAACTTGTGTAATTACGAGATCATGCAAATTGAAGGAAGGGCTTAGCCTTAACATACATATATGATCTCTTCCTTATTACTCAACCAAGCTCAACACAATTTCTTGTATCTACAACAAGTGAAATAATATTGTCGTTAACATATAATGTCGTACCATCGTATTTGGCTTGTCGCATGACTTAAGGAAAATCGGGCAGCAACTCTCCTATTTTTAATACATCCCAAAGACCACTAATGGTCATCAACAACCCACAACAACAATTATAACCAACACTAGTAACAATAACAATATAATCCAATATGAGTTTCTCCGATCATCTTAACAATGATATTGAGAGGTAAGCTCATTTCTTTTACTCATAACAAGATATAAATTGAATCCAACTCTTATTCTATAAATTAGTTTACAACCTTCAGAGTATCATACTTATATGTACAATATTATTTCTAGTTTAAAACCTCCACAAAATGCCTTCCAAAACATCCCCATACGTCTACCACCTTAATTTTTATCGTCAATCCCTTATTTTTCATCTTTTCTTCTTCAATCAACTTAATTAACACTTAGTAAAGCTTAACAACAGCAACCACAATTTTATCAAATTATTTTTCACAATTTTCAGCCACCACAAACCATATTTTTAACCACAAAATAGTCCAACTGTAAAGACAACCGTATCCCATGTTCCTTCAAGTGCATCTTATGGTTTTTCACTCAAACAATATAATCAACACAAGATTAACCTTAGGCACAATCAAGAAGATGTTATACATACCTTGGAAATCAGCTACAACTTGAAACCTCATTTCAACTTAGCTCACAATAGTCCTCAATCACACCATAACATCATAGAAGTATTATCTTGTAGTCTTTAACACCTTTAATGAGGATCTGTGTTGATTTCTCTTGAATTTAGTTCTTGGAACCTTGGAAAAGTTCTTGGAGAATTTGATAGTGTTTTGCAGTAATTGATCTCTGGATATTAGCAAAATATAATGGATCAAGACAACTTATAAGCCCACCGCCTCAATTCTCCAAGCAGGTGGGTAAGCTGCCAAGCAGACAGCTTGAGCAGTGCCACTTCAGACAGTTTTATCTCTCTACTCCGATATCGTATTAACAAACGGATTATTTCATTGGAAACTAGATACATAGAGATTTAATACCATATAAAGATATCCATGTAACTCTCAATATATTAGGAGAAAACTACGTCACAACTTAGCCTATAAACTTGCCAGTTTCTCCGAAGTGCGACAACGTGACTTGGTGACCCTAGTTTAAAAATCCATATTTCTATACCTCGATGTCGTATGAATAAATGGTTTGGAAATTTAGAAGCTAGGTTCCAATACCATCATTTTGGTATGATATATGTCCCGAAATGACGCCATAAAGTGTACGAATTTAATTTCTCAAAACGGCTCGTTACAAGGCAAATCTTAACTCAATTTTTCTGTAAGTTAAATCCAATTTTTCCAAAACTTTATATTTTATGTCCAAACATCATATATATTCATATTATGATTTTACAGTCATTAAATCATGATTAACATGTCTCATATTCATTATACGTCACCTTATGACGCACAGGGTGTAACACCAAACTTGTCGACTTTCGACAAAACTTATCTTCTTCAATTCGTTTAGCTTCTAAGCCTTCCAACTATCTTGGTACTTGTTAGTCATGATCTTAAATATTATTAACTTCTACGGTAATATGATTAACATACTTTATAAATTCTACAATGATGATTTCATTTCTGAGCTTATATCAATTGACTTACGACGTACTCTTAAGTACAAAAATATGGGGTGTAACATCATTTACTCCTTTGGAATATTTGTCCTAGAATGTTGATGGATGCGCTTATTAGTCTCATACCCCATAGCTCTTACAAATATTTAAATATTATCCTTGCCATCTAGCCAACTGCTTTGTGAACAAATCTAAAGGCCATGGCATTCCTCCTTTAGGCCTCTTTCTCACACCACGACTTGCAGTCGGAATCCTTCATAATGCAGCTTGTACCACCTTTTTCCTTGTATGTGCGCCTATACGACTCTTCCCTCCAGCTTTTTCCTCAAGTTTTTACCCAATATCTAAGCCTTACCTTGTAAATATATACAGAGCTTGACAAGATGTCCTTCTGGGCATCTATAGGTATACTGAAGTTCTTCGCTCGGTACTTTGATGAACCTACGAATATTGTTATACCTTACTTCATAGACTTGGTTATCCATCCATATGACTTTACCGCATCTAGGTAGGTCATACTGTAATTACCGAGTCCTGCCATCAAACTCCAGGTTATTCTTGTTGCTTATCTTATATGCATAAATCTAAGTGCTTTAATGCTTCCTCATTGTTGTTCATCTTAAGAACAACGGCCTAATCTCATCTTATACTTTGTAATTTTTGTCCATTCATTGTTAATTCACCTCAATATTGATCTACAATTTACCACTGATAACTTAAAACTTCTTACATAATCACTATGGCCCATGTTGCATCGAGGAACATCTGGAGTAATTTCAATAACCATTTTTCATAGCATCCCAATGTGATTCACCTTACATGGGTGTGTTAATCCTGTACAATTCATGAAATCTCCCTTTTTTCTAATAATTACTCAATCAAAGGCCCAAACGTCATCCCTTATTTATCACAACTACATACTCATTCTATTACCAGTGCAACATTCCATCTCTTCTAAATGCTACTAGTCTTAGAATCTTTTGAGTTCTTTCAGGCTATACTGATCTTTCTATAACTTATAGAAACCATCAGCTCTTTTTTTTCCTGGGCTTAATTCCGAGGACTTATCCATTTCTCGTCACCTTCTTACTCTCCCTTTCTTGTCCTTAGTCATGTCTTCCTAAAACCTGTTGCTTCACCATACTTTAGCTTGCGAACTATACATGTCTATTTATACTACTTGCAACCTTCCTTCAACTTGCTTGCACCATAAATTTCCTTGTATTATTTTGGATCATCAAACGAGACATCACATTGTCTCTAACTCTTCTTTACTCTCTTAATCTGGCTTCCCAATACCTAGAACACATAGGCTGGAAGGCATGCTACCGTTATCTTTCCTAGATACTGAATCCCAATGCTTCTAGCCTTCTATCCAAAGTAAGAACTATTCACAACCTTCTGCACTTGAGTGTCTTGTACGTTGTTCACCTTTACCTTACTTGCTTTAAGATCTCGCATCACGTCTTCTATCTCTTTCATAACTTCCCTTCTACATAGGTATGATTTACATCCACAACTTGAAGCTCTAATATAATACTTACACCTCTAATGCATACACAATCCGGTGGGAGCTTCATACTAACTTCTTATGAGGCTGGTACTCTTCTAACTGGCCTTCTCATAGAGCCGTTATATAATATGGTTGACGTACTATCTCTCTTGCAGCTCTGATATTAAGGGTGATCCTGCAATGTTTTCAATCGTGATTTCTATAATTGTTTAGGTCCAATAATCAGACTCCTGATTTACTTGGTTGATGTAACTCTTTAGTTTCCTCTTTCTTCTGATCAACCTTTATGTAGACTTAAGCCATATTCCAGTCTACGACCCATGGTATTAGGTATTACTTTAACCTTTCATGGACGCTACCTGTGACACCATCATCTAACAACTCAATCCTTTGTCTATGATCTGGACTCAATTATTTTCTTTTCTTTTAACTTGTACCGGAGTTTTCTAGGTTGTATGATTGTCAACATATATGTTGCGTGGATAATACTCCAAAATCTTAAGTGCGTTCATAAAATAACTAATTCTAGATCATTGCTCGAAAAATTCCTTTCGTTTTTTTCTCAGCTTTCTTTAAACGCAGGCTATTACTTTTCCTAGTCTTTTTGGGCCCTTGTAGCGTGCATACTTAGCTTTTCCTAGTTCCCACGCATGATGGAATTTCTGTGCAACTCACATGATCTCGAATCCTACTTTCTTATAGAGTGCATACAATGTTGTAGTGAGACTGTTGTTACAAGACCATTTCCTCTTTAGATCACTATGCTTAGGTTGAAGTTTTCTTCCTTATTTCCTTAGCTTGTCTTTTATTGTAGTACTTAGTGAGGACCCTCTGATTCTTGCAAGGCTACGAGCTTATTACATTATTTACCCGACGAAATTTTTGATGTTCTTTCTTACTTGTAATTATCCTTACTTACTTACCTTTATACCCTTTTGCTTGTAGTGTAGCTTCTGAGATGATATTTTGATCGTCTTCCCAGTGGTACTCTCTTTTATCTCCATAACACGTATACAGTACCTTTAACTACCCCAACTCCTATCTTAATATTTCTCAAGGTTACGATTTCATATTAGTGAGACTGAATTCCCTATATTGGGATTTACGATGTTTATCTTGCACGATCTATTGATTTGTCTATATCCCCTTGTTTAGCCATAACTAGGATCTTCCTGAATCAGTTTCTAACTTCTCGTTGGTCCATTCTCATATCAATAATCCGCATAATCTTTCTTGGGTTATTTCCTTTATCTTAACTTACCTCTCGCACTGGACCCTTATTTATCAATAACATCCCCGACAAGAACCCTTACTTCCTCTCCTTGACGTCGCATTTGCATAATATTCTGGAATCGTAGCACATCAGTAGGATTTGGATAAGTGCAATCTCATCTCTTTTCTCATTTTTTAATTGCATTCTTTCTTCACCATTCCAAAATTACTAAAATCACTTAATTCTAACTTAATGCCACGTCATTCAATATTCCTCCCTTTAGGGGAGTACTAAGATTTATCGCTACGACAATCTACCTATAGATGTTTTACCTCTTCATCTTTTGCATCTTCTCACATCATCGATGACCCTTCAAGTCTTCTAGTGCCTATCTTTATAGTACTCATATCTAGCTGTGCTATTCTATAGTGCACCATCTGGGTGTCTCACAAGGAGATCTATTAGCACATTTGCAATATCCTTTGGAAATGTCAACTAATGTAAACAATCCATCCATCATTTTGGGTTACTCTAACCCCAGTTGGGCCCTGATATCCCGTCCTTCTCTTAAACCATATATGTTAGTTCCCATAGGGCATAACTAAGATCGATGTGGCCAATTGTACATACCTCTATTACTGTTGAAGGTAACTCAAAATGCTTATATCTCTCTTCTTGAATTGTAGATAATGTTCATCTTTACTAAATTGGTACCTTGTACCCTTCTTCACCTTGCTTCTTTTACTTGTTAAAACTTGTACCTTCTGATTCTCTCGTTGCTTTTCACCATATGGATGGATAAATATTCATGCCTTAGGGCTAATCAACAAGAAGCTTACTTATCATAGTACACACATGATTTGCTGAAAACCTTACATTTACTCATTATAAGCATCATCCAGAATCAAGTTCCTATGACTCAACTCTTCCATAACTACGTGCAATCCCTTACCAACCGTCTTTCTAAATGTAAGCATCGTTTTATTATGAATAAGATAGGGCTTAGGAAATTGAGTTCTTACAACTGAGCTCTGCCACACGATCTTGAGTGAGAAGAAAGAGTAACAGTCCTAAATGCCCTGTAGCCCCCTGCTTATATGTGTGGTGCACAACACACCCATAAACAAGACTCTAATAGACACATTTTGTAGACTCCCTCAGATAGAATTGCTCTGATACCACTTCTGTCATGACCCAAACTGATAGGCCGTCATGACCATCCGATGCCATACTCGGACCGAGCATACCACTCCATAACTATGAACTCTGGAGGGGTAACCCTTAACTTAGGCCGATACTTTGAATCATCTTAAAATATCATCTCTCTTATCTGAGGGGTAAACATACCTAGAAGCTCATATATATATATATATATATATATATATATATATATATATATATATATATATATATATATATATATATATATATATATATATATATATATATATATAACTGTGAATGCTGATGAGGCCGCCATGAATGTCTACTCATAGACCAAATTATACAGGACTCATCTACAAGCCTCTAGAGATAACTGAATTGTATCATGATCGGGACAGGGCCTCGACCTACCCATCAAAACTGTATATATAAAATAGTCTCCAAGGTATAGACCTGGTAACTTTGAGAAAGTGGAGCGTACCAACCAAGCTGATGTTTGACTCTGTCTACTGGGAAGATCTATCTAGCTGTCTATCAGGACTTGCAGGCATGAAATGCAGCATCTCCAGCAAAAGGGACGTCAGTACGAAATAATGTATCGAGTATGTAAGGCAATAGAATAACTAAAAGCTGAAACTGAACTAATAATATAATAACTGAAAGTAATTGAGAGTCAATGATAATCTGAAGATATGTTTATGTGTTGATACTGACTCAACTCTCTCAATATAGTAAGTAAAATAGTTGTCCGGCCCTTTAAGGCTTGGTATATATATATATATATATATATATATATATATATATATATATATATATATATATATATATATACATATATATAACTGATATGTCGTAGTAGGCTCGCTCATAAGCGCTCAGCTATACTAGGCTCTATATCTCGGCCATACTTGGCTCGCTCATAGGCACTCGGCCACAATAGGCTCGGTATATAACTTACTATCTGATCAGAGGTTTCCCAATAGGGGCCTTCCCATCGATTATAGCTCGATGGTAATGAAAATACTGCAATACTATATGTATAGGCTCTCTGCTTTCCCGTCTAGAAGAAGACAATACTCAATTGAATATTATAAGCGAGAATACTGTAACTTATGAAACTAGAAAAATGTACATAAATTCAGGAATATGAATTTCTCTTTATGCCTCGTTATCAAACTTGTGTAGTTACAAGATCATGCCTGCCACGACCCTAAACCCGGACCCAGTCGTGATGGCGCCTCTCATGAAGACAAGGTCAGTCGACACTTTCCCATTTCAGTTTTAAGCAATTAAACAATAAGAATTAAGTCCAAAACGTAATAAATAATCCCAAAGTAAGTAGTGAATAGTACAATGTGGAAGTCAAACCAACACAACCCGATACCGGGGTGTCACTAGTCATGAGCATCTACAATCCGAATGATACAAGAAAGGTTTACATATACAAGAAAGGTTTACATAGTCTAAAATACAAATCTAAAACAGAGGAAGATAAGATGAAGGAAGAAGCTCTGGGCTATGAATGCCGGCAACTACCTAGAGAATCTTCGAATCCGCCTGAACTGGAAAAGATCAACACTCGCTAGCGGGACTTGATGCGCCTGAATCTGCACACGGGGTGCAGGGAGTAAAGTGAGTACTCCAATTTAGTGAGTAATAATCATAAATAAAGACTGAAAGCAAGAAATCATGTAAGGCACATTATAGGTTATAAGGAAGAAGTAAAAGCCAGTAAAACAGTGAAGCAGTAAAGATGTCTAAAATTACTGAGTTCAGTTTAATACTTCATAAAAGGCGTTTTTAACAATTAAGCAAGCAAATGACAGGCAATTAGGAAAGATAAACACATAAAAGATCTCCCCTCGGGCACAGTGTCAACCAATCCGCCCCACGGGCAATATCTTAGAAACAATACTAGCCCCTCGGGCTATATCTCACATCATAATGGGTACCCGCGCTCACTAAGGGTGTGCAGACTCCTGGAGGGGCCCCTTACGGCCGAAGCACAATATCAAGTCATCTTGTGGCATCATCACTAGGCTCTCGGCCTCATATCAACAAGCCACCTCGTGGCATACAAATCGCAGGCCCTCGTCCTCATAATCATAATCAGTGTTTCCTCACAACATAGGCCCTCGGCCTTACTCAGTCAGAATCTCACAATCCACTCGGGCAACAGTAAAACAAGATGCTCAGCCCATATTATCATTTAAAATATCACTTAAGTGTTAAAATAGAGTAAACATAGCTGAGTTATGAAAATAGTAGAATATAGCATGACTGAGTTCAAGTATAAAGTCAAACAGTGAGGAAATATCAATAAAAATCCCCTAAGGGTTCAAATAGTTGGTACGAGGCCCAAATATGACATTCAACCCAAAACATGAAGATAGCAAATAGTTTTAAATCAAATACGCGATAAACTAGTCATTCGGGATGGACTAAGTCACAATCCCTAACAGTGCACAACCCCACGCTCGTCATCTAGCGTGTGCATCACCTCAATATAGCACAATGATGTGCAATCCGAGGTTTCATACTCTCGGGACATCATTTACAATCATTACTCACCTTAATCTGGTCCAAATCTAGCCTGTGACGCCTTTGCCCCTCGAATCTAGCCCGCGACGCCTTTGCCCCTCCAAAACCCGACCCCAGTCCCATGTCTCGGAGTTCCATAAAATTCACATCAATAAACTTCTCATCTCCCCACGAGTTTATACATATCAAAAGTACCAAAATCCGACCACAAATGGTCCCTCAAATCCTCAAGTCTAGGTCTCCAATACCAAGCTCTAGTTTCCCCAATTTAACCCTTAAATTCCATTAACTATAGCTCTAATCAGTGAAATAATACCATAGGAACAAGTTTTAGGTCAAAAATCTTTACCTCAATGAAGTCCCCTTGAAATCCTTCTTCAAAATCGTCCAAAAAGCTCCAAACCAACTTAGAAATGGTAGAAAAGCTCATAAATCGCGAACGAAACAATTTATATCTTCTGGGCCAGGGATTTAACATCTGCAGACAAAATCCCACTTCTGTGGTACCGTATTTGCGGTCCTTGAACCGCTTCTGCGGTTTTCACTTAAACGGCCAAAATCGTATTTGCAATGCACAAGCTGCACCTGCGCCATCGCAGATGCGATTCACCAACCGCTTATGCGGTCACAACCTTCCTAGTTCCTTTCCGCTTCTGTGTCCCCTTTCATCGCATTTGCGGCATAGCACCTGTGGTCCCCAATCCGTAGAGTAAGAATGGGTGTATTACAGGGCAGATATTTGAACGATCATAGAGTAAGAAACGGGAATTGATGATGGTCGGTTACATTTTGAAATAATTTCAGAATATGAACGTTGTGAACGGAAACCAGAGCGAATATTGCTCCTGTTTGAAGGACAGTTACTTTCTGGATTACCTGCAAAACTTAAAACATGATGCATGCAAATATATATGGGTTATTGTAACAATTTAAACATGATGCAAATTTCCTTTGGACCATGAAGGTTGTCTTTAAACGGTGAGGATGATGTCCTTAGACCATGATATCCTTGGCCATGAATCTTGTGATAAGGGATTCATAGGCCATGAGAATGGTGCCTCTGAACTATGATGCCTTTGAATAATGATGTGCAATATTGATAGATCCTCAGGCCATGACATGGTGTCTTCAGGCTATGAGGATGATGCTTTAGGACTATGACGCCTTTGGACAAGATGGCAATGTTTCAGCCTATGAGATGCAAATACATGATGTTGGGTCATATGAGAAGCGAAACAAGACAGAGCTTAGTCTTGCATAAGATTGGGGTGGAGCTTGGCCCTGGGAAAGCAAAAAATAGCGCTAGATTTCAAGCAGCATAGCATTTAGTACTATGCAAGAAAAGGCAGAGCTTAGCCTTATGCAGTTGAAGAGGCAGGGCTTAGCCTCATGCAATTAGGAAGGCAATGCTTAGCCTTATGCAAGAAAGGGAGACAATGCTTAGTCTCATGCAATGAAAGGCAATGCTTAGCCTTATGCAGTTGAAGAGGCAGGGCTTACCCTCATGCAAAATAGGAGACAATGCTTAGACTCATGTAATGGAAGGCAATGCTTATGTCACGACCCAAACCTATGGGCCGCAACGATATCACGACCCTAAACCCGGACCTGGTCGTGATGGCGCCTCTCGTGAAGACAAGGCCAGCCGACACATTCCCAAATTCATTTTTAAACAATTAAACAATATGAATTAAGTCTTAAACATAATAAATATCCCAAATAGATAAGGTGGAACAGTAAAATTGCGGAAAATAAGCCCAACACAGCCCGACATCGGGGTGTCACCAGTCATGAGCATCTATCCATTTACTACAACTCTGAAGAGTCTACATAGCTTAATACAAAGCTAGAATATAGAAAGTAAGATAAGGGAAGAAGATCTGGGCTGCGAACGCCGGCACCTACCTAGAGAATCTCCGAATCCGCCTGAGCTAGAAGGATCAACACTTGCTAGCGGGACCTGATGCGCCTGAATCTGCACACGGGGTGCAGGGAGTAAAGTGAGTACTCCAACTCAGTGAGTAATAATCATAAATAAAGACTGAGAAATATGAAATCACGTAAGGCACATCACAGGCTATAAGGAAGCAGTAAAAGCCAGTAAAAACAGTGATACAATAAAAATATATAAAGTCCTTTTTGTTCAGTTTAAACTTCATAAAAAGTCTTTTTAACAATTAAGCAAGTAAATGACAAGTAACTCGGAAGGATAAACACATAAAGGAACACCCCTCGGGCACAATACCAACAAAATCAGCCTCTCGGGCAACACATGAAACAATAACCAGCCCCTCGGGCTATATCTCACATCACAATGGGTACCCGCGCTCACTGGGAGTGTGCAGACTCCTGGAGGGGCCCCTTACGGCCCAAGCGCAATATCAAGCCATCTCGTGGCATCATTACTAGGCTCTTGGCCTCATAATCAAAATTAGTGTTTTCTCACAACATAAGCCCTCGGCCTTACTCAGTCAGAATCTCACAAGCAGCCACTCGGGCAATAATAAAACATGATGCTCAACCCAAAATATCATTCAAAACATCAATTAAGTGTTAAAGCAGAGTAAACATGGCTGAGTTATGGAAATAGTAGGATATAACATGACTGAGTTCAAGTATAAAGTCAAAAGCAGTGAGGAAATATCAGTAAAAATCTCCTAAGGGTTCAAATAGTCGGCACGAGTCCCAAGTATGGCATTCAGCTAAAACCATGATGATCATAAACAATTTTCAATCAAATACGTAGTAGAGCAATCATTCGGGATAGAGTAAGTCACAATCCTCAACAAGGCACGACCCTACGCTCATCATCTAGCGTGTGTGTCACCTCAATAAAGCACAACGATGTGCAAATCCGAGGTTTCATACCCTCACGACAACATTTACAATTATTACTCACCTTAATCCGGTCCAAATCTAGCCCGCAACGCCTTTGCCCCTCGAATCGTGCTCCACTCAGGTCGAATCTATCCAAAATCAGAACCACGACGTCAAAATATGCTAAGGGAACGAAGCCCATGTGAAAATAATCAATTTACAACATAAATCCTGAAATTTACCAAAACCCGACCCCTGGGCCCACGTCTCGAAATTCGATAAAATTCACATCAATAGATTTCTTATCTCCCCACGAGTTCATACACATCAAAAGTACCAAAACCCGACCACAATTGGTCCCTCAAATCCTCAAGTCTAGGTCTCCAATACCAAGCCATAGTTTCCCCAATTTTGACTCTTAAATTCCATTTATTATAGCTCTAATCCATGAAATAATACCATAGGAACGAGTTTTAGGTCCAAAATCCTTACTTTAATGAAGTCCCCTTAAATCCTTCTTCAAATTGCCCAAAAAGCTCCAAAAGCCGACTTAGAAATGGTGGAATAGCTCAAAAATTGCGAAGGAAATAATTTCTACCTTCTGGCCCAGGGATTTCACATTTGCGGCCAGATTCCTGCTCCTACGGTACCGCTTTTACGGTCCATGAACCGCATCTGCAGTCCTCACTTAAGTCGCCCAGCTCCGCATCTGCGATGCTAAATCCGCACCTGCGCCATCGCAGGTGCGACTCCTTGGCCGCTTCTGCAGTTCCAGCTCTCCTAGCCCTCTTTCCGCTTCTGCGACCACAAAATTGCTTCTGCGAGACCGCACCTGCGGTGCCCTAGCTGCAAGTGCGGTTATGAAAGCAATGAGAAACTTCAGTTGTCACAACCAACTCCAAATCTTTCCGCCAACCATCCAAAATCACCTCGAGGCCCCCCGGGACCCCAACCAAAAGCACAATCATATCCCATAACTTTATTCAAACTCGTACCAATCATCAAAACAGCTCAAACAACATCGAATCAACCAAAACACATCGGATTCAAGCCTAAGTTTCCAAAATTTTCCGAATTACGCTTTTGATCAAAAAGTATTCCAACCAACATCCAAATGACCTGAAATTTTGCACACACATCCCAAATGACCCAACGGAACTACTGCAACTCTCAGAATTCCATTCCGACCCCTATATCAAAATCTCACCTACAACCCGAAAAATGCCGAAAATCCAATTTCGCCAATTCAAGCCTAAATCTACTCTGGACCTCCAAAACACATTCCGATCATGCTCCGAAGTCTCAAATCACCTTTTGAAGCTATCCGATCCATCAGAACTCACATCCGATCCCTTTAACACATAAGTCAACATCCGATTGAATTTTCCAGCTTAAGCTTCCTCAAAAGAGACTAAGTGTCTCAAACCCTTCCTAATCATTTCTGAACCCAAGCTGACCAACCCGATCACATATAGAACCGATAAACAAAGCAATAAGAAGTAGAAATAGGGGAAACAGAGTGGTAACTCATGAGACGACTGGTCGGGTTGTCACATCCTCCGCCTCTTAAACAAACGTTCGTCCTCGAACGAGTCAAGAAACATGCCTGAAGCCTCAAACAGGTGAGGATATCTGCTCTGCATCTCCCACTCAGTCTCCCAGGTAGCCTCCTCCATGGGACAACCTCTCCACTGGACTTACGCTGAAGCTATATCCTTTGATCTCAACTTTTGAACCTGACGACCCAAAATAGATACTAGCTATACATCATAGGTCAAATCCCCATCTAACTGAACTGTGCTGAAATCCAGGACATGCGACGGATCCCCAATATACTTTCGAAGCATAAAAATATGAAATATCGGATGCAGACTCGACAAGATGGGTGGCAGAGCAAGCTCATAAGCCATCTCCCCAATCCTCCGTAGCACCTCAAAAGGCCCAATGAACCGAGGACTCAATTTACCCTTTTTCCCAAACCTCATAACACCCTTCATGGGTGAAACCTTCAACATAACCTTCTTACCAACCATGTAGGACACATCCTGAACCTTCCTGTCAGCATAATTCTTCTGTATCGACTGTGTTGTATGAAGCCTCTCCTGAATTACCTTCACCTTCTCTAAAGTATCCTGTACCAAGTCTGTCCCCAATAGCCTAGCCTCACCAGGCTCAAACCAACCAACTGGAGATCTACACCGCCTCCCATACAAAGCCTTATATGGAGCCATCTGAATACTCAACTAGTAGATTTTGTTATAACCAAATTCTACAAGTGGTAGAAACTGATCCCATGACCCTCCGTAGTCAATGACACAAGAACGCAACATGTCCTCTAATATCTGAATAGTATGCTCGGACTGTCTGTCCGTCTGAGGGTGAAAAGCAGTGCTCAACTCAACCTGAGTACCCAACTCTCGCTGCACCGACCTCCAAAATTGCAAAGTGAACTTAGTGCCCCTATCTGAAATGATGGAAACTGGGACACCATGCAAATGAATAATATCCTGGATATAGATCTCTGCCAACCGCTCTGAAGAATAGGTAGTACACACAGGAATGAAGTGCACGGACTTAGTCAGCCATTCCACAATCACCCAAATAGCATCGAACTTCCTCAAAGTCCGTGGGAGCCCAACTACAAAGTCCATGGTGATATGCTCCCACTTCCACTTTGGAATATCTATCCGCTAAAGCAAGCCACCTGGTCTCTGATGCTCATATTTCATCTACTGACAATTGAGACACCGAGCTACAAATCCCACAATATCCTTCTTCATTCTTCTCCACCAATAATGCTATCTCAAATCCTGATACATATCCGCGACACCCGGATGAATGGAATACCGCGAGCTATGGGCCTCCTCCAAAATCAATTCCCGAAGCCCATCCACATTAGGCACACAAATCCGTCCTTGCATCATCAACACCCCATCATCACCAATAGTCATATCTCTGGCATCATCGTGTTGAACTCTGTCCCTAAGGACAAGCAAATGAGTATCATCATACTAGCACTCTCTGATGTGATCATATAAGGAAGACCGAGAAACCACATAATCCAATACCCGACTGGGCTCCGAAATATCTAATCCCGCGAACCGATTGGCCAAGGCCTAAACATCAACTACAAGAGGCCTCTCCCCAACTGGAATATATGCCAAACTCCCCATACTCACTGCCTTTCGGCTCAAAGCATCGGCCACCACATTGGCCTTCCCCAGATGGTACAATATAGTAATATCATAATCCTTTAGCAACTTCGACCACCTCCGCTGCCTCAAATTAAGATCCTTCTGCTTGAGCAAGTACTGGAGGCTATGATGATCAGTAAACACCTCACAAGACACAACATACAGGAAATGCCTCCAAATCTTCAATGCGTGAACTATAGCAGCCAACTCCAAATCATGAACGGGGTAGTTCTTCTCATGGGGCTTCAACTGACGAGAACCATAAGCGATAACTCCACCCTCCTGCATCAATGCACAACCAATATCAACTCTCGAAGCATCACAATATACGGTATATGAACCTGAAGCTGATGGCAAAACTAACACTAGAGTTGTGATCAAAGCTGTCTTGAGCTTCTGAAAGCGCTCCTCACACTTATCTGACCATACAAATGAAGCACCCTTCTGAGTCAACTTGGTCAAGGGCGATGCGATAGATGAGAATTCCTAAACAAACCGGCGATAATAACTCGCAAAACCAAGAAAACTGCGAATCTCGGTGGCTGAGGACGGTCTGGGCTAACTCTGAACTGCCTTTATCTTCTTCGGATCAACCTGAATACCCTCGCTGGACACTACATGCCCCAAGAAAGCCACTGAACTGAGCCAAAACTCACACTTGGAGAATTTTGCATAAAACTTCTCCTCCTTCAATCTCTACAAAACAACTCTCAAATACTCCACGTGCTCCTCTTAACTACGCGAATACTCCAGAATATCATCAATGAAGACTATGACAAATGAGTCGAGATAAGGCCGAAACACGTTGTTCATCAAATGCTTGAATGTTGTTGGGGCATTGGTCAGCCCAAAAAACATCACCAAGAACTCATAATGACCATATCGGGTCCTAAAAGTTGTCTTAAGAATATCCGAGTCCCTGATCTTCAACTAGTGGTAACCTGAACGGAGATCAATCTTGGAAAACACTCTTGCTCCCTGAAGCTGGTCAAATAAATCATCAATGCGAGGCAAAGGATACTTGTTCTTAACTGTTACCTTGTTCAATTACCTATAATCATTGCACATCCTCATAGTGTCATCCTTCTTCTTCACAAATAGAACTGGCGCACCCCAAGGCGACACACTAGGCCGAATGAACCCCTTATCAAGGAGTTCCTGAAGCTGCTCTTTTAACTCCTTCAACTCCGCTGGTGCCATACGATACAGCAGAATAGAAATGGGCTGAGTGCCCGACACCGGGTCAATACCAAAGTCAATATCCATGTCCGGCGGTATGCCCGACAGGTCTGCAGGAAACACATCGGGAAAATCCCTCACAACTGGAACAGAATCAATACCGACATCCCTCACAAAGGCTAGATACGAAAGACAACCCTTCCCAACCATACGTTGGGCCTTCAAGAATGAAATTACCCTACTGGGAACATAATCAGTCAAACCTCGCCACTCAATCCGTGGCACACCCGGTATAGCCAATGTAACTGTCTTAGCATGATAGTCCAGAATAGCACGACATGGAGATAGCCAATCCATGCCCAAAATAACATCAAAATCCACCATACATAATAGTAAAAGATCCACTCGGGTCTCCAGACCCCCAATAGTCACCACACACGACCGGTACACACGGTCTATAATAACAATATCGCCCACTGGGGTAGATACAAGAACGGGTGAAATAAGAGACTCATGGGGCATACCCAAATAACGAGCAAAGTATGATGAAACATAAGAAAAGGTGGAACCGGGATCAAATAATATAGAAGCATCTTTGTGGCAGACTAAGACAATACCTGTAATAATAGCATCGGAAGCAATAGCATTGGGTCTAGCTGGAAGTGCATAAAATTGGGCCTGACCGCCACCTGATTGACCTCTCCATCTAGGGCGACCCCTAGCTAACTGACCTCCACCCCTAGATGGCTGGGTGGGTAATGATGAAGTAACTGGCGTTGAAGCCGATGACTGACCCCTCTGCTGAGATGGACCCGCAAGACGATGCAGACACTGCCTCCATATATGACCCATATCTCCACATTCATAGCAACTCCCAGGTGCTGGAGAAGGGGACTGAAGGGAACCCCTAGCACCAGAATGACTAGCAGATGCACCTGGCATAGAAGAGCCCTGAACTGTTGTAGCACGGGATGAACTCTAAGCTGGGAGGGCACTGAGTGATGACTGGGCCTGATGAGAACTGTGAGTACTATGACCCGATGATGCCCCATGATAACCTTGGCGAGCTGGCTGAGCATGCCTGAATGGACGGCCTCTGCCGTGCTAAAACTGACCTCTCGATGGAGCACCACTAAGTACCAGATCCTCGAGGCCTCTTGGCCTCCCTCTCCTCTCACTCCTGGCGATGAACATATTCAATCTCACGAGAAATGTCTATAACCTCCTCAAAGGTCGCACCAGTCACCCTCTCCCTAGTCATATGAATACGAAGCTGATAAGTGAGGCCATCAATAAACCTCCTAATCCTCTATCTATATGTCAGAACCAACCAAATAGCATGGCGTGCTAACTCTAAGAACCTCATCTCATACTGCGTCACAGCCATCTCTCCCTGACGCAACCACTCAAACTACCTACACAGCTCCTCTCTGCGAGACTGCGACGCATACTTCTCCAGAAAGAGATCGGAGAACTGCTGCCAGGTAAGGGGTGTTGCACCAACAGGACTATGCCTCTAAAAAGTCTCCCACCAAGTGAAGGCAGCTACAAAAAACTGATGAGTAGTGAAAGCGGCCCCACTGGTCTCCAGAATACCGGCAATACGAAGCATCCTCTGACACTTATCCTAGAAAACTTGGGCATCCTCGACCTTTGCACCACTGAAAGTCATAGGCTGAAGTCTACCAAACCTCTCCAACATGCGTTGCTCATCCTCTGGCGTTGCAGGAACTACTAGCCCGTTTGGCCAAGCTGTAAAAATCAGCTTATTTTAAGAAGTACTTTTTTCAAAAGTGCTTTATTCAAAAGTACTTTTGGTGAGAATCAGTTTATGTTTGGCTAATTAGTTTGAAAAGCACTTCTGAGTAGCAATTAGTTTTTTGGCAAAGCTTTAAAAAAACTTCTTCTAAATGTATTTTTCTCAAAAGCGCTTCTCAAAAAAGTACTTTAGGAGAGAAGCTACTTTTTTCTGCTTCTCCAAAATCACTTCTGCTTCTGCTTCTCCTCAAAATCACTTTTTTTCCTTCTAGAAGCTTGGCCAAACACCTCAATTTTGGCCAAAAGTGCTTTTGGCCAAAAAAAATCACTTTTGGCCAAAAATAAGTTTGGCCAAACATGCTATACATAGTCCTGAGCAGTTGCAACCGCCTGGGCTAGATGTGCCCCCGGTGTCTGAAGTTCTTGCATGACCTGCTCAAGCGTGCGTACAGCGGGAGTCTAAGTGCCTCCCCTGGCCTGAGAAGTAGCTGTGGCTGTAGTAACGAGACCGCCTGAGCTAGGCCAGTGCAAACTGATAGAATCTGAGCCAAGGCCACCTGAAGACCCAGAATCACAATAGGCACAATTGGTGCCTGAGCTGGTGCTACTGCAACATCCACAACTGGGACTTGATCCTGAACTGGGGCGGCTGGTGGATCTGCAGGTGCTGCCCTAGCTGCTGTGCGGGCCACAACCTTTCCCCTACCGCGACCACAACTGCGTCTTCGGCCTCTAGTGGCCATAACTGGTGGTACTGGTAGTCGTCCATCCTAACCGGTAGCGCATGTCCTCACCATCTGTGAGAGAATAGAATAACAGAAGTTTAGTACTCGGACCAACAAATTCACACGACAAGAATTTCAAGAATATGAAATATTTTCCTAAAAGTTCTACAACCTCTCGAGGATAAATACAGACGTCTCTGTACCGATCTGTGAGACTCTACTAAACCTGCTCATGACTCGTGAGACCTATGTAACCTAGGCTCTGATACCAACTTGTCACGACCCTAAACCCGGACCCTGTCGTGATGGCGCCTCTCGTGAAGACAAGGCCAACCGACACATTCCCAAATTCATTTTTAAACAATTAAACAATATGAATTAAGTCTTAAACATAATAAACATCCCAAATTGATAAGGTGGAACAGTACAATTACGGAAATAAGCCCAATACAGCCCGACATCGGGATGTCACCAGTCATGAGCATATATCCATATACTACAAGTATGAAGAGTCTACATAGCATAATACAGAGCTAGAACAGAGAAAGTAATAAGCTCTGGGGATGCGCACGCCGGCAGCTACCTAGAGAATCTCTGAATCCGCCTGAGCTGGAAGGATCAACACTCGCTAGCGGGACCTGATGCGCCTGAATCTGCATATGGGTTGCAGGGAGAAACTGAGTACTCCAACTCAATAAGTAATAATCATAAATAAAGATTGAGAAATATAAAATCACATAAGGCATATCACAGGCTATAAGGAAGCAGTAAAAGCCAGTAAAAACAGTGATACAATGAAAATATATGAAGTCCTTTTTGTTCAGTTTAAACTTCATGAAATGCCTTTTTAACAATTAACCAAGTAAATGACAGGTAACTAGGAAAGATAAACACATAAAGGAACTCCCCTCGGGCACAGTACCAACAGAATCAGCCCCTCGGGCAACACATGGAACAATAACCAGCCCCTCGGACTATATCTCACATCACAATGGGTACCGCGCTCACTAGGGTTGTGCAGACTTCTTGAGGGTCCCCTTACGGCCCAAGCGCAATACCAAACCATCTCGTGGAATCATCACTAGGATCTCGGCCTCATAATCAAAATCAGTGTTTCCTCACAACATAGGCTTTCGGCCTTACTTAGTCAGAATCTCACAAGCCACTCGAGCAACAGTAAAACATGATGCTTGGCCCGAAATATCATTTAAAACATCAATTAAGTGTTAGAGCACAGTAAACATGGCTGAGTTATGGAAACAGTAGAATATAACATGACTGAGTTCAAGTATAAAGTCAAAAACAGTGAGGAAATATCAGTAAAAATCACCTAAGGGTTGAAATAGTTAGCATGAGGCCCAAATATGGCATTCAGCCCAAAACATGATGATAAAAAATAGTTTTCAATCAAATACGCAGTAGAACAATCATTCGGGATTGATTAAGTAATAATCCCCAACAGTGCACGACTCTACGCTCGTCATCTAGTGTGTGCGTCACCTCAATATAGAATAATGATGTGCAAATCTGGGGTTTCATACCCTCAGGACTTTACGATCATTACTCGCCTTAATCCGGTCCAAATCTAGCCCGTGACGCCTTTGCCCCTCGAATCAACCTCCACTCGCGTCGAATCTATCCAAAATCAGAACCACGACCTCAAAATATGCTAAGGGATCGAAGCCCATGCGAAAATAATCAATTTTACAACATAAATCCCGAAATTACCAAAACCCGACCCCCGGGCCCACGTCTCAGAATTCGATAAAATTCACATCAATAGATTCCTTATCTCCCCACGAGTTCACACATATCAAAAGTACCAAAAACCCGATCATAATTGGTCCCTCAAATCCTCAAGTCTAGGTCTCCAATACCAAGCCCTAGTTTCCCCAATTTTGATCCTTAAATTCCATTAATTATAGTTCTAATCCGCGAAATAATACCATAGGAACGAGTTTTAGGTCCAAAATCCTTACCTCAATAAAGTCCCCTTGAAATCCTTCTTCAAATCACCCGAAAAGCGCCAAAAGCCGACTTAGAAATGGTGGAATATCTCAAAAATCGCGAAGGAAATAATTTATACCTTCTGGCCCAGGGATTTCTCATCTGCGGCCAGATTCCAGCTCCAGTAGTAGTGCTTTTATGATCCATGAACCGCATCTACGGTCCTCACTTAAGTCGCCCAACTCCACATCTACGATACCAAATCCGCACCTGCGCCATCGCAGGTGCAGTTCCTTGGCCGCTTCTGCAGTTCTAGCTCTCCTAGCCCTCTTTCCGCTTCTGCCACCACAATCTCGCTTCTGCGAGACCGCACTTACGGTCCCCTAGCCGCAGGTGCGGTTATGACAGTAATGGGAAACTTCAGCTGTCACAACCAACTCCAAATCTTTCCGCCAACCATCCGTAATAACCCTGAGGCCCCTAGGACCCCAACCAAAAGAATAAACATATCCCATAACCTTATTCAAACTCGTACCAATCTTCAAAACACCTCAAACAACATCAAATCAACCAAAACACATCGGATTCAAGCCTAAGTTTCCAAAATCTTCTGAATTACGCTTTTGATCAAAAAGTATTTCAACCCATGTCCGAATGACTTGAAATTTTTCACCCACATCTCAAATGACCCACCGGAACTACTGCAACTCTGGTAATTCCATTCCGACCCCTATATCAAAATCTCACCAACCAACTGGAAAATGCCAAAAATCCAATTTCGCCAATTCAAGCCTAAATCTACTTCGGACCTCCAAAATACATTTTGATCATGCTCCGAAGTCTCAAATCACCTCCCGAAGCTATCCGAACCATCAGAACTCATATCTGAGCCCTCTAACACATAATCAACATCTGGTTGACTTTTCCAACTTAAGCTTTCTCAAAAGAGACTAAGTGTCTCAAACCCTTCCAAATTCTTTCTGAACCCGAGCCGAACAACCCGATCACATATAGAACCGATAAACAAAGCAATAAGAAGCAAAAATATGGGAAATGGAGTGGTAACTCATGAGACGACTGGTCAGGTCATCACAAACGAGCACCCGGTACCTTACTTAACCGAGTACCAACATAACATATCTTTCTTATTGTACTTTTCTTGGCAAATGGGACAAATGGGCCATCAGGGTCTAACCAGAATAAACATAGGAGAATACTCAATATAGGATGACTCAACCTGATAAATAAACTTATACATGTGATATACGAGCCTATAAGTCCAACATGATCATTTATAAACTTGAAACAAAGGCCGGTAAGTCCATACAAACATTCGTATACATGACATCTGTCTACAAGCCTCTAAGAATATACACTTAGCATAAAGGTCGGGACAGAGCCCCGCCATACCAAACAATATGCATCTAAATCATACTGACCAAACAAGCAACTCTAGAGAAAATGAAGCGCACCAACATCTTCCGCTGAGCTGATAGCCTACTTGGAGGACTCTCGACCTGTCTATCGAGACCTTGTGACATGAAACGCAGCATTCCCAAGCAAAAGGAATGTCAGTATGAATAATGTACCGATTATGTAAAGCACATAAATAAGTACACAAAATACATGGAAGAAATATAGAGTAAATGACACAACCTGTAAGTCTGGATAACTCTGTAAATCATGAAATACTTATAGTGTCGTGCATAAGCGTATGAATATCATGTCGTGTATAGGTACATGTGTTCATAACATCATCAAGCCTTTGAGTGCATCCCATCATATCATCTCGGCCACTGTGGGCAAAATCATCAACGTATACCAGCTGATCAGGTGGTGGTGCGTATATAACGCCATAACCTTTTCCCATATATATATATACATACATATATACGCGTATATAACATATTATACGTATATAACGTCATCTAGTCATGGGTCAATGTGCATGCATAAATGCATGAAATGCATATGAAATACGTTAATAAAATCTCTTGTTATATCATAAGACCATCATGCCTCTGATTAATATCATGAAGTAAATTTTTTCAACTTACGTATTTTTCTGAGACCCATGAACAAGTGATAAAATAATAGGACACATGAAAATTCAAGAACATAGGCACCTCTAATATTTCTATGAATGAATTCATTTATGGAAGTTGTGCATTTTCTCATTTCGTTTGTGTCGTACAGATCATGCCCAAAGGAAAAAAGACATGGCCTTAACATACCTGAATTGATTTTCTTGACAATCCCTCCAACATACGTTGATTGTGACAAAACATATAATGGCGGATCGAAGTAGGAGAAAATCCGTATGATATTTCTGAGAAAAATTGTACTGTGCTCTCTCTAAATTGCGCCTCACACTGCTATAAGTTATGAAATTTATATCATATGATTTCAATTTTTTGAGAATTCCTCCGCTAGAGTGCCGAACACTGCTGGTCTTTGAAACTAAAGTTACTAAATGACAAACCATACCAGGAAATTAGATTGTATGTTTCTTCACAAACCTTTCCTTTCTAAGCCCTTTTGATAACTTCTTTGAAATTATCCATCCAATAGTCATTATATTTCCAGTGGCTATAACTCTTTATTGCTGATATTAAATTACACTCCAAAGTAAGACTCCAACCAAGGTTATCCAAAAGATTACGTGGCAACTTGCGTCTTTTGACTTATCAAACACCTTTATGCCACATGGCTTGGCTTAATGCCATGTGCCAGCCCCAAAAATATTTATATCCACTTAATTAAGAATTATCTTAAATTACTTAAAATACTACTCATTTTTAACACACTTAATATACCATACTATTATAATCATGTGGTATCTTGTATGACACTAGTCTATAAATATCGAGTATTATAGCTCGGACAGTATTTTATTCCAAAATACCAAATTTCGACAAAATTCATTTTCTTCGATTTGCTTACCCTCTTACCTTCGCGAATTTACTAGCATAATACTTATAATTTCACAATAATCTCATTCCTGAACTTACGTCGATTAACTTACGACGAAACTTTATCGTATGAAAATGCGGGATGTAATATCTCATTTCCGAGCTTTCATTATTATTTATGGCGCACTTTCATGTATGAAAACATGGGGTGTAACATCATTCCCCCTTTTGGAACATTCATCCTCGAATGTTGATTGATGTACTTACCATTCCCATAACTCATAGCTCGTGCGAATACTCTAATATTCTCCTTTCCATTCAGACAATTGTTCTTTGAATAAATCCAAAGGCCAGGGCATTCCCCCCTTTAAACCTTTTTCTCACACCATGACTAGTAGTCGGAATCCTTCTATAATGCAGCATGTACGACTCTAATTTTTTCATGGGCACCTATGCAACGCTTCTCTCCCATTTCCTCCAGCTCTTAGCCAATCTCTAGGCCTCACTTTGGGAACATATACGAAATTATGTTGAGTTGTCCCTCTGGGAATCATTAGCTTTACCACATCTAAGTAGGCCATATTATACCATGATTCTTACTTCGATTTATTGTTACTGAGGTCTGTAACCAAACTCCAGGTTACTCTTGTTGCGTATCCTATTATGTATAAAGTCAAGTCTTTTAACGCTTTTTCATGACTGCTCATCTTAAGAATAATGGTCTAATCTCATCTCGTACTTTGTATCTTTTATCCGTCTATTGTTTATTCACCTCCATGTTGATCTACAATCTTCCATTGATAACTTGAAACTTCTTATGTAACACATGTAAAAATCAGATAATAAATAAAGCCAACTATAACAGTTATTTTAAGCTCGAATTTCTAACCCTGAACCAGTGGTTCTGGGCCAAGTCCCCAGCAGAGTCGCCAGAGCTGTCACACCTCCTTTTTCCGCACCCGCGAGGGTGCAAGGGAGTTTTTCCAATTAAAGGACAATCGAGACGGGATTGGTTTATTTATTTCAGAGTCGCCACTTGGGAGATTTAGGGTGTCCCAAGTCACCAATTTTAATCCCGAATCGAGGAAAAGAATGACTCCATATTACAGTCTGCGTACCAGAAATCCGGATAAGGAATTCTGTTAACCCGGGAGAAGGTGTTAGGCATTCCCGAGTTCCGTGGTTCTAGCACGGTCGCTCAACTGTTATATTCGGCTTGATTGTCTGATTTTATACAAATATGAACTTATGTGCAAATTTTATCTTTTAACCGCTTTATTATTATTGTTTTTAAAAGAAATATGAACATCGCTTAAAACACGTCTTTGGACTGCGTTACATGAAATGCACCCACAATCCGGAACACGTTTTATTTGATGTTTTGGGATTTGGATTCGGGTCACATGAAATGCACACCCAGGCTTAAGAAAGTAAAATATTAAACACGCGCCTAAAGAGACTATCGCGTTATTATTTTGGGGAAGACCGTGAAATTCGCTAAACGGTCCTTCCGAATTCTAATTAAACCATACATTTTGTGAGGGCCCCGCAATCTATACGTTTTATTTGGCGAGGCTCGTCTCATTTTTATTTTTACAGGATAAACCTACAATGACTATATTTTCTATTAAGTTCGTCTCTAAACTAAAAGAAAATCTCTTAATTATTTACATGCTGAAAAACGTAACTTATTAGTTATTAGTTTACGGCTAATGCGAATGGAAAATTGCGATCGAGTTTGTACAAAGAAAAACTGCTTTCATTTTATATTCTGTTATTCAATAATACTAGAACATGAGATTGACCATAATATCAAAACAGATTAATTATTCTCCGTAATTTAAACTAACATTATTAGATGAAGAAAGTATACATATGCAACCTCATTATTCATTAATCATTCAACTACATCTTTATACGAAGAAAGAAAAATTATATTCAACCACAAATCTAAACAGGAGGAATTCAACAGGAACAAAGCCTGATTAATATTTCATTTTTTGCTTCAAGCCGAGATTGTACAAATGTGTACCTGGAAACAGCAGTACAAGAACAAAAGAAGGAGAAGTCAGCAGCAGTAATAACACAGCAACAGCAGATTCAGCAACATCGCAAACCAGTACAGTAGGAATAGCAGAAAACCCAGGAGACTATAAACGACTCCAAGTATAGTGAAGAAGTAAAAGGCAGGAAGGTTCTGACTATTTCAGATCTTAAGCGAGGCAATGAAGCAGTAACTATTTTTTTTCAACTTCAAAACTCTCCAAAATGAATTCTGCCCCTGTATATTCAGTGTATACAGAATGTATATCGGGTGTATACTTCTCACTCCGCCCCCTCTTTTTTTCTTCTCTCTATCTAGTTTTTCCTCTCTTTTTTTCCACCCTTCTTCCTAAATTTTCTCTTCTATTTATAGCAAAATTTTCGAAATTTTCAGATTTGTTTTTTATTATTTTATTATTTTTTTAATTAAAAGAAATCCCACTTACAAATTGCTTTTATTTTTTTAGAAAAAGAAATCCCACCTTTATTTACTTTTATTTTTAAAATTCCAACTTTAATTACTTTATCTTATTTAAAATCCCACTTTTTATTTTTTTAAAAGAGAATCTCACTTTATTTAACTTTTCTTTAAAAAATAAACCACTATCTTTTCTTTTTCTTTTAAAAATGCTACTTTCAATTACTTTAAATTTTTTAAATTTTCAGATATCTTTATATTTATTTTTTAATTCCAACCTTCTTTTACTTTTAAATTTTTTAAAACTTTTTACTTTTTTTTTTAAATTTTCTACATTCTTTTACATTTTTTTATTTTTTTATTTTTTATTTTTTTAAAATCATTTCCGAAATTACTATATATATATATATATATTTTTTTAAAATAAAAATAATAAATAAAATAAAATATTTTCGGATTTTTTTTATATATATAAAAAAACAAAAAATAAAACTATTAATAGTGATAATTCACTTTTTTTTTTTTTTTTTTGGTTTTGTTTTGTGTTGGACAAAAATGAAGAAGGGGTGTTGGGTTAATGGACTGGGTTGACCCAGTTCGAAATGGACTGGGTCGTAGGGAAGATTGGGCCATTTTTTGGGCCTATAGCTTGAAATTGAAGAAGAGGCCCAATTCCGACTTTCTTTATATTTTCGCTCTCTTTTCTTCTTTTATTTTTCTAAAACTAAATTATAAAAATACTTAAACTATTATTAAGAACTAAATTAAGTTATAAAGGCGCAAATTAACTCCCAATAACAATTAACGCACAATTAAGTATTAATTAAGCATAAAATTGTATATTTGGACATTAAATGCTAAAAATGCAAACGATGCCTATTTTTGTAATTTTTAATTTTTGTAAAACAATTTTAATTACTAACAATTGTAGAATTAAATCCTACATGCAAAATGCGACATATTTTTGTATTTTTTATTAATTTAGCGAATAAACACGCACAGACAAATACAAATAATTCTTCAAAATATCACAAAATTGTACACCAAAGAAAAATCATTTTATTTTTGAATTTTTTGGGAGTAATTCTCATATAGGGCAAAAATCACGTGCTTACAGCTGCCCCTCTTTGCCCGGAGACACGAAGGGTTTTCGTGCAAAGATAAAGCGAGCGATTTTTGCCCATCCGAGTACTCCGTTGAAGCATTTTTTTGAAAAAGATTTGACCGAACCTTTGCTTCAAAGGTTTCCTACATATCCTGGGCTAAACAGGAATCAGGTCAATGTAGTTCGAGAAATTTTGGTAGCTGGGACTACCGTTGGACTGCAATGTTACTGTTGTTGCATGTTATTACTACTGCTTACCGATCTCCTTGTTACACCGTGCTTAAAAAAAACAAGAAGCTAGGCTAGAGTACAATTTGTTTTTGTTGCCTTGCTTCCTTGTCTGCTTGCATTTCTTTCGGTGCTTTACTTCTTTTGACACATGTACTTGAGTTTGTACTGTGACCTCTTGTTGCAACCTTCTGTTTCCCGGTGCCGGGGAATTTTATTGTTTCCTGCTGGGGATTCCTATTGTAACCCTCTGTTTTATTGTCCTCTGACTTGATTTTGAAATGTATGCCTCTGTTATCTGGGCGGGCTCCCAATTTTAATACTTGAAAATTAAAGACTTGAAATGTATGCCTCTGTTATCTGGGCGGGCTCCCAAGTTCAATGCTTGAAAATTAAAGACTGAAATGTATGCCTCTGTTCTATGGGCGGGCTCCCAACTTCAACAACAACTTTAAAAATGAATGTCATTCCTCTCTTCAACCAATACATCGCCATTCTGTTCTTCAGAGGGGGCTCCTGATTTCAACAACTTTAAAAAATAAAATCCTATTCGAGGGCGGATGAACCCGAAATATCCTATTCGAGGGCGGATGAACCCAAAATATCCTATTCGAGGGCGGATGAACCCAAATATCCTATTCGAGGGCGGATGAACCCAAAATATCCTATTCGAGGGCGGATGAACCCAAAATATCCTATTCGAGGGCGGATGAACCCAAAATATCCTATTCGAGGGCGGATGAACCCAAAATATCCTATTCGAGGGCGGATGAACCCATATATCCTATTCGAGGGCGGATGAACCCAAATATCCTGTTCGAGGGCGGATGAACCCAAATATCCTGTTCGAGGGCGGATGAACCCAAAATATCCTGTTCGAGGGCGGATGAACCCAAAATATCCTGTTCGAGGGCGGATGAACCCAAATATCCTTTTCGAGGGCGGATGAACCCAAATATCCTATTCGAGGGCGGATGAACCCAAATATCCTATTCGAGGGCGGATGAACCCAAATATCCTATTCGAGGGCGGATGAACCCAAAATATCCTATTCGAGGGCGGATGAACCCAAAATATCCTATTCGAGGGCGGATGAACCCAAAATATCCTATTCGAGGGCGGATGAACCCAAATATCCTATTCGAGGGCGGATGAACCCAAATATCCTATTCGAGGGCGGATGAACCCAAATATCCTATTCGATGGCGGATGAACCCAAAATATCCTATTCGAGGGCGGATGAACCCAAAATATCCTATTCGAGGGCGGATGAACCCAAAATATCCTATTCGAGGGCGGATGAACCCAAATATCCTATTCGAGGGCGGATGAACCCAAAATATCCTATTCGAGGGCGGATGAACCCAAAATATCCTATTCGAGGGCGGATGAACCCAAAATATCCTATTCGAGGGCGGATGAACCCAAAATATCCTATTCGAGGGCGGATGAACCCAAAATATCCTATTCGAGGGCGGATGAATCCAAAATATCCTATTCGAGGGCGGATGAACCCAAAATATCCTATTCGAGGGCGGATGAACCCAGAATATCCTATTCGAGGGCGGATGAACCTAGAATATCCTATTCGAGGGCGGATGAACCCAAAATATCCTATTCGAGGGCGGATGAACCCAAATATCCTATTCGAGGGCGGATGAACCCAATATCCTATTCGAGGGCGGATGAACCCAAAATATCCTATTCGAGGGCGGATGAACCCAAAATATCCTATTCGATGGCGGATGAACCCAGAATATCCTATTCGAGGGCGGATGAACCCAGAATATCCTATTCGAGGGCGGATGATCCCAAAATATCCTATTCGAGGGTGGATGAACCCAAATATCCTATTCGAGGGCGGATGATCCCATTTTCAACATCTTGGAATTGTCTTACCTCCGACTGTTTTTCTCCAAATCTTGTTGTCTTGCTATCTCTTAAAACTTGAATTGATTTCCTTGTTCTTCTGAGAAAATTTTCGACCATGGCAGAAAATCTTCTGCCCCAGTTTTGATGCTTTTCCTTGTTCTCCAGGTGGACGCCTGACTTCTGATATTTCAACTGTGTTCTTCCTTGTTCTCCACGTGGACGCCTGACTGTTAATTCAATTCTTCATCCTTGTTCTCCAGATGATTGCTATTTCTTTTCTTCATCCTTGTTCTCCAGGTGGACGCCTGATTGTTGTTTCTTTCATTGCTCTTCCTTGTTCTCCAGGTGGACGCCTGATTTCTGATATTTCATTGCTCTTCCTTGTTCTCCAGGTGGATGCCTGATTACTAATACTTCAACTACTCATCCTTGTTCTCCAGGTGGATGCCTGATTGCTGGGGATAATACCACTGGGGGAGTCTCCTTTCTTTCCTTCCTTCAAATTCAATTTTTTTTTCTTTCTTAACACTGCTGGGGATAAAAGTGTTATCTTCTTGTGATAACGTTGTTGAGGATAACGCTGCTGGGGAATTTTATCCCTTCAAATCGATGCTTCATTCTTCTGGAAGCTGCTGGGGAGGATAATGGCTCTTTGCTTTTCTGAGCACAAATGTCATCTCTTTGTTTTGTCTGCTGGGGATCAACTTCCTCCATTGGAAGCTTATTATGTTGGGGGAAACCCTGGTTCAAAGACCACTTCCTTGGTGCTATCTTTATTCTTCCCCAAATGGGTACCTGATTTCCAGAAAATTTTCTAACTGAAAAGAAAATTTTCTGCCCCAGTTTGCATTTTCCCTTATGGTCTTCACTGCCATTCCATTTACCTGTTTCAAACCAAACAAAATTTGTTAGTTTAAAAACCCGGTGGTTGGTTATGATACTCCTACTGGGATGGTTTTTTCCCTTTCTCCCTTCCCCACTCTATGTTGTCCGACCCTCTTGGAACTTGGTCGAAAATCTGTTGGGGATGCTCCTACATCTCGATGATCTGTCGGGGGCCCTCTTGGAATTAGGTCCACAATTTTCTCAACTGTTGTTTTCCTGTTTTTCTCCAACTTCCCCTGGAAATTTGGTCCTATTGGGATCTAGGCCCCTTTCATCATTTGGTCTTGCGACCAACTTCTTTTCTCTTTATCGCCTTATCTTTGGCGTGTCCTATTCGCATTTTGCTTTGCATCATTTTGGCAACTGGTAGTAAGCTCTGAAAATCCTTTTCAAAAACAAACTGCTGGGAAGGTAAGTCTTTTAAACCAAGAAATGAAAAAGTGATGATTTCAAAAAATAGAAAAAAGAAGAAGTCTTTCTGAACAAATGCTAGGGAAAAGGAAAGAAAAGAACTTATCTGAATGATATAACCGATTCCAACGTTCATGTCGCGCATTCCGGATTAATCAACCCAGTCTATTTGTATCAATCAACCTTCCAGACGGCCTCATGTTGCTGGGGATAAACAGGCACTCAACTCTTTGCGGATCCTTCCCGCCAATCTTGTTTTGTCGCCTCATAGTGCCCTTCGAGGGGTTTTCACTAATAAGACTCTCTCATTTCTCTCAACTCCTGTCGCCTTATGGTGCCTGTGAAGGTTTTCACCGATAAGACTCTCTCATTTTATTTTATTTTTCAGCTGGGAATTGGAGTGTTGCCGATATGACTCTCTCTGTTGGGGATTCTTTCGGCTATCAATTCAGTTCCAGCTTATGATCTTCTTCTTTGCTGGGGATCAGAGTGTTATTCCCGACTTCCATTTGCATTGACTTAGCACTTCTCAGATACTGATCGGGAGGTCTTTTTTGGACATCAATAGGGATTTTTGTGTATGGCTGAAAGGAGAAGGGGGTATCAAAAGTTCAAAAATAATTTTTAGGGGTAAAATAGTACAACTCTTGGAATCAAACTTTCTTGCCAAAATTACAAGCGCCAACTTCTGCCCCAGTTTTTCTTGCTTGGGGATTTTTATTTTGTCACAATATGTTACCTTATGCACACTATGTTACACTATGACCGAGCCGTGAGGCGCCTACGTATCCTTCTTTGAGGAATCAGGTCAAACGTAGTTCCCATTCCTTTGTTTTTTTTCTTGACTTTTCTTTTGTTCTTATTATCATTACTTTTTTCGTTTTCATTACAGATTCCAAAAGAGGGGTATGAAAGAGTAAATAAGGCTCAAAAGGGGAAGCAAAGGTCAAAGTGTTTGGATAGAAGAAAGAATTGCCTCCGTCATTTCATTCTCTGATAAATGCTAAGTACAAACAAACAACAATTACAATTACCAGAAATCATAATATCTCTTAACTGCGTCAGAATTGATAGCCATGTCGACGCATTTCCCTTCGATATCTGTGGATCATAAAGCGTCGGGCTTGCTCTGTTTAGATTGCGATGATCAACACATACCTCGGATTTTCCTTTTTTTTTTTTTTTTTTGCACCACATTAGCCCACCAATCAGGATATCGAGCGGCCCGAATAACCTTAGTATTCAGCTGTTTGGTCACTTCTTCCTTAATCTTCCCACTCACGTTGGTTTTGATCTTCCTGAATTTTGCTGGACGGGGGGTAATGCCGGGTCAGTGGGCAATTTTTGAACCACTAGATTGGTGCTTAAGCCCGGCATGTCGTCGTATGACCATGCAAAATGTTTTGAATTCAGTAAGTGCTTTGATTAGTTCTTCCCTGATGTTTGGTTCCATGTGGATGCTTATCTTAGCTTCCCTGATGTCATCCGCATCCCCTAGATTGACGGCTTCCGTGTCATTTGAGTTGGGCTCTTTTTTTTTTTCAACTTGGCTCAACTCTCTGTTAATTTTTCTGAAGGCTTAGTCCTCATCGTATTCCGACTTATCATCACAATCTTGTACTATAAGTTCGAAATCAGATTGATTGATTTCTTTTTTTAGACTAGGTTGAAGATCCGTCGTGCATGCCATGTCATTAGAATCAGTAGAAAGAGAACTGTTCAGAAGACAAAAATAAGAAGAAAAATTAAAACAAAATAAGGAATGAGGGAAAAAAACTTTCACTTTATTAAAATACGGGATAGCAAGGTTTCACACTTTGGCGAGCACAAGAAAGATTTGGATTACAACCCTGGAATAATCCAGACAACAAAAAAGAAAATCAGAGCCCACTACCAAGACTCCCTTCGTATAGGAAGAGGAGTAGCCATTCAATTGTTGATTTTTGCTTTCAACCCCACAAACTGTACATCTGCCTCATTGGACCCTTTTCCCAACACCATAACTGGCTTGTTATCCACCTTTTCCAACTATACCACCGTTTTCCCACTGGTTAACATTTATTTTGAACCGACACGGATCATCATCACTGTTTGTGAGGGTTTCTTTAGCTTCCCTCCTTCGTGCATTAGCTCAATCATGTGGGTTTCAAGTTGTGCCGGCAACGGGTTCTGATTGATGTTGGGTGCCTCTGGTGTCTGAACCTCAATCTTGTTGGTGTCAATAAGATTTTGTACTGCATGTTTCAACTTCCAACATTTCTCGGTATCATGACCGAGAGCCCCCGAACAATACTCACAGCTTACCGAGTGGTCCATATTTTTGGGAAAGGGATTTGGCAATCTGGGCTCAACAGGACTCAACAAGCCTAACTGCCTTAATTTGTGGAACACGGCAGTATAGGTTTCCCCTAACTCAGTGAATGTTCTTTGTATTTTTTCATTTCTGAAAGCCTGATTTCCCCGGAAACCTACCCCTGGAGGGTTCTTGTAGGCTCTTGGTGGTGAATAGGTGTTTTGCAGTGGTGTATGTGTGTTCTGGGGAGCCGGTGCGCGCCATTGCGAGCGAACCGGAGGCTGAGTATATGTTTGGGCTTGGTTAATGGAAGAATGGGGCTCTGTAAGGTGATAGTAGTGTTGGGATGAATTGTGGTGGTAAGTTGATTGGCGAGGTCGTTGTTGATTATAGTAAGGCGGTGAACCTCTGGGTCCCGACCAAATTCCTGAACCAACTACCGCTGCTTCCTCTCTCTTCTTTCTTCCGATTTCTCCTACCCTGCCTTGAATAGCTTGAGTAGCTGCCTTAATTGCTGAATAGCTCATAATTTTATTTGTCTTGAGGCCTTCTTCCACCATACCTCCCATCTTCACTACCTCGTTGAATGATTTCCCTACCGCTGAAACCAAATGGGCATAGTAAGTTGGTTCCAAGGCTTGGAGGAAGTAGTCTACCATTTCACTCTCCTTCATAGGAGGATCCACTCTTGCTGCCTGTTCTCTCCACCGAAAACCATACTCTCTGAAACTTTCATTATGTTTCTTCTCAAATTTTGTCAAAGATAATCTATCTGGGATGATTTCGAGATTGTATTGGAAATGGTATGTGAATGCCTGTGCCAGGTCATCCCAGGTGTACCATCTCCCATGGTCCTGGCGTGTATACCACTCCAAAGCTGATCCGCTTAGACTTTGACTGAAGTAAGCCATCAATAATTCATCCTTTCCCCCAGCTCCTCGCATCTTGCTACAGAAACCCCTTAAGTGGGCTACTGGGTCGCCGTGCCCATCGTATAGGTCAAATTTAGGCATCTTGAAACCAACTGGTAATTGTACATTTGGGAACAAGCACAAATCCTTGTAAGCTACACTGACTTGCCCACCTAATCCCTGCATGTCTCGGAATGATTGTTCTAGACTTTTGACCTTCCTGAACATTTCTTCTTGTTCAGCATTTTTGGCTGGCTTGTCAATTTCGGTTGGGATATCAAAACGAGGAGCAGTTGAATGGATTTCGGAGGCTTTGAGGGTGGGCTCCGGGGGGTAATATTGGTTGTCCTGGGCCTGGAATGTAGGCTCACTAGGAGATTTGTGGAATGTAGCCGGGGGAGGTGCTACGAAAACAGGAGTCACAGGTGGAGGAAAGTATGAAACTGGTTTTGGAGGTGGAGACTGCGGTGTTTGAGAGGTGGTTCCTCGGTAGTGTTGGTAAATGGGGAAATTTGGGGATAATTCAGTGGTAATATTATCCTGAGTTTGGGTCATTGATGGAGCAGGGTTAGTTGGGTAAGATAGGGGTAACTGCCCTGTAGACCAAGCCTGGTACATTTCAGCCATTTGCTGTTTGAGTTTAAACATCTCTTCTTTCATTTTCCCGACATCCATCTCCTCTAGCTCAATACCTGTGTCAACATCTGGGATAGACATACTTTCGGGTATTCGTCCTTTTGATCTCGTGTGATAATGATAATATGCCAGTATACTCTTTAGAGAAACTAACTGCTTGAATTCTGGAAATGAACAAACTTGTTAGTTTTGAGAATTTAACACATATATAATTACACGTTGAGATGCAATGCTCCTAGACAAATATCCCCTTTCTATTATGCATTTGCTCGACTGCTTGTGTCGTCCCAGTTTTCTTGAAAATTTTATTCACTTATATTTTATTTTATTTTATTATATATATTTTATTGTGGTGGTCGAATCTTATAGAGATTGCCTACGTATCATGCCCCTGCATGAATCAGACCTTGCGTAGTTCGGACCAATAAAGATAAGCAATACTAATCATTTTTTTTTTCAATTTTCATATTGGGTTTCAAAGGTTTAAAAATGACCTACAAACTAGAAAATCAAACGACCCACATATTATAATCAAAAGTTTTACAAACTCCAAAACAAACGGCCAGCTTCCTTTCTCCGTTTGACAAATGCAACCAAACGGTTATTTTTGCAAATGTGGCCCCGTCCAAATTTTGAGGCCGGAGAGGATTATTTTATGACACTTTACACACTTGTCCGTTCTTTTACGAAAATAGCCTTTCGACAACTGAAAGATACTCTGAGGCTATTTCGGCAAGAACGGTTTAAGACGCGGCCGAAGCTGGCTCGGCTTATTATGACAAAATTCAAACGGTATTCACCTGACCGCCGACTATTTATTTTTATTTTTTTTTTTAAATTACAATAAAAACCTGGTGTTGCAAACACGGCCCTTCAGCGCCTCGGGGACGAAGATTTTTAAGGCTGTGTGGGTCAACTAGACCAAAATCCTAAACATGACCCAAAAGGTGGTTGTTTATGCAAAGTCGGCCTTCTGGCGTCCCATTCGGGAACATTCGGCTATGTCTTGATAAAACAACGTCACCCGACTTCTTTATGACTCTTAAAATTCGACATATTTTTTTTTTTGGCTATTTTGTTTTAGCAAAAAGTGGAGGCTGGACACTGCCCGACTTATTTATGAAAAAAAATTAAAATTTTGACATGTTTTTTATTTATTTATTGGTTTTTGGCTATTTTAGCAAAAATGGGGGTTGGACCCGATGAGGGTTGCCTACGTATCTCACATCCGGTGAGAATCAAACCCGCGTAGTTCGGGCCGGTCATGAATAAAGTAAATAAACTGATTTTAAATTATGATTTTTTTTTGTAAAAGAACTGCTTTAAAAGAAGAAAGGAAGTATTTTTATATTTTTTTTTGGATTTTTGATTGATTTTCTTTTTGAAAGAAAGATTTCTAAGAATTCCTTTTCTTTTGATTTGAACTTTGAGAATTTCAAAAGTAAAAGGAAGATATTTTTTTTCTTATTCTAAGAAGAAAGAAAATATTTTTTTTTGGAATTTTACCTTTAATAAAAGAAACGCTTTCTAAAAAAATATTTTTTGAATTTTGAATTTTCTTTTCAATTTTTAAAGAAGAAGGAAAATATTTTCGAATTTATTTTATTTTATTATATATATATATATATATATATATATATATATATTTTAATAATTAAAAAGACTTTCTAAAGAAGTCAATAACGGAAAAAAAAATTTGGATTTTTTTTTTGTTTTGAAAATTGAGAGTCTAAAAAAACCTTTTCTAGACTTTTGGCACGACAAATATTTTTGCAACAAATAAAGATATATATACATTTTTTGGAAATAAAGGACAACTTTTTTGGATTTTTATATATATACATATTTGCAACAAATAATAAAACCACTTTCGACGCGACTCTTTTTATTTTATTAGTTATTTTTATTTTGGTATCTAAACAAATAAATAAATAAAAACTCATTTTAAAACAAGACTTTTTTTCATTTTCATTTTTTTTTATGGCAAGACAAACTATTTTTTTTCTAATTTGTTTTTTAAAAACAAGACAGAACAACGACTCTTTTTTTTTCTTTCTATTTTTCCTTTGCTTTTAATAAAACAAACTAATAAAATATTTTTTTTTCATTTTCTCAAAATTTCGGCAGAGTTTTGACAGTTATTTGGGCATTGTTTTTTTTTTCCAAAAATAAACAATCAATTCCCTAACCGCTATTTTTTTCAATTTCAAAATATTATTCCTGATATTCAAAAGTCAGTCAACACAAAAGTCCGAATCAAATAAATGCGCAAATAGCAGCAAGTAAGATGCATCAGGATGGTCATTTTCATTTTTTGGTACACCTGTCCTAGACAGACCCAACCCCTGTGTTGAGCCTCCAAAGTCAAATGCACGTGATGCAAACAAACGTTCCTACTAGGGATCCGGCATGAAGCTGAGTTATTCTAAGTGAAAAAAAACCTGAGGCATATTGTTCTAGCCCTGGCTTACCCAAGTGGACAGCTTGAGCCGAAATGGGGGCAACGTACCGGGAGCACGAAAGTCTGCCCGGCCTAGTTACTTGTCCCAACTTCGTCTTATTTGGTATGACTTCTAACAGAAAGGTGGGTCACGCGCACGTGTACACCATAAATTTAGAAGACTCAGAAAGAAGAAGAGTTTCGTAGCAGTTTTATACACAATTCAGATAATATTAAAGCGGTAAAAGCATCATTTAGCATATTAAGCATAAACATGTAAAAATCAGATAATAAATAAAGCCAACTATAACAGTTATTTTAAGCTCGAATTTCTAACCCTGAACCAGTGGTTCTGGGCCAAGTCCCCAGCAGAGTCGCCAGAGCTGTCACACCTCCTTTTTCCGCACCCGCGAGGGTGCAAGGGAGTTTTTCAATTAAAGGACAATCGAGACGGGATTGGTTTATTTATTTCAGAGTCGCCACTTGGGAGATTTAGGGTGTCCCAAGTCACCAATTTTAATCCCGAATCGAGGAAAAGAATGACTCTATATTACAGTCTGCGTACCAGAAATCCGGATAAGGAATTCTGTTAACCCGGGAGAAGGTGTTAGGCATTCCCGAGTTCCGTGGTTCTAGCACGGTCGCTCAACTGTTATATTCGGCTTGATTGTCTGATTTTATACAAATATGAACTTATGTGCAAATTTTATCTTTTAACCGCTTTATTATTATTGTTTTTAAAAGAAATATGAACATCGCTTAAAACACGTCTTTGGACTGCGTTACATGAAATGCACCCACAATCCGGAACACGTTTTATTTGATGTTTTGGGATTTGGATTCGGGTCACATGAAATGCACACCCAGGCTTAAGAAAGTAAAATATTAAACACGCGCCTAAAGAGACTATCGCGTTATTATTTTGGGGAAGACCGTGAAATTCGCTAAACGGTCCTTCCGAATTCTAATTAAACCATACATTTTGTGAGGGCCCCGCAATCTATACGTTTTATTTGGCGAGGCTCGTCTCATTTTTATTTTTACAGGATAAACCTACAATGACTATATTTTCTATTAAGTTCGTCTCTAAACTAAAAGAAAATCTCTTAATTATTTACATGCTGAAAAACGTAACTTATTAGTTATTAGTTTACGGCTAATGCGAATGGAAAATTGCGATCGAGTTTGTACAAAGAAAAACTGCTTTCATTTTATATTCTGTTATTCAATAATACTAGAACATGAGATTGACCATAATATCAAAACAGATTAATTATTCTCCGTAATTTAAACTAACATTATTAGATGAAGAAAGTATACATATGCAACCTCATTATTCATTAATCATTCAACTACATCTTTATACGAAGAAAGAAAAATTATATTCAACCACAAATCTAAACAGGAGGAATTCAACAGGAACAAAGCCTGATTAATATTTCATTTTTTGCTTCAAGCCGAGATTGTACAAATGTGTACCTGGAAACAGCAGTACAAGAACAAAAGAAGGAGAAGTCAGCAGCAGTAATAACACAGCAACAGCAGATTCAGCAACATCGCAAACCAGTACAGTAGGAATAGCAGAAAACCCAGGAGACTATAAACGACTCCAAGTATAGTGAAGAAGTAAAAGGCAGGAAGGTTCTGACTATTTCAGATCTTAAGCGAGGCAATGAAGCAGTAACTATTTTTTTTCAACTTCAAAACTCTCCAAAATGAATTCTGCCCCTGTATATTCAGTGTATACAGAATGTATATCGGGTGTATACTTCTCACTCCGCCCCCTCTTTTTTTCTTCTCTCTATCTAGTTTTTCCTCTCTTTTTTTCCACCCTTCTTCCTAAATTTTCTCTTCTATTTATAGCAAAATTTTCGAAATTTTCAGATTTGTTTTTTATTATTTTATTATTTTTTTAATTAAAAGAAATCCCACTTACAAATTGCTTTTATTTTTTTAGAAAAAGAAATCCCACCTTTATTTACTTTTATTTTTAAAATTCCAACTTTAATTACTTTATCTTATTTAAAATCCCACTTTTTATTTTTTTAAAAGAGAATCTCACTTTATTTAACTTTTCTTTAAAAAATAAACCACTATCTTTTCTTTTTCTTTTAAAAATGCTACTTTCAATTACTTTAAATTTTTTAAATTTTCAGATATCTTTATATTTATTTTTTAATTCCAACCTTCTTTTACTTTTAAATTTTTTAAAACTTTTTACTTTTTTTTAAAATTTTCTACATTCTTTTACATTTTTTTATTTTTTTATTTTTTATTTTTTTAAAATCATTTCCGAAATTACTATATATATATATATTTTTTTTTTAAATAAAAATAATAAATAAATAAAATATTTTCGGATTTTTTTTATATATATAAAAAAACAAAAAATAAAACTATTAATAGTGATAATTCACTTTTTATTATTATTATTTTTTTTTGGTTTTGTTTTGTGTTGGACAAAAATGAAGAAGGGGTGTTGGGTTAATGGACTGGGTCGACCCAGTTCGAAATGGACTGGGTCGTAGGGAAGATTGGGCCATTTTTTGGGCCTATAGCTTGAAATTGAAGAAGAGGCTCAATTCCGACTTTCTTTATATTTTCGCTCTCTTTTCTTCTTTTATTTTTCTAAAACTAAATTATAAAAATACTTAAACTATTATTAAGAACTAAATTAAGTTATAAAGGCGCAAATTAACTCCCAATAACAATTAACGCACAATTAAGTATTAATTAAGCATAAAATTGTATATTTGGACATTAAATGCTAAAAATGCAAACGATGCCTATTTTTGTAATTTTTAATTTTTGTAAAACAATTTTAATTACTAACAATTGTAGAATTAAATCCTACATGCAAAATGCGACATATTTTTGTATTTTTTATTAATTTAGCGAATAAACACGCACAGACAAATACAAATAATTCTTCAAAATATCACAAAATTGTACACCAAAGAAAAATCATTTTATTTTTGAATTTTTTGGGAGTAATTCTCATATAGGGCAAAAATCACGTGCTTACAATGGGTATTTTAATCCGTACAATCTGTGAAATCCTCTTCAAGTCATTAATCAACAGAATGCCCAAACGTCATCCTTTATCCATCACAATCACACAATCATTCTACTACCATAGCAACATTCCATTTCTTCTAAATGTCATTAGTCTTATACTCCTTTGAGTTCATTCAGGCTACACTGAGCTTTTTATAACTTAGAGAAACCGTCAACTTTTCTAGTTTTCATTGGCTTAATCCTGAGGATTTATCCATTCTCGTCACCTTCTTACTCGCACTTTCTTATCATTACTCATGTCTTCCTAATACCTTGTCGCTTTACCATACTTTAGTTTGCCACTTACACATATCCATTTATACTAATCGCAACCTCCCTTCAACTTGTTTGAACCATAGATTTCCATATGTTGTTTCTGGGACATCAAGCGAGACATCGCATTGTCTCAAACTCTTTTTTACTCTTTTAATTTACACCTCTCGATACCTAGAAACCATAGGCTGGAAGATATGCCACTAATGATACTACTATCATTCTTGGATACTGAATCCAAGTACTTCTAGTCTTTTGTCCGAAGTATGGACAATTCATAACCTTTTGCATTTGAGTATCTCGTACATTCTTCACCTTTACCTTACTTACCTTAAAAATCTTACATCACATCTTCTATCTCTTTCATGACCTCCCTTCCACCACAACTTGAGGCTCTATTATAATACTTGCACCTCCTTATACAATCCGATGAGAGCTTCATACTGACTTCTTATGAGGTTGGTACCCTTCTAACTGGCTTCATCGTGGAGTCATTATAGAATATGGTTGTTGTACTCTCTTGCACCTCTGATATTAAGAGCGATCCTGCAATGTTTTTAATATAATTTCTATAATTGTCTGGGGTCAATAATCAGACTCATGATTCACTTGGTTGATATAACTCTTTAGTTTTATCTTCCTTCTGGTCAGCCTTTATGTAGGCTTAAGCTATCTTCTGATCTGCGGCTCATGGAATTTAGTTATTACTTTAGCCTTTCATGGATGCTATGGAAAATCATGATACAATCTTTTAATGATTCAATCCTCTGTCTATGACCTGGACCCAATTCCTTCTTTTAACTCATACCAGAATCTTTTATGGCTAATCATTAATCGAATAATTCCTTTCGTTCCATTTAAACTTTCTTCAAATGTAAGCAATTTCTTTTCCTGGTCTTTTTGCCCCCTTGTTGCGTGCATACTTAGCTTATCTGAGTTATCACGTGTGCCAAAATTTTTGTGCAACTCATATGGTCTTGAATGTTACTTTTTGTTTTACTCCCTGCTCATTAGCCATGGTAGGTGCCACTTTCTTTAAGAGTGCATAAAATTTTGTAGTGAGACTGTTATTACACAACCATTTCCTCCTTAGGTTACTGAGCTTAGGTTGAAGCCTTCTTTATTATTCCCTCACCTAGTCTTTCATTATAGTACTTAGGGAGGATCTTCTGACTCCTGTGAAGTTGCGAGCTTATCACATTATATGTTTGATGGAATTTTTGATGTTCTTCATCGCCTATAATTACTCGTAGTTACTTTTCTCCACGCCCTTGTGCCTGTAGGATTGCTTCTGAACTAATATTTCGACTATCTTCTCAGTGACATTCTCTTTTATTTCCGTAATACTCATACGATACCTTTTTAACTTCCCCAACTCTTGTATGAATATATCTTAACGTCATAACTGCGAGACTGAATTCCCCATGTTGGGGTTCTCTACGTTTATCTTGCATTGATCTGTTGATTTGTCTTTTATCCTCTTGTTTTGCCATAATTGGGCTCTTCCTGAATCAACTACTAACTACTCGTTGGCCCATTCTCATATCAATATTCTGCATAATCTTTCTTGGGTTATTTCTTTTATCTTAACTTACGTCTCCTACTGGCTCCTTATTTATCAATAATATCTCGGGCAGGAACCCTTATTTCCTCTCCTTGACGTCATGTTTGCATAATGTTCTGGAATCGTACCATATCTATAGGCTTTGAATATGTGCAATTTTATCTTTTTCTCATTTTTATCGCATTTTGTCTTTACCACTCCATAGTTATTAGAATCACTTAATTATGACTTAGTTCCACATCACTCTATATTCCCCCCTTTAGAGGAGTACTAACATTTATTGCTACGATAATCTACGTATAAATGTTTTACCTCTTCATCTTTCGCGTCTTTTCACATCATCGATAACCCTTACTCGCATTGCGGAAATCCTTCTGTACCAAGGAAAACTAATTTCCTTACTCGTGAGGGTGACACTTAGTGTAATTGGCATATACAATCCTTCAAGCTTAACTTTTCTTGCATTGCTTACTTTTGGGAAGCGTCTTACTGAATGAGAATTCTCTGAATTTCTCATGAATCTTCTTCTGTTGTTGTTCCCATTATCGCCAGAACGCAATCTGAAATTCTCATGATGCCGATCATTATCAAATCACTCAGTCCCTAATTTTTTTTTTAATTTATCTTGTTCACCAGCCCATACTAATTTCTATTATTACGGGGTCTAACTTTTCCTTCTGGTAGTCGCGTTAGAGTCAACTACTTATTTCTTGAAATGAGGAGATAACTTTATGGCCTAAACTCTTTTGTTGTCTCAAGGCCTATCACCTCTAATCTTTTCCTTCACTTGACTATAGACTCTGTAATACTGTCATCTTTTTTATCTATCGTTGTCATCCATGTATCACAACTTACTCATAATACTTCATTAACTCCCTTCTTATTTCCTGCTAACATTTATATCTATCACTTTATTCTGAAAACTCAAACAAGACATTCTTTTGCTTTTAGCTCCCCTTGCTCCATCCATTAACTTTTCGAATTGCCTAACATTCTTTCCCTACTAGGGGCGGGAGATATTTATCCCTTAAAGACTTCCAGTGCCTATCTTTGTAGTACTCATATCTAGCTGCACTATTTTAGAGTGCACTATCTGGATGTCTCACAAGGAGATCTATTAGCACATTTGCAATATCTTTCGGAAAAGTCAACTAACGCAAACAATACATCCACCATTTTGGGTCACTCTAACCCCAGTTGGATCTTGATATCCGTCCTTTTCTTACACTGCTTCTGTTAGCTCCCATGGAGCAAAATTGAGATGGGTGTGACTAAGTGTACATACCTCTATTACAATTGAAGGTATCTCGAAATGCTTATATTTTTCTGCTTGAATTGTAAATACTATTAATCTTCATTAACTGGGTACCTCGTACCCTTCTTCACCTTGTTTCTTTTACTTGTTGAAACTTGTATCTACCTTCCGATTCTCTTATTCCTTTTTTATCATAAGAGTGGATAGACATTCTTAACTTAGGGATCCTTATCAAGAAACTTACACGTCTTAGTACACACATGATCTGCTGCGTACCTCAAATTTATCCATCATAAGTATGATGAAAAAATCGAGTTTCTCTGAATCAACTCTTCCACATCTATATCTCTTACCAACCGTCTTTCTGGATGTAGGCATCGTCATATTAGTAATAAGATAGAGTGAGAAAATTGAGTTCTTATAACTGAGCTCTACCACACGATCTAAAGTAGGAAGAAAGAGTGACAGTCCTAATTGCCCTGTAGCCTCCTACTTATAAGTATGGTGCGCGACACACCCATAAACAAGACTCTACTAGACACGGCTTGTAGACTCCCTAGGACAGAACTGCTCTGATACCACTTTTGTCACGACCCAAACCTATGGACCGCAACGAGCACCCGGTACCTTACTTAACCGAGTACCAACATAACATATCCTTCTTATTGTACTTGGAAAATGGGCCAAATGGGCCATCATGGTCTAACTAGAATAAACATAGGGGAATAATCAATAAATGATGACTTAACCTAATATAAAAACTTATACATGTGATACACGAGCCTATAAGCCCAATATGATCGTTTATAAACTTGAAATATAGGCCGGTAAGGGCATACAAGCATTCGTATACATGACATCTGTCTACAAGCCTCTAAAAGTACACAGTTAACATAAAGGTCAGGACAGGCCCCGCCATACCAAAGAATATGCGTCTAAATTATACTGACCAAACAAGCAACTCCGGAGCAAATGGAGCACACCAACATCTTCTGTTGAGCTAATAGCCTACTTGGAGGACTCTCGACCTGTCTGTCGGGACCTGCGGGCATGAAACACAACATCCCCAAGAAAAAAGGATATCAGTACAAATAATGTACCGAGTATGTAAGACACATAAATAAGTACATAAAAGACATGGAAGAAATATAGAGTGAATGACTCAACCTGTAAGTTTGGATAACTCTATAAATCATAAAATACTTATAGTGTCATGCATATGTGTATGAATGTCACGTCGTACATAGCTACATGTGTTCATAATATCATCAAGCCTCTGAGGGCATCCCATCTTATCATCTCGGTTACTATGGGCAAAATCATCACCGTATACCAGCTGATCAGGTGGTGGTGCATATATAATGTCGTAACCTTTTCCCATATCTCATATACATATATATACATATATATACATATATACACGTATATAATGCCATCTAGTCATGTGTCAATGTGCATGTATAAATGCATGAAATGCATATGAAATACGTTAATAAAATCTCTTGGTATATCATAAGACCATCATGCCTCTGATAAATATCATGAAGTAAACTTTTACAACTTACGTATTTTTCTGAGACCCATGAACGGATGATAAAATAATAGGACACATGAAAATTCAAGAAGATAGGCACCTCTAATATTTCTATGAATGGAGTCATTATGAAAGTTGTGCATTTTCTCGTTTCATTTGTGTCGTATAGATCATGCCTAAAGGAAAGAAGAGATGGCCTTAACATACCTGAATTGATTCTCTTGACAATTCCTCCAACATACGTTGATTGCCATAAAACATGTAACGGCGAATCGAAGTAGGAGATAATCCGTATGATATTTCTAAAAAAGATTGTACCGTACTCACTCTAGATTGCGTCTCACACTGGTGTAGCGTTATGAAATTCATATCATATGAATTCAATTTTTTGAGAATTCCTCTGTTAGAGTGCCGAACGCTGCTGGTCTTTGCAAGTAAAGTTACTAAATAAGAAACCATACCAGCAAATTAGATTGTATGTTTCTTATCAAACCTTTCCTTTCTAAGCCCTTTTGTTAACTTTTTTGAAAATTATCCATCCAATAGTCATTATATTTCCAGTGACTTTAACTCTCTATTGTTGATATTAAATTACACTCCAAAGTAAGACTCCAATTAAGGGTTATCCAAAAGATTACGTGGCAACTTGAGTCTTTTGACTCATCAGACCCATTTATGCCACGTGGCTTGGCTTAATGGCATATAGGAGCCCCAAAAATATTCTTATCCACTTAATTTAGAATTATCTCAAATTACTTAAAATACTATTTACTTTTAACACACTTAATACACCATACTATCATGGTCATGTGGTATCTTGTATGACACTAGTCTTTAAATATTGGGTATTATATCTCGGACCGCATTATCCCAATATGCCAAATTTCGACGAAATTCATTTTCTTCAATTTGCTTACCCTCTTACCTTCACGAATTTACTAGCATAATACTTATAATTTCACAATTATCTCATTCCCGAACTTACGTCGATTAACTTACAACGAAACTTTATCGTACGAAAATGCAGGATATAACATCTCATTTCCGAGCTTCCATTAATTTATTTATGGCACTCTTTCACGTACGAAAATATGGGGTGTAACAGCTTAGCCTTATGCAATGAGGAGACAATGCTTAGTCTCATGCAGGAGAAGGCTGAGCTTAGCCTTATGCAATTGAGGAGGCAGGGCTTAGCCTCATGCAAAATGGGAGACAGTGCGTAGTCTCGATGCAAAGAAAGACAGTGCTTAGCCTTATGTAGTTGAGGAGGCAGGGCTTAGCCTCATGCAAAATAGGAGACAGTGTTTAGTCTCATGTAAAGGAAGGCGGTGCTTAGCCTTATACAAAGAGGAGACAATGCTTAGTCTTATGTAGGAGAAGGCAGTGCTTAGCCTTATGCAATTGAGGAGGTAAGACATAGCCTCATGCAAAATGGGAGACAGTGCTTAGTCTCGATGCAAAGAAAGCAGTGCTTAGCCTTATGCAAGGGATAGAGACAAATGGAAAGTAAAGTATTTCTTAGCTGAAGGTGTTTGTGCTGGATAGTTTTTTGCCTTGAAGGCGGTGTCTTGATGTATCTGCAAATATCATTGTGTTATTATTCCTGCATTCAAAGAAAAATTGTGAGCTCTGTGGGAGAAGGTTGGTTCATGTTTTTGTCTTCTATCTTGCCTGTATTTCCTGTCTTGCGATTCGATTTGAGTTACCCTGGGTAACGTCTGGCTGTCATAGAAATAAAATTTTCGAAAAATATGCATGCATTTGATTAATATAATTATTTTAAAAATATAGTGGTATGCGATATCAAGTAAATTAAATGAACCAATAAATGTGACACTTTAGAGACATTGCGACTTCTTTGCTTTAGAATTTTGAGAGTCCTCCTCAAAATTCTTCCCCAGTTTAATAAGCGATTCTTTAACCGTTCTTCGTATGACGTAATTGGCTAGACTTGGTCAGGAATTTTGAGGGTCCTCCTCAAAATTCTACCCAGTTTCTGACCATGGGGAAAATAAATATTTTATTAAGATGTGACCAAACCCATAGGGCCGCCTACATATCCCCTCTTAAACGGGAATCAGACCAAGCATAGTTCAGTTATATCAAGTGAAGAAATGTAAACAATCTAAACATAGTATCTTTTGACTGTGTCTGAGTTAATAGGTTTTGGACAAATTTCTCCGTCTATTTCTGCAAGTATGAGTGCACCACCTATTAGTACTCGATCAACCATGTAAGGACCTTTCTAGTTGGGTGAAAACTTTTTTTTGGCTTTATCCTGATGTGGAAAGATTCGCTTCAGCAACAGCTGCCCCGGTGTGAACTATCTGGGTCTGACCCTTTTGTTGAAAGTTCTAGGCATTTTGTTATGATAAAGCTGACCACGACATACCACATCTATTCTTTTCCCGCCAATAAGATCCAATTGGTCATAGCGACTCTATATACATTATGCATCACTGAGTTATGCTTCATAATTCTCAAATAAGGAATTTCGGCTTCGGGGGGAATGACAGCTTCAGTACCGTAGACCAACATGTAGGGATTTTCTCCGTTTGATGTGGGGACTGTGATATATCACTCCAATAAGGCATATGGTACTTTCTCGTGCCATTGCTTGTGGTTGTCTACCATCTTTCTCAATATTTTCTTGATATTCTTGTTTGCGGCCTCCACGGCTCCACTCTTCCCCTACAAATGATACTTCTTCATCGGGAAAATACATTTTCAGTGGTTCGTATTCTCCTTCTACAGGATTTTCTGCAAGATGATCTACTAATGCCTATCCCTTGACTGCCTTCTAAGTCACAAAGAAAATATCAAATTCACTCAATAGTATCTGCCATTTTTCTAGTTTCCCTAGCGGCATGGGTTTCTGGAAAATATATTTCAGAGGATCCATTATTCATATGAGATATGTAGTTTAGGCACAGAAGTAGTGCCTTAATTTCTGAGTTATCCATGTCAGGGCACAGCATGTGCATTCCAGCAAAGAATACTGTGCTTCAAAGAGTGTGAACTTCTTACTCATATAGTATATGGCCTGCTCTTTTCTCCCTATCTTGTTGTATTGTCCCAGGACACAACCAAAAGCCCCATCTAGTATGGACAAATAGAGTAGCAAAGGTCTCCCAGGCTTCGACGGGACTAGGACTGGTGGTGTGGACAAATAATCCTTGATTTTGTCAAAAGCATTCTGGCAGTCTTCAGTCCAACTTGTTGCGTCATCCTTCTTTAACATCTTGAAAATCATCTCACAGATCACGGTCGATTGCGCTATAAAGCGGCTAATGTAATTGAGACGCCCCAAGAAACTCATCACATCTTTATTGTTCTTTGGCGGTGGCAAATCCTGGATAGCTTTGACCTTTGACAGTCTAGCTCAATTCTTCGGCGGCTGATGATGAATCCTAAGAACTTTCCAGAAGGGACTCCAAAGGCACATTTTGCAGAATTTAGTTTCAAATTATAACTTCGAAGTTGATCAAAGATTTTCCACAGGTCTGCTATGTAATCTGTACCCTTCTTGGATTTGATGATGTGGTCGTTCACGTACACTTCTATCTCCTTGTGTATCATGTCGTGGAAAATAGTTGTCATGGCTCTTATATAAGTGGCCCCAAAATTCTTTAAACCAAATGGCATTATTTTATAGCAATACACTTCCCATGGTGTAATAAAGGTTGTGGCATCTTCTTCATCCATCCAGATTTGATGATATCCCGCGGAGCAATCTACAGGATTGGAGTTCATGCTTGGCACAGTTGTCAATCAGTATATGTATATTGGGTAAAGGGAAATCATCTTTGGGACTTGCTCTGTTTAAATCCCAATAGTCAATACATACTCTGACTTTCCCATCCTTCTTCGGAACTGGCACGATGTTAGCCAACCAAGTAGGATATTCGACCACTCCGAGAACCTTAGCTTTGATCTGGTTGGTGACTTCTTCTTTGATTTTTAGACTCATATCCGGCTTGAACTTTCTGAGTTTCTGCTTTACAGGTGGACACATCAGACTGGTAGATAGCTTATGAGCCACTATAGACGTGCTCAAACAGGTCATATCATCATAAGACCATGCAAAAATATCTTCATACTCTTTCAAGAAACGGGTGTACTATTCTTTCTCTGATGGTGACAGGTGAATGCTTATGCAAGTTTCTTTGACTGTTTCAGAATCTCCCAAATGTACTATCTCAGTTTCGTCGAGATTAGACAGGCTTGTTCTGATAATTTTCCACTTCTCTAACAATTTCTTCAGGTATTATGTCTTCTTCTTCTCCTATTTCCTCTGAATCACTATCCTTATGTTATGTTGTCTCATTACAAGTCACAGTTGTTGATTCATCAGGATAAGTAATAATAATATTGTAGAGAAATATTAAGGATAATAATGAATACTAAAATAGCAATGTATTAAATAAATCTTGAAAACAAGTACGGCTCGATGACACGAACAATTATTTCAAAACAAATACGTCCAAAACAAAATACTGAAAATATCTTAAATGCTTAAAATTGCTTTTAAAAATAGATCATGCTAATTTTCAGGCTACCCAGGAACTCGACGGGCCCGGGGACGGTGCAACAGTCCAGTTTTTGAGAACAACTACTTTTTCCACGGTCTGAATTGTAAGGTCTTCCTCCACTTCCTCCTTAACTATTGCATTGACATCCATGTCTTCATCATCCAGAAATAGATTCCTCAGGCTAGCTAAAGCCTCATCTTCTTCAGATCCCTATATCACGTCAGTCCATTGAAATGTCTGGTGCAGATACGGTATTGGTTGTTCAAGAGGGTAATAAGGACCATGCCATGGTGGCGACCAATTTTGATACTCGTGCCAGGTGTATTCATACCCAGGCCCAAAAGTTGTGCCATGACACTTTAGCTGTATCGGTTTGGTGATCCCTTGGAGATTCTTGCTGATACCCTTGCCGGGTTCATACTCTGTCCATAACAATATACTTTCAATCTTATTACTCCACCATTTGTCTTTCTCAGTTGCATTGACACACTCGATGCGGTGGTATGTTTCTCCACCAAACTTCCTTCTATTCTTCACAACCGGAATAGTTTGATTGGTGTAAATGGGATTACTTCCATCCCCGTGGATGATTACTTCCTGATGATTCCATTCAAACTTCATGGATTGGTGTAGCATAGAGGCTATAGCCCCAACAACATGTATCCATAGTCGTCCCAACAACATATTGTATGTAGCGGATATGTCCAATACTTGAAATTCAATATCAAACCAAGATGGGCCCATTTGAAACATAAGTTGATTTCCACAATCATGGCTTTTTTAGCCAATCAAAGGCTTTTATGTTCATAGTTCCCGCTCGTATCTCATGCAATCCTTTACCCAACCTCTTCAAAGTAGTCAATGGACAAATGTTGAGACTTGAACCCCCATCTATCAGGACCTTGGTGATGAATTTATCCTCAAACCGCATTGTGATATGTAGTATCCTATTGTGACTCAGTCCTTCTGGTGGCAGCTAGTCTTCGTGAAAAGTCATCTTGTGGCTTTCCAACACCTGTCCTACCATATTGGCCATTTTTCCGCTAGTGATGTTGTTGGGTACATAGGATTCGTTCAACACTTTCATCAAGGCATTCCTATGCGCCTCAAAATTCTGGAGTAGTGATAGAATGGATATATGAGCAGGGGTTTTGTTCAGATGATCGACCACATAATACTTTCTTGCGTGCACATTTCTCCATAGATCATCCGGGCTAGTTTCAATGATAGGCTACTTGGGAGCGGCTTCTTTACTTGTTACTCCCAAATGCTCAAGCGTGTAAACCCTACCGGTCCTGGTCATACCTTATGCTGCACCAGTTTCTTCCATTTTCCCTTCCCCTTCCTTGTGACCTCTTCAGCATAGTCCTAAGATATGGCATTGGACTTAAAGGACGGTGTGGGTGCTACTGTCACGGTAAAGGGTGTGGTCACTTCCATCTCAAACGAAGTTAGCGTAGATGAGGGCGTTGTTACTTTAATCTCAAACAGGGTCGGTGTGGTTACTTCAACCTTAATTGTTGACTGAATCTGCACCACAATAGGTGTGAGAATGACTAGAGGTATTTTAGGGTCATCCCCTTCACGAATGAGCCCGATTGATCCTTTCGGATCCCATTCTTCATCAGCTTCAATCACATTTAACCCCTCGCCCCTGTGATCTGGGAGGGGATTGTTGTGGACATTACGTGCAGCCTCTTTTGCTTGTATGACCTTGGTGTCGATCAGCATCTGGATCTTATCTTTCAAAGTACGACATTTATCGATAGTATGAACCTTCATGCACGAGTGGTAGGCACATGTCTTGTTTGGATTGTCCTACTTAGTGGAATTTTCCATGGCAACGGTGGGAATAGGAGTGACATAACCGAAAGCCTTTAGTCTCTCATACAATTGATCGATGGGTTCAACAATAAGAGTGTATTGTCTGGGCAGTCTACGATTGAAATTTGGTTTGGGTTTTTGGTAGTTTTGGCGGGCTGGTTGTGAGTGGTAGTATGTTGGCTGAGTGTTATAAGTATGGTAAGTGGTAGTGGGTTATTGGTAAATGGGAGGTGAATACTGATATGTGGGTGGTGGTGTTTGGTATGTGAGGGGAGAATTTGGACCTTGGGCTACCATCACTGTTCCTACTTCCTTTTTTTAGAAATACTGCTCGACTGCAAGGCTTTGTTTGTAGCCTTTAGTGCCTCAAAATTTGTTACCATTCCGCTTTTAATTCCCTCTTCTATTCTTTCTCCCAATTTGATGATGTCGGAAAATTTATGGTTTTCAATAACCATCAACCTCTCGTAATATTGTGGATCCTAATCTCGGACAAAGAACTTGTTCATATGTTCTTCTTCCAGTGCTGGCCTTACTTTCGCATCTTCTAATCTCCATCGAGTAGCATCCTCGCGGAAAGTTTATGTTGGCTTCTTCTTAAGATTCTGAATATAGAAGACATCTGGTGCATTTTTTGTATTAAACCTGAACCGATCCATAAAATCTGATGCCATGCTTTCCCAGTTAACCTATTTCTTCGGGTTTTGACTGATGTACCAGGACAGGGCGTCTCCAGTAAGGCTCCTCATGAACAGCTTCATACGGATTCTTTCATCTTTACCAACCCCTACTAGATTGTCACAATATGTTCTCAAGTGTACCTTCGGATCACCTGTCCCATCGAATATTTCGAACTTAGGAGGCTTGTAACCCTCTAGTAGTTCTATGTCCGGCTGAATACACAAATCCTCATAATTCAAACCTTCAATGCCTTTACCGCCTTCAACACTTTGGACTCGACTAGTAAGTTTCTTGAGCTTTTCTGCCATATTCTTGATGAGCAAGTCCTTTTCGGTGGACTCTGTTCTGTACAGGGTCTGTTGTAGAGTGTGGGGGTAAGGTTTCCACATATATAGGGTTGCTTTGATGGACTCCAGGAATTTGTGCATAGTGGTGGTTGTTGGTTGAGTTGGGGATCAGGGGTAAGTTGTGGCGTATTTTAAGGAGTGTAGTAAGTGGTGGTTTGTGGATACTGGTTTGGATGGTTATGATGTTGTGGAGAGGTCGATACTAGCGGAGGATTAGGATTTTGAGGAGGTGTGGCATACTGATGAAGTGCGGGATGATTTTGTTGGTTTTGTGTGTTTTGAGGAGGTGCAGGGTTTTGGGCATTTGGTTGGTTGATGTTTGGGATGTTCAGGGTAAGGGAAAGGTTTTCCATGTTCCAGACCTACTCAAGTTCCCCTTGTAGCTCCAGTATCTTTTGTTCCAACCGTAAAACTAAGTCATTCTGTGATGAAGTACTCGACCATCCAAAGTCTCGACATTCTCTGCATGTGTAGCGTTGTCTTTCTTAATGCCACTCATACCATCCATTCTGGATTTCCCTTGATTTTAGGATCACTTGGGGGAGGAGGAGGTGGAGGACCTTTAGATCTGGTATGATATGCTGATGATGCCAGTATACACAAACCAACCTTAAGGGATGGGAATAAACAAATAAAGAAAAGAAGAAAACAAAAGGTAAACAAGTCAGTAAGGAGTATTAAAAGGATGTTTGGGGTATTTAAACACATATTGCAGAACTATAAATTCGTGTCCTAGTTTGGGGACCTCATTGTGCCCGAGGTAGGCCTAAGCGACATATAGATTTGGAGAAAATCAATGCCAATAACAGTGTCATTTCATTAATATGATAAATGAACCAAACCTCTACTAAAATGATAATTATAAAGAGTCATTAATGGCATTTGCCTTATTACAACCAAAGTCTAAAACGAGTCTAGAAAGCAAGTAAAGCATCTTTCCTAATATATTTGGTCCCAGAGGGACCTTCTCTATGCTTGGTCTTCTTTGCTCCATCGATCTGATTCCCCAGGTCACTCATGTCTAGCGGCATATATGCCCTTGCTAGATGCCCTCCTTCGTTGCCCCCTGCGTTCTGATAGCCCGAGATCCTTTTCCTCATCTTTCCCTCAAGCTCCATCAACCCCTACTCCAAATATTCCAACCTCTCCATTGATTTAGTAGTGATTTCTTTCCACTCATTGATTGCTTCCATGTCCACTTTATGTTTTTCCAAATGCCTGGCTTCATAATCGAAAACTCTTTTGCATAACATCCTAAATTTGACCTGTGCTTCAGCAGCATCGTCTATAACCCTATTTTTTAGATTAATACCTAGCATGACATCTCCCGCTATATTATTTATCAACCATGATGGATGGAATTGCACATGGCCGGCATGATACCGATTTGGCTTGATGGTGTCTTTCTCCACAACGATCTTTTGATGCCACATGTGTTGTGCCTCAAACTTAAATAGAATGGAGTTTCCCTGGAAGTCTGCTTTGTGTTGAACCATTTTGGAAACTCGTGGTATAACCTGCTTTCTCCTAGTTTACTTCATAACCCTGATAGGACCATAAGGATAGATCCCCTCAATCCGATTAGCACTAGATGAGGAGTATCTATTGACCTGATGATAAATTCACTACTAGGGAACCACAACGTTTTCTGGTTGAGCAAATCTGTTTGGGATAAAAGTCATTCTTTTTGGATGGTGATAGGCTATGTGGTCATTCTATGGGCGTCGCAAAAGTTCTTGACGGTTTTCTCCTCTCTGAAGGTATTGCAACAACCATACTTACAGCAATAAATTGCAACCCTCGAAATGCCTATATCCTTTTTTGCAACGATCTAAAGCCCAATACATCTCAGCCAAAATCATAGGGACAATAGTGTAAGTTTGCCCTTCAATCCCCTTCATTAAGGTCTTAGTGACCATAGCTAGGCGAGTGTGGATCGTTTCTCCCTGTATCGGAAATACCAGCATCCCCAGAAAGTAGACAATGAACACAAAAACTGGGCAGTGAGTCCAACCCAAAGAAGTGATGGCAAACTCATCATGATAAAGGTGATATGACTTGTTGTTGCCATAATGCTTATAAAGGTAATCGAATGGTATGTAAGACTTCTTCAGACAAACTAACCCATCATTTTTCCTAAAACCCATCATTTTTAAGAAATATCGAGAAGCGTGGTTTTCTGGCACCAACAAACCAGGGTTATCCCATGGGAGCCCAGCGAAGCCTCCTATTTCTTCTAAGAAGGGAGTCATTTCTATGTCGCCAAAATGGAAGACGTCTCTCTTCTCATCCCAAAATATGATGGTGGCCTCAATTAATGCATTGTTTGGCTGAATGTCTAACAAGGAGGGTAAATTTCCGAGGACTCTTTTCACATTATTTTTGTTACTTGGTGGGAGATTTTCCCACCAATCTAATAGCAAAGGTGGGATATTTTGAACCATGCCAAACCTGGGGACTTCATGCCTCATTTCTGCAAAACAAATAGAGTTAGCCCTTTCCCCCTTCCAGATTTGGCTATTTGCACGTTAATGATCAACATATTGGCACATTTTCTCCAAATAATGCACATATCGTGATTTTGTCCATTGGTATTATGGAAATCCCGACGGACTTTGGACAAGGCTTGCCTTAGCGAGTTAGTACGCGGACATCATTCTAACCCATGCTAGCTTTGGACATGATGCATGCACAGTTAATATTAGAGTGGGGGTTTCTAGAAGATCCTAGACCAGTACCCTCAAGCGGACAACTTGAGAGGGAAAGGCACGGAACCGTCGACTGCACCGCTGATCAACTAGTTTTACCGCAAATAAGTCTTTTCAAATTTAAAGGGTAATTTAGGAAGAGCGCGAACACTTATCAAGCGTCGCTATGGTATTAATTATGCATGAGTGGAATATGATATGGAGCATGTTTTATGCAAAGATAAAACAACACGTTGTCAAGTATTTTGCATGATGAAAATAGTAAATGACGTATTGAATGAAATGTAAAGACATAAAAATAAAGGAAAACAAGGAAGAAGTTAGTTCGTGCAATATGGAAATTGTAATAAAGTAAACAAGGGAGTGAGGGTGGGGAGAGACATGATGTATCAATTCTTAAAAAATGTCTAAAGAAAAATGCATGTTATGACCAAATTGAGCAGAGATTTGCATATTAATGCGAATTCAAATAAAGGGAAAACGGGAAAAAGGATGTACAGGTAGCAATAAAACAGAAACAGGAGTGGGATATTCATGTAACAGCAAAATAATAAATATATATTTATCAGTATACTAATTCATATAGACCAAGTTCATTTACGGTAAGAGCCTAAAAATATCTCCAACAGAGTCGTCATGCTGTCTGCCCCTTTTCTTGTGAAATTGGGTTTCGACACGTGGCAACTCTTTTAAGGAAGGTGTTAAAAGAGAGAGTCGCCTCCTAACGGGTTTGATGTGCGTTAGGGCACCTATTTGCAAATAACCCAGGTTTAACCAGTTTGCGTCACCAAAGATCGGGTAAGGGCTCAAATTACCTCGAAGAGAAAGCGTTAGGCAGTCTTCGAGGTCTACTACTGTGGGTCCTGGCCGAACTCGAATTACATGAATTAGTCAGATAAACAAAGACAAAGAAAGCAAGACATTTGGGGAAGTTTTATTAAACACAAATAATTGATTTAAAGAAAAGATTGGGGAGGGGTCCTAAATTCTTTGGCTTAAAAGATCACCCCGTGCAACATAAATAATACTTCATAACTCCCTCAAGATGGGGTGTTACTCGTATTATTCAGCGGGCACAAACTATCATCTCCTGCAACTTGACTACTATCTTTAAGTTATTACCTAAAACGCACTAATTGATTCTAAATCATATCTTATGCGTGCACTACCCGTCCCATGCCTATGGCCCATGAGGCGTTTGGACATCTACTTTGGATAGTTCTAGACTTAACTTAGGTTGCTAAAAAATGATAAAACTACGCGACATAAAAAACAAGTTGGACTTCATGTAAAAGCAATTAAGGGCTCAAGTTAGCCTCCACACTTAGACAACAAATGCACGCGAACAAATTCTCACATTAAGCATTAGACAGTTTCAGAATTGGGCCAAATTAAATCCATTAAGCCCTATAAACATGGTTTTTATGTTGCCTCGTACAGGCAGTTTTAGATGTAAGGTGCCGAGATTACATAGTTGTTACATGTTGATTATTGAGATTACATGTTTCTGTTTATTAAACCATGCCGATGTTGTTTCTAAGTGATTTACGTAGTAGAGGAAGCAATGAAATCTATTGGAAAAGCCCATAAATATTCATGTTTTCTGACAGTGGCATGAATAAGCAGTAAAGATCATTTGAGAAATCAACAATTTAAAGCGAGTAGTTATACCCTAGGCAGGATTTCTAACGATCAGTGCTTGGAGCCAATTTTATTAAGCTTATCCCCCTATAAACATGTTTTCTAAGTGAGAAAATAACAAATGGGATAATTAAAATCCTAAAAGTATGGTTTCTAGTGCATATGTTGCAGTTACGCTATTTGAAAGAAAGTTCAGTAGTATTTGTGTCCTATAGGCAAGTTTTCTAGTAACACATAGCAGTAGGAGCATTTGAACTCATGTTTTGCTAGTAGACGAGTACTGTGAGTGTGTGTTTCTCCTAATGACATGATTTCTATAGTGCACATATAAATTCAATGGCATATAGCAAGTAAATCATTGAATCCTATATGCATATTTTCTACCCTTGCACACAAGTATCAAAATCTATCCATTCCCCATTTTTACTAACACCCTAATTGTTATTTACAAAGTTATTGCAGACCCAATGATAAAGTGATTACAAACGTGGCATAAATAATGATAGTAGACCCACAACAGGCGCAAAAGAAATATCCAGCACCTTCTGGGCCTTCAGCAGCATACCTAGACTTTTAACAAGGAGCCATATTCACCAACACAACCTAGAATCCATAGAAGAACTTAAGCTATATCACACAATCATAGATTGACCAACCAATTTACATATTCAGTAGACCATAGCAAGAAAGAGTTGAGTGTCAGAAATAGTACAGGTTTGAGTAGCAGAGAGAGTGACTAAAGGATCTCAAATCCTAATGTGTCAGAGTTCACAGGAGTCTCAAACGGACCCCGAGCAATGCTCGTACTAGGGAGGTTAGTAGTAGGAGCCTTAGTGGCCTTGGTTTTCAGCCGGCTAAGAATGATAGGTTCAGAATAGCATAGGTAAAAAATAGGAGAGAGTGGACAATGGTTAAAGGACAGAAGTTTAAGAAATACACTCATAACTTAGAGTAGACATAACAAAGCTGAGAACACAGAGAAAATAGGTCACAAGACTTAGTAGCAGGTTCAACAAGACTCACAAGTAGGTGTGACACTTAGCAAAATAACAAGTTTTCATGATTAACAAAGATTATCATATATAGGTGCATAATACTAAATAAGTTTAAAACCTAAAAGGTCCAGGTTATTCTAAGTATGCATCCTAGTGTCACAAGACAGCCATGTTAACTTGTATCATGATGCAGAAAAGTGTCAAATATGGTATGGGAACACAAACTAAGATGGTTATTCTAAAGGTTTCAAACCGTTATTAAGTAAAAGAGGGATATGCTGTGAGACACACTATCAGAGGCAGATTATAGTTCATAGAAAAGGTCTTAACACAAGCTAAACACATTATATGCGAGAAAATCATTGTAGAGATTCAGAGCAGTATGAAATAGTAAGCATATTTGTGAGCCTTCAGGCATCAATACAATAATTAAACGAGCTTAAGAGGGTCAGATTATCCCACTTAGACTTAGACAATCTCAAGACTAACAACATCAGGTGAAAGTTAAGTGCTAAAGAGGCTTAAACGAGTATATAGTTAACAGAGTTGCACACAAAAGGTAGCCCAAAAACACATTAAGTCATGCATCTCAGAAGTGAGGTTGTATTCAAATCACAAGCATATTAGAAAGAAATTGCAAAGCCAAGTATCTTACCAGTTAAACAGACAGTAAGAAAGAACAAAAGTTCCACAAGAACCTAGTATCTTAATGCGTTAAATTTTTCAAGAGCTTCAAAGGAACTCCGGGCAATGCTCGCACCAAGAAAATTTGAATAATAGAATCCCAATGGTCTTAGCTTTCAGCCGGCCAAGAAATAAAGCACAAAACAAGAGAATGAGGGAACAACAGAATAATAGCTTCGAATTTCTAGTGAAAATCTAGCGATTAGGGTAATGGGGAGGGGTTTACATAGTAGTAGAAATTAAAACACCCAAACAAGGAAAATCAAATCAAACACGAGAAAGGAAAGAACATATTAGAATCATTTAGAATTGATTTTAGGGCATAAACAGAGGAGTTCAGTAAATCAACAGAGAGTAACAAATAATACTAAAAAATGAGGGAATATAGAATATTAAACAAAAAATAAGGAAAATATCATACCAAAATCATTTAGTGTCAAACCTAGGGAAAAATAAGGTAGAAAATAAGGAGACATGGCAGATTAAGCAGAAATACGAAAAAATAGGCAAACACGAAAAAAAAAGAGTATAAATCAAGAACCAGTAAGAAATAAAGGAAAATTTCAAACCTTAGTTGGGCCAAGTTTCTAGAAAACCCAAATTAAAGGTGCAAATTGCTCCTTGTTGAGCGTATCTAGACGGAAAACCGCCTAAAATCCAAAGAATCGAGTCATTCCAGTCCAATTTTGTAAATGGTACTTGCCATAGTTAGGCAAGTACCTATGTGATACCATAAACGAACGACCAATAGCGGTATAGGGCTAATAAGGTAAGTAGATAGCAGATGGAATCCATTTTTAGGTCGGAATCGGAGAGGATCATGCAACAGATACTAGGGTTTGGATAAGAAAGGGGGAAGGTTTGAGAGAGTGTATAGGCGGCTGTAAAGAGACGAGTGAGTCTCTAGGTTTTAGGTGGGGTGTAATTAAAGTGGAGAGTTAATCGTGGGGCGTTGATCTCTTAAGATCAACGGCCAGGATTTTAAAGAGAAGGCGAGGCGGGTCTAAGACGGGTACCAACCGGGTTGGATAAGGGGGTCTCCTTGGGCTTGGGGTCTATTGGGCTAAGGATATTGGGACAATTTGGTTCAAAAATTAGTTTAAAGCTTAGCTATTATTTAAATACACGAAAATAATTTATAGAAATGCTTGATAAATAAGTAAAAATATTATTTATACATTAAAATACTTTAAAATGATAACTTAACATTATAAAAATGTAAAATGCTATTTTGACATAAACAAAGAGCATTTATATATGAGTATAGTCTATTATTGCAAAATTATGCAAATAACTTTAAAAATGCTAATGTAATTATATGTAATGAAATAAAATGTTTGAAACATTTATTATAGGTGAAAAAATAATTATTTTAGGTAGTTAAGTCATCACAAAATAATTTGAGGGATAATGATTAGATATTTATATAATAAAAATCTAAAAGTAACAATTTTGTGCTTTAAAAATATGAAAAATTATAGAAAATGCTTGTATAGGTTTGTAAACTAAATAATGATGCAAAAATGATGTTTTGAGAGTATATATATTTATTTTGAAAGAATATGAGGGAAAATTGAGTATCAACAACGTTGAGTTGATATTTTACGACAAATAACTTAGTAATATATAAAAAGATATAGATGTGCTGGGATGGATGAAAAAGAAAGAAAAATAATTATTAAAACATCATTTAGAACACTGCAAAAAATTATACCTAGATTATAATGTAATGATTAGATAATATCGAAATTATTTATTGGATATAATTTATTTAGGTAGATGTTTGAGTCATTGGATTAAAATAAGAATATATCGAGTATAATATAAACATTTGTTTGATCTTATCATACGTAAACTTGAATAATTAAATTTTTATTTTTAATTTAACCTTGGACTTTTTATCTCAAGATTGGTATCCTTCAACATTGTCCTCGTAATTCTTTTTTAATATTATCTTATTTGTTTTTTAAATTATTGAGAGTAGTTCCAAGTACTAAACATATAATCAATGAATAGAAAATACTTAGTTATTTGTTCATTTAGTATACTTTCCAAATATTATTAAAACGACGAAAAAATATTACTATTTGAGTATGAAAGGAGGTCAAATATTAAATATATGAAAGTGTCGATAATGACTTCAAAGTTATTTATTGTCGAAAACTAAAAAAAATTGAAAGTCTAATACAATTTTAAAGTTGTTATGTAATAGGATTGATTTACTTTGTTGGAGAAATTTTTATATGTTTGTTATTTATTCGCATAATAAATTTTTTAATCCTAAATAATATAATAGAACTTCAGACAAAGTTCAAATATGGAATAATTTAATAAGTAACATATTAATAGATTTCAAATTCTTAAATATTAAGAAAGTAAATTAAATTATAATTTTATTCAATACAAAATCGATTTTTAAAAGGTAAAAAAGACAAACGATATTTGGTTAAGAACCTTTAATATAGTAATTGATAAGTCATGGGTACAAATTAACGGTCATCCCTAGAACCTTTTTTGTTTTTTCTTTTAAAATTACTAACTATGGATACGTCATATATTTGAGATTATGAGAATTTCAGCCTATTATTTAATCTGTCAAATAGCACTTTTAATACGATAACGTTGGCAGAGTTCAATATCAATCTATAACCTTTAAAAGAAGTCAAAATAGCACTCTTTGTTATTTGAAATATTATAATTATATTAGTGGAGGTCTATAACTCCTAAAGAAGTTACTCCCGCTACTCTTCTCCATTATGAAGATAATCCCCACTATTTCTCACCATTATAGTTGTAACTCTCACACCTCCATAACCTCCCCATGATCTTCCTCCATGTTCTCAATAGTTAATACCATGTTCATGACATCCCTTTGTATTACCTCAATGTCATCCTATAAATAGAGGGTTTGGGCATCACATTGTACACACTTGGAATATATAGAAGAAATAAGAAAGTTTTATCTTCCTCTTTACATCTTTTGTCTATTTTATTGTTTCATATTATTACTTTGAGCTTAGTTTCTTAATACATTATCAGCACGAGTCTCTACCTAGTTGAGATATCTATTTTAAACGGGTATTATCTCCTTCTTAAAAGAGTAAGTCAATGTCTTTCTAATCTAGATATGAACGGGTTCTCTTTTGCATGAATAATGAGATGACTTGCTGGATATTGTTAATTATTTTTAGTTCTGTTCAAAATTACTAGTCAGATGCATGTGTTATCTGGTTCCTATCGCATTTTATTTGCATGAAATACTACGTGTTAGATTACAATAGTCTTTAATGTTTTTTTGTATGTATGAGCCAATAATTTAAAAATTATTTACTTAATCTACTACTAGGTGCAGTATGCATTAACTAATACTTACGCAAAGTATCATCATCGAGGTTTATGTCTAGTTGGTATATTGGGACATCTTTTGTGTAAATACAGAATATGTTGGTAATAATGATTAAGCTTGCTTGCTACTGGAATAGAATATATCTCATTACAACTTTGGATAATATATTTTTATCATTTTTAATTCACTTATTTTCTATGATAGTGTTTATTATGTCGAATTTACCAAAGTTGAATTTGTGGCTATGTAAAATTATATTTCATTTCCTGAAGTGATGGGGATAAAACGGTGGGTTCAAGTTCCAATGAACCATGAGGGTAAGATATCAGGTTTTGAGTCCTGATGTACCATGATGATAAAAGTTGTGTTTAAGTCCCAACTAATTGTAGGCTAACACATGCTTTTATATGGGTAAGGCTTTGGGTTTGAGTCTCAATACACCATATTGATGATATAATGATGGCTAAAGAAAAATAATATATTTTTCATGAAAAAAACATGAAGCTTGTCCCACTTGATATGCTCCATTCTTGAAGTGAGAACAAGTATAATGGTCATCATTATGATAATTGTAAAAATGAAAACAATAAGGGTTCTCAAAATAGTCCTTCAAAATGTGAAGGCAATGTTTACCATAAAATTGGTATGGAAAAATAATAAAGCATGTTGTTGATTATGATCCATTCCTTAAAGAGAATGTGACTTGTGATATCGAGACTATAAATGAAAGGAAGATCGATTATCTTCATATTACTTTAACATACCGGGTAAATATGAAAGGTTACCCGATTTTTCTTCTATTTGTACTACAAATGTATCATGATGATGGAATCACATGCCAAGTAAACTAGAGGTTACCGAAACAAATATTAGTTGGCACGACCGGTTGGCCATCTCGGTTCAATTATGATGCTGTCAAGACCTTAACCCGGACCCGATTGTGATAGCGCCTCTCGTGAAGACAAGGCCAGCCGACAATTCCCATTTTTCAATTATTAACCGTAAAGCATTTAAGAAAAGCGGTCTAAACATGATAAAATAAATCCGAAATAACAATGATAATATAAATACGCGGAAGAACACCTATACACAGCCCGAAACCGGGGTGTCACTAGTCATGAGCATCTATAAGTCATAATACAAGTCAGCTAAGTCTATAAGCTAGTACAAATGTCTGAAAAAGAGATAGAAATGATAAAGGAGGAGAAATACGGGACTGCGGATGTCAAGCAGCTACCTCGTGGACTCCGATATCTGCCGGGAGCTCTCAACTCGCACTAGCAGGATCCGCAACGCCTGAATCTGCACACAGGGGTGCAAGGAGTAAAGTGAGTACTCCAACTCAGTGAGTAACAAATGTAAATAAAGATTGAAAGCGAGAAATTACGAAAGGCACAAAACATTCTATAATGAAGTAGTAAAACTAAGTAAAACTAAGTAAAACTAGTAAATCCGTGAAAGATATGTAAATTTTTTTATCTCAAATGTAGTTTCATGAAAAGTATTTTTCCAATGATTAAGCAGGTAATTGACAGTCAATTATGAAAAGTAAACACATAAAGACTCGCCCCTCGGGCAACATCTCAGAACAGTACCAGCCCCTCGGGCTCAAATCTCATATCACAATGCCAGTCCCTCGGGCTCAATCTCACATCACAATGGGTACCCGCACTCACTGGGGGTGTACAGACTCCTGGAGGGGCCCCTTACGGCCCAAGCGCAATATCAAGCCACCTCGTGGCATCATCACTAGGCCCTCGGCCTCATATCAATCAAGCCACCTCGTGGCGTACATATCTCAGGCCCTCGGCCTCATAATCAGTATCAAATGTTTCCTCACGACATAGGACCTCGGCCTTACTCAGTCAAAAATCCTCACAAGCCACTTGGGCAATAATAAAGCAGGGTTTCTCAGCCCAAACATCATTTAAAAATATCATTTAAGCATTAAAACTGAGTAAACATGGCTGAGTATAAAAATAGTGAAATATAGCGTGACTGAGTTCAAGTATAAAGTCAAAACAGTGAGGAAATACCAGTAAAAATCTCCGAAGGGTACAAATAGTTGGCACGAAGCCCAAATATGGCATTCAGCCCAAATAATGATGATAGCAAATAGATTTCGGTCAAAACGCGGTAAAAAAATCATTCAGGAGGGACTAAGTCACAATCCCCAATAGTGCACGACCTCACGCTCATCATCAAGTGTGTGCATCACCTCAATATAGCACTACGATGTGCAATCCGGAGTTACAAACCCTCATAACATCATTTACAATCATTACTCACCTCGAACCGGTAAAATCTCTAGCCCACGATGCCTTTGCCCCTCGAATCGTCCTCCACTAGCGTCAAATCTATCCAAAATCAGAATGAGGACGTCAAAATAGGCTAAGTAAACGAAGCCCAAGTGAAAATAATTAAAATACTACACAAATCTCGAAATTTCCAAAACCCGACCCGTGGGCCCACGCCTCAGAATTTGATAATTTTTACATCAATATATTCCTTATCTCCCCACGAGTTCATACATATCAAAAGTTCTCAAATCCGACCCCAAATGGTCCTTCAGATCCTCAATTAAAGGTCTAAATTTCCAAGCCCTAGTTCTTTAATTTTTGGCTTAATTTCCATGATTTTCTAGGTGGAATTGACATAATAATCGAGTTTTAAGTCCAAGAATTTTAGCTCCAAGTGATTCCCCTTGAATCCCTCTTCAATCTCCTTCAAAAAGTTCCAAAAACGACAAACTATGGAGGAAATAAACCCCACATTCGCGGACCAGACAACCTTTTAAACTTTTGCACATGCCTGAAAATCCTTCTTCGCGAACGCGGTCAAAGCCTCGCGTTTGCGAAGCACAAAATTCCGCTGACCAAAACTCTTCTTCACGAACGCGACCCTACCATCGCGAACGCGATGCTTCAGCCTCTCAAACCTACACGAACGTGACAATGCCTCTCACAAATGCGATGCATACTAACCCGGCCCTTCGCGAACGCGGGACTCCCCTTCACAAACACGAAGGCCAAACTTGACGCCTCCCTTCCTAACCCTTCACGAACGCGAGGGTCTACTCGCAAATGCGAAGACCAAAATACCTGTAACTGCTGGAACTCAAAATCTGCAACTTTCTTAACTTCAAAATGATCCGTTCAACCCCTCAAGACTCACTCGAGGCCCCTGGGACCTCAACCAAACGCACCAACATAACCCAAAACCTTATTCAAACTTGTACCAACATTCAAAACACTTCAAACAACATCAAATCAACCAAAACACATCGTATTCAGCCAAACTTTCTAAAATCTTCCAAATTCCGCTTTTGATCAAAAACCCAACCAAACCACGTCCGAATAACCTAAAATTTTGCACACATATCCCAAATGACACAACGGAACTATTGAAACTCTCAGAATTCCATTCCGACCCTTATATCAAAATCTCGCCCACTAACTGAAAATCGCCAAAATATCAACTTTGCCAATTCAAGCCTAAATCTACTCCGAACCTCCAAAACTCATTCTGATCGCACTTCTAAGTAGCAAATCACCTCCCGAAGCTAACTGAACCACCAGAACTTACATCCAAGTTCGCTAACACATATGTCAACATCTGGTTGACTTTTCCAGCTTAAACTTCCTTTAAAGAGACTAAGTGTCTCAAACCTTACCAAAATTATTTCGGATTCGATCCGACCAACCCGATACCACAAAACATGGATAACAAAGCATAAAGAAACAGAAATAGGGAAAACGGAGCGGTAACCCATGAGACGACTGGTCGGGTCGTCACATCCTCCCCAACTTAAACAAACGTTCGTCCGCGAACGAATCAAGAAACATACCTAAAGCCTCAAACAGGTGAGGATATCTACTCCATATCTCCCACTCGGTCTCCCAAGTAGCCTTCTCCACGGGACGACCTCTCTATTGCACTTTTACTGAAGCTATATCCTTTGACCTCAACTTTCGAACCCGACAACCCAAAATAGCTACTAGCTCTACATCATAGGTCAAATCATTATCCAACTGAACCATGCTGAAATCCAAAACATGAGATGGATCCCTAATATACGTCCGGAGCATAGAAACATGAAATATCGGATGCACACCCGACAAGCTAGGTGGCAAAGCAAGCTCATAAGCCACCTCCCTAATCCTCCGAAGCACCTCAAAAGGCCCAATGAACCGCGGACTCAATTTCCCTTTCTTCCTGAATCTCATAACACCCTTCATGGGAGAAACCTTCAACATAGCCTTCCTACCAACCATGTAGGACACATCTCGAACCTTCCTGTCAACATAACTCTTTTGTCCCGACTGCACTATATGAAGCCTCTCCTGAATCACCTTTACCTTTTCTAAGGCATCCTATAACAAGTTTGGCCCCAATAGCCTAGCCTCACCGGGCTCGAACCAACCAACTGGTGTTCTACACCGCCTCCTACAAAGCCTCATATGGAGCCATCTGAATACTCGACTGGTAGTTGTTGTTATAGGCAAACTCTGCAAGCGGTAAAAACTGATCCTATGACCCTCCGAAATCAATGACACAAGCACGCAACATGTCCTCAAATATCTTAATAGTGTGCTCGGACTGCCCGTCCGTCTGAGGGTGAAAAGCTGTGCTCAACTCAACCTGAGTACCCAACTCTCGCTGTACAAACCTCCAAATCTACGAAGTAAACTGAGTGCCCCTATCTGAAATGATGGAAACTGGGACACTATGCAAACGAACAATCTCCCGGATATAGATCTCTGCCAACCGCTCTGAAGAATATGTAGTACACACAGGAATGAAGTGCGCGGACTTGGTCAGTCGATCCACAATCACGCAAACAACATCGAACTTTCTCAAAGTCCGTGGAAGTCCAACAACAAAGTCCATCATGATCCTCTCCCACTTCCACTCAGGAATATCCATCTGCTGAAGCAAGCCACCCGGTCTCTGATGCTCATATTTCACTTACTGACAATTGAGACACCGAGCCACAAATCCCACAATGTCTTTCTTCATTCTCCGCCACCAATAGTGCTGTCTCAGATCCTGATACATCTTCGCGGCACCTGGATGAATCGAATAACGTGAGCTATGGGCCTCCTCAAGGATCAACTCCCAAAGCCCATCCACATTGGGCACACAAATCCGGCCTTGCATCCTCAACACCGCATCGTCACCAATTGTCACATCTCTAGCATCATCATGTTGAACTCTATCCTTAAGGACAATCAAATGCAGATCATCATACTAGCGCTCTATGATGTGATCATATAAGGAAAACCAAGAAACCACACAAGCCAATACCTGACTGGGCTCCAAAATATCTAACCTCACGAACTGATTGGCCAAGGCCTAAACATCAACTGCAAGAGGTCTCTCCGCAACTGGAATATATGCCATGCTCCCCATACTTACTGCATTTCAGCTCAAAGCATCGGCCACCATATTGGCCTTTCCGGATGGTACAATATAGTGATATCATAATCCTTAAGCAACTCCAACCATCTCCACTGCCTCAAATTAAGATCCTTCTATTTGAACATTGTTGGAGGCTACGATTATCAGTAAACTCCTCAGAAGACACACCATAAAAGTAATATTTCCAAATCTTCAACGTGTGAACTATGGCAGCCAACTCCAAATCATGAACGAGGTAGTTCTTCTCGTGGGGTTTCAACTGACGAGAAGCATAAGCAATAACTCTACCCTCCTACATCAACACTCAACCAATGCCAACTCTCAAAGCATCACAATACACGGTGTATGAACCTGAAGCTGATGGCAAAACTAATCAAAGCTGCCTTGAGATTCTGAAAGCTCTCCCCACACTCGTCCGACCATACAAATGAAGCACCCTTCTAAGTCAACTTGGTCAAGAGCGATGCGATAAATGAGAATCCCTAAACAAAACGGTGATAATAACCCGCCAAACCAAGAAAGCTACGAATCTCTGTGGATGAGGATGGTCTGGGCCAACTCTAAACCGCCTCTATCTTTTTCGGATCAACCTGAATACCCTCGCTGGACACCACGTGCCCCAAGAAAGCCACTAAATTGAGCCAAAACTCACACTTGGAGAATTTTGCATAAAGCTTCTCCTCTCTCAATCTCTGCAACACAACTCGTAAATGCTCTGCATGCTCCTCCTGACTACGCGAATATACCAAAATATCATCAATGAAGACTACGATAAACGAGTCAAGATAAGGCTGGAATATGTTGTTCATCAAATGTATGAACGTTGCTGGGGCATTGGTCAGCCCAAACGACATCACCAAGAACTCATAATGACTATATTGGGTCTTGAAAACTGTCTTAAGAATATCCGAGTCCCTGATTTTCAACTGGTGATAACCTGAGTGGAGATCAATCTTGGAGAAAACTCTCGCTCCCTGAAGCTGGTCGAATAAATCATCAATATGAGGTATTTGTTCTTAATTGTTACTTTGTTAAATTGCCTATAATCAATGCACATTCTCATAGTTCCATCCTTCTTCTTTACTAATAGAACTGGGGCACCCCAAGGTGACACACTAGGCTGAATGAACCCTTTATCAAGGAGTTCCTGAAGTTGCCCCTTTAATTCCTTCAACTCCATTGGTGCCATACTATACGACGGAATAGAAATGGGCTGAGTGCCTGACACTAGGTCAATACCAAAATCAATATCCTTGTCCGGTGGAATGCCCGGCAGGTCTGCAGGAAACACATCAGGAAAATTCCTCACATCTCGAACAGAATCAATACTGGGAGTCTTAGCACCGATATCCCTCACAAAGGCTAGATACGTATGACAACCCTTCCCAACCATACGCTGGGCTTTCAAGAATGAGATTACTCTACTAGGAACATAATCAGTCATACCTCACCACTCGATCTGTGGCACACTCGGTATAGACAATGTGATTGTCTTAGCATGACAGTCCAGAATAGCACGACACGGAGATAGCCAATCCATGCCCAAAATGACATCGAATCCACCATACACAATAATAAAAGATCCACACGTGTCTCCAAACCCCCAATACTCACCATACATGATTGGTACATACGGTCTATAACAACATTATCGCCCACTAGGTAGATATATGAACAGGTGAAGCGAGAAACTCATAGGGCGTACCCAAATAATGAGCAAGGTATGATGACACATAAGAAAAGGTGGAACCGAGATCAAATAATACAGAGGCATCTCTGTGACAGACTGAAACAATACCTGTAATAACAGCATTTGAAGCAATAGCATCGGGTCTACCTGGAAGTGTATAGAAATGGGCCTGACCACTACCAGATCGACCTCCCCTTCTAGGGCGACCCCTAGTTGGGTGGGTGGGTGGTGGTGAAGTAGCTGGCGCTGAAGCCGATGACTGATTCACCCGCACACCACAAACTGGAACCAACATAGCACATAATCGTGCAATCAACTAATTAATAGTAGATTCCCCCACTTGGCTCGAAGCCATAGACCAAAATATACACAATAATTCATAACACATATACTTTACTGCTGCCATAATACCATAGTGAGATTAAACTCAATCCTTCATAAGCTCGTGAAACACAGATCATCTGGTACTTTATATCTTCTGTAAGTCTCGCATTCATCCTCGTAACAGACATGCCAACTCTCTTAAGCAACTCAAACTCAATTGTGACACATATCTTTCACAGGTAACAGAGATCTCCCAATAAACGACATAAGGATCACACAAACTTCAGAACAATTCGCAGTAGATAAACCACATGCTTTGCCTCAAACTGGTATCTCTCTATACTCTTCCATAATCATAACTATTACACAATCACTTAATCTTCATGGGTCCAAACCCATATCACAACATGAAAACTACTTCACTTCCCAACTAGACAACAGGAAAAGGTCATTCAACACACCCACACTCAGGGCTACACATTAAATCCAGATGGAAATCAAGCACTAAATAGTTCTTTCTACCCTCAAGCAACCTCTTCTTGCCACGTCCGAACAATCCGAACACATCTCGCAATCAAATCATACTCATCACGAAGCAAACCAGTCATCACTTCCCTTAATAGGGACACTATTGAAAATATAAATCCAGATACACATGCTCACACAATCAGCACCTCTGTGCTCAAGCTGCAGGCAAAACCCGGCCTCAAGTCCTCCAGACTGGCCCAACCTCAATGCACAAAAAATCACATCTCGCCCCTCGATCAGGGAATCACAAGCCATCGATGCACATCTGATACTGAGAGCTCATATGTGCATACAAATGCTTAGAAGGAATTCAAAGAGTTACTTTCCAAGCTGAATCAAAGACGTGCGATAAGAATTCAAGAATGTGAATTTTTTTTCCTAAAGGTTCTGTAGCCTCTCGAGGATAAATACAGACGTCTCCGTACCGATCCGCAAGACTCTACTAAACCTGCTTATGACTCGTGAGAGCTATGTAACCTAGGCTCTGATACCAACTTGTCATGACCCTAACCCGGACCCGGTCGTGATGGTGCCTCTCGTGAAGACAAGGCCAGCCGACACTTCTCATTTTCAATTATTAACCATTAAGCATTTAAGAAAAAACGGTCTAAACATGATAAAATAAATTTGAAATAACAATAATAACATAAATACACGGAAGGACACCCATACACAGCCCGAAACCGGGGTGTCACTAGTCTTGAACATCTATAAGTGATAATAAAAGTCTGCTAAGTCTATAATCTAGTACAAATGTCTGAAAAGAGATAGAAATAATAAAGGAGGAGAAACACGGGACTGCGGACGTCAAGCAGCTAACTCGTGGACTCTGATATCTGCCGGGAGCTCTCAACTCGCACTAGTAGGATCCGCAATGCTTGAATCTGTACACAAGGGTGCAGGGAGTAAAGTGAGTACTCCAACTCAGTGAGTAACAAATATAAATAAAGACTGAAAGCAAGAAATCATGTAAGGCACAAAGCATTCTATAATGAAGTAGTAAAACCAGTAAATCCGTGAAAGATTGGTAAAATTCTTTATCTCAAATGTAGTTTCATGAAAAGCCTTTTACAATGATTGAGCAAGTAATTGATAGTCAATTATGAAAAGTAAACACATAAAGACTCGCCCCTCGAGCACAATATTAACAAATTTGCCCCTCAAGTAACATCTCAGGACAGTACCAGCCCCTCGGGCTCAATCTTACATCACAATTTGTACCTGCGCTCACTGGGAGTGTACAGACTCTTGGAGGAGCCCCTTACGGCCCAAGCGCAATATCAAGCCACCTCGTGGCATCATCACTAGGCCCTCGGCCTCATATCAATCAAGGCACCTCATGGAGTACATATCTCAGGCCCTCGGCTTTATAATCAGTATCAAATATTTCCTCACGACATAGGCCCTCGGCCTTACTCAGTGAAAAATCCTCACAAGCCACTCGGGCAATAGTAAAACAGGCTTTCTCAGCCTAAACATCATTTAAAAATATCATTTAAGCATTAAAACTAAGTAAACATGGCTGAGTATGAAAACAATGAAATATAGTGTGACTGAGTTCAAGTATAAAGTCAAAACAGTGAGGAAATACCAATAAAAATCCTCGAAGGGTCCAAATTGTTGGCACGAAGCCCAAATATGACATTCAGCCCAAATAATGATGATAGCAAAGAGATTTCGGTCAAATACGTGGTAAAATAATCATTCGGGATGGACTAAGTCACAATCCCCAACAGTGCACGACCCCACGCTCGTTATCAAGTTTGTGTCTCACCTCAATATAGCACTACGATATACAATCTGGGGTTTCAAACCCTCAAAACATCATTTACAATTATTACTCACCTCAACTGGTCAAATCTCTAGCGTGCGACACCTTTGCCCCTCGAATCGGCTTCCACTCGCATCCAATCTATCCAAAATCAGAACGAGCACGTCAAAATAGGCTAAGGGAACGAAGCCCAAGCGAAAATAATCAAAATACTACACAAATCCCGAAATTACCAAAACTCGACCCCCGCTCCCATGACTCAGAATTCGATAATTTTACATCAATAGATTTCTTATCTCCCCACGATTTCATACATATCAAAAGTTCTCAAATCCGACACTAAATGGTCCTTCAAATCCTTAATTAAATGTCTAAATTTCCAAGCTCTAGTTCTTCAATTTTTGGCTTAATTTCCATGATTTTCTAGGTGGAATTGACATAATAATCGAGTTTTAAGTCCAACAATCTTACCTCCAAGTGATTCCTCTTGAATCCCTCTTCAATCTCCTTCAAAAAGCTCCAAAAACGACCAACTATGGAGGAAATAAACCTCACATTCGCGGATAAGACGACCTTTTAAACTTCTGCCAGGCCTGAAAATCCTTCTTCGCGAATGCGGTCAAAGCCTCGCGTTCACGAAGCACAAAAATTCTGCTGACCAAAACTCTCCTTCGCGAATGTGACCCTACCATCGCGAACGCGATGCTTCAGCCTCTCAAACCTACGTGAACGCGACAATGCCTCTCGCGAACGCGATGCATACTAACCCGGCCGTTCGCGAACGTGGAACTCCCCTTCGCGAACGCGAAGGCCAATCCTGATGCCTCCCTTCTTGACCCTTCGCGAATGTGAGGGTCCACTCGCGAACGCGAAGACCAAAATACATGCAACTGCTGGAACTCAAAATCTGCAACTTTCTTAACTTCAAAATGATCCATTCAACCCCTCGAAACTCACCCGAGGCCCGCGGGACCTCAACCAAAGTCACCAACATAACCCAAAACCTTATTCAATCTTGTACCAACCTTCAAAACACCTCAAACAACATCAAATCAACCAAAACACATCGTATTCAAGCCAAACTTTCTAAAATCTTCCAAATTCCTCTTTTGATCAAAAACCCAACCAAACCACGTCCGAATGACCTGAAATTTTGCACACACATCCCAAAGGACACAACGAAACTATTGCAACTCTTGGAATTTCATTTCGACCCCTATATCAAAATCTCGCCTACCAACTGGAAATCACCAAAATATCAACTTCGTCAATTCAAGCCTAAATCTACTCTGGACCTCCAAATCCCATTCTGATCACACTCCTAAGTCAGAAATCACCTCCCGAAGCTAACCGAACCACTGAAACTCACATCTGAGCCTTCTAATACATAAGTCAACATCAAGTTGACTTTTCTAACTTAAACTTCCTTAAAAGAGACTAAGTGTCTCAAACCTTACTAAAATCATTCCGGATTCGATCCGACCAACCCGATACCACAAAACACGTATAACAAAGCATAAAGAAGCAGAAATCAAGAAAACGGAGCGGTAACCCATGAGACGACTAACCGAGTCGTCACAGATGCGAAAAATAATTGAGAATTCACATTTGCATATATTGAAGAATAAGGAAATCCTTCGAGAATTCTCATGTACTACTTGTTCTCATGATAAATTGATTACTATACCAGTTGGATTTGGGATTGTATTCCCAGATTTTTGGAACGTATAAAAGGTGATATATATATATGTGTGTGTGTGTGTGTGTGTTCCCAGTCACCTGCCGTGTGGACCGTTTACTATTATATGATTTTAATAGATGCATCTATGATATGGTCACATGTGCGTTTGTTATATCAACTTGTAGTTTGGCTTTTGCAAGTTTGCTTGCTCAAATTATTAGAGCACAGTTCCAGGATAAAAATTATGATAATTTATCTCGATAATGTAGGTTTAAATACAAGTTGGTTTAGCAGAAACTGTATGCCTCCAATTAAGATAAACCATTGGTTATGAGAACATAACTCCCAAATAGAAATTTGGTATGAGGTGTATTATTTAATATACAATAATACTTGTCCGCATCTAGCCAACAAGTTATGATAAATTCTCCCTATCATAATTGGTTCAGGATCAGAACCAAATAATTTTCATCTAGAAATATGATTGTGCTATATGATTAATTATGCTACCACAATGCACAAATGCTAGTTCCCAAAGAAGGTTGAGACATGTGTTGATGATCCCAACATTAAGGGGAGAAAATGGGCAGCTGAAAAGTGATACATGAAATGAATTATTGAATACATCTAGATCCTCGTACAAGAAAATGTGAACTTAAAGTTCAAGTGATAATTCATTTCCAAAAATATTTCCAGGCGCATTTGCTGACCCAAAACTAAATGTCATATTTCAGTTGTTAATGCTCTAAATAGAATAAAGTCAATGATGGATAGAGTTTATGGCACACATTAAGCGTAATAGACATATCGGTTCCAAAGATAAAAGTCCTTGAAGAAGGTGATGAGCAAATGATAAAGATGGTCGTACTAAGGAGGTAGGTGTTATATAAGAGCACCACGACATAAAATATTATAAGACCTCATAAGAGAGGCTCAGGTACCTGAAACTATTGAGATCTCGATAAGTTATGTCTTTATTGAGTGGTGATGGAACCAATATAAAATGACCGTGGAGGATATTGCTGATATAATATAGCGCTCAATATTATTAGTATTGACGAGGATCTTGAGCTCAAATCTTTCATGGAATTTGGACAGATAAATGATTGGCATGAAAAATATGCCACCAAAATTGACCTCATATGAAAAATGTGAAGTTGGACCGATAGTCCCAACACCTAAAAGTATAAAGCCTATGTGGAGAAATTGAAATATGATTAGTGTTATATTGCAAAAGGAATCTTTGATATAGATTTGTTTATTCTAATAAATATTGTCAAGGTTTTGTTGGTTATACAAATACATGGCACAGTTCGTTATCTGTGAGGGTACTGCCATACTATGATATTCAACATGGTTATAATTACATTGAAGATGATACAGCATGCACCGCTCAATTGAAAGAAGGACTATCAGAGGAGACAAAATAAAGCATATTTTACCAAAGTTCTATTTTAGACATGATCGTTGTTCAACCAATTTGTTCAAGTGATAATTTGACAAACTTCTTCACAAGGCAATGCCGATCTCAATATTAGAGAATTTGTTATACAAGGTTGGAATTCGTCGTCTCCAAGAAACAAAAGTGATGTTTTCATCAAGGGGAGGCAAATACACGTTGTACTCTTTTTACCTTAGCTAAGTTTTTATCCCATTGGGTTTTCCTGGCAAGGTTCTTAATGAGGCAGCAAGTAATGCGTATTACAAGATATGTGTACTCTTTTTCTTTTTCCAAGATTTTTTCCTACAAGGTTTTTCTTAGTAAGGTTTTAACGAGGCACATTCTTGATAATCATCCAAGGAAGAGTGTTATGAAATATTATAATTATATTAGTGGATGTCTATAACTCCTAAAGAGGCTACTCCCACTACTCTTCTCTATTATATAGATAATCCTCACTACTTCTCACCATTATAGTTGTAACTCCCACACCTCCATAACCTCCCCATGATCTTCCTCCATGTTCTCAATAGTTAATGCCATGTTCATGATATTCCTTTGTATTACCTCAATTTCATCCTATAAATAGAGGGTTTTGGCATCACATTGTACACTCTTGGAATACATAGAAGAAATAAGAAAGTTTTTCTCTTCCTCTTTACATCTTTTGTCTATTTTATTGTTTTATATTACTACTTTGAGCTTAGTATCTTAATACTTTTGATATAATAATGCAGGCAAAAATTATTTTCTTTAATTTCACCCTCAATTTTTTTTTCTTTTTTAAATTTTTAAATTTTATAAGCCGATAATGTAATTATTTTATACAACTAGGTTACTTAAGAACTAACTATAAATCATTGTTTATTGTAAGCATGAATCAATAACCTCATAAAGAGGATACATAACCTACTACAACTAATTATTATATATATTGGTAGTGTAAAAGATTTGAATACTATTAGTGTAGACTTAAATCTTTTGAATCAGAATGTCTGTAAAGAAATTGTAACAATTCGACTGGTCATTTTGAGTAATTGTGTACGGTTCGGCAGTTTGAGCTCACAAGTAGCTTCATATTATGTGTATCGACTTGTGTGCGTGGTTGAATTCAATTTTCAAATGAATCGGAGTCGAATTGGAAGAAGGATTCTAGTTTTGAAAGTTTAAGTGGTGATAATTTGACCGGAATTTAACTTTTGAGTAAATGGATCCGGAATAAGTTTTGCATGATGTCATCAGCTTCATATGGTGATTTTGGACTTAGGCGTGTGTTCGAATTTGGATTTGGAGGCCCGTAGGGTAATTTGAGGCATTATGGCAAAAGTTAACTTTTTGGGAAGTTTGATCGGGAGTGGAATTTTTGATATTGAGGTCAGATTCCAATTTCAGAAGTTGGAATAGGTCTGTAATATTAAATGTGACTTGTGTGCAAATTTTGAGGTTAATTGGAGGTGAATTGATAGATTTCGGCATCAGTTGCAGAAGTTGAAGTTCCAAAGTTCATTAATTTCGACTTGAGGTGTGATTCATCGTTTCGAGGTTTACATGTGTGATTTGAAGCTTCGAGTAGGTTCGTCTTGTCATATGAAACTTTTCTCCAAAGTTTGGTATCATTCGGAGTTGATTTGATAGGGTTCGGATGCTCGGTTGTGATTCTAGAAGTTTTTGAAGTTTAAGTTTGATTTTCATGCGTTTTGGCATCCGATTCATAGTTTTAGAAGTTATTTGATGATTTGAGCATGCGATCGAGTTTGTGTTATATTTTTAGACTTGTGTTAATATTTGGTTTAGAGCCCCGAGGGCTTGGGTGAGTTTCGAATTGTTTTGGAATGATTTTTTTCATTGTTTCAGATTGCTGGTTTCTGGTGTTTATTGCCCTCTTTCGCGATCGTGTAGCTCCAGTCGTGATCACGTAGAGTTCTATTGGTCTGCCCCTTTTTCCTTCATCGCATTCGCATAGTACCTCTCGCGATCTTGAAGGTCTGCTTTCTTCTTCTTCGCGTTCGCGTAGTGGGAATTAAGGGTTGGGGCGATTTGCTAATTCCTCTCTGTGTTTGCATCATTTGCCCCACGTTCGCATAAGCTCCTGCCCATTGTTCATCGCGTTTGCGTCCCTTTTCTCGTGATCGAGAAAGGTATTTCTTGACAACTTTAATTCTCTTCTCCGTGATCGCGACCCAGTCTCCGCGATCGCGATGCATAAATACCTGGGCAGACAGAATATAATCCCAAATTGAGGGTTAGCCATTTCTAGCATTTTAGGAGTTGTAGACCTCAGCTTTGGGTGATTTTTCATGGGTTTTTCAAGAAAATCATCGGGGTATGTGTTCTCAACCCGAATCTCATTATATTTCATGAATCCATTGCTATTTTCATCAGCTAATTAGTGAATTAAGTTGGGAATTCGGGAAACAAATTGTGAAACCTTTCAAAGCAAAAAATCATGATTTGAAGGACGAATTAGTATCGGAAGTAGATAATTTTGGTATTTCTAAACTCGTATCGGAGTAGGTGTTCGGGTTTTCTAAATTTTATCGGATTTTGAGGTGCGGGCCTGGGGATTTAACTTTTGTTGACTTTTTAGAAATTGAATAAAAAATTTATTAATTGGAATTGTTTCTTTTTGCATTATGTGATGTATTCAAGTCGTTTTTTGTTAGATTGAGTCGAGCATTGATTAATTGGTAAAGGAAAAGCTAAATTGAGTATTGAATTGGTCGGATTGAGGTAAGTATCTTGCCTAACCTTGTGTGGGGGACTTTTCCTTAGGACTTGAGTCTTCTATGCTAATTGTAGTTCGTGCACGCAAGGTGATGAGTGTCTGCTCGGACTTATTTGTGGAAAATTTGCCTTTAGGGTCCTTAGGTCCTTATATTCATTATGTGGGAAGTATTATGTTATGATTGAGTTTCCTAAAATATTAATTACCTCTATATGCTCCATACGATGATGTTAGCTTTCTCTAACTCTTACTTGTTTCTTGGCCCTTTTTTGCCTTAACTGACGTGATTGTTCTCCTTATTGTTTTGATACCTCTTAATTGTGAATTCCTCTATGACCCCGTGTATATATGCTATGTGTCCAAATTGTTGTGGTTGTCGATGTAGTTATCACGTGCTTATTATGTCTTGTTGTTTTGTTAAGGTTATTGCCTTTTTGGTTTTTTCGTGATTCTCTTGTTGTCGTGTATTCATACTCTTGGCGGTGGAACTCATTGTGACTGGATTGTTGGGTTGTTGTTGATTCCCTTACCGGGAGGTTATTGATGCTATTGTTTGGGTAAGGAAGAGTGTAAAGCACAAAGGGTGATGTCGTACACGATATTGTGAGAGAGTGTAAAGCACGAAGGGTGATGTCGTGCCATATTCTGAGAGTGATAATGCATGAAGGGTGATGTTGTGCCATATTTTGAAGTGTTAATGCACGAAGGGTGATGTTGTGCCATATTCTGTGATTGTTAATGCATCAAGGGTGATGCCGTGCCATGTTATGAGAGAGTTAAAGCACGAAGGGTGACGCTGTGCACATTTCTATTTTTGCTTATGGTGAGGAAAAGTGATAAAGCACGGAAGGTGATGCCGTGCACTTTCTGTTTGGTGAGTTTAATTGTTGTTATCAAATCAAGTGTTTTAACTATTTAGATTCCTATGTCGACCCGGCCAGTTGTCTCGTGAGTTACCACTTCGTTTTCCCCAATCTCTGCTTCTTATTGCTTTGTCTATCGGTTTTATATGTGATCGGGTTGGTTGGCTCGGGTTCGGAAAGGATTTGGTAAGGTTTAAGACACTTAGTCTCTTTTGAAGAAGCTTAAGTTGGAAAAGTCAATCGGATGTTGACTTATGTGTTAGAGGGCGCGGATGTGTGTTTCAATGGTTTGGATAACTTCGGGAGGTGATTTGGGACTTAGAAGAGTGATTGAAATAAGTTTTGGAGGTTTGGAGTAGATGTAGGCTTGAATTGGCGAAATTGGATTTTTGGCGTTTCCGATTGATAGGTGAGATTTTGATATAGGGGTCGAAATGGAATTCTGAGAGTTGCAGTAGCTCCGTTGTATCATTTGAGATGTGTGTGCAAAATTCAGGCCATTCGACGTGGTTTGGTTGGGTTCTTTTATCAAAAGCGGAATTCGAAAGATTTTTGGAAACTTAGGCTTGAATCCAATGTGTTTTGGTTGATTCGATGTTGTTTGAGGTGTTTTGAAGGTTGGTATAAGTTTGAATAAGGTTATGGGGTGATTTCGGAAGGTTTACAGAGAAGTTGCAGATTTTTTGCTTCTGTTGTTTCCGCACCTGCGGATTGGGGACCGCAGGTGCAATGCCGTATATGCGATGAAAAGGACCGTAGAAGCGAAAAGGACCTAGGAAGGCTGGGGCCGCAGAATCGGCTGAGGAGCAGCATATGCGATAGCGCAGGTGCAGGGAAAAGGATCACAGAAGCGGTAAGTGGTCGTTTAAGTGATGACCGCAGAAAACGGTCCATTGACCGCGAAAGCGGTACCGCAGAAGCGGATAATTGGCCGCAGATGCAAAATCCCTAGGCCAGAAAGTATAAATTGTTTCCTTCGCGATTTTTGAGTTATTTCACCATTTCTAAGTCGGATTTGGAGCTTTTTGGACGATTTTGAAGAAGAGTTTCAAGGGAACTTTATTAAGGTAAGGATTTTGGACCTAAAACTCGTTCCTATGGTATTATTTCACGGATTAGAGCTATAATTAATGGAATTTAAGGGTTAAAATTGGGGAAACTGGGGCTTGGTATTGGAAACCTAGACTTGAGGATTTGAGGGACCTTTGTGGTCAGATTTTGGTAGTTTTGATATGTATGACCTCATGGGGAGATAAGGAACCTATTGATGTGAATTTTATCGAATTTCGAGACATGGGCCCGGGGGTCGGGTTTTGGTAATTTCGGGATTTAAGTTGTAAATTGATTATTTTCGCTTGGGCTTCATTCCCTTAGCATATTTTGACACCGTGATTCTGATTTTGGGTAGATTCGACGCGAGTGGAGGCCGATTTGAGGGGCAAAGGCGTCACGGGCTAGAGATTTGACCAGATTGAGGTGAGTAATGATTGTAAATGATGTCTTGAGGGCATGAAACCCTGGATTGCACATCGTTGTGCTATATTGAGGTGACGCACATGCTAGGTGACGAGCGTGGGGTCGTGCACTATTGGGGATTGTGACTTAGTCCATCTCGAATGATTGTTTTACCGCATATTTGACTGAAAACTATTTGCTATCATTATATGTTGGGTTGAATGTCATATTTGGGCTTCGTATCAACTATTTGAACCCTTAGGGGGTTTTTATTGATATTTTCTCACTGTTTTGACTTTATACTTGAACTCAGTCATGCTATATTCTACAGTTTTTAATGACTCAGCTATGCTTACTCTGCTTTAATACTTAAATGATATTTTAAATGATATTTTGGGTTGAGCATTATGTTTTACTGTTGCCCGAGTAGCTATAAGATTCTGACTGAGTAAGGCCGATGGCCTATGTTGTGAGGAAATACTGATTATGATTATGAGGCTGAGGGCCTGATATTTGTACGCCACGAGGTGGCTTATTGATATGAGGCCAAGAGCCTAGTGATGATGCCACGAGATGGCTTGATATTGCGTTTGGGCCATAAGAGGCCCCTCCAGGAGTCTGGACACCCCTAGTGAGCGCGGGTACCCATTGTGATATGAGATATAGCCTGAGGGGCTAGTATTGTTCCATGTGTTGCCCGAGGGGCTGATTTTGTCGGTACTGTGCCTGAGGGGCGGTTCTTTATGTGTTTATCTTTTCTAGCTGCCTGTCATTTACTTGCTTAGTTGTTAAAAAGGTATTTTAAAGAAGCTTAAACTGAACTAAAGTGACCTTACATATTTTCATCATTTGATTGCTTTTACTAGCTTTTACTGCTTCTTTATAGCCTGTTGATGTGCCTTTACGTGATTTCTTATTGCTCAGCCTATATTTATTATTATTACTCAGTGAGTTGGAGTACTCACTTTACTCCCTGCACCCTGTGTGCAGATTCAGGCGCATCAGGTCCTGCTTGCGAGGGTTGAGAGAGCTTCCAACAAATCCCGGAGATTCACTAGGTAGTTGCCCGGCGTTCGCAACCTAGTTCTTCTCCCTCTATCTTATTTTATTCTGTTTTAGTTATGTAATAGCTGTGTAGACGCTTTCAGACTTGTAGTTTTTTTATAGATGCTCATGACTGGTGACACCCCGATGTCGGGCTATGTCTATTCCGCAACTATAGTATTCACCTTATTTTGGGATTATTATTATGTTTAAGACTTAGTTTTTATTATTTAATTGCTTAAAAATTAATTGGGAGTGTGTCGGCTGGCTTTGTATTCACAAGAGGTGCCATCACGACCGAATCTAGGTTTAGGGTTGTGATAAGTTGGTATCAGAGCCTATGTTACATAGGTCTCACGAGTCATGAGCAGGTTTAGTAGAATCTCGTAGATCGGTGCGAAGACGTTAGTATTTATCCTCGAGAGGTTGTAGAACCTTTAGGAAAAACTTCATATTCTTGAAATTCGTGTCGTGCAAATTTGTTGATCCGAGTACTAAACTTCTATTATTTTATTCTCTCACAGATGGTGAGGATATGCGCTACCAGTCAGGATGGACGACCACCAGTGCCACCAGCTGTGGCCACAAGAGGCTGAGGACGCAGTCGTGGTAGGGGTAGGGGTGTGGCCTGCACAGCAGCTAGGGCAACACCTGTAGATCCACCAGCCACCCCAGTTCTAGATCAGGTCCCAGTTGTGGATGCTCCAGCAGCACCAGCTGTGCCCATTGTGATTCCGGGTCTTCAGGAAGCCTTGGCTCAGATTCTATCAATATGCACTAGCCTAGCTCAGGCAGTTTCAGTTACTACATCCGCAACTACTTCTCAGGTTGGGGGAGGCACTCAAACTCCCGTCGCTCGCACAGCTAAGTAGGTCGTGCAGGGACTTCTGACGCTGGGAGCATATCCAGCCCAGCCGGTTGCAGTCGCTTAGGACTATGTTGTTCTTTCCATTCCAGAGGATGAGCAGCATAGGTTGGACAGGTTTGGTAGACTTTAGCCTCTGATCTTCAGTGGTGCAGAGGGCGAGGATGCCCAGGGTTTTTTGGATAAGTGTCAGAGGATGCTTCGTACAATGGGTATTCTGGAAACTAGCAGGGTCGCTTTCACTACTTATCAGTTTTCTGGAGTTGCCTTCACTTGGTGGGAGATTTTTGAGAGGCATAGGCCTGTTGGTGCAGCGCCCCTTATCTGGCAGCAGGTCTCCATTTTCTTCCTGGAGAAGTATGTGTCGTGATCACGCAGAGAGGAGCTGCGCATGCAGTTTGAGTGGTTGCATCAGGGAGAGATGACTGTGACATAGTATGAGATGAGGTTCTTCGAGTTAGCTCGTCATACGATTTGGTTGGTTCCGATAGATGGAGAGAGGATTAGGAGGTTTGTTGATGGCCTTACTTATCAACTTCATATTCTCATGACCAGAGAGAGGGTGACTGGTGCTACTTTTGAAGAGGTTGTGGACATTGCTCGTGAGATTGAGTCAGTTCGTCGCCAGGAGCGAGATGAGAGGGAGGGCAAGAGGCCTCAAAGATCTGGTAGTTATGGTGGTGCTCCTTCGAGAGGTCAATTTCAACACGACAGAGGTCGTCCATTCAGGCATGCTTAGCCAACTTGCCCAGGTTATTGTGAGGCGTCATCGGGTCATGGTTATCACAGTTCTCATCAAGGCCAGTCATCACTTAGTTCCCTTCCAGCTCAGAGTTCGTCCTGTTCTCCATCGGTTTAGGGCTCTTCCATGCCAGGCGCATCTGCTAGTCATTCCGGTGCTAGGGGTTCCCTTCAGTCCCCTTCTCCAGCACCTGGGAGTTGCTATAAGTGTGGAGAGATAGGTCATATGTGGAGGTAGTGTCCTCGTCATCTTGCGGGTTCATCTCAGCAGAGGAGTCAGCCATCAGCTTCAGCACCAGTTACTTCACTGCCACCCACCCAGCCAGTTAGGGGTTGCCCTAGAGGGCGAGGTCGATCAGATGGCAGTCAAGCCCATTTCTATGCACTTCCGGCTAGACCCGATGTTATTACTTTTGATGCTGTTATTATAGGTATTATCTCAATCTGCCACAGAGATGCTTCTATATTATTTGATCATGGTTCCACCTTTTCTTATATGTCATCATACTTTGCTCGTTATTTGGATGTGCCCCGTGAGTCTCTTATTTTACCTGTTCATATATCTACTCCGGTGGGCGAGACTGTTGTTGGTGAGTATTGGGGGTTTGGAGACACGAGTGGATCTTTTGGTATTATGTATGGTGGATTTCGATGTTATTTTGGGCATGGATTGGCTATCTCCGTGTCATGCTATTCTGGAATGTCATGCTAAGACAATCACATTGGATATATCGGATATGCCACGGATTGAGTGGCGAGGTTTGACTGATTAGGTTCCTAGTAGGGTGATCCCATTCTTGAAGGCCCAACATATGGTTGGGAAGGGTTGTCTTTCGTAACTAGCCTTTGTGAGGGATGTCGGTGCAGATACTCCCAGTATTGACTCTATTCTAGTTGTGAGGGAGTTTCCCGATGTGTTTCCTGTAGACCTGTCGGGCATGCCACCGGAGAGGGATGTTGATTTTGGTATTGACCTGGTGCCGGGCACTCAGCCCATTTCTATTCCATTGTATTGTATGGCACCGGCGGAGTTGAAGGAGTTAAAGGAGCAGCTTCAGGAACTTCTTGATAAGGGGTTCATTCGGCCTAGTGTGTCACCTTGGGGTGTGCCGGTTCTATTTATGAAGAAGAATGATGGCACTATGAGGATGTGCATTGATTATAGACAATTGAACAAAGTAACAGTTAAGAACAAGCATCCTTTGCCTCGCATTGATGATTTATTCGACCAACTTCAGGGAGTGAGAGTGTTCTCCAAGATTGATCTCTGTTCAGGTTACCACTAGTTGAATATAAGGAACTCGAATATCCTAAAGATAGCTTTCAGGATCCGATATGGTCATTATGACTTCTTGGTAATGTTTTTTGGGCTGACCAATGCCCCAGCAACATTCATGCATTTGATGAACAGCGTGTTCCAGCCTTATCTCAACTCATTTGTCATAGTCTTCGTTGATGATATTCTTGTGTATTCACGTAGTCCGGAGGAGCACGCGGAGCATTTGAGAGTTGTGTTGTAGAGATTGAAGAAGGAGAAACTTTATGCAAAATTCTCCAAGTATGAGTTTTGGCACAGTTCAGTGTCTTTCTTGGGGCACGTGGTGTCCAACGAGGGTATTCAGGTTGATCCGAAGAAGATAGAGGCGGTTCAGAGTTGGCCCAGACCGTCCTCAACCACAGAGATTCGCAGTTTTCTTAGTTTGACGGGTTATTATCGCTGGTTTGTTCAGGGGTTTTCATCCATCGCACCGCCCTTGACCAAGTTGACTCATAAGGGTCCTTCATTTGTATGGTCGGATGAGTGTGAGGAGATCTTTCAGAAGCTCAAGACAGTCTTGACCACAACTCCAGTGTTAGTTTTTCCATCAGCTTCAAGTTCATATACCGTGTATTGTGATGCTTCGAGAGCTGGTATTGGGTGTGTGTTGATGTAGGAGGGTAGAGGTATTGCTTATGCTTCTCGTCAGTTGAAGCACCACGAGAAGAACTACCCGGTTCATGATTTGGCATTGGCTGCCATAGCTCATGCGTTGAAGATTTGGAGCCATTACTTGTATGGTGTGTCTTGTGAGGTGTTTCGTGATCATCGTAGCCTCTAGCTCTTGTTCAAGTAGAAGGATCTTAATTTGAGGCAATGGAGGTGGTTGGAGTTACTAAAGGATTATGATATCACTATATTGTGCCATCCGGAAAAGGCCAATGTGGTGGCCGATGCTTTAAGATGAAAGGCGGTGAGTTTGGGGAATTTGGCATATATTCCAGTTGGGGAGAGACCTCTTGCAGTTGATGTTCATGCCTTGGCCAATTGGTTCGTGAGGTTAGATATTTCGGAGCTCAGTTGGGTATTGGCTTGTGTGCTTTCTCGGTCTTCCTTATATGATAGCATCGGAGAGCGCCAGTATGATGATCTGCACTTGCTTGTCCTTAAGGATAGAGTTCAGCATGATGATTCCAGGGATGTGACTATTGGTGATGATGGGTGTTGAGGATGTAGGGCCGGATATGTGTGCCCCATGTGGATGGGCTTCAGAAGTTGATTCTGGAGAAGGCCCATAGCTCACGGTATTCCATTCATCCAGGTGCTGCGAAGATGTACCAGGATTTGAGGTCGTATTATTGGCGGAGGAGAATGAAGAAAAACATTGTGGGATTTGTAGCTCAGTGTCTCAATTGTCAACAGGGGAAATAAGAGCATCAAAGACCGGGTGACTTGCTTCAGCAGATGGATATTCCAGAGTGGAAGTGGGAACGGATCACTATGGATTTTGTAGTTGGACTCCCATGGACTTTGAAGAAGTTCGATGCTATTTGGGTGATTGTGGATCAGCTGACCAAGTCCACGCACTTCATTCCTGTGTGTACTACCTATTCTTCAGAGCGGTTGGCAGAGATTTATATCCGGGAGATTGTTCGTTTGCATGGTATCCCAGTTTCAATCATTTTAGATAGGGGCCCTCAGTTTATTTCATAGTTTTGAAGGTCTGTGTAGCGAGAGTTGGGTACTCAGGTTGAGTTGAGCACAGCTTTTCACCCTCAGACGGACGGGCAGTCCGAGCGCACTATTCAGATATTGGAGGACATGTTGCGTGCTTGTGTCATTGACTTCGCAGGGTCATGGGATTAGTTTCTACTGCTTGGAGAGTTTGCTTATAACAACAGCTACTAGTCGAGTATTCAGATGGCTCCATATGAGGCTTTGTATGGGAGGAGGTGTAGATCTCCAGTTGGTTGGTTTGAACCAGGTGAGGCTAGGCTATTGGGGACAGACTTGGTGCAGGATGCTTTACAGAAGGTGAAAATAATTCAGGAGAGGCTTTGTACAGCGCAGTCGAGGCAGAAGAGTTATGCCGATAGGAAGGTTTGGAATTTGTCCTACATGGTTGACGAGAAGGTTCTGTTGAAGGTTTTGCCCATGAAGGGTGTTATGAGATTTGGGAAGAAAGGTAAATTGAGTCCTCGGTTCATTGGGCCTTTTGAGGTGCTTTGGAGGATTGGGAAGGTGGCTTATGAGCTTGCTTTGCCACCCAGCTTGTCGAGTATGCATCCAGTATTTCATGTTTCTATGCTTCGGAAGTATATTGGTGCGATTCGTCTCATGTTTTGGATTTCAGCACGGTTCAGTTGGATGGTGATTGGACTTATGATATGGAGCCATCGGCTATGTTGGAGCGTCAGGTTCGAAAGTTGAGGTCAAAGGATATAGATTCAGTGAAAGTGTAGTGGAGAGGTCGGCCCGTGGAGAAGGCTACCTAGGAGACCGAGCGGGAGATGCGGAGCAGATATCCTCACCTGTTTGAGGCTTCAGGTATGTTTCTTGACTCGTTTGAGGACGAATATTTGTTTAAGTTGGGGAGGATGTGACGACCCGGCCAGTAGTCTCGTGAGTTACCGCTCTATTTTTCCCCATTTTTGCTTCTTATTCCTTTGTCTATCGGTTCTATATGTGATCGGATTGGTTGGCTCTGGTTCGGAAAGGATTTGATAAGGTTTGAGACACTTAGTCGCTTTTTAGGAAGCTTAAGTTGGAAAAGTCAACTGGATGTTGACTTATGTGTTAGAGGGATCGAATGTGAGTACTGATGGTTCCGATAGCTTCGGGAGGTGATTTGGGACTTAGGAGCGTGATCGGAATGAGTTTTGGAGGTTTGGAGTAGATTTAGGCTTGAATTGGCGAAATTAAATTTTTGGCGTTTTCGGTTGATAGGTGAGATTTTGATATTGGGGTTGGAATGGAATTCCGAGAGTTATAGTAGTTCTGTTGTGTCATTTGGGATGTGTGTGCAAAATTAGGTCATTCGGACGTGGTTTGGTTGGGTTTTTTATCAAAAGTGGAATTCGGAAGATTTTTGGAAACTTAGGCTTGAATCCGATGTGTTTTGGTTGATTTGATATTGTTTAAGGTGTTTTGAAGGTTGGTATAAGTTTGAATAAGGTTATGGGGTATGTTTATGTTTTTAGTTGAGGTCTGGGGTGCCTCGGGGTGATTTCGGATGGTTGACAGAGAAGTTTGGAATTTTAGTGAAGCTGTAGATTTGCTGCTTTTAATGTTTCCGCACCTGCGGATTGTAGACCGTAGGTGCTATGTCGCAGATGCGATGGAAAGGATGCAAAAGCGAAAAGGGACTAGGAAGGCTGGGGCAGCAGAAGCGACTGAGGAGCCGCATCTGCGATAGAGCAGGTGCAGGGAAAAGGATCAGAGGAGCATAAAGTGGTCGTTTAAGTGATGACCGCAGAAGCGGTCCATTGACCGCAAAAGCAGTACCGCAAAAGAGGGTAATTGGCCGCAGATGCGAAATCCCTGGGCTAGAAAGTATAAATTGTTTCTTTCGCAATTTTTGAGCTATTCCACCTTTTCTAAGTTGGCTTTGGAGCTTTTTGGACGATTTTGAAGAAGAATTTCAAGGGAACTTCATTAAGGTAAGAATTTTTGACTTAAAACTCGTTCCTATGGTATTATTTTATGGATTAGAGCTATAATTATTGGAATTTAAGGGTTAAAATTGGGAAAACTAGGGCTTGGTATTAGAGACCTAGACTTGAGAATTTGAGGGACCATTTGTGGTCAGATTTTGGTACTTTTGTTATGTATGAACTCGTGGGAAGATAAGGAACCTATTGATGTGAATTTTATCGAATTCCGAGATGTGGGCCCATGGGTCAGGTTTTGGTAATTTTGGGATTTAAGTTGTAAATTGATTATTTTCGCTTGGGCTTCGTTCCCTTAGCATATTTTGACACTGTGATTCTGATTTTGGATAGATTCGATGCGAGTGGAGGCCGATTCGAGGGGCAAAAGCGTCGCGACTAGAGATTTGACTGGATTGAGGTGAGTAATGATTGTAAATATCCTGAGGGTATGAAACCCCGGATTGCACACTGTTGTGCTATATTGAGGTGATGCGCATGCTAGATGACGAGCGTGAGGTCGTCCACTATTGGGGATTGTGACTTAGTCCATCCCGAATGACTGTTTTACCGCGTATTTGACTAAAAACTATTTGCTATCATCATGGTTTGGGCTGAATGCCATATTTGGGCTTCGTGTCAACTATTTGAACCCTTAGGGAATTTTTATTGATATTTCCTCACTGTTTTTACTTTATACTTGAACTCAGTCGTGCTATATTCTACTGTTTTTCATGACTCAGCCATGTTTACTCTACTTTAACACTTAAATGATATTTTGGGCTAAGCACTATGTTTTACTGTTGCCTGAGTGGGTATGAGATTCTGACTGAGTAAGGCCGAGGGCCTATGTTGTGAGGAAACACTAATTATGATTATGAGGCCGAGGGCCTGATATTTGTACGCCACGAGGTGGCTTGTTAATATGAGACCGAGAGCCTAGTGATGATGCCACGAGATGGCTTGATATTGCGCTTGGGTCGTAAGGGGCCCCTCCAGGAGTCTACACACCCCTAGTGAGCGCGGGTACCCATTGTGATATGAGATATAGCCCGAGAGGCTGGTATTGTTCCATGTGTTTCCCGAGGGGCTGATTCTGTTGGTACTGTGCCCGAGGGACGATTCTTTATGTGTTTATCTTTTCTAGCTGCCTATCTTTACTTGTTTAGCTGTTATAAAGATATTTTAAAGAAGCTTAAACTGAACTAATGTGACCTTACATATTTTCACTATTTCATTGCTTTTACTGGCTTTTACTACTTCTTTATAGCCTGTTGATGTGCCTTTATGTGATTTATTATTGCTCAGCCTGTATTTATTATTATTACTCACTGAATTAGAGTACTTACTTTACTCCCTGCACCTCGTGTGCAGATTCAGGCGCATCAGATCCTGCTTGCGAGGGTTGAGAGAGCTTCCAGCAGATCCCGGAGATTCACTAGGTAGCTGCCCGGCGTTCGCAGTCCAGTGCTTCTCCCTATACCTTATTTTCTTCCATTTTAGTTATGTAATAGCTGTGTAGACTCTTTCAGACTTATAGTTTTTATGATAGATGCTCATGATTGGTGACACCCCGATGTCGGACTATGTCTATTCCGCAACTGTAGTATTCACCTTTTTTTAGGATTATTATTATGTTTAAGACTTAGTTTTTATTATTTAATTGCTTAAAAATGAATTGGGAGTGTGTCGGCTGGCCTTGCCTTTACGAGAGGTTCCATCACGACTTGGTCTATGTTTAGGGTCGCGATAATTCCTTTACTGCTGTGATTCTTTGTATTGGAACCCATGGTGTTTTCTATACGTCGCTGTATATATATATATATATATGTATATATATATATATATATTTCAATACTTCCAATTTTAATAATTGTTACATTTTTAATTCAATTAATTTTTCAATTAGCTTCCCTTAAACCGTCTGAGGTTGTATTTTTCTTAAAAAGGAATTTCTACTAAGTTATAATTTATTAAATCCCATGTTAAAGGTAATATCTCATTCAATGTTGTATTTTAATTGAAGATGGTTCTTTCTTTATTCAAACGATTTCTAAAAATAACTTCATCTTTTCTTGTTGAGTTCCTAATTGTTTTAGAAGTTGTACTTTACTTTATGTTATATAAATGAGACTCTTTGAACACCTTAATTGCATTGGTTATGGATCCTAAGTATTGAGTAACATGAGAACGTTGTTGTGCAAAGTGAAATAGAGTTCCTCGCCTTGGACTTAGTTGGAAAGGTAGGTGTTCGACATGTCCCTTGCTTGCGAACTTCTTTAGTAGGGCGGAGGTGCCATTCCTCACGTTTACCGTTGTCCCCAGACATGTGGGCACAAGGTGCTGGGTGTGCTAAATGTTTGGTAATTGAGGTTATGATATGAGACATCGAGTTTGAGATGGCTGGAATTGTGTATCAGAAATGATATGATTTATTGAGCTGACATCGCCTTCCTTATTTGAGTACATTTTTACTTATATGTGTTACAGCTATGTTAGTGTTAATTTACTTGATTATCTTTCGTTTCCATCCGTGTTTTCCTTTATTGTTTCTACTGATTGTAGTTTGTTCTCTCCCTGTTATTGATATTACTTTGTTATCTTTAGGTTGATAGTTTATCATCATATCATGTTCAACTTATTTGACCAGTAGGTGTCTGGACTGTTCCTCGTCACTACCCCACCGAGGTTAGTCTTGATACTTACTGGGCATCGTTGTGGTGTGCGCATACTATACTTTTGTACATTTTTGTATATAGATCCAGGCATTTGATCGGTAGTAGTTGTTTAGGTCATTACAGTGGAGACTCAAGGTAAAGCCGTTGCATCATTCGTAGGCCTCAGAGTCGCCTTCATTTGTATTTATACCCATATGTTCTTTTGTTCCGGAACAGTAACGTATTTATTTGTATAACTACTCTTTGAAAGTCTTATGACTTGTACCACCGATTTTGGGAATGGTAATATGTTAAGAGTATTTAATTTAAAGTTAGTAATATTAATGTTATTTCAGTTAATGTTAGGCTTACCTAGTTTAGAGACTAGGTGCCATCACGACTCCTTCAGAGGGATTTTGGGTCATGACAAGTTGGTATCAGAGCTCTAGGTTCATAGGTGCTACGAGTCATAAGCGGGTTTAGTAGAGTCTTGCGGATTAGTACGGATACATCTGTACTTATCTTCAATAGGATACAGAACTATTAGGATAATCTCACTTCTTTCATTCCTTATCGTGCGATATTGATTCAGCTCGAGGCATATAACCAATGTTCCTTTGCATCCACTCGTGTGTAATATTACGCTCTCAGTGTCCGCTATGCGCCAATGGTTCGTGATGCTACAAACGGTCTATTAGGGAGTCGGGATGCTCAGACATTGTCTCAACATTTTGTCCAGACTAAAGATACAGAGGTATTGAGAGACTATTCAGTTGTTCATATGGAGGCACAGCAGTTTCCGGCATCTGATTGATGAGTGCGAGCTTGGGAAGGTTTAATTGGTTGACTAGTCATTGCAATTATGCCAAGGCCACGAGGTGGGTGTTGATTGGGGATAGTTGGTGGTATTGGAGTACCGTGTGATTTGTGTTGTACGAGCTGTGAAGGTTAGTTTTGCGGATCATTAGACGTTGTTTTCTATGGCTTCATGCCAAGTGGAGGAGTCCAATAGCGGCATTTAGATTGTAGAGTCAGATTTACATCAGTTTTGGCCCGAGGTATGTGTGTAGGTGGTATCGATAAGTGCCCTGATTTTGTGTATCACCAAGGTCTAAGATCTTGCACGAGATGATATTGGGGCTTACAGTATTCCTACATCATTAATGGATCTACATTTCAGCATCAAGGGAGGGTCGGAGGAATGAATTCAGATTCACTGGAGGTCTATTCAGCATGGGTATCGTAGTTGCAGCAGAACGGGGTACTTCAGAGGAAATGTGGTGGTTTATGAGCTTCTGGCTATGTGGCTCATGTTAGGATCATCTGTATTTGGGACATTGATTGGGATTACTCCATATCGACTATCCGAAGAGATGGGTCAACTCTGTGGTATTGGGTCAGCATAGCGATGGAGTAATTGGTCCTTTGAAAAGGAATTCTCTACTGGCATTTATGGCAGCACTCTTGGATGGGACGGTTTGTGTGACTCGGTTGAGTTGGGGAGGTGCAGTCCTAATGACTTAGTTGTGTGCGGGCGGATCTCGGAGGGTTCTTGATGGTTTAGGCAACGGCTTGAGTCGGCTGGTCGCCATAGGCATAAGGAATATGTTGTACATTGTGGGTTTCTCCTAGACAGGTATCAGAAGTTAATAGAGTGTTGACATTGCTGGCGATCATATGTGAAGAGTGTGCATTTTTGGAAAGGGCCTTGAGTTTTGGTTTGCAGGTGTGTGGCTAGTAGCATGGTGATTACTGGGTTTTGAGGCTTTCGAGATTCATGTTTTATTAAGCGAACAGAAATCCTATATAGGTGCTTTAGCAGAATGATAGGGTGTAAGTGATATATTAGCCATTTGATTTGCGTAGTTGAAGTTGGGTATGGAAGTTTTGGTATTCCGGAGGTTTGGGGCTAGATGCCCTCATATGTGGACTATTTCCTGTTTGCGGATTGTGAAGAAACGTCGAGGATGAGGTAATTAATAGCATGTATTATTGATAAGTAGTTATGGATCTTTTGAAGCATATTTATCTAATTGGGAAGGGTCGGGATTTGGTTGGGACTATTTGGAAGGTCAGCGAGAATAAGTATTTCGTATCAGATCAAGTTTATGTGCTCCTGTAAGATTGTCATTTTGATTATGTTATCAGGCAGAATGGACATTATTTGTGCCTCTGGCCTATGTTATGTGCTGCTCTCTTATGTTGTGATGATCTATGAGGTTGTATGACTATTCTCCACGCATGTTGTGATTCCGTTCAAGCCTTATGGCAATGCGAGCGGGATAGCCCTCGTTATGTTGATTTGCTCATTGCACCTTAATTGTGATTGCTTCTTTTATGTCTTATTACTTCTATTCATTTTTCCCACAATTTTATTTGTGCTCTCTATTATACTTGATATCAGTATTCATATGTTTAGTGAACCCAAATATTTTGGCTTGATGAGTATTTGGGAGCGGGTTGCACGCCGCAGTGGATGTTATGTGAGATTGTACTTGATATCAGTATTCATATGTTCAGTAAACCAGAGCATTTTGGCTCGATGGGTATTTGGGAGCGGGCTGCACGCCGCAGTGGATATTATGTGGGATACCCTTTCCTTGTGTTTATTTGGTGTTGTGTTTTCCCTCTATGGGACGATTTGACGAAAAACTATACTTTTGTTGTCATACATGTTGTACTTGTTAGATAATTCTTCTACTTTGCTTTTCTTTATTTGTGTTGCATAATTAAGTTATTGTTGGTTTGGTGTACAAACTGTGTAGTGTGAGAATCCGTGTGGTTCCGTGATGAGTTGTTAGTTGGGCAGCTTGTATTGGCTGAGATGAGGTTCTTAGACCTGATATTGGTACTATGGTATTGAGGATGATGAGTGTTTGGAAGGGAGAGGGTGTTTCTGCTAAGATTTGGGTAATGGCCCTGGCGGGCGAGAGAGCTTCTTGACTTGATGACTTCATGGGCGGATATGAGTTTCCGCATGTTTCTTTATCATGGGCAGTGTTGTGGGAGTCCGGAACAACATTGTATTTACTGTAAAGTATATTGCCGGCATCCAAGACGTTATTCGAGCAGCTGTGGTGGTCAGAGGTTATTGCTCGAGTATGTGAGTTGTGTGAAATAACATGTGATTGTATTCTGGATTAGAATTTTGGCCCGATTCAACTGGTTCGGGTTTATTCAGTGTAATGATGTGGTATTCGGGTCCTATGATACATTTCAGATGTTAAGGTTTGGGTTCTGTCCTAAGGGTATGGACTAAGAAGGAGATGAAACCTTCAGTTAAGTTCCATTGTCAGATCTGCATAGGTTGGGTGATGGGGAATCACCCCCGAATGTATGTATGAGCAGCTCATGCAGCAGTTCGATGGCTTTGGAATGACTCCGGGCACGTTCGAGGACGAACGTATGTTTAAGTTGAGGAGGATGCAACTCCCAACTGGTCGTTTTGAGCAATTATGTAAGGTTCGGCAGTTTGAGGTCACGAGTAGCTTCATATTTTGAGTATCGACTTGCGTGCATGGTTGAATTCAGTTTCCGGATGAATCAGAGTCTAATTGGAAGAATGACTCTAGTTTTGAAAGCTTAACGGTAAGAATTTGACCGGAATTTGACTTCTGAGTGAACGGCTCTGGAATGAGTTTTGATGATGCCAACAACTTCATATAGTGATTTTGGACTTAGGCGCGCATTTGGATTTGGATTTGGAGGCCCGTAGGGTAATTTGAGGCATTATGGCAAAAGTTGGATTTTTGGGAAGTTTGACCGGGAGTGGACTTTTTTATATCGGGGAACGATTCCGATTTCGGAAGTTAGAATAGGTCCATAATGTAAAATGTGACTTGTGTGCAAATTTTGAGGTCAATCGGAGGTGATTTGATAGGTTTCGGCATTGGTTGCGAAAGTTGAAGTTCCAAAGTTCATTGATTTCGGCTTGAGGTGTGATTCATAGTTTTGAGGTTGCCGTGTGTGATTTGAAGCTTCGAGTAGGTTCGTCTTTTCATATGGAACTTGTCTACAAAGTTTGGCGCCATTCAGAGTTGATTTGATAGGGTTCGAATGCTCGGTTGTGATTCTAGAAGTTCTTGAAGTTTAAGTTTGATATTCATGCGTTTTGGCATCCGATTCGTAGTTTTAGAAGTTATTTTGATGATTTCAGCGCGCGAACGAGTTTGTGTTGTGTTTTTAGACTTGTGTGCATATTTTGTTTGGAGCCCCGAGGACTCGGGTGAGTTTCTGATTAGTTCGGAATGATTTTTTTCATAGTTTCAGATTGCTTGTTTCTGGTGTTTGTTGCCCTCTTTCGCGATCGCGTAGCTCCAGTCATAATCGTGTGGAGTTCTGTTGGTCTGCCCCTTTTTCCTTCATCTCATTCGCATAGTACCTCTCGCGATCGCGATGGTCTGCTTTCTTTTTCTTCGCATTCGCATCTGTTCCCTCGCATTCGCGTAGTAGAAATTAGAGGCTGGGGCGGTTTGCTATTTCCTCTTCGTGTTCGCATCAAATGCCCCGCGTTCGCGTAAGCTCCTGCCCATTTTTCATCGTGTTCGTGTCCCTTTTCTCGCGATCGCAAAGGGTATTTCTTGACAACTTTAACTCTCTTCTCCGCGATCGCGACCCAATCTCCGCGATCGCGATGCATAAATCCCTGGGCAGACAAAATATAATGCCAAATCGAGGGTTAGCCATTTCTATCATTTTGGGAGTTGTAGACCTCGGCTTTGGGAGATTTTTCGTGAGTTTTTCAAGCAAATCATTGGGGAAAGTGTTGTCAACCCGAATCTCATCATATTTCATGAATCCATTGCTATTTTCATTAGCTAATTGGTGAATTAAGTTGGGAATTTGGGGAAAAATTTGTGAAACCTTTCAAAGCAAGAAATCATGATTTGAAGGAAGAATTAGTATCGGAACTTGATAATTTTGGTATTTCTAAACTTTTATCGGAGTAGGTGTTTGGGTTTTATAAATTTTATCGGATTTCGAGGTGCGGGCTCGGGGAGTTGACTTTTGTTGACTTTTTAGAAATTAAATAAAAATTATAGCTTTATTAATTGGAATTGTTTCCTTTTGCATTATGTGATGTATTCAAGTCGTTTTTGGTAAGATTGAGCCGAGCGTTGATGAATTGGTGAAGGAAAAGCTAAATTGAGTATTGAATTGACCGCATTGAGGTAAGTATCTTGCCTAACCTTGTGGGGGGGACTTTCCCTTAGGATTTGAGTCTTCTATGCTAATTGTAGTCCGTACACGCGAGGTGACAAATGTGTGCTCGAATTTATTTGTGAAAAATTTGCCTTTAGGGTCCTTAGGTCCTTATGTTCATTATGTGGGAAGTATTCTGTTATGATTGAGTTTTCTAATTGCTTAATTTATCTTTATATTCTCCATATGATGTTGTTAGCTTTCCTCTAACTCTTACTTATTACTTGGCCCTTATTTCCCTTAATTGAAGTGATTGTTCTCCTTATTGTTTTGATATCTCTTAATTGTGAATTCCTTTATGACCCTGTGTATATATGCTATGTGTCCAAATTGTTGTGGTTGCCGGTGCAGTTATCACGTGTTTATTATGTTTTGTTGTTTTGTTAAAGTTATTGCGCTTCTTGGTTTTTTCGTGATTCTCTTGTTGTCGTGTATTCATACTCTTGGTGGTGGAACTCCTTGTGACAGGATTGTTGGATTTGTTGTTGATTCCCTTGCTGGGATGTTATTGATGCTATTGTTTGGGTGAGTAAGAGTGTAAAACACGAAGGGTGATGTCGTGCACGATATTGTGAGAGAGTGTAAAGCACGAAGGGTGATGTCGTACACGATATTGTGAGAGAGTGTAAAGCACGAAGGGTGATGCCGTGCCATATTTTGAGAGTGTTAATGCACGAAGGGTGATGCCGTGCCATATTCTAAGAGTGTTAATGCACGAAGGGTGATGTCGTGCCATATTTGTGAGTGTTAATGCATGAAGGGTAATGTCATGTCATATTCTGTGAGTGTTAATGCACAAAGGGTGATATCGTGCCATGTAATGAGAGAGTTAAAGCATGAAGGGTGATGTCGTGCACATTTCTATTTATGCATATGGTGAGGAAGAGCGATAAAACACGAAGGGTGATGTCGTGTACTTTCTGTTTGCTGTGTTTAATTGTTGTTATCAAATCAAGTGTTTTAACTGTTTAGATTCCTTTACTGTCATGATCCTTTGTGTTGGAACCCATGGTGTTTTCTATACCTCGCTGTATATATATATATATATATATATATATATATATATATATATATATATATATATATATATATATATATGTGTGTGTGTGTGTGTGTGTGTGTGTGTGTGTGTGTGTGTGTGTGTGTGTATGTATATATGTATATATATGTATATGTATATATGTATGTATCTATATATATATATATATATATATATATATATATATATATATATATATATATATATATATATATATTTCAATACTTCAAATTTCAATAATTGTTTCATTTTTAATTCAATTAGTTTCTCAATTAGATTCCCTTAAACCGTCTGAGGTTTTATTTTACTTAAAAAAGAATTTCTACTAAGTTGTAATTTATTAAATTCCATGTTAAAGGTAATAATTCATTCGATGTTGTATTTTAATTGAAGATGGTTCTTTCTTTATTCAAACGATTTCTAAAAATAACTTCATCTTTTCTTGCTGAGTTCCTAATTGGTTTAGAAGTTGTACTATACTTTATGTTATGTAAATGAGACTTTTTGAACACCTTAATTGCATTCGTTATGGATCCTAAGTATAGAGTAACATGAGAACGTTGTTGTGCAAAGTGATATAGAAATATGTGGGCACAATGTGCCGGGTGTGCTAAAGTTTTGGTAATTGAGGTTATGATATGAGACTTCGAGTTTGAGATGGCTGGAATTGTGTATCAGAAATGATATGATTTATTGAGATGACATCGCCTTCCTTATTTGAGTACATTTTTACTTGTTTGTGTTCTAGCTATGTTGGTGTTAATTTACTTGGTTATCTTTTGTTTCCATCCGTGTTTTCCTTTATTGTTTCTACTGATTGTAGTTTGTCCTCTCCCTGTTGTTGATATTACTTTATTATCTTTAGGTTGATAGTTTATCATCATATCATGTTCAACTTATTTTACCAGTAGGTGTCTAGACTGTTCCTCATCACTAATCCATCGTGGTTAGTCTTAATACTTATTGGGCATCACTGTGGTGTGCTCATACTACACTTCCATATATTTTTTTGTACAGATCCAGGCATTTGATCGGCAGTAGTTGTGCGGATCGTTGCGGTGGAGACTCAAGGTATACCTGCTGCAGCGTTCGCAGGCCTCGGAGTCACCTTCATTTGTATTTATATCCATATGTTCTTTTGTTTCGGAACAGTAACGTATTTATTTTGTATAACTACTCTTAGAAAGGCTTATGACTTGTACCACCGGTTTTGGAAATGATAATGTGTTAAGAGTATTTAATTTAAAGTTAGTAATATCAATGTTATTTCAGTTAATGTTAGACTTATCTAGTTTAGACACTAGGTGTCATCACGACTCCTTCGGAGAGATTTTGGGTCGTGACAGAAATATTTCAATCCTTTAAAGAGGAAAAAATTACAGTTCTAGCTTCACTCACTTATTGCCCAACTACTTCATACCATGTCATTTTTCCTGTTAATTTCTGCAGGGATTGACCAATAACATAAATGAAAAAAGAAAGTAAAGATATAAATGATTATTACTTAAGAAAGGAGTCTTAATTAATTTGAGCTTAAGGAGTTGTTATCCACATTCATGTAATAAAATACTTAATCACAATTCTAGTCCGTCATCCTATCCTATGAACCAAACAAACGATAATATTATCCAATTATGTTGTTCTTCGCCCTCTTCCCAATCCCATACTCTGCCCACAAACTCTAACCACTCAAACATCTCAACTTTTTTCATTCATATATAATGATTTAATTTGTTAAGTCAAAATTCCAAAATTGACAACTATATATGAATCAATTATATGATAAAAATTATTCAACCTCATTGCTGTAATCATTTGCAGTTTCATTTTGCAGCTCGACAATATTATAATTCACAATTATATATAAAAAGTGAACGAATGTGGGCTACGCATAAAAAGTCCTCTTTTATTTAAAAGTAGGTACTTTTGACTGCATATTTAGCTTTCCTAACATTCGCTTGAATAGGTTAAGGTTGTTGGCTCCAGGAGATGGAAATAATATGGAGGAATTAATGAATAATGATTGTAATAATTCTTCTTTTCTTTTTTCCTTCAAAATAATGCATTGTCTTCTAAAACTATAGCTTCTTCATCTTCTTCTAAAAATTCCTTATGGAAATAGTTCGTATATAAAATCTTCTTTAAAACTGTTGTTTCACATCTCATTATTTTTCATTTTTCCGAGGGTGGTGTTTAGACTAGCTTGTGCATACCTCCAATAGTTTTATTAGAGATCTGCTATCTTCCACTATCACATATATTGAATAACTTTACCCACCAAAACAGTGTAAATATCAGAGATCTGCTATCTTCCACCATCACAGGTATTGAATAACTCTACCCACCAAGACAGTGTAAATACACAATTTGCCTATTAACCACGTGGAAAATGGAAGATTTAACAGGAAAATTTCGGAGACAAATTTTTAAAAATGAATTGAACTCGGTAACAAGGAAAAAATTAATGAAAAGGGACCAAGCAGTCACAAGTGTTGAGTGCTGCAACCATACTGTCTTTGTGCCTCAAAGAATGTATTGTTTACAGAAATAAAACACCTTAACCGTACAGCACCAATCTATGTGAATTTAACATGATTAAGCAATGGATTACAGTACTAATAATACATATTAATTAACCATGATGATCGAGTATATAAATCTTATTCAAGGACACATCGCAAGCACTTAATAGTTTGGTGCAAAAAATAAATATTTTGGCACATTTACTATATGGAGTCAAATAGTTTTTAAATCCTATTATCCCAAATCATCCACACACACAAAAAAAATCCCTTTTTCCTTCGTAGCATACTAGAATAGTGCATGGACGCAGCGGCGTGGTTGTGTTTTCAACCAAATCGAATGTTGCAACGGGGGACCACACCACCTCTCTGTTCTTCATAGAATAGATCCTTCTCTTTCAAGGACCACCTCAAAAGCACACTCATATATCCACACCCCTATCTATCTATCTATTTATCTGCTACTTCTTCCGTTCAAGTTTATGTGAATCTATTTCTTTTTTGGTCCGTTCCAAAAAGAATTGTTTATTTTTTAATTTTGGAAACAATATAGCTTAAATTCCCAATTATACCAAAAGTGTTCATTTTTTCTTAAACATCGTTGCCAGTCAAATAGGTTCACATAAATTAAATAAGAAGTATATTAAAGAGATCTAGTGAATATATTGGAAAAGCAGCTTACAAAAGTAAAAAACAAAGTCAATTAATATGATCAGCTAAAGTTTTTAAACAGTAAGTCAAAAAGAATTTATGTACTTTGAGATATATGGACGCCGAAAGTTCTTTTGTTTTATGTATGCACGTGTGCATGGAATAAACTTTTTATCAGGACAACGCATCATGCACCAAACCCAATTACAATTAGTTTGCATGGAATAAACTTTCATGCGACAAAGCAAGCATCTAAGTTTAGTTACTTGCACCAAAGCCACTACTAGTTCCTGAAAATTTCTTATTCAGTTCCACCGATTGTTGGATATTGATTAAACTTTTTAATATGTATTTTCAAATTTTCATTCTCATCAACTGCTACATTCCAAGGAATTAAAGATTCTAGAACGGGAAAAGGGCTAAATATATCCCTTTACTTTCAAATATTATTTAACTGTACCCTTCGTTATACTATTGGGTTATTCATACCCCTACTGTCATACTTTGGAACAAAAATAACCCTATTGTTATACTTTGAAACAAAAATACCCCTATTTTGAATGGAGTGCCACGTGGCAACACCAAATTAAAACGACCCATTTCTTTTTTTTTTTACCCGATCTGTTTTTTAAAAAACCCACAACCCGACCCCTATTTTCATTTTTTCCAGTTTTATTTTTTAAAATTTCAGTTTTTAAAAAACAAAATATTTTGTTGAAAAACAAAAAAAAATCTGTTTTTACAAATTTGTTTTTCCAGTTTTTACAAATTCTTTTAAAAAACTGAAAAAAATGAAAATAGGGGTCGGGTTGTGGGTTTTTTTTAAAAACGGATAGGGTAAAAAAAGAAATGGGTCGTTTTAATCTGGTATTGCCAGGTGGCACTCCATCTAGGGGTGGACATCGGTAGGTTCAGTTCGGTTTTGAACATTATCGGTTTTGCCTATCGGTTATCGGTTTACAAATATCATAACCCGATAACCAAACCGATAAGATATTGATTATCGGTTATCGGTTAATCGGTTATATATCGTTATCGGTTCGATTATCGGTTTACCCGATAAGATAAAACAACTAAAAAAATTTGCAATATATAAAACAAAAAAATCAAACTGTCAGAACGTGTAAACTGCCAACTTTTGTTGTTTCTTAACAAAAGCACGCTCCCACTTCTGTGTAGTATCTACTGATGTCTGGCGGAGAACTGGTGGTGAGTCTTGCGTCTTGACTCTTGGGGGCTGTGACGGAAACAAGAATGAGAACTGAGAGACAAACGACTGAAGAGTGAAGAGTGAAGAGGGAATTAGGAAAATAAATAACCCTAGTATATACTTAAGGGTAAATTAGTAAATTACATCATTCTTATTGGGTTATCGGTTTTTACCCAATAACAAAAATGCAAACTGAGCCCGAACCGATAACCCAATAAAAAACAAAATTTAACCCGTTACCGAACCGTTAACCCAATAACCCAATACCGATAACCCAATAAAGAATTAACGGTTCGGGTTATCGGTTTTACCCGATATATGCCCACCCCTGACTCCATCCAAAATAGGGGTATTTTTGTTTCAAAGTATGACGATAGGGGTATTTTTGTTCCACAATATGACGGTAGGGGTATGGATAGCCCAATAGTATAACGAAGGGTACAGGTAAACAATATTTGAAAGTAGAGGGTATATTTAGCCCTTTGCCGATTTTAGAATGGTGTTTCACTCTCAAAAGTGTTGAATTGAAAACAATAGAGCAAGTTTTTGCCACAAAAGTGTCATTTTTACTTTTCTCTATGAGGAAATAGAATGTTGCATCACACGAAATGCTGATGAAAGGTTTCACCTTAAAACACATGATTTATGTATCTTTTATCAATCCTCAAGGGTTTATAATTCACCTTTGAGGCCACAAACATATATACACAGAAAAATATGATCCTTTTGATAACATTTTCTATACAATTGAGCAATTGATGCAGCAAAGAAACTAAAATGACACTTACAAAATATACAGATCGATATCTACCATTTATTATTCTGTCTTTGCCTCTTGACTTGTCAGCAAAGCCATTCTTGTATCGGCTGAATCTCCTCAATAGCTTTCAGGTATCATATTAATACTGCAACAATTAAGCATGAATTATGCAAGGATCAAAAACAAAACAACAATGTTTTACATGGTTCAAACACAGAGTTCCCAAGGCCTAAATCAACTCGATCTATTGAATTACCTCCAAAGGCATCACGAACTCCAAATCATGATAGAAAAGAAAGAAGCATTTAATATTCAATTGGACATGGCTACACACCTTGAAGGTTTCTTAATCCTCATGTGGTCGTAAAGCAACGGAAGATATCATTCTCCTGTTTCACTTGGTCAGAATTTTTCAGCTGTTCCACTCTTTGCAGGTGCGATGACAACTGAACTAAATCCACGGTTGGTCCATCTTCTAGAGAAAGGTCATGCTTAGAATTCATAGAATTTGATCTTCGAACACATCTTTCTCTTAGATCATCAGTTGAAACAGCTTGACTGTCATCAAGAACTTGGACGATCCTATCTATTTCAAATACTTCAGATGAATATAATTCATTTGATGTAAAGCTTCTCGAAGCACTTAATCCGCAAAAGTTTTGAGGATTATGATCTCTTTTAAGGTGACCACAACGATTTTCTGAGTTGTGTAAATGGTGTTGTGAGTGGGCTGACAGAAGAGAGAGAGCACAAGCGGAGTTTTGCCCTGCAAATGTTTCTTGAACTGACAATGTTTCCCCAGCATGAATCTTGGATGAATTTTCTTTTCTCATTACATAATGATGCTGTAAGCTTTTTATTGGTGACTGCTTCTTTGTCACTGCCATAGCTAATTGAGAGATGCAGATTGATTTTTCTTCCAATTTGATGTGCTTGCGATGGCCTTCAAATTTTTCTTGACAAAACGAACTGCCAGGACGTATTTCAGGGGGGAAAAATAGTACTCTCCTTTGTGAAGTTATATCGAATAAACTTGAACCATTAGCATAAATTCAGACTCAACAAAATAGAAAAATACTATTTTTCCGCAAAGCATATAAAAGATGGCAGTGCCAGAGGCTAAGGGAAGAGTTGTAACCATTGACCCAATGCACTAGTAAATAATAATTAAAAACAAACAAAAATTAGCATATGTACTAGATAAGAATAGGTAATAAGATGGTATTGCAGCACACAATTTTTTCGAAATACACCAAATGAATTAAAGTATTATCATGCCCTCGAACAAAAGAGCATAGTTGGAAAGATAAAAAAAAAAAGGAGGTTTCTAATTCATTCTTTTGGAGAGGAAAGAGGGAGAGGGTGGATGGGCCGACGTGGAAACTTTTAGTTGTAGAATCAAATTGATGGAACTTAAAAGGCTAATGTACTGGAGTACTCCTAAGTTCAAATACAATCATCAAAGTCTAGAATGGTTAAAAGAGGGGGACATTAAGCTTACCCCAGTGAGCATCAAATTGAGGCTTTCTCCGGCGCGCCTGCAAGGCGCTTACGACAACTGCGTTTACCTTCATCAAATTCTGCCAGCAAATGGAACCTGCATAGCAAAAGTTCACAAAAGTCTATGTTGGTGTAGCATTCACAAACAGTCATACTATCATAACCACTAAATTCTGAAATTTCAGATAACATGGATAGAAATTAGCTACAAGAATAGATGAAGTCAAGATCTACGCTAACTAGCCCCTTTTTGCTGAACCACAGGGTAGTTTTACTTGAGGATAATTCAGATAATAAATGAAAAACTGCAACTGCCTAAATTCCTTCACCTTACTACAACTCACTCATTCATTCAAAGTCAAGTTCACAAAAACAGTTGGACTAGAGTTCAAGTTCAGATGGAATATTTAGGCAGCTGGAGAGGAATTCTCGCATTTGGGTCATAATCTGTTCTTTAAAAGTTCTGATGCTAAAACTTTATCAAAGATGCAAATAAGACTACTAGTTCTACGCACTTTGCTATGAATCAGCATTATCAAATGTAGTTATACCATGTTTCGTCAAATGATCTGAAATAAAGGACAACGTCATTAATGTGTTCCATCCTAATGAAGTTTTACAACACAGCAGAAGAAGCAGATGACAAGCCAGACCATACCTGCTACACTGCTGACAAAACCTTTGCTCAAACCCATTAACGATAACTTTAGTAGTTTTTGAGTGTTCATCGCACACTTTGTGCCTTTTGTGATAGTCTTTTGAGGATCTCAGGTCCTTGTTACAACCATAAACTTGGCATAAAAGAACCTGAGAATGCAAATTTGTGGTCCTCGGTCTTTTTCCTAGCGGCAAAGGTTCCAGTGATGACGAAGCTGAGTTTCCCATCAAAGACGAATTACGCTTGACTTTGTAAACAATCAAGTCATCCTCCTGAGAATCGGCTTTTTCCGCTGGCAATAAAGAATCTGCTAAAAGACACAAGTGAACTTCCTTTTGAAGATGATATACTCCTGACTTCTCTATGATCAACCAACTGATCCAATTTCAATCCAATTGGCAATGATATGGGATCGTTACACCTATTTCCAATATGATTAGATCTCTCTTTAAGTTCCACTTCCCCGAGAATGGAGTCCAATGTATTTACAGAAATAGATAACATCTTCCTAGAAGAATCAACTGTTTCAGCACCTAAACCTTCTGACCATTGGTTGCTTGTAGCACATTTCTTCAAAATATCAGCCATTCCTGATTCCGGAAATTCTATATTTTCAGTGATTTCTTGGATAGTGCCAAACATGGTTTTATCAACATCAGAAAAGTTGTTCAAATTCCAATCTTTTACAATATTTCTACTTCTTGCAAGTGCACCAACTGGGATTTCATTATTATCAAGAAACAGAATTGGTTCCATTTCTAGCAGAAACTAAAGTTGCTCAAAGTATGCAGTGAATTTTCACCAAAAGCAGAATCCAAATTGATTTCTGATTATGCAAAGAACAAAGTGATAAAAAAGCATCAGTAAAAATAAAAGTTCATATCTTGAAATTAAGACCTTAAAGGTAACCCAAGAAAATCAAATTAGAAAAGTAAGGAAAAAGGGCTATTGTTTACATGGTACATAAGCCAATTAATTACCCCAAAAGAAAAGAGAAAATATAAGAACTAGAGAACCAGGGAATCAAATTAGAACATCAAAAAAAGATTATAAAGTTTGAAAGTAAGGCTATCAAATACCAAGAAACAGGGGTAGACCAACATGGAACCTAAATCTTAATGTACCAAACAAAAATCAAGAAAGAACCCCATTTAGATAATCTAACATGGAACAATTATCTAAACCTATAATGCTAGAGAAACAAAATGCTAAAGTTAATCAACTTATTTTGAGGATGACAGTATATTGTCTTGAGCTTACCAGAGGAAGATTGGAAGAAAGAGGGAAGAGTGAAGACAGAAAAAGAGACAGAGGTGCTTTGCTAGTAGGGCATTATATTATTGCAACTGTTGAAGCTGATACCTTTGTGAGTCGAACATAACATATTTTACATACCTTTTGTCTTCTTCCAGTTCAGTCTTATTTTTGCCCCTCTAATAATCTAATTAAATTGGATTTAAGGTTTTTCAACAAATTTTGTGCAGAAAAATAAATCTCCAATCACAAACAATTATAAAGAAAATAAAGAATTTTATTGATAAATATTGCGGATTACAACTCTGTTTGTCACTTGATTTTTCCCTCCGAATTGTTGATGATATGCATCTTCTTGATGTATTTAATGATCAAGAAGCATGTAGCAACACTCCATTTGGATCTTGAATGTTGTTAAAACTTTCAGCAAGACATATTTGTCATGTCTTTAATCTTTTAATAAATATTCCAAGAGTTTTCAGTACTAGAAATCCGCTAAAAACGACCAAAAGTTTCCAACCAACGTTGGTCGGTTAAAAAAAGCGACCAAAAACCGTCTAGCTTGGACGAAAACTAGAAAAAAAAATATTTTACATTTTTTTAAAAATAAATACCGACCAAAATTGGTCGGTAAATTGGTCAACACGTTGACCGAGTTGGTCAGACTTGCTTAGTCAAAGAAAATTTGGGATTACCGACCAATTTTGGTCGATAATGTGGACCCAATTTTTAAAATTTTAATAATCATATTATTATTTAAAATATTTTATAAAATTTAAAGAATTTATATTTGAAATTACCGATCAACGTTGGTCGGTTAACGCAAAGCATTTACCGACCAACTTTGGTCGGTTTATTTTATTTTCTAGACAATAACCGACCAAAGTTGGTCGGTTATTAGGTCAACATTGGTCAAACTTTTGAATCACTTTTATATTTACTATCTAAATAATATAAATGTAATCCGTTAACAATTTTGCAATATAAATAATGAATACACTAACATATACTATAACATGCTATATATGTAGTTAAAGTAGTACAACGAAACGTGTTATATATATATATATATATATATATATATATATATATATACACACACTAACATATATATAATATAACAAGCTATATATATAGTTAAAGTATTACAATGAAGTGTGTGTGTGTGCGCGTGTGTATATATATATATATATATATAGGTATAGCCGAAGTTATTAGCATCAATTACAATATATTGTATGTGTGTGAGAGAGAAATTACTCATATAGTTAATTATAACTTAGAAAATTTACTTAGATAGATGCTATTATAATTTATTAAAAGTAAATAGTTAATATAATTATTTATAAAGATTATGCTTATAATTTATAATAATTGGATAGTTAAATAAAATAAATGCTTATAGTTTATAATATTTAAAAAAATACAAAAAAAAACAATTTAATTTTAATAAAAAATCCGACCAAAGTTGGTCGGTTTTTGGTGAAACGGTCAACACGTAATGTACCGACCAACTTTGGTCAATAATTCTGAAAACGGATATGAAATACGGGATTCCCCTTATTTCTACTACCTTTCTTGATCTCCAAATTTCCCCAAACTCCTCACTCAACACCTTTCCCTCTCCTACTCTATTTCCCTCACACAAATCACATTCCCCACCCAGCGTCGCCATCGCCCAGTTGTCGCCGTCGCCGCTGCCACTACCGCGTTGTAATGACCCGACCGGTCATTTTGAATATTTGCACTTCGCTCGCCAGTTCTCGGGCATGACTAGCCCCGTATGAGGTATTATGACTCATGTAAATCGTCGGTTTTGGTTTTCTGGTTAATTGAAATAGATATGGAAGAATGGTTCTCAACTTGAAGCTTTAAATTTGAAAGGTTTGACCAAGTTTTGACTTCTTAGTATTTGATATCGGATTTGGATTTTTATGATTTGGTTAGCTCCGTTGGACGATTTTGGACTTAGGAGTGCATCCGGAATGAAATTTGGAGGTTCGTGGTAGATTTAGGCTTGAATTGGCGAAATTTAGAAATTTGGCGTTTCCGATCGGCAATGAAATTTTTTATATCAGGGTCGGAATGGAATTTCTAAAATTGGAGTAGGTCCGTTATGTCATTCGTGACGTGTGTGTACAAAATTTCAGGTCATTCGGAAGGTGATTTGATAGTTTTCGGCGTTTGTTTATGGAATTTGAAAGTTCCTAAGTTCTTAAGCTTGAATCCAAAGTTGATTTGGTGTTGTTTTGAGTGATTCGAAGGCTCGACTAAGTTTTAATAATGTTATGGGAGGTGTTGGTATGTTTGGGTTGAGGTCCCGAGGGCCTCGGGTGTGTTTCGGATGAGTTTTGAGCGAGTCCGGGCATTACCGAAACTCAGGCAATGGTTCTGGTGCTTTTGAGAATAGGCTAGGCTCTTAAGCTTTTACTATATGTACACCTTCTTGCTTCTTGTTTCTATGTAAGGGCCCCTCGTGGGCTTTTGTAATCACGTTTAAAGACCCCCTGTGGGCTTTTGTAATTGAATATTCATGAATACAAAGATATTTTTTCAATTTTGTCTTTGATGCTTGCTATCGAACCCTGAAGCGAGTATTCTTTCTGACTTTCGGTTGATAAAATGGCTTCCCGCGGAATCCTTTATTGTTCCTAAGGCCAAACCTGGATTGATCCGATAAACTCGGGTCATCGGGATCCTTATTTTGAGTCAAATAGAAGTAGGGCTTCGAACCCCTAAATTGAGACTTAGCCTTTAGACCTTCGAGAGCAGTCCCCGAGTGAGGGTTGACTCGGGGCATTTGGAGACTTGTCTTGAACTTAATATATGTAATCTTAAGGCGTTGTAGATAGGTCCCAGATGAGGGACTTCCCGATTTTGGATGATATCTGCAATGTTGTTAAAGGCTTCCTGGAGCCTAACTTATTTTTCGAAGGAGGTCCTCGAGTTCGGGTACCATCTCGGGATTTGTGATGATGCCAATGGCTCCCTAGGGCCTAACTTCTTTTAGATGGAGATCCTCGAGGTCGAATACTGCCTCGGGGCTGGTAATGATGTCGTTGGCTTCTTAAAGACAAACGTCTATTTGATGGAGATCTTCAAGGTCGGGTACCACCTCGGGATTGGCGTTAATGTCGTTGGCCTTTTAAAGACTAACTTCTTTTTGATGGAGGTCCTTGAGGTCAGGTACCACCTCGGGACTGGCGAAGGCGTTATTGGCTCCTTGGAGCCTAACCTTGTTCTGATGGGGGTCCTCGAGATCGGGTACCACCTCGGGACTGGCGAAGGCGTTATTGGCTTCTTGGAGCCTAACCTTGTTCTGATGGGGGTCCTCGAGATCGGGTACCACCTCAGGACTGGCGAAGGCGTTATTGGCTTCCTAGAGCCTAACCTTGTTCTGATGGAGGTCCTCGAGGTCGGGTACCACCTCGGGACCAATGAAGGCGTTATTGGCTTCCTGGAGCCTAACCTTGTTCTGACGGAGGTCCTCGAGGTCGGGTACCACTTCGGGACATGCGAAGATGGCATCAGTTAGTGTTCCTAACCGGCTTTGAGGCAGGTGGATCATCCCTGTTTCTTCCATGTATAAATATAGGGCTGTCTCTGCTCTTATTCGGAGATCCCACCATTTTAAGTAGTTACCCTTCTTTTTCTATGCTAGCCTTTCACTACTTCAGCACCTAACGCACTCGCACAAATTCCCGCTTTTGTTCTCCAATTTTGTCGTAGCCATAGCTGCTATGTCGGGGTCTGTCCGACAGGAAGGGGAGAGCTCCGCCTCCGGCATTTAGGACCAACGAGGGTACACCTTGAAGACTACTTCTTTGATAAGAGAAGAACATCTTGAGTTAGTGAGAAAATACTGCGGATGGGGGGAGAAAGTGGTGTTACAGGCATTTTCCCCGGGTAAGGGCATGACGGATCATGCCGATGGATTCTTGAATATGTATACGTATCCTTTCACACTAGGCCCCTTTGATAGGGTTGTGCTCGATTTTTGCTCAAAGTATCGGGTTACCTTGGTGTAGATCCATCCGTAGTTTTGGCGAACAGTATTGATGGTGAGATTTTTCGCAGAGAAAGCGGGGCTCGAATTTACGCTCAGTCATCTTATTAGGCTATACTGGCCCTTTGATCATCGGGGTCTGCTAACCTTGAGATGCCGATCAACCACGCCCTTCGTTGTAGATGATGAGGAAAATGGAGACCGGGAGTGGATGAGTCGCTTCGTCCGAGTGCGGACCGGTGACATTATCCCCGTGGAGCTTATGACATTTCCTGAGAAATGGAATTATACACGTAAGTGGTGCATTTCGTGCCTTCTCAGTTTTGCCAATGGCGAGAACTGGTTTCGTAATCGTGCCCTCCTTTCTTTTTCTACAGCGGTTTCATGGGTGCCAGGCGACATTCCTGATTTGCGGGATTGGGTCCGAAAGTTGGCGACCCACTCGACTTGTGATGAGTGGAAGTGGTGAGCTTTGTCTCGGGGCAAATGGGAAGCAAAATATCATGGTGAGTGTTTTGTTGTTTTTTCCTTTCTCTTCTTTCATATGGAGAAGAATATTCTCGTTATGCGTATTAATCTTGCCGTTGTAGTCATTGGAGAGCCTTTCGAGGAGAGGCCGCGCTCCTTTGGAGAGGGGGAAGGGTGGCCAACTCCCGGGCTGAAAAATGACGACATAAGCGAGAGATGCTTTTACAGGGCGATGACGCTCAAAGTAAGGAAAAATGGGATCGGGGCTTTGGAGCGAAGCATCATCCGAGCCTGCCGCATCCGTGGTTCCTGGTTCCAGAAAGAAGGTTTCTCTGTTGTTGTCGCCTTTCTTCTCCGCCGACAGTACTTCGGGAGATACTAGAAATCTGGGGTCGCATACACCGAGCGATCGTGGTTTGACTGGAGTCGACTCTTTCAGGGCTGAAGGAACTGGATTGGCAGGTGTACGTTCCGCCTTGAGGAAGCCCAGCGTGTTCACTTTGCGGTGAGTTTTCTCACAGGTTTTTCGAGCTTCGCGCCTTCCCTTCCTTATTGTGTTTTCTTTTGCAGGCATTCGACAAGCTTAAGTCCAGGCTTCTTTGTTGTGAAGCCAGACTACAGAAAACTCTGGATGAGGAGAGATCCGTTAGGCTCCTTTGTGATGAAAAGGAAGTGGAGTTGGTACACTTGCAGTATGAGGTGGGCTGGAGCTTGAATTATGAGAACCACATAAAGGAGCAGGTGTTCATACCCAATTTTTCCCTATGTATTTTTATATACAAAATACTTTCAAAATAGCATGTACATGCATATATAAGCATGCCCAAGACTTTTGGTATTTTTTTCAAAGATTTTAAAATCAATTTATTGTCCATTTTTAGCAGTACAAAAATCAGTAATCATTCCCAAAATTAACAATTTTGGCGAGTAATTTATTTTATTCCCATATTTATACCAAAATATAATTAAGGTAATTTTTTTATACATTTTTACAAATTTATTTGGTATTTAAAAAAAAAAACTAAAATGCATATAATTGCAATTCTAGCCTACTTTAAGATTAATAGCATTTTATAATTGTAAAATTGGTTCCAGTATTTTTAAATTGATATTTATATATTATTAATTGGCTCAGTACTTTTAATTTGCTTTTAAAATCATTTTTACTATTTTTTATAAAATAAAAGGGAAAACTGGCTATTTAACATTTAGCCTCATTTCATTTCAATTACAGCCTATTTTACATTTAAATTTTAACCCTTAATTGACCCAATCCTAACCCCAACTGAACTGGCCCAATTTCAATTTTTACCCAACCCATAACCCAATTCAAATGACCCTACCCGATTTCCCACCTAACGGTCATCTCATCAGGAGCGATCTCGCTCCGGTTCCCACAGCCTATCGATTTTCAGAAACCTCTCTCAATCTAAACATCGCGTCCGTTTCAAATCTCCATCGGCATATTCCATCAATGGTTCCTGAACTACATATGGCCTGATTCCTGTAAGACCAGGGATATGTAGGCGGCTCAGAGACCAGAGCTCGGTCAAAACTCCTTTCAAATCGCCACTTCCTGTCAAAATTGGCCATCATATCTTTACCCGACAACTCTTTCATCCTTCTCGGGTAAAGAGGGGCAGCTGTTGATACCCAATTTTTTCCTATGTATTTCAATACAAAATACTTTCAAAATAGCATGTACATGCATATATATGCATTCCCCAAGAGTTTTGGTATTTTTCCTAATTCTTAAAGATTTTTAAAATCAATTTATTGTCTATTTTAGCAGTACAAAATCCATAATTATTCCCGAAATCATCAATTTTGATGAATAATTTATTTTATTCCCATATTTATACCAAAATATAATTAAGGTGATTTTTTGCATATTTTTACAAATTTATTTTGTATTTTTTAAGTTAAATTGCATATAATTGCAATTTTAGCATACTTTAAGATTTAATAGCATTTTATAATTGTAAAATTGGTCCCAATATTTTAAATTAATATTTATATATTATTAATTGGGTCAGTACTTTTAATTTGCTTTTAAAATCATTTTTATAAAATAAAAAGGAAGAACTGGCTACTTAACATTTAGCCTCATTTCATTACAATTATAACCTATTTACATTTCAATTTTATCCCTCAAATTAACCCAATCTTAACACCCTATTGGACCAGCCTAATTTCATTTTAACCCGACCCCCTTAACCCATTCACTAACCCGCCTGACCTTTCTTTTAATCCAGGCCATTGATCGTTTTGATCAACGGCCATGATCCCCCCTTACCATTTTAATTCACCTAACCCTACCTTAATCCCCCCATTTCATTCTAATAGCCACCTTTGGATACTCTCATCTCTCAAACTCTCTCGAACCTTCCCCTAACCCTAGCAGCCTCCCGTCATCCTCACCTCAAAACCCATCGGAATCCATGGCTTCTCAGGCCATGGAAACCTTATACTTACCTCCCTTTGCTCTTACACGCCTGATACCTGAGGAATCGAGGCCAGAATTTGAAGGTTTGCACCCAGATCTCTGCCGATTCAAGGTTCCAGAGTCATCGCCGGCCTTGCTCCGGCATATCATGGTGTTTTGAGCCTGGTTCTGACCTCTCCGACTCAGATCGGTGACCTTTTCAAAGTTTTTTCTAGGGTTCTTCTGAAACCCTAACCCTCCGAGGTTTTCTCCAATTTTCTTTTAGATCTGTTGTGTATCTATGCTCTACTTGAGTGTTCAAACGATTTCCCCAACTTTTCTTTCAAATATTACTTTCAAAATCACTTCTTTTCGATTTAGGGTTTTCTGAAAATGCTTAAAATGTTTCTCTGACTTTTCTTTTCCTTTTCTTTGTGTGTAGTTGTCTCAGCTATGTTCTTAGGTTTTCTTTTTACCACGCATGTTCTTTTACTGTGTTCTTATGTTTCCCTTTTATCGCGCATGTTTTCCTATTGTGTTCTTATGTTTCCATCCTTTCTTCTAATGTGTTTTCTATACTATGGTCTCACATGCTCTTTCAATATGTTCTGCTATATTCTGACTTGCTTCGCCTACTGTACCCTTCTACCATGTTCTTAAGTGCTTGCTGTTTTCTCTTCTACTTTACCTTGTTTTAAATTTCTTCTGAAAAGATGTGCTTAAGCATGTTTTCCTTTATTGTTTCTTCTACTCTCATTACACTTTGAATTAGTTTCTTCACTCTGTTTGATTTGAACTTTCTACTATTTTTGCTTGTTTTCTCATGAGTTTCTGAAAGAAATCTCTGAGCCTGCTTCGACTACTTGCCTCCTCATCTATGTATTTGACTCGAGGTGGAAACCCTAGAATTTGGGGGTTCTGCCGAGGTTTGATCGTGCGATTGAACTAAGGTTCTATTTGAGAACTTTTGACTCTTTCAGACTAATTTTTGAGTCTTTGAACTGAGTTAGGACCCCTTTGTTTTCATACAGTTTTGGACTTTTAAATTCTCCTACACTAGATTCTTTCTACTGATTTCACAAGAGCATGACAATCTTTCTTTCCCGTGTCGGTATGCTTTTATATGTGATGAATCTTTCTTCAAAAGGGTTTTCAAGCTAGTGATTGATTCAGAATTCCTGTTAAAAAGGTTTAATTGATTGTCTGCTAATTTTCCTTAAGTTGAAATCTTTCCCCTCTTTCTGACTTGGTTCATTCATACAAAATCTTCGACTTCTGATTTCTTGGTTGTTAATTGATTTTCTTTCCTTAAATGTTACAATCGTGTACTGTCAAGACCCTGTCCTTAAATAGCCTTTACGTATTTACCCCTTTTGTGTTACTTTGAAGAGTTTTTAACCAAAATTCTTTCCTTAATTACCTTCTACCCGTTTGAAATCAAATCCCTTAACTGAAGGAAAATTCTATGTGATTTATTGCAAGTTATTTTCTTACCTTTCTTACTTGTTTCTCTGCACTATAAAAGGGACTACCATACCGCATTTTTAAGACACTGACAATTCAATACTTTTTCGACACTTCAAATTGCATACTCTTACACACACTACTACTCTTAAAACATGCATTCCCTCTTGCTCTTTTCTCTATTGCCGTTCTCTGCACCAGCTTATTATTAGCCGGCTGAAAGTCAAGGCCAATATACTGCTACTACTTTGTCTTTGCTCTGCTCTTGCTTTTTTATTGGTATGTCTTGATTCAGTTCCTAGCAATCATCCTAATGTGTTTACTTGGAACCTTTATATCTATGCCTATTACCTGCAAAGTTTGACATGTTCATATGCTGCTGTTTGCTTTACTTTCTTGAGAATGCTTGATCCCTATACCTTTACCCTCTATGTGTTCGTAAATGGGGATTCAGGGCATGGCAACATGAGTTGTTGTCCATGAACTGAATTTTAACCCCAAGTAAAGGATGTCAGTATGTTTTATTGCTGATCATGTCCTTTGTCCACTTTTCCTTTGTCTACTGTTTTTGTTATGAATCCCCTACCCTTACTCCCTATGTATGTTGAGTTAAGGCTCATGGTCTGGTAGCCTCTTAAATGGCCGCCCAGGCCTGAGCCTGGCTTTCAATTAGCCCTAACTCCTTAACTTGAAATGACAAGTTGGTCAGGGGTGTGCCAGTACTTCAAGTTGCTTGGCATGACCACCAGCTTATCACTCCCCCTCCCCCTGCACTTGCACCTACTCTTAGATTTTAAGTTCTGCCGCTCTCTTTTGAGCCTCGCTTTGGGACCTTGAGTTCCCTCTGAACTTGGACATCTGAGAGCTGGCATTTCCACACTGCACTATAATCTAATTCCGCAATATATTTGGGGTGTAAGCACTGACTTGAGTCCCTTTGAGGCTCTTGGGAACTTTGACACATCCCAAATCAGAGAAAGGCTTTGGAATTTGATCTTTGGAGTCGGTTTACTTCATGCTTCAGACAGAAGTCTGAATCAGGCTCTCCTTGGTTGGGATTTTTAGCTTTCAGACGTAACTTTATTTTACTTTTCTTTATTCATTTTGGGCTGTAATAATTTGTAATAACTTATGGGGTTTTAGTGAAAAAGGGGAGGGTCACTCATGTATGCATAAGGGTAGATATCATGCTCATTAGGTCTTTATTTCTGCAGAACTCATGTTTCTGCAATTAATAAATCTCCCTCTGTAAAGTTAGTATATTTCTCTCCTACATTGTTAGATATCATGCCTATAGGTTTCACCGAGGCAAGCTTTAGGGTAAAACCATAATTGCATCAGTCTTTGATAATTCCAACCAGCAGGCAGGTCTGATTCGGATTTCTTATCTAAAATATGTAATAAATCAGTATGCCTCATGCATTTTTTTCTAAGTTTAATTCAGACCTAATCAGTACATGTAAGACATGATAAACAATCTGTCTTTAAGTGATGAGGTTTGTTTGAGCCTTTAACTGCTATTTGTTTTTCCCCTAACTGCTTATGTGTTTTTTTGTTTGTCGCCTTAGACTTTTTCCCTTTTAACTCTGAAAAGCCCCAACTCCCTCCTCTTTAGGATTAGTAGTCTCAATGCCTCCGAGACTGATAGGATTGGGGCGGGTAATAGCATGTAATAAGTAACGATACCATTCCGCGCTTTAATACCTTAACGGGGTGGGAAAGGTAGAATATGGATATGATAACCGCTGCGCTAATATCACGTGTGGCCCCTCTTTTGAGGAGTGATTGCTAGATATTGCATTGAAGTGATCCATATTAATCATAAACCTATGACCCCCTTCTATTTATTTGCTTTCATCTCTTCTTGTAAAACTATTCAAATCCTTTTTCATAAATTTCTGCCCTCTCTACTTGCCTTCAAAAGTTTTCAACCTAATTGCAATGTTATATGCGAGTCCTTATTTGAGCCTTGATTGTTTACTTGTAAAGTCTCAATTGTAACATGGTCGGGACCACACTAGTGGATCTTGAGGGATGCCTAACACATTCCCCTCGAGATAATTTCTAGCCCTTACCCAACATCTGGTTCTTCATCTCAATTCTTTCTTAAAGTGTCCTAATTCACTATAATCATTAGGTGGCGACTCTTCAACTTCTAAGACCCAATTCTCGAAAGAGAATAGAGTTGTCCTCCCAATGTCGTATACCCGATTGTGACCCACGTATAGAAAAAGGAGGCGTCGACAACATGACGACTCTGCTGAGGACTCTTTAGGCTTTTACCATTGCATGCTACTTGTGACTTTACCATCTCATTAATTGCTTTATTTACTGTCTTTTATTCTTTCACTACGAAACTGACTTGGCTCTTCATGTCTTTTCTTTCCTTTAACTGCTTTCATTTACTGCTTTATTTCAATACTGTGTGATTACTACAATTACTGTAATCATTTATCTTATGAACGTGGAAATACATGTCAATTTGTTTCCTTCTTGTAAACTGCATCTTCAACATCATATTCCACTCGTGCCAAACAAATACCATAGAGATGCTTATAATGAGTGGTTGCGCTCTTCTAATATTATCACCCTTTAAATTTGGCAAAGGCGTATTTGCGGTAAAACCAGTCGATCAGCGGTGCAGTCGATGGTTTCGTGCCTTTCCCTCTTGAGTTGTCCGCTCAAGGGTACCTGTCTAATACCCCAATAGAAACCTTACTCTGTTAAATTGTACATGCATCATGGTCAAACCTAGCCGAGTCAATTATGTTGTCCGCATAATGACTCATTAAGATAGCCTTGTCCCAAGTCCATCGGGTTTACCTGAAACCCAAATGGACACCTACATGTTCTGTGCATTTATTTGGAGAACTAAATGCTTGTTATGCTGATTATTGGTAATAAATAGTCAAGTCCGATGGGGGTGAGGTCTTAACCTTTTTGTTTTGCAGAAAATGAATGACAAAGTTCCTGACTTCGGTATGGTAAACATACCTTCACTCTTGCAGACTTGGTGGAGAAACCTCCCATCGAGCAACCAAATCAACGAATGGAAAGAGAGAGTCACCAAGTCTAGTGAGAAGCTAGAATACCTGGAGTACAGCTTGCTGGAATTGGAAGGGAAAGTGAGGAAAAGAGTCATCGACTGTCAAAATGCTGAGGAAGGCAAAGGAAAACGTCTGGCGATAGCATTTTTACTGGAAAATCTGCGCGAGCTGGAGGACTTGATCAACAAGAACATTCAACCTAAAGAAGGCCCTTCTGGGACCAAGTAGTTAGGAGTCTTTCATTTTGCTTTAATAATGTAATAAGGCCAATGGCCATTAGTGACATTTTTACTTTCCGCTATTTTAGTGTCGTTTTGGGATTCGTCTTTTTTTTTGTCAATAAAATGAGGCATTTAGCATTATAAGTTCTCCAAATTAATTTGTCGCTAGGCCTACCTCGGGCACAACGAGACACCCAAATTAGGACGCAATTTATATTCTTGCACAATGTGTTTAAATACTGCAACATTTTTCCTCATAATCTGCACTAACTTGTTACCTTGTTTTTTGTTTTTCTTTTATTTTTTATTCCCCTCCCCAAAGGTTAGTTTGTGCATTCTGGCACCATCATCATACAATACGAGATCCAAGGGCCCTCCACCTCCTCCTCATCTGAGTCCTATCCGGAACAAGAACAAAAATAGAATGGAAGATTCAAGCGCCAGAAAGGAAAGAACTGAGATTCCTCAGGGTACCCCGATTGCTAAGGAAACTGCTGCCCAACTTGAGCAGAAATTATTGAAGTTCCGAGAAGAACTGGATCAAGTTCGGAACTTGGAAAATTTATCATTCTCTCTCACCGCTCCTGATTTCAACTTTCCAAATGCTCAAAATCCCACACCTCCACAGAACACCCCACAACCACAGATGCAACCCACTCATGCTCAACACTGCAACACATACCACACTCCAAACAACACTCCATTACTCATTCCTGAACCACTGAACACCACAAACGACCACCTCCACAACACTCCTATCTACGTAGATACCATACCCCACTACACTCAACCAATCTCAAGTGCACCTGAGTCTGATGACAAGGACGCTCTTATCAGAAACTTGGCAGCAGAACTCAAGAAGTTGACCAGCCGAGTCCAGGGCATGGAAGGAAACAAAGGTATATAGGGGCTAAATTATGAGGACCTCTGCATTCAGCCAGATGTTGAACTTCCGGAGGGGTACAAACCTCCCAAGTTCGAAATGTTCGATGGCACGGGATATCCCAGAGTCCATTTGAGGACATATTGTGATAAGCTGGTCGGAGTCGGAAGGAATGAGAAAATCCGTATGAAACTCTTCATGAGAAGTCTGAAGGGGGATGCTTTATCCTGGTACATCAGTCAGGACCCCAAGAAATGGACAAGCTGGGTAGGTATGGCATCAGATTTCATGGATAGGTTCCGATTCAATACAGAGAATGCACCGGATGTATTCTACATCCAGAATTTGAAGAAGAAGCCTACCGAGACATTCCGTGAGTATGCTACTCATTGGAGATCAGAAGCTGCTAAGGTCAGGCCGGCCTTAGAAGAGGAACAGATGAATAGATTCTTTGTCCGGGCTCAGAATCCACAATATTATGAGAGGTTGATAATGATCGAGGGCCAAAAATTCTCCGATATTATCAAGCTGGGAGAAAGAATTGAGGAATGCATTAAGAATGGTATGGTTACTAATCTTGAAGCATTGCAGGCCACCAACAAGGCTTTACAGTCTGGTGGCATGTCCAAGAAGAAGGATGTGAGTGCCGTTATGGTCGCACAGGGAGCCAAATCACCACTAAAATACCACACTTACCCGTCACCTCCACTTACATATCAGCCTATCCCGAATTACCAAGCCCCGCATCCTCTTACCAAAATCCACCACCCATTTACCAATCATCTCCACCTCCCATATATCAACCCACTTCACCCATATACTCTCAACCTGCACCTGTTTACCAAGCTTATAATGCCCAAACCTCTCACTACCAATCACCTCCCACTCACCAAAATTTCCCTAGCCCAGAACAAATTTTGACCGCAGACCTCCCAGACAATATACGGCCATCGCTGCGCCAATTAACCAGCTGTATGAGAGACTTAAAGCTGTTGGTTACGTCTCCCCTATCCCTTCCACGACTCCAGAAAATCCTTCCCAGTAGGTCAACCCTAATAAGACCTGTGCGTACCACTCTGGCATGAAGGGACATACCATTGACGAGTGCCGCTCGTTGAAGGACAAAATTCAAACTCTAATCGACAATAAGGTTATCGTAACAAAGGAGCCTGCTCCTAATGTCCGCAACAAGCCTCTACCTGATCATAAATGCGGAGATATTCACATGATCGAGATCGAAGATGACTGGGACCCTAAGGGGTCGATAGGATTGATTGCTGAGGTTGATGAGCCAAAGAAAACAATGGTCACGCTTAACCCAATTGTTGTGCAGAATCAACCCTCCCAGGGTGATGAAGTAAATATGTCTATACCTCTCGAATTTGAAGCACCTTCTTCTGCCAAGGCGCCCGGACCAATTAAAGTTGAGTTTGGAGTCCCGAAGGCACCGACACCTTTCGAAGTTGCTGTGTTACCACCAAGGGTACCCATTCCTGTAGAAATGTCAGACATAACACCGTTCCACTCAAATGCCATACCATGGGATTACACAGCTGAAGCTAGGAGGAAAGGGAAGACCAAGACAGGAGAAGCAATTGCTGCGCAGGGTATGACCAGAACAGACAGGGTTTACACTCCATATCACCTAGCCGAGTCCAGTAAGCAAGCCTCTGAATGGACTATTGAAACTGGGCCCGATGATCTTAGGAGGAAAATACAAGCTAAGAAGTATTCGGTCGTTGAGAAGTTGAACAAAACACCAGCGCAGTTCTCCATCCTAGCTCTTTTACAGAGCTCTGACACATACAAAAATGCCTTGATAAAGCTATTGAGCGAAGCTTATGTGCCCAGCAACATAACTGGAGGCGAAATGGCAAATATGGTAGGACAAATACTGGAAAGCCACAAAATCACCTTCCACGAAGATGAGCTGCCGCCGGAAGGACTGAGTCACAACATGGACCTGCACATCACCGTGCAATGCGAGGATTACTTCATCACTAGAGTCCTGATCGATGGAGGCTCCAGCCTCAACATCTATCCGTTGATAACTCTCAGAACATTGGGAAAGAGCCTGCACAAGATCAAAGATGGGGCCATCAATGTCAAAGCCTTCAATGGGTCCCAAAGGTCTACTATCGGAGAGATCAGCCTATGCTTGCAAATGGGGCCAACCTGGTTCGACGTTGACTTTCAAGTGATAGATGTCCCAACATCCTACAATTTGCTGTTGGGACGACCATGGATCCATGCCGCTGGAGCTGTAGCATCGACCTACATCAGGCAGTGAAGTTCGAATGGAATTACCAAGAGGTGATTATTCATGGCGATGGTAGCAACCCCATATATAGTCGCCAGACCGTCTCGATGATTGGAGGCAGAAGGAGAATAGGCGAAGAAACATACCACCACATTAAAAGAGTCAACGCTGTAGACAAAGATAAATGGTGGGATAACAAGATTGAAAGTATCCTGAATTGGTGTGGATACGAACCTGGAAAGGGACTCGGCAAAAAACTCTAGGGAATCGTCAAACCCATCAAGCTGAAGAAACATGGTACTACATTTGGTTTGGGGTATGAGTACACTTGGGAGGAGTTCAATCACTGGTCGCCACCATGGCGTGGTCCCTACTACTCACTGGAGCATCCGATACCTCACCTGGAGAAGACTTTCCAGCCAGCAGATACTATATATGGGTCGGAGGAAGATGAAGCATTGGCAGCCGTGAAGAATCTGTTCCTGGAGGATGATGATATGGACTGCTGTATTATTTTCAAGGAGGAAGGGGAGGAAGGCCCTTTTATACAAGTTGTGAACCAAGGAGAGCGCCTCAGCAATTGGTCAATCAGAACCACCAGGGCCCGAAAAGCTTCGGGGTAGCAAGGCTAAACAAAAGCACCATGCATCACATTTTTACCTTTTACTAGCTGATTTTATTTCCGCATTGTCTTTTAATTTTGAAAAGAGCTCTGATTTTCAAAACAATTATGAATTCAATCGAAGCATTTCAGTTTATTATATATCTCTCTCTTATTATTTTTTCTATCATTCACTTTATTTTACACAACATTACTATTACTTGCCTTGACGATGAACCAACGATTGTGACTTGCAATGAGACAGCACAACAAACGGATACGGATTCAGAAGAGGATGATATACCAGAAGAGGTTGTTAGAGGGGTTGAGAATTTTGAAAATATGCCAAAGTCTAACTTGGACGAAACTGAGGTCGTTAATCTGGGAGACACAAAAAATGTTAAAGAAACTCGGATCAGCGTTCACCTATCACCATCAGAAAAGAAAGAGTACACGGAGTTCCTAAAGGAATATGAAGACATATTAGCCTGATCATATGATGATATGACCGGTCTCAGTACATCCATTGTAGCTCACAAACTGCCAACAGATCTAACATGTCCGCCGGTAAAGCAGAAGCTCAGAAATTCAAACCCGACATGAGTTTGAAAATCAAAGAAGAGGTTACCAAGCAAGTCAAAGCCAAGGTTCTCAGGGTAGTAGAGTATCCGACATGGTTAGCCAACATCGTACCAGTGCCAAAAAAGGATGGGAAAGTTAGAGTTTGTGTTGACTACCGGGATCTTAATCGGGTCGGTTCCAAAGATGACTTCCCCTTGCCTAACATACACATTGTTATCGACAACTGCGCCAAGCATGAGTTGCAGCCTTTTGTTGATTGTTTCGCTGGGTATCATCAAATTTGGATGGATGATGAAGATGCAGAGAAAACGGCTTTCATCACGCCATGGGGAATGTACTGTTACAAAATGATGCCATTCGGTTTGAAGAATGCTGGTGCTACCTGCATGAGAGCCATGACTACCATCTTTCATGACATGATACACAAGGAGATCGAGGTATATGTGGATGACGTCATCATCAAATCCAAGAAAGTCAGGGATCACATGGAAGACCTAAGAAAGTTCTTCAACAGACCGAGGAGGTACAATCTGAAACTGAATCCCGCCAAGTGTGCATTCGGGGTTTCTGCTGGAAAATTATTGGGTTTCATCGTGAGTCGTCGAGGAATAGAATTGGATCCATCAAAGTTCAAAGCTATCCAAGAATTGCCGCCGCCAAAGAACAAGAAGGACGTGATGAATTTGCTGGGGAGACTCAACTATATCAGTCGGTTCATAGCTCAGTCCACTGTCATTTGTGAACCTATCTTCATAATGTTGAAAAAGGATGCTGCTACCAAGTGGACTAATGATTGTCAGAAAGCCTTCGACAGAATCAAGAAATACTTGTCAACGCCACCAGTATTGGGTCCCGCCTGAGCCAGGAAGACCCATATTGCTTTACCTTGCGGTATTAGATGGAGCATTCGGTTGTGTTCTGGGACAACATGATGAAACAGGGAGAAAGGAGCAGGCCATCTACTATTTCAGTAAGAAGTTCACACCGTACGAGGCCCGGTATTCTCTTTTAGAATTCACTTGTTGTGCTCTAACTTGGGTCGCGCAGAAGTTGAGGCATTACTTCTGTGCTTACACTACTTATCTCATATCTAGAATGGAACCTTTGAAGTATATCTTCCAGAAACCCATGCCCACTGGCAAGCTCGCCAAGTGGCAAATCCTGCTAAGTGAATTCGACATTGTTTGCGTGACCCAGAAAGCAATCAAAGGGCAAGCCTTGGTGGATCATCTCGCCGAGAATCCTGTGGACGGAGAATACAAGCCCCTAAAAACGTATTTTCCCGATGAAGAGGTATCCTTCATAGGAGAAGATATTGTAGAATCCTATGATGGTTGGAGGTTGTTTTTTGACGGTGCTGCAAATTTGGCATAGGAGCAGTCCTAGTATCAGAAACCGGCCAGCACTACCCGGTATCTGCCAAGCTCAGGTTTCCTTGAACCAATTATATGGCCGAATATGAAGCCTGCTCTTGGGGCTCAAAATGGCCATTGACATGAACGTTCAGGAGTTGCTAGTGATCAGGGACTCAGACTTGCTCATACATCAGGTTCGAGAAGAGTGGGCAACCAATAACTCTAAGATACTTCCCTACTTGCATCACATACATGAGTTGAGGAAAAGGTTCACAAAGACAGAATTTCAGCACGTCCCCAGAGTCCAGAACGAGTTTGCTGATGCATTAGCTACTTTATCATCCATGATCCAGCATCCAGATACAAATTTCATTGATCCCATCCCAGTAAAGATTCATGATCAGCCAGCTTATTGCGCCCACGTTGAGGAAGAAGCGGATGGAAAGCCATGGTTCCATGATATCAAGGAGTACTGACAACATGGGAATATCCAGAACTTGCCAATGCTACTCAGAAGCGCACACTTCGTAGGTTATCCAACAACTTCTTTCACGGTGGAGGAATCTTGTACAGGAGGACTCTCGATTTGGGTTTACTAAGGTGTGTCGAAGCAAAAGAAGCATCCAGGCTATTAGACGAAGTGCATGCAGGGACCTGCGGGCCGCACATGAATGGTTTTGTCTTAGCAAAGAAGATACTCCGAGCAGGGTATTTTTGGATGACTATGGAAACAGACTGTATCCAGTATGTTCGCAAATGCCATCGCTGTCAGATACATGCAGATATGATAAAGGTGCCTCCAAACAGCTTACTGCAACAAGCTCACCATGGCCATTCGCCGCTTGGGGAATGGATGTTATCGGACCTATCGAGCCTGCTGCATCAAATGGGCACAGGTTCATCTTAGTGGCAATCGATTGTTTTACCAAATGGGTCGAAGCAGCATCATACAAGTCGGACACTAAGAAGGTTGTGGCGGATTTCGTCCGCGACCGCATTGTTTGTCGGTTCAGAATTCTGGAATCGATCATCACCGGTAATGGTTCCAATCTCAACAACGACTTGATGAAAGCAATGTGTGAAACATTCAAGATCAAACACAAGAACTCTACAGCCTATAGGCCTCAGATGAATGGAGCTGTGGAGGCAGCCAACAAGAATATCTAGAGGATACTAAGGAAGATAGTCGAAAGGCACAAACAATGGCATGAGAAGTTATCATTTGCCTTATTGGGATACCACACCATAGTACGCATATCGACCGGAGCAACTCCCTATATGCTGGTTTATGGTACAGAGGCGGTCATCCCCGCCGAGGTAGAAATTCCCTCCTTAAGGATCATACAAGAAGCAAAGTTGGATGATGTAGAATGGGTAAAAGGTTGCTACGAGCAGTTAGCCTTTATAGATGGGAAAAGGATGAATGCAGTTTGCCACGGTCAGTTGTATCAGAACAGAATGTCTAGAGTCTTCAACAAAAGAGTTAAGCCAAGGAAGTTTACACCGGGGCAGCTGGTGTTGAAGAAGATATTCTCACATCAAGATGAAGCCAAGGGGAAGTTCTCTCCCAATTGGCAGGGTCCGTACATGGTTCACCGGGTTCTAACTAGAGGAGCCCTTATTCTTGCAGAAATGAACGGAGAAGTCTAGCCAAAGCCGATCAATTCAGATGTAGTAAAATGATATTATGTGTAACCATTTATGATTCCCTCTATGATGTAATTTGAACTACGCCTGACCTGATTCCCGTTTAAGAGGGGATACATAGGCAGCCCTATCGGTTCGGTCACAATTTAATAAAAATTCCATTTTTTCCCACTATTAGAACTGGGGAAAAATTTTGAGGACCCTCAAAATTCCGAAGTTGATTTTAGTCCATGCATCGCCAGAAGCGCCAACCCAGTAAACTGGGGTAGAATTTTGAGGAGGACCCTCAAAATTCCGAAGACAATTTTTTTTAGTCATTCAGCACAGCCGTACGAAATGTCCGCTCAGCAAACTAGGGCAGAATTTTGAGGAGGACTCTCAAAATTCCGGAGCGAAAGAGGTTGCAATGTCTGGAACCACGTCGCAGTCGTTGGTTCATCTAAAGAAAACTATTTTCGATTATATACTTACGTTATATTTACTAAATCATGCATAACTATTATCCGGATTGCTGTTGTTTAGCGACGCTACCCCAATGACACACAACGTCAAGAGCCCGGGGAAGACGAACTAACCTTTTCCCCTTATAGAACTCACAATTTTTCTTTGGATGCAGGCACTCAATTCGCATTATCATTAGATATATTTATGCACTCACACTTTCCCAAGAACGCAACTTTTCAGAACCATCACGTGCCCGCAATTGCTATCCGTACTCAATCTCCCCAGCAGTCATATTATTATAATCGGCTATCAGCTAAGATATCTTACTACTAATCGTCCTTTTACATCATCGTCTGCATAAGGCTACTTATCTGCCTTTCGAGACTAAGCATTGTCTCCATCCTGCATTTCTCTGCATTGCATAAGGCTACCTTTCTGCCTTCCTAGACTAAGCATTGTCTCCATCTTGCATTTCCTTGCATTGCATAAGGCTACCTTATCTGCCTTTCGAGACTAAGCTCCGCCTCCATCTGCATTTTGCATAAGGCTACTTTTCTGCCTTCCGAGGTTAAGCTCTACCTCCATCATCATCTGCATAAGGCTACTTTCTGCCTTTCGAGACTAAGCTCTGTCTCCATCTGCATTTTGCATAAGGCTACCTTTCTGCCTTCCGAGGTTAAGCTCTACCTCCATCTGCATTTTCTGCATTGCATAAGGCTACCTTTCTGCCTTTCGAGACTAAGCTCTGTCTCTATCCTGCATGGCTGAAATATCGCCACTTTATTTTCTTGCATCGGCTGAAAGATCGCCACCTTATCTCTCTCGCATGGCTGAAATATTGCCACCTTTTATTTACGTCTTGCATCGGCTGAAATATCGCCAAATCCTACATTTCATGGGCTGAAAGATCGCCACCTTCTGCATTTCATGGGCTGAAAGATCGCCAAATTGTCCAAAGGCGTCATTGTTCGGAGGCACCATTTGCATAGCCTGAGAACGCCATGCCATGGCTTGAGGACCCCATTTTATCTTTTGCATATCATTATTCAAAGGCATCATAGTTCGGAGGCATCATCTACATGGCCTGAGAACATCATTTCATGGCCTGCGAATTTTTATTTACGCTCTTCATAGCCTAGGACGTCATGGTCCAAGGACGTCATCCTAACCGTCCAAAGACAACATTCATGGTCCAATGAGAATTTGCATCACGTTTAAATTTATGCACAATATATGTTCATATTGCTCATTTGCAGGTAAACCGGCTAGCAACGGCCATCTCATCAGGAGCAATCTTGCTCCGGTTCCCGCAGCCTATCTATTTTCAGAAACCTCTCTCAATCTAAACATCGCGTTCGTCCGTTTCAAATCTCCATCGGCATATTCCGTCAATGGTTCCTGAACTACATATGGCCTGATTCCTGTAAGACCAGGGATATGTAGGCGGCTTAGAGACCAGAGCTCATTCAAAACTCCTTTCAAATCGCCACTTCCTGTCAAAATTGGCCATCATATCTTTACCCGACAACTCTTTCATCCTCCTTGGGTAAAGAGGGGCAGCTGTTGATACCCAATTTTTCCCTATGTATTTATATACAAAATACTTTCAAAATAGCATGTACATGCATATATATGCATTCCCCAAGAGTTTTGGTATTTTTCCTAATTCTTAAAGATTTTTAAAATCAATTTATTGTCTATTTTAGCAGTACAAAATCCATAATTATTCCCGAAATCATCAATTTTGATGAATAATTTATTTTATTCCCATATTTATACCAAAATATAATTAAGGTGATTTTTTGCATATTTTTACAAATTTATTTTGTATTTTTAAGTTAAATTGCATATAATTGCAATTTTAGCATACTTTAAGATTTAATAGCATTTTATAATTGTAAAATTGGTCCCAATATTTTAAATTAATATTTATATATTATTAATTGGGTCAGTACTTTTAATTTGCTTTAAAATCATTTTTATTATTTTTATAAAATAAAAATAAAAAACTGGCAATTTAACATTTAGCCTCATTTCATTTCAATTACAGCCTATTTACATTTCAATTTTAGCCCTCACATTAACCCAATCTTAACACCCAATTGGACCAACCCAATTTTATTTTAACCCGACCCCCTTAACCCATTCACTAACCCGCCCGACCTTTCTTTTAATCTAGGCCGTTGATCGTTTTGTTCAACGGCCATGATCCTCCCTTACCATTTTAATTCACCTAACCCTACCCTAATCCCCCCATTTCATTTTGATAGCCGCCTTTGGATACTCTCATCTCTCAAACTCTCTCGAACCTTCCCCTAACCCTAGCAACCTCCCGTCATCCTCACCTCAAAACCCATCGGAATCCATGGCTTCTCAGGCCATGGAAACCTTATTAATTGGGTCAGTACTTTTAATTTGCTTTTAAAATTATTTTTATTATTTTTAAAAAATAAAAGAAAAAACTAGCTATTTAACATTTAGCCTCATTTCATTTCAATTACAGCCTATTTACATTTCAATTTTAGCCCTCAAATTAACCCAATCATAACACCCAATTGGACAAGCCCAATTTCATTTTAACCCAACCCCCTTAACCCATTCACTAACCCACCCGACCTTTCTTTTAATCTAGGTCGTTGATCGTTTTGATCAACGGCCATGATCCTCCCTTACCATTTTAATTCACCTAACCCTACCCTAATCCCCCCATTTCATTTTGATAGCCGCCTTTGGATACTCTCATCTCTCAAACTCTCTCGAACCTTCCCCTAACCCTAGCAGCCTCCCGTCATCCTTACCTCAAAACCCATCGGAATCCATGGATTCTCAGGCCATGGAAACCTTATACTCACCCACCTTTGCTCTTACACGCTTGATACCTGAGGAATCGAGGCCATAATTCAAAGGTTTGCACCCAGATCTCTGCCGATTCAACGTTCCAAAGTCATCGCCGGCCTTGCTCCGGCATATCATGGTGTTTTGAGCCTGGTTCTGACCTCTCCGACTCAGATCGGTGACCTTTTCAAAGCTTTTTCTAGGGTTCTTATGAAACCCTAACCCTCCGAGGTTTTCTCCGATTTTCTATTAGATATGTTGTGTATCTATGCTCTACTTGAGTGTTCAAACTATTTCCCCAACTTTTCTTTCAAAAATTACTTTCAAAATCACTTCTTTTCGATTTAAGGTTTTCTGAAAATGCTTAAAATGTTTCTCTGACTTTTCTTTTCCTTTTTTGTGTGTGTAGGTGTCTCTGCTATGTTCTTAGGTTTTCTTTTTATCACACATGTTCTTTTATTGTGTTCTTATGTTTCCCTTTTATCGCGCATGTTTTCCTACTGTGTTCTTATATTTCCGTCCTTTCTTCTACTGTGTTTTCTATACTATGGTCTCACATGCTTTTTCAATATGTTTTGCTATATTCTGATATGCTTCGCCTACTGTACCCTTCTACTATGTTCTTAAGTGCTTACTGTTTTCTCTTCTACTTTACCTTGTTTTAAATTTCTTTTGAAAAGACTTGCTTAAGCATGTTTTCCTCTACTGTTTCTACTCTCATTACACTTCGAATTAGTTTCTTCACTCTGTTTGCTTTGAACTTTCTACTATTTTTGCTTGTTTTCTCATGAGTTTCTGAAAGAAATCTTTGAGCCTGCTTCGACTACTTCCCTCATCATCTATGTATTTGACTCGAGGTGGAAACCCTAGAATTTGGGGGTTCTGCCGAGGATTGATCGTGCGATTGAACTAGGGTTATATTTGAGAACTTTTGACTCTTTCAGACTAATTTTTAAGTCTTTGAACTGAGTTAGGACCCCTTTGTTTTCATACAATTCTGGACTTTTAAATTCTCCTACACTAGATTCTTTCTACTGATTTCACAAGAGCATGACAATCTTTCTTTCCCGTGTTTGTATGCTTTTATATGTGACGAATCTTTCTTCAAAAGGGTTTTCAAGCTAGTGATTGATTCAGAATTCCTGTTAAAAAGGTTTAATTGATTGTCTACTAATTTTCCTTAAGTTGAAATCTTTCCCCTCTTTCTGACTTGGTTCATTCATACAAAATCTTCGACTTCTGATTTCTTGGCTGTTAATTGATTTTCTTTCCTTAAATGTTACAACCATGTACTGTCAAGACCCTGTCCTTAAATAGCCTTTTTGTATTTACCCCTTTTGTGCTACTTTGAAAAGTTTTTAACCAAAATTCTTTCCTTGATTACCTTCTACCCGTTTGAAATCAAATCCCTTAACTGAAGGAAAATTCTATGTGATTGATTGCTAGTTATTTTCTTACCTTTCTTACTTGTTTCTCTGAACTATAAAAAGGGACTACCCTTCCGCATTTTTAAGACACTGACAATTCAATACTTTTTCAACACTTCAAATTGCATACTCTTACACACACTACTACTCTCAAAACCTGCATTCCCTCTTGCTCTTTTCTCTACTACCATTCTCTACTCCAGCTTATTATTAGCCAGCTGAAAGTCAAGGCTAATATACTGCTACTACTTTGTCTTTGCTCTGCTCTTACTTTTTTACTGGTATATCTTGATTCAGTTCCTAGCAATCATCCTAATGTGTTTACTTGGAACCTTTATATCTATGCCTATTACCTGCAAAGTTTGACATGTTCATATACTGTTGTTTTTTACTTTCTTGCGAATGCTTGATCCCTATACCTTTACCCTTTATGTGTTTGTAAATGGGGATTCAGGGCATGACAACATGAGTTGTTGTCCATGAACTGAATTTTAACCCCAAGTAAAGGATGTCAGTATGTTTTATTGCTGATCATGTCCTTTGCCCACTTTTCCTTTGTCTACTGTTTCTGTTATGAATCCCCTACCCTTACTCTCTATGTATACTGAGTTAAGGCTCATGGTCTGGTAGCCTCTTAAATGGCCGCCCAGGCCTGAGCCTGGCTTTCAATGAGCCCTAACTCCTCAACTTGAAATGACAAGTTGGTCAGGGGTGTGCCAGTACTTCAAGTTGCTTGGCATGACCACCAGCTTATCACTCCCCCTCCCCCTACACTTGCACCTACTCTTAGATTTTAAGTTCTGCCCCTCTCTTTGGGACCTTGAGTTCCCTCTGAACTTGAACATCTGAGAGCTGGCATTTCCACACTGCACTATAATTTAATTCCGCAATATATTTGGGGTGTAAGCATTGCCCTGAGTCCCTTTAAGGCTATTGGGAACTTTGACACATCCCAAATCAGAGAAAGGCTTTGGAATTTGATCTTTGGAGTCGGTTTACTTCATGCTTCAGACAGAAGTCTGAATCAGGCTCTCCTTGGTTGGGATTTTTAGCTTTCAGATGTAACTTTATTTTACTTTTCTTTATTCATTTTGGGCTGTAATAATTTGTAATAACTTATGGGGTTTTAGTGAAAAGGGGGAGGGTCACTCATGTATGCATAAGGGTAGATATCATGCTCATTAGGTCTTTATTTCTGCAAATCATGGCAAGTTTTGCATTTCGCAAATCCTGTTTTAGGTTCTGCACTTCTACATTTTCATTTAGAAATCCTATATATAAACTTCTGCACTTTGCATTCTAGAAATCCTGTCTATAGGTCTAGATATCATGTTTATATCTTCTGCATCTCATATAGAGACCATGCTTATAGGTTTTCTACATTTCTGCCTATCATATAGAGGACATATCTATAGAGCTTCCTGAATTCTACATATGCATCTATCATTGGCAAACGTGCATATAGGTTTAAATAACAATCAGTATTTTAGATATCATATCTATAGGACTTCTGCAGTTCTATAAACGTTTAAAATCAATAACGCCTAGAAAGCATGCCTATAGGAGCTATCAACTAACTCAGAATCGTTCAACTCGCTTATAAGTCTAAAATTGGTAAATAACAATGCTTGAACATCTGCAGAACTCATGTTCCTGCAATTAATAAGTCTCCCTCTGTAAAGTTAGTATATTTCTCTCCTGCATTGTTAGATATCATGCCTATAGGTTTCACCTAGGCAAGCTTTAGGGTAAAACCATAATTGCATCAGTCTTTGATAATTCCAACCAGCAGGCATGTCTGATTCGGATTTCTTATCTGAAATATGTAATAAATCAGTCTGCCTCATGCATTTTTTTCTAAGTTTAATTTAGACCTAATCAGTACATGCAAGACATGCTAAACAATCTGTCTTTAAGTGAGGAGGTTTGTTTGAGCCTTTAACTGCTATTTGTTTTCCCCCTAACTGCTTATGTGTTTTTTTGTTTGTCGCCTTAGACTTTTTCACTTTTTAACTCTGAAAAGCCCCAACTCCCTCCCCTTTAGGATTAATAGTCTCAATACCTCCGAGACTGATAGGATTGGGGCGGGTAATAACATACAATAAGTAACGATACCATTCCACACTTTAATACCTTAACAGAGTGGGAAGGGTAGCATATGGATATGATGACCGGTGCGATAATATCACGTGCGACCCCTCTTTTGAGGAGTGATTGCTGGATATTGCATTGAAGTTATCCATATTAATCATAAACCTAGGACCCCCTTCCCTTTATTTGCTTTCATCTCTTCTTGTAAAACTATTCAAATCCTTTTTCATAAATTACTGCCCTCCCTACTTGCCTTCAAAAGTTTTCAACCTAATTGCAATGTTATATGTGAGTCCTTATTTGAGCCTTGATTGTTTACTTGTAAAGTCACAATTATAGCATGGCCGGGACCATACTAGTGGATCTTGAGGGATGCCTAACACCTTCCCCTCGAGATAATTTCTAGCCCTTACCCAACATCTGGTTCTTCATCTCAATTCTTTCTTAAAGTGTCCTAATGCACTATAATCATTAGGTGGCGACTCTTCAACTTCTAAGACCCAATTATCGAAAGGGAATAGAGTTGTCCTCCCAATGTCGTATACCCGATTTCGACCCACGTATAGAAAAAGGGGGCGTCGACATGTGTTTGTCTGTGTTATGCTCGTATGATTTCTTTTACTGCGCATGTACTATTCTTCTACTTTCTTTTCTCCTGTACTCGCATGTTAATCCGTGTTATGTTTTCCTTACTCTTCTACTATATGTGTTTACTGTGAGTTCTTTGATGTTGTTTGCTTTACTGGACTATGTTTATGTTCTTACTAAGCATGATTCATCTGTTTTTACCTAAGTTTGTATCACTTTTTCTTCTGAACCTGTTTAAGTTCTGAGTTTTTCTCAAAACGTGTTCTCCATGATCTTGACTGTGTATCATGTCTGTTTGTTTCTCATAAGTCTTTGGAAAAGACTCATGAGCCTATATCGAGTGGCTTGCCTTCTCATCTCTATTGTCTGACTCAATTCGAAACCCTAAGATTTGGGGATTTCTTGGCAATGTTGATCTTTTGTGTGAGAGTTAGTGTTCCACTTTGGGACCCTGGACTCTCAAACTCATTGTGAGTCTGCAAACTAGACTTATACCTCTTCTTGCTTATGATTATGAACCTTTCTTTAATTAAACTCTCTTCTAAATAATTTGACAATCCCTTCTGGTATTCACATATTTGTGTGCTTTATATATAAGGACTCTGCTTTCAAAAGGTTTTACCAACTAATTGATTGATTCTGAAATCCTCTAATGGGGGTTTGATTGATTGTTACTGATTTTCTTTGATTGAACCTCCTTTACCTTTTCCTGACTTGGTTCATTCGAATTGAAATTGTAATTTTGATTTCCCTGGTTGTTTGATTGATTCCCTTTCCTTATTTTTCCAAGTCGTGTACTATTGAACTTTTCCCTTAAATAACTTCTATGTATTTACCCCTTTTGTGCTACTTTGAAAAGGTTTTAATCAAAACTTCTTTCCTTAAATGGCTTTTACCCGTTAAAATCAGAATCCCTTAACTAAAGGGAGATTGATTTCAATGTTATTTCCTTACCTTTTCTTACTTGTTTTCTGCAGTATAAAGGGGGCACGACCCTTCTGCACTTTGATCACCCTTAACTCCCAATTCAATACTTTTACACATACACTTCAAGATACTTTCAACTTACACACTTACAATATTGCTTTGAGTTCAATACTCTCTCAACATTCTACTTTTTTTTCTGAGATCTTTTGGAACTGTTTTCTTGCAACTTGGCTTTTTCAAGGCTACTGATTTACTTGTTTTCCCTGAAACTGGTATGTTCTGATTTAATTTCTGCCTCACCCATATGTGTTTACTTTATAGTTTCATCCCTCTTGTTTACTTTACTACTTATGTTCAATGATTTATGTTAATTATGTTCTTTCCCTGCATCTATTTCTATTGTGAATCCCTACCCATGTTCCCTTCTATGTGTTTGAGTTAAGGTTCTTGGCTTGGCAGTATCCAAATTACTGCCAGGCCATAACCTGATCCACAATGGGTCCTAACTCCTAAATGTGGCTAACAGGCTAGTCAGGGGTGTGCCAGCACTCCTAATTGCTTGGAATGACCACTAGTTTGTCATGGCTCCTCCCTAATTCCCCCTCTATTGCACTTTCACTCTCTCTTAGATTTTAAGTTCTTCCCCCCTTCTATGAGCCTTTCCTTGGGAGCCTTGAGTTCCCTCTAAACTTAGACATTGGAGGGCTGGCCATTCCTCACTGCTATAATTCTGTAATACAATTGGGTGTAAGCACTGCCTGGAGTTCACAAAGCTCCTTGGAACTTTGACACACCCAAAAGATGAGAAAGGCTTTGGGAATCTGATCCTGGAAGTTGGTTTATCTCATATTATTAGACTTTGAGTCTGAATTAGGTTGTTCAGATGTAGTCGGAATTTCTGATGTAATATACTTTTTATGAATTCTTTCAAGTGGTAAAAATTTGTAATAATTATGGGGTGTATAGTAAAATGGGGGAGGGTCTCTCATGTTATGCATAAGGGGGTAGATATCATGCTTTAGGTTTTATTTTAGCAATCACAACATTTTCGTTTATATAGCTGCATTTAGAAATTCTGCCTATAAGATTGTTTCATTATGCATTTAGAAATCCTGCCTATAAGATTGTTTCATTTCAGCATCAGAAAACGTGTCTATATGTTTCTATACTTATGCATATAGAAATCATGACTATAGGCTTCTGCACTTCTACATATACACACTAGGCAAACAATCTATAGGTTAAAATAATCAATTGCATCCTAGACACCATGCTTGTAGGACCCCTGCACTTTCATAACCGTTTTAAACCAATGACACTTAGAGATCATGCCTATAGGAGAAAATCATTTGAATCAGTCTCGTTTCTAATCTAAAATCAGTCATAAGTTTGTATATTTTCGTTTATAAAATCAGGATCCTTTTGTACAAAATCAGTGTACTCTATTATATATCATGCCTATAGGTCTCACTTAGGCAAACTACTAGGTAATTAACCAATTGTATCAGTTTTGATAACTACATCCAGACAGGGCTAATTCAGACTCCTCATCTGGAAAATATGTGATAAATCAGTCTGTCCTATGCCTTAATTTATTAAAGACCTAACCAGTACTTGTAAGTCATGCTAAATAACTTGCTGTTTTGAATGAGGAGGCCTACTTGAGCCTTAATTGCTATTTGTTCACCCTTTAACTACTGTTTGTTTTTTTGCTTGTCGCCTAGATTTTTATTCTTTTGAAACTCTAAAAAAGCCCCAACTCCCTCCCTTTTAGGATTAGTAGTCTCAAATGCCTTCGGGACTGATATGATCGGGACGGGTAATAGTATGCAATAAGTAACGACACCATTCTGCGCTTTAATACCTTAACAGAGTGGGAAGGGTAGCTATGGATATGATGACCGGTGCGCTAACACCACGTGTAGCCCCTATTTTGAGGAGTGATTACCAGGTATTGCATTGATGTGATCCATATTAATAACAAACCTAGGACCCCCCCTCTTCCCTCTTATTTGTTTTCATCTATTCCTTGTAGAATTATTTAAATCTTTCATCAAATTCCTGCCGCTTTTTACCCTTTCTCAAGTTTCGACTTACTTACAATGTTGTATGTGAACCCCTTCATACTTGAGCCCGTAATTGCTTATTTGATTATGTGAAGTCACAACTGTAACATGGTCAGGAACCACACTAGTAGATCTTGAGGGGTGCCTAACACCTTCCCCTCGAGATAATTTTTAGCCCTTACCCAAACTCTGGTACTTCAAACTCAAACCCTTTTTGGTGTCCTAATGCACTTAATCATTAGGTGGCGACTCTTCAAATTCTAAAACCCAATTCCCAAAAGGGAACGAGTTGTCCTCTCAAATGTCACAAGCCCGATTTCGCTTTTTTTTTAGAAAAGGGGCGCGACAACAGGTAATTTTCTATTCCAGGTAAGCTTGCATGCCGCCTTCTAGTGCTCGAAGCTAAGACTTCATTTATTTCAGTTGCAAAAAAAGACAGGCTCTGGAGTGCCTTCAAAATGAAGTTGGTCGGGCCAGGCGTGAGCATGATGAGCTAAAAGCTCGGGCGGAGGCTCAAGCTTTAGAGGGAAGGGCGCTCTGGCTAAAGTTCTTGCTTTTGAAGCTCAACTTCGCTTAGTTCGCGATAACTCTCGATTCAAGCAGATACGATTGCGAAGCTTGAGTCTGAGCTTTCGAAAGTCAGGGCTGAGATCGTTGATGCCCGGGCAGGCTGTAGTGAGCCGGACTAAGGCTGACCAGGAGATGGCGATCTATTCAAAGGATGCTGCCGATGCTCAAGCTAAGCTGAGAAGGATCCTCGACCGCGAAGGGAGGGTTGAAGAATATGCTTGTTGCATGTCTCAAAGAAAAACTCTCAAGGAGATCTGTGCTAGGGGTTCAGCCTCCGAGTCGGGTTTCGACTCGAGCTCAATCGACCCTCAAGTTTTCCAATTTGCGTAGGCTGGCGATAGTGGCTCTTACGCCATGGGTCGAAGCGACCTTTTAATGTAATCTGGCGACAATGGCTCTTACGCTTTGGGTCAAAGCGACCTTTTAATATAAGATGGCGACAATGGTTCTTATGCTTTGGGTCGAAGCGACCTTTAAATGTAAGCTGGTGGCAATGGCTCTTACGCTTTGGGTCGAAGCGACCTTTTATTGGCTTTATTTTCCCCTCGTTAAGGACTTCTAAAGTAGTTTTTGCCTGACCCGTTGTCGGTTTGGGAAAAACCTCGATTTCGAGTAACGTGCGGCGATGTTCGAGCACCTGGGAGGTTTGTCTCGGAGGCTGAGTAACTCGAAGACTATGATTTGGAGCTGACATAGTCGAAGCTCTCTTGCCTATGCCGAGGGTAGCCTGTTTAACCGATTCTTTTCAAAGTAGATTCGAAGTAATTAGAGTCATGTGATTTTTTAGCAATAGTCGGGCGTCCTCGAGTTGCGTTAGTTCGGTTGGTACAGTTATATGACCGGAGTCACTTATGTTCGGCCGAGCCTTTGAGTCCCGAGTGAGATAGTTTCGGCATCTATATCGAGGGTATGCCTTTTTAGGGGTTTACAAGTTCGATATATAGCCGAAACTTTGAGATCGGGTTTATGCCTTTATTAAGGTCTTACAAGTTTTTCATGCCTTTGAGGTTTTATAGTTTTTTATGCCTTTGAGGTCTTACAGTTTTCATGCCTTTGAGGTTTTACAGTTTTGGATACTTGGTACAGGTATTGTTCATGCCTTGCTTGAGGTCTTACAGATACTATTGTTGCCTTACGTAGGTCTTACGAGACCGATTCTGCCCGCCCGGGGTCTTACGACCTCAGGTTTTTTAATGAATGGCGATTGGCGATAGTCCCCGAGTCATCGAGGGTGCCTACGCTCGGAAGCTATTACTTGTAAATTTTTTATTGCCTCATTGAGGGCTTATAATTTCGGAGATCCCGACCCTGAGGTCGTGCATTTTTTTTTGAGATTTTGACGCCAAGCCCCGAGTATTCGGGGAACTTTCGGCCTTGGAGATGCTTTGCGATTTTCATGTTGCCTCATCTGAGGGCTTATGATTTTGGAGTCCCGACCCAGGGTCGTTCAGGTGTTGAATTGTTGACGCTAGTCCCCGAGTGTTTGGGACATTTTTTGGCAAAGAAGTTATTTTTGCGGAGGTGCCAAGCTTCTTTTGGAGTGCGAGATGCTTTGATAAAAGATATTCTTCAATTGTTTGGTACAAGTGTACATGTTTTTGCTCTCGGGGGTCCGGCTATACAGACATAGTTCGTTCGACCGTTTGGCCCGGTACATTATTTTCCTGTTGGGACCTCGTTTGGTATTTCTTAGATTTTCCGAGCAGATGGCCTTCCGGGGGGATGCCCCCCAGTGTTCAAGGTTGATTGCAAAATTTAGTGTTTTGGCCATAACCTTCGCTACAGATATCCAAATTGTGATATCTTTACTTTCCTGGAAACTAGACACGAAGGGTTACAACTTTTGGATTTTGAATCATCTCAAAATTCCTTGTAGATCAAAAGATATGAGCTTCCAAAGTAGGACCAGTGAAATGTTCCCCACAGCGGCCGCACTGCATTTTGTGCGGTCCGCACAGCACCTACCGCGGCCGCGCTTCATTTTGTGCGGTCCGCACAACACATACCGCGGCCGCACTTCTTTTTGTGCGGACCACGCGGGTGGGTTCCGAGGCCTGCAACCCTTCTGGACTTGCTAAAGCTATGATATTCGGCCTAAAACATCCCGGAACTTCAAACCAGTTGTACCAACAATTCCCATGACATCGTTCAAACTTGTTCAAAACTTCTGATCGCTCACAACAACACCAATCACCAATCACCAATTTAACATATGATTCAAGCCTAAGAACTCCAAGAACTCTTAAATTATTCTCTCAATCAAAAAGTCTATCAAATCTCGTCCGAATGACCTAAAAGTTTGCACACACATCCCAAATGACACAACGAAGCTACTGTTACTCTCGGAATTCCATTTCGACCCTTATATCAAAATCTCGCCTATCAACCGGACTCGCCAAAATATCAACTTCTCCAATTTAAGCCTAAATCATCTCTACAACTCCAAAACCCATTCCGATCGCGCTCCTAAGTCACAAATCACCTCCCGAAGCTAACCGAACTATCGGAACTCACTTTCGAGCCTTGTAACATATAAGTCAACATCTGGTTGATTTTTCCAACTTAAGCCTTCTTAAAAGAGACTAAGTGTCTCAAACTTCACCAAACTCATTCCGGACTCGATCCGCCCAACCCGATACCACAAAACACGGATAACGAAGCATAAAGAAGCTGAAATGAGGGAAACAGAGCAGTAACTCATGAGACGGCTGTCCGGGTCGTCACAATTACCGACCAAAACACAAACATATATAGGTGGATGGTATTTTGATGGTCGGAATGGCTTACCGACCAACGTTGGTTGGTTGCTTTAAACAACCATCTGAAAATTTAAATGATTTACTGGCCAACTTTGGTTGAAAACATATTTTATTAATTTAATTTTACCGACGAAAGTTGGTCGGTGTATTTAATTTATGTTTTTTATTAATTATTAAAATTAAAAAACACCGATCAACTTTGTTCAGTAACTAAAAATATATAGTTTTTAAAAATAATTAAAATTAAATATTACCGACCAACTTTGGTCGGTAACCTCAATAGTACAGGCAACATACCGACCAAAGTTGGTCGGTAATGTCGAATTTTGGGAATTCATTATTCATTAACCGACCAACTTTGGTCGGTAATATGCAATTAACTTTTTTTATTAAAAACCGATCAACTTGGTCGGTTTTTCTTGGTTTAATTTTGTCATAAAATGTCTATTTTGGTAGCTACACTACCTGCTAGCATACCAATACCCCTAATAACTGAATTACAACAACAATATAACAACAACCAAACATTCAATAAATACTTTAAAACTAACAAATTAAAGTTCAATTGAACATAACAATCCAAAACCAAGTTAAAACTAATTATAACAAGTTCAAAACTGGTTCTATTTGTCTAGTTCAAAAGTCAAGGGGTGTTTTCTACAACATCATCATTACCGTCTGATGAACTTTCATCTACAAGACGGTATAGCGAACAGTCTTATGGAGGACGGGAATAACGATCACAGGGAGGACGGGAGGAACGATCACGAGCAGGACAGGAGGAATGATAACGTGGAGGTTGACCCTCTGGCGATGACTTACGAGACCGGGGCAACGAAAAAGCTCCAGTAGATAGGAGAGTTATAATCTGAGCTTGCATGCCAAGGAATTGAGCATCTCTAACTCTTTCTCTTTCTTTGGCCGTTTCTAGCTCGGATGTGAGCTTTGTTGCTCGCCTTGCGAGGAAGTCCCTATTCCTTGCATTCCACACTTATAGCGATGAAATTTTTTAGTAGGAAGCCCGTATACCTTCCCCCATTTTGGACCGCCAACAGACTCCAACCATATTCTTTCAGCATCCTCAGCCGAAGGTTAGGTTGGCTCGCCCAATTCACCAGCTGGATGACTACGAATGAATTCCTCCACGTTACTTTGGTAGCGACCCTATATTATTTTAAATTAGATCAGTATTTCAAAATTCTTATAAAAGTAAATTATAATACTTAAAGAAAATTGAAAGCTTACGTATGTAGTCGAGGCCTGGTCCTCAACCCACCTATCTTGATCTGTCTCTTTTTTCTTCTTTACAATATGCATCTCCTTGAATAGCTCATCATGGCTCATTGGATGCCCCAACTTCTTATCCTAAAAACAAATTAATTTAGTTAATAAACAGAATAAATATACTAAGAAAAGTAAAATAATTTAAGCAATTTAGTTAATTCAAGATAATTATTTTTTCCTAATTACACCAAAAATTAAATTACATTAAATATAATTAATTATAAACTAAAAGTTCAGTTTATATCCTAAAAAGTTCAATTCATATCTAAAAGATTCAATTTATATCCTAAAGGTTCAATTCATAAGAACAACTCCTAAAAACTAAAAGTTCAATTCATATCCTACGAGTTTAAACATAAACTAAAAGTTCAATTTATATCCTATGAGTTTAAACATAAACAAAAAATTCAATTTATATCCTAAAAGTTCAACCCATACCCAAAAGGTTCAATTTATATCCTAAAAAGTTCAATTCATATCCAAAAGGTTCAATTTATATATTAAAAGTTCAATTCACAAGAACAAATCCTAAAAACTAAAAGTTCAATTCATATCCTACGAGTTTAAACATAAACTAAAAGCTCAATTTATATCCTACGAGTTTAAACATAAACTAAAAGTTCAATTTATATCCTAAAAATTTAACACATACCCAAAAGGTTCAATTTATATCCTACAAGTTCAATTCATGTCCAAAAAGTTCAATTCATATCCTAAAAGTTCAATTCACAAGAACAAATCCTAAAAACTAAAAGTTCAATTCATATCCTATGAGTTTAAACATAAACTAAAAGTTCAATTTATATCCTACGAGTTTAAACATAAACTAAAAGTTCAATTTATATCCTAAAAATTCAACCCATACCCTAAAAGTTAAATTTACAAGAACAAATCCTAAACCCTAGATTCTAACTAAACTATTCAAGATAATACAAAGTTAATAATTCAATTCTAACTAAACTATTTAAGAAAATACAAACTCAAACTTTCAATTTATACCATATGTAATCAATTCAATTAAAACAAGACCTAATGTGATGACCCAAAAGGTCATCACTTGATTTACAAGTAAATTCTGTGTTCCGAGGCCTTAAAAACCTCCTTTCATCTCACTTCAATTTGCGTGCACGGTTCGAGCATATATTCGGAACGCTTTTATGTGAAAATTTGATAAAAATGCTAATTTAGCCTTTTAAATTGAATATAAGTTGACTTCGGTCAACATTTTTGATGAACGGACCCAGACCCAAAATTTGACGATCCGGGAGGGTCCGTGAAAAAATATGGGACTTGGGCGTATGCCCAGAATTGAATTCCAAGGTCCCAAGCCCGAGAAATGAATTTTTGAAGAAACTTGTTTAACTAAAATTATAAGAGTTTTTTTGGAAATTTAACTGTTTTTGAATTTGATGGTATCGGGCTCGTATTTTGGTTCTGGAGCCTGATATAGGTCTTATATGGTATTTAAGTTGAGCCTGTAAAATTTGGTAAGAAACGAACTTCATATGACGTGAATCTGACCCTCGGTTGTGAAAATTTGAACTTAAGAGTTAATGAGATTTTTCTTTGATTTTGATGCTAAACTTGAAGTTCTAGGCGTTATTTTGTCAATTTGATCGCAAAGTAAGTCCGTATGATGATTTTAGGGTTGTGTGCATATTTGGTTTGGAGCCCCGAGAGCTCGGGTGAGTTTCGGATAGGCCACGGGATGTTTTTACACTTAGAAAAGTTGCAGGTTTTGCCGCTTCAGGTGCACAGACATTTTGTGCTTCACGATCGCGAAAGGGAAACATGGCTGGGGAGGATTTTACCCTATGCGAACGCGAGACCCAGGTGGCGAACGCGGAGCATTGGGGGGTTTGCTCTACGCGAACGTGACCAGTCAATCGCGAACGCGTAGCTTAGGAATGGGCTGGTCATGGAACCTAGGGAAGACTACGCGAACGCGACCCCTCTATCGCGAACGCAAAGGCAGGGAGGGGCTAAGCCTTCACGAACGTGAAGCTTCTATCGCGATCGCGTAAGTCCACATTTGGCAGCTCTTCGTGAATGTGACAGTGCTCACACAAACGTGATGAACACTGTCGCCCAGCACTTAAAACAGTAGCGAAATCGGGATTTAGCCCACATTTAATTTCAAAACTAGAGAGCATTGAGGCAATTTTCAAGAGGCAAGTTCTTCCCTAAAGTATTGGTATATGATTCTAAACCTTTTTCTTTCGACTTTCCTTTACATTTCATCAATCTTCATCCAAAAATATAGGGGTTTTAAGGTAGAAATTGGGAATTTGGGTAGAGTTAGGGTTTTTTCAATAATTGGAATTTAGACCTCGTTTTGGGGTAGGATTTTGAAACTAATTACATATTCGGGCTTGTGGGTGAATGGGTAATCGGATTTTGGTCCGAACCTTGAGTTTTTGACCAAGTGGGCCCAGGGTCGATTTTTGACTTTTTTGGGAAAATGATAGAAAACCTATAATTAAGCATTGAGTATGAATTCTTTAGCATTTATTGATGTTGTTAAATTAATTTGGGTTAGATACAAGTAAATTGGAGGCGAATTCTAAAGAAAAAGCGGTGTTTGAGGCTTGAGTTGGCCGTGGAAGTTCGAGGTAAGTGTTTGGTCTATTCTTAGCTTGAGGGAATAGGTATTGTCTTTATTTGCTATGTGCTAGTGTAGGGTACAACGTATAGGTATGGTGGCGAGTATCTTAACGTTGGTGTCAAGCATGCCCGTGAGTCTTATATTATGATTGTTGTGTTTTCTTAATAAGTACTACAATTTCCTAAATTGTTGATTATCCATGTTGAGCAAGACGTATGATTATCTTCTTGGTATTGGTTCATTATTGAGCGTTGGATCCTGTTGAGGTTCATTTGTGAAGTTAATTGTTGGTACAAGTTTGGTTATAGCCGATTCTCTTGCCGGGACATATTTATTTCTTACTGTTGATTCCCTTGCTGTGATGTTTATTCTTGTTGTTGATTCCCTTGCCGGGATGTGTTTGTTCTTGTTGGTTATTACCTTGCCGGGATGTTGTTGTTGCTATTGTTTTGGTGAGAAAAGAGAGATAAAGCACGAAGGGTGATGCTGTGCACATTCATATTTATGCATATGGTGAGGAAAGAGTGATAAAGAACGAAGGGTGATGCCGTGTATATTTTTATTGATATTGATGCATATGGTGAGAAAGAGAGATAAATCACGAAGGGTGAAGCCGTGCACATTTCTAAAATTTGCATGGTGAGGAAGAGAGATAAAGCACGAAGGGTGATGCCGTGCACATTTTTATTACCTGATTGCATTTGTGAGGATTGAGAGTAAATAAACGAAGGGTGATTACGTGCACTTATTGCCTGTTTATTATGATTTCTTGATGCTTGCGGTTCAATTACCTAAATTGTCTTATTCCACTATTACTGTTACATTGGTATTTCCCCCATAGTATGTTACCCCTCCCCCGTTACTTTTGAATTACTTTTATTACTGTTATTCTGCTATGTATTGTTTACTTGCAGGTTATTTGTTTATTGTGTCCTAGCCTTGTCACTACTTCGCCGATGTTAGGCTGGACACTTACTCAGTACATGGGGTCGGTTGTACTGATATTACACTCTACACTCTTTTGTGCAGATCTTGGTACTGGAGCATACAGACCTTAACTAGGGGTTGCTGCCTTTAGTCCATCGAGACCCAAGGTAGTCCTGCAGGCATCCGCACGCCTTGGCGTCCCCTTCCTATCTAGTTTCTTTCTGTTTTTTTCTATTTCAGAGACAGACGTGTATTTATTTTGTTCAGACCCTATTTGTAATATTCTTAGATAGTCTGCGAGATTGTGACACCAGTTCTAGGTGGTTTATGTTTATGGATTCGTATTGGTATTAGCTTCATCGTTAAATTTTGTTCTTACGCATTATTATTTCCACTGTTTATAATATGTTGACTCTCAATTTATAAGAAGTTAGAAATGAAAATGGTAAATTTATCAGAATAGTTAGCTTGCCTATCTTTCACTAGTAGTCTCCATCACGACTCCCGAGGGTGAAAAATCCGGGTCGTGACAAGTTGGTATCAGAGCCCTAGGTTGCGTAGGTCTCACAATTCACGGACAAGCTTGGTAGAGTCTGAGGGATCGGTACGGAGACATCTATGTTTATCCCCCAGAGGCTACGAAGTTAGGAACAATTTCACTTCTATTCTTCTCTATCGTGCGGTTTGGTTTCTCAATACTAATTAAACTCCTACTCTTTTGAAAATGGCAAGAATGCATGCTTCTTCATCTGCTGATCAGTAGCTCGAGTCCCTAGCGGCAGCTCCCATAAGGGGCAGAGGACGAGATTGTTCTAGGGGCCGAGGTAGGAGCAGAGCTTAGCCCAAAGCAGCAACACCAGTGGCGGAGCCTCAAGTAGAGTTCGATGATGAGGCTTCGGCCAAGTCAGTTCCGGTGGGCCCAACTCAGGTCCCAAAGGGGTTCATCGCTACCCCGGTATTCCAGGATGCTCTGGTCCATCTAGTGGGCCTTATAGAGAGTATCACTCAGGTAGGCTTACATCCCGTAGCACTAGGTGTCTCTCAGGCTGGGGGAGAAGCACAGACTCCCGCTACCCGCACTCCGGAGTAGATGTCTCCCCAGTTTCAGACTCTAGTAGCTCAGCTAGTTAGAGCAGTTCAGCCGGGTGTAGTAGCTCAGACCGGTGATGGAGCAGCTATGTCTGCCGATGCTTTGTGGAGATTGGATAGGTTCACCAAGCTATTCACTACTACTTATGGTGGTACATCTTCAGAGGATCCCTAGGATTATTTAGACAGCTGTCATGAGGTTCTTCAGAACATGGAGATAGTGGAGACTAATGGGGTCAACTTTGCTGCTTTCCGTCTGTCAAGTTCTACCAAGAATTGGTGGAGAGATTAATGTTTGGCCAGACTAGATGGATCACCAGCTCTCACTTGGGACCAGTTCTCACAGCTATTTCTCAAGAAGTTTCTTCTCGTCACCCAGAGAGAGGAGTACCGCAGGCGGTTCAAGCGTCTCCAACAAGGTTCTATGACTGTCACCCAGTACGAGATGAGGTTTATTAATTTGGCTCGTCATTCTCTTCTGATACTCCCCACCGAGAGAGAGAGAGAGAGAGAGAGAGGGTGAGGAGGTTTATTGAGGTACTCGCTCAGCCTATTAGACTGCAGATGGATAAGGAGATAGGTAGCGAGATTTCATTCCTGGATGTGGCCAATGTGGCCCGGCGGGTTGAGATGGTTTTAGCTTAGGGGAGCGGTCAGGGGTCTGATAAGAATCCTCGTCATTCTGGTAGATGCAGTGGTGCCTCATCTAGAGGCAGGGATTATTTTGGTAGTGTCCATCCTCCTAAGCTATTTGAGTCAGCACTTTAGGTTTCTCATGGTGCTCCAGGTGGCTGTGGTTCTCACATGCAGTATTATGATAAGTTTCCCTACAGTGCACCACCAGCTTCTATTAGTGCACCTCTGCTCCAGAGTTTCTAGGGTGGTTATCCAGGCCGTTAGGGTTAGTTTCAGGGTCAGCAGTATCAACAACCAAAGTCTTGCTGTACTTGTGGTGATACGAGGCACATTGCTAGGTTTTGCACTCGAGCCTCGATCTGTTCTCAGCACCAAGGTTCTTGTGCTATGGTTCTAGCACCGGGTGTTCCACCGCTCATTCAGACATCTAGAGGTAGGGGTAGATGTGTTAGAGGTGGAGGTCAGGCCGTTAGAGGTTGAGGCGAGGCATCTAGAGGTGGAGGCTAGCCAGTATGAGGCCGTCCTAGGGATGCAAAATAGAGTGGTGGGGCATAGCCCCAATGTTATGCTATGCCAGGTAGACCTGAGGCTGAGGCCTCCGATATATTTATCACAGGTACGGTTTCAGTGTGTAGTAGAGATGCCTCTGTTCTATTTGATCCAGGGTCCACATATTTTTATGTATCATCTTATTTTTCCCCTTATCTGGTTGTGCCTCGTGATTCGTTGAGTGCTCCTATATATTTTTCTACACTGGTGGGTGATTCTTTTGTGGTAGATCGTATCTGTCGTGCTTGCGTGGTCATTATTGGGGGTCTTGAGACCCATGTAGATCTCCTACTTCTCGACATGGAGGATTTCGATGTCATTATGGGGATGGATTAGATATCCCCATATCATGCTATATTGGGCTTTCATGCTAAGATCGTGACCTTAGCACTACCGGGACTGCCTCGTTTGGAGTGGAGAGTTACCCCTGGTTATTCTACCTGTACGGTTATCTCATATATGAAGGCTCGACGCATGGTTGATAAGGGATGTTTGGCCTATTTGGCATATGTTCCTAATTCCAGTGCTGAGATTCCTTCTATGGATTCTGTGCCTGTTGTTTGTGAGTTTCCAGAGGCATTTCCTTCAGACCTACCGGGGATGCCACCCGACAGGGACATTGACTTTTGCATTGATTTGGCTCCGGGCACTCAGCCTATTTCTATTCCGCCATATCGTATGGCCCCGCTAGAGTTGAAAGAATTGAAAGAATAGTTGCAGAACTTTCTGGATAAAGGCTTTATTAGACCGAGTGTCTCTCCTTGGGATGCGCCAGTGTTGTTTGTCAAGAAGAAGGATGGGTCGATGAGAATGTGTATAGATTATTGGTAGTTGAACATGGTCACCATGAAGAACAAGTATCCATTGCCGATGATTGATGATTTGTTTTATCAGCTTCAAGGTGCCAAGGTATTTTCGTAGATTGATTTGAGATCTAGCTACCATCAGTTGAGGATTAGGGCATCTGATGTTCCTAAGATAGCTTTTTGCAATCTATACAGGAATTATGAGTTCTTAATGATGTCATTTGGGTTGACAAATGCCCCAGCAGCTTTCATGGATTTGATGAACTGAGTGTTCAAGCCTTATTTAGATTCCTTCGTGATTGCCTTCATTGATGATATTCTGATTTATTCCCACAGCCAGGAGGAGCACGAGTAGCATCTTTGAGTCGTTCTTCAAACTCTGAGGGATAGTCAATTGTATGCTAAGTTTTCGAAGTGTGAGTTTTGGTAGAGTTTGGTTGCATTCTTGGGTCATGTTGTATCATCAGAGGGTAATTAGGTGGATCCTAAGAAGATTTCGGCAGTTAAGGATTGGCCTAGACCCACATCAGTTATAGAGATCCGGAGTTTCTTAGGTTTTGCCAGTTATTACCGTCGGTTTGTGGAGGGGTTTTCATCTATTGCAGCCCCGATGACCAGGTTGACCCAGAAGGGTGCTCAGTTCAGGTGGTCGGATAAGTATGAGGGGAGCTTTTAGAAGCTCAAGACAGGTTTGACTATAGCGCCAGTGTTGGTTTTTCCCATAGGTTCAGGTCCATATAAAGTGTATTGTGATGCATTGCATATTGGACTTGGTGCGGTGTTGATGCAGAATGGTAAGGTTATTGCATATGCTTCACAACAGTTGAAGATCCACGAGAAGAATTATCCAGTTCATGATTTGGAGCTATAAGCCATTGTTCACGTGCTGAAGATTTGGAGTCATTATTTATACGGCGTGTCATGTGAGGTGTTCATGGATCACAAGAGTTTGCAATACTTGTTCAATAAAAAGGAGCTAAATTTGAGGCAAAGAAGGTGGTTGGAGCTGTTGAAAGACTATGATATCACCATCTTGTATCATCCGGGGAAGGCCAATGTAGTGGCCGATACTTTGAGTAGGAAGTCAGTCAGTATGGGCAGCCTTGCGTATATTCCAGTTGGTGAGAGACCGCTTGCTTTAAATGTTCAAGCTTTAGCCAATCAGTTCGTGACGTTGGATATTTTTGAGCCCAGTCGTGTAAGTCACGCGTTCTTCATTATTTGAGCGTATTAGAGATTGGCTATATGATGACTCTCATTTGCTTGTCCTTAGAGACACAGTGCGGCACGGAGGTGCCAAGCAGGTTACAGTTGGAGATGATGGAGTTTTGAGGATGTAGGGTCGTATTTGTGTGCCTAATGTGGATGAACTTCGTGAGTTGATTCTAGAGGATGCCCATAGTTCCTGGTATTCTATTCATCTGGGCGCCGCTAAAATGTATTAGGATTTTTGGCAGCATTATTGGTGGAAGAGGAGTAAGAAGGACATTGTTGCCTATGTAGCTTGGTGTCTGAATTGTCAGCAGGTAAAGTACGAGCATCAGATACCTGGGGGTTTAGTTCGGAAGATTGAGATTCCTGAGTGAAAGTGGGAGCAGATCATTATGGACTTCGTTGTTGGACTCCCACAGACTTAGAGGAAGTTCGATGCAGTATGTGTTATTGCTGATTGCCTGACCAAGTCAGCGCATTTCCTTCCTGTGGCAGTTTCCTATTCCTCATAGCGGTTGGCTATGATCTATATCTGAGAGATTGTTCATCTTCATGGCGTGCCCATGTCTATCATTTCTGATCGGGGTAAGCAGTTTAGCTCATATTTCTAGAGGGCAGTACAACATGAGTTGGGTACGCGGGTCGAGTTGAGCATAACATTTCATCCTCAGACGGATGGACAGTCCGAGCGTAATATTCAAATTTTGGAGGATATGCTCCGAGCATGTGTTATTGACTTTGGAGATTCTTGGGATCGGTTTTTTCCATTAGTAGAGATTGCCTACAACAACATCTACCAATCAAGCATTCAGATGGCTCCCTATAAGGCATTATATGGTAGGCGGTGTCGGTCGTATAATGGGTGGTTCGATCCAGGAGAGGCTCGGTTGTTGGGCACAGATTTAGTTCAGGATGCCTTGGACAAGGTTAAGATCATTCAAGATAGGCTCCGTACAGCTCAGTCAAGGCAAAAAATAATATTGCTGACCGTAAGGTTCGTGATGTGGAATTCATGGTCGGAGAGCGGGTGTTGCTCCGAGTGTCACCCATGAAGGGCATGATGAGATTTGGGAAGAAGGGCAAGCTAAGCCCTAGATTCATTGGTCTTTTTGAGATTCTTGATCGAGTGGGAGAGGTGGCTTACAGACTTGCATTGCCGTCGAGTTTATTAGCTGTGCACCCAGTGCTTTATGTGTCTATGCTTCAGAAGTATCACAGCGATCCATCCCACGTGTTAGACTTCAGCACTGTCCAGTTGGACAAAGATCTGACCTATGAGGAGGAGCCGGTGGCCATCCTGGATCGACATGTTCATCAGTTGAGATCGAAAAAGTTCCCTTCAATTCATGTTTAGTGGAGAGGTCAGCCTGCCAAGGTAGCTACCTTGAGTCCGATTCCGATATGCGGACCCGATATCCCTATCTTTTCCCCGACTCAGGTACTTCTTTTCTATATTCGTTCGAGGACGATTTACAAGTTAATTTTGTGTTCTGAGGCCTTAAAAACCTCCTTTTAACTCACCTCGATTTGCATGTACAGTCCAGGCGTATATCCGTAATACTTTTATGTGAAAATTTTATAAAAATGATAATTTTGCCTTAAAAATTGAATATAAGTTGACTTCAGTCGATATTTTGGGTAAACAGATCTGGACCCATGATTTGACGGTCCTGGAGTGTCCGTAAAAAAATATGGGACTTGGGCATATGCCTGAAATTGAATTCCAAGGTCCCAAGCCCGAGGAATGAATTTTTGAAGAAATTGTTTAACTGAAATTATAATAGTTTTGGAAATTTATCTGTGTTTGAATTTGATGGTATCGGCCCCGTATTTTGGTTCTGGATTTTGGTACAGATCTTATATGGTATTTAAGTTGAGCTTGTAAAATTTGGTAAGAAACGGACTTCATATGACGTGAATCGAACCCTCGGTTGTGAAAATTTGAACTTAAGAGTTATTGAGATTTCTTTGGTTTTGATGCTAAACTTGAAGTTCTAGATGTTATTTTGGCGATTTGATCACACGAGTAAGTCTGTATGATTTTTTTTAGGGTTGTGTGCATGTTTTGTTTGGAGCCCCGAGGGCTCGGGTGAGTTTCGGATAGGCCACAGGATGTTTTTACACTTAGAAAAGTTGTAGGTTTTGCTGCTTCAGGTGCACAGATATTTTGTGCTTCGCGATCGCGAAGCTACTCTTGCGATCTCGAAAGGGAAATAGGGCTGGGGATATCACGACCCAAAATCCCAACCCGGTCGTGATGACGCCTCTCATGAGGAAAAGGCCAGCCAATCAATAAAACAATACATCTCTTTATAATTACTTAGCAGGAATAAGTCTAAATCATGGGCAATATAATATTAAATGCGAAATAAACGTGATAGAACAAGGAAAACCATCCCAACTCAGCCCGAAATCGGGGTGTCACAAGTCATGAGCTACTACAGAGTTTACTAATATTTTACAAAGTCTGGAATTATCATAAATAACAAAGATAAGGGAGAAAACGGGGCTGCGGACGTCAACAGCTACCTCGTTACTCCTAGTCACCGCCTGGTCTGGAAAGAATCAGCGCTCAGGAGCGAACTCAGCTCTGCCTGTATCTGCACACATGGTGCAGGGAGTAATGTGAGTACTCCGACCCAGTGAGTAATAAAAATAAATAACGACTGAAAACATGAAATCTCATAACGGCACAATATAGCGCTATCCCAAGCAGTAAAATCAGTTATACAGTAAAATAGTGAGTATCAGATAATTCTTCTTTTAAAACAGTAAAGACAAATAATTTCCACAGTAAGGATAAATCAAAAGCTTGCCCCTCGGGCTCAATATGTAAATCTCAGTATAGTATCAGCCCCTCGGGCTCACTCCCAACTCACCAGCACACAATATCAGCCCCTCGGGCTCACTCCCAACTCACCAGAACACAAACATCGGCCTCTCGGGCCCACTCCCAACTCACCTGGGTACCCTGCGCTCACTGGGGGAGTGTACAAACTCCGGAGGGGCTCCTACATCCCAAGCGCAATATCAATAGGCCTGAAAGCCTTCACACATCACACTCGAGGCCTGAAAGCCTCCTCACATAACACTCGAGGCCTGGAAGTCTCCTCACATCACTCAATATATCCTCACGTATGGCCCTCGGCCTCAATTAGTCCAGAAAATAATCATAAGCCTCTTGGGCATCAGTAAAACAATAGTGCTCAGCTCAACAACATTATAAATATCATTAAATCTCAAGTTGAGTATAAATGTAGCTGAGTTCACAAAATAATATAATTCAATTGGACTGAGTTCAAATAATATTTCAATTCGTGAGGAAAATAGTGATGTAAATTCACAAAGATTTCAGATAATTGGCACGAAGCCCAAATATGGCAATAAGCCCCAATCATAGTGAAAAACAATAAATTTTTATCAATTACGCGGTAAAAATATCAACTGGGATGGACCAAGTCACAATCCTCAATAGTAAATGACCCCGCGCTCGTCATACAACGCGTGTCTCATCTCAATATAGCAGTATGTTGTGCAATCCGGGGTTTCAAACCCTCAGTGCATCATTTAAAATCATTACTCACCTCTAGCTCGCTATGCCCTTGCCTCTCTAATTGGCCTCCTCGTGTGACGAATCTGCCAAAAATCACACAAACATCGATGAAGTTCGATTTCTAAAAGACGGGGTTTTAACCATACATATCTGAAATTCGCCCCTTAATGATACTATAATGATCCCATACAGTTATGTAACTTCAATCTACAATACAACACTCAATAGGGCCAATATTAGTACTAGATCCCATAAATTATGCCATTTAGGCATATTATCAAACATCTTGTAGGCATAAATATTTACACCTCTTAACTATAGCATTGGTTCCTCCAACTATCACCATTAACCAACAATTCATCCCACTATTATTCTTTAACAATTTATACTCCTAACATCACATGTGTGATCAACCATTCACACCCAAACCAACAAAAATTCCATCAAATAAACACCTTTAAATCCCTACCATGTTCATGTATTTAAATTTGGAATTTATGGCTTCCAACCACCATACAATAAGTTGTAATATTTGATTCATACTCATATTTCCATAATATATCCATATATGTGAGTCTAAGGTGTAGGATTTACCTTTTGGAAGAAATATTGCAAAACCCTTCTTTGAGTTCTCGAAGGAATTTCTTGAAAATCTAAGGATTTTCAAGATCAATCCATGTTAATATAAGTGTTTGGGAGTAGTAATCAACTCAAAATACTCCAAAAATCTTACCTTAGGAGTGCAATTGGGTGCCTTGGTCGAATTGGGGGTGTTGGGAAAGCCCTAGGCTTGAGAAATGACTCAAAGTCCGTCATTTCCCGTTCTTAGGTGTATTTAGAGGCCTGACACTAGCGCGCCCGCGCTAATCCCGCGCTAGTGAGGCAGAAGAAAACTCAATTAGCGTTGGCTACGCGCTTCCGCGCTAAGGCCGCGCTACTGACACATGCCCAGTAAAATAATCATAACCTTTTGTATACAACTCCAAAGTACGAACGGTTTGTTGCGTTGGGAACAAGACTCAAAGGGCTTTAATTTGATAGGTAGATCCTCACACAAATCCTTATATAACTGGATATATGGTTGTTTAAAGTGAGGTCTTGTGCACACTCATTTACAATTTCGTCTATTATGAAATTTCCCAACTTCAAAAGTTCCCATTAGCCATCCGAAATCACCCCGAGGTCCTCGGGACCTCAACCAAAAATACCAATACATCTTATATTATTATTCAAACTTGTTCCAATTATCAAAACACCTCGACTAACACTAAAATTATCGAATTACATCGAATTCAAGTCTAAGTTCCTTTAAAACTTCCAAAACGAGCATTCGATCAAAAACTCGATCAAAATATGTCCGAATGACTTGAAATTTTGCACACATATCCAAAATGGCATAACGAAGCTACAGAAATTCTCGGAATTCCATTCCGACCGTCGGATCAAAATTTCACCTATCTACCGGAAATCGCCAAAATACTAACTTCGCCAAAATGAGCTAATTTCTTCACCGGACCTCCAAAATTAATTCCGATTGCGCTCCTAAGCCTTAAATCATCCCCCGAAATTAACCGAATCATTGGAATTCAATTCCGAGCCCTCTAACTCTCAAGTCAACGTCCGGTTGACTTTTCCAAACTAATTCTTCCTTAAAGAGACTAATTGTCCCCTTTCATACCATACTCGATCTGAAGTGACTCAAATTCACCAAGTACACATATTGAAACATGAATAAGCATTTAACGGGGAATATGAGACGAAAATACAGGAAACAACGATTCGGGTCGTTACATTCTCCCCAACTAAAACAAACGCTCGTCCTCGAGCGAGTTAAGAAACATACCTGGAGTTTCAAATAGGTGCGGGTACCTGCTCCGCATCTCCTGCTCGGTCTCCCAAGTAGCCTCCTCCACGGGCCGACCTCTCCACTGTACTTTCACTGATGTTATATCTTTTGATCTCAATTTTTGAACCTGTCGACTCAAAATAGCCACTGGTTCCACATTATAAGTCAAATTTTCATCTAACTGTACTGTACTGAAATCTAAAATATGAGACGGGTCCCCAATGTACTTCAGGAGCATGGACACATGGAATACCGGATGAACACCCGACAATCTAGGCGGCAAAGAAAGCTCGTAGGCCACCTCTCCAATCCTCCTAAGTATCTCAAATGGTCCAATAAACCGCGGACTCAACTTCCCTTTCTTTCCGAACCTCATAACACCCTTCATCGGCGAAACCTTCAGCAATACCTTCTCGCCCTCCATAAATGACACATCTCGGACCTTCCGGTCCGCATAACTCTTCTGACGCGACTGAACTGTGTGAAGTCTTTCCTGAATTACCTTCACCTTTTCTAAGGCATCCTGGACCAAATCTGTCCCCAACAACCTAGCCTCACCGGGCTCAAACCAACCCATTGGAGTTCTACACCGCCTCCCATAAAAGGCCTCATACGGTGCCATCTGAATACTAGACAGATAGCTGTTGTTGTAGGCAAACTCTGCAAGTGGTAAAAATTCAACCCAAGAACCTCCAAAATCAATCACGGAGGCACGCAACATATCCTCCAATATCTGAATAGTACGCTCGGACTGTCCGTCCGTCTGAGGATGAAATGTTGAACTCAACTCCACCTGAGTGCCAAACTCATGCTGAAAAGTCCTCCAAAACTGAGAAGTGAACTGAGTACCTCTATCCGAAATAATAGTAACTGGAACACTATGCAACCTCACAATCTCCTGAATACAGATCCTAGCCAGCCACTCCGCAGAATATGTGGTACACACCGGAATGAAATGCGCTGACTTGGTCAGCCTATCCACAACGACCCAAATCGAATCAAAATTCTTCAAAGTCTGAGGAAGGCCACTCACGAAATCCATAGTAACTCTCTCCCATTTCCACTCTGGAATAATTATCTGCTGAAGCAAACCGCCTAGTATTTGATGCTCAAATTTCACCTGCTGACAGTTGAGACACTGAGCCACATATCCCACAATGTCTTTCCTCATTCTCCTCCACCAGTAATGCTGTCTCAAGTCCTGATACATCTTCGCAGCACCCGGATGGATGGAATACCGCGAACTGTGGGCCTCCTCAAGAATCAAATCTCTAAGCCCATCAACATCGGGCACACAAATACGGCCCTGCATCCTCAATACGCCATCATCACCTATAGTCACATCTTTGGCATTATCATGCTGAACTCTGTCCTTAAGGACAAGCAAATGCGGATCATCATACTGGTGCTCTCTGATGCGATCATATAAGGAAGATCGAGAAACCACACTAGCCAATACCCGGCTAGGCTCAGAAATATCTAACCGCACCAACTGATTGGCCAAGGTCTGAACATCAACTGCAAGAGGCCTCTCCCCAACTGGGATGTAAGCCAAACTCCCCATACTGACTGCCTTTCGGCTCAACGCATCGGCCACTACATTGGCCTTTCCCGGATGATATAGAATGGTAATATCATAGTCTTTAAGTAACTCAAGCCATCTCCGCTGCCTCAAATTAAGATCTTTTTGTTTAAATAAATGCTGAAGACTGCGATGATCAGTGAATACCTCACAAGATACGCCATATAAATAGTGCCTCCAAATTTTTAAGGCATGAACTATAGCAGCCAACTCCAAATCATGAACAGGGTAGTTCTTCTCATGGGGCTTCAACTGACGAGAAGCATAAGCAATAACTCTACCCTCCTGCATTAGCACACAACCAATCCCAACTCTGGAAGCATCACAATATACCGTGTATGAACCTGTAGCTGATGGTAACACCAACACTGGAGTTGTGGTCAGAAGTGCTTTGAGCTTCTGAAAGCTCTCCTCACACTCGCCGGACCATACAAATGGGGCACCTTTCTGGGTCAACTTAGTCAAAGGCGATGCAATAGAAGAAAACCCCTGAACAAATCGGCGATAATAGCCTGCTAGCCCAAGAAAACTCCGAATCTCTGTGACTGAGGACGGTCTAGACCAACTCTGCACTGCTTCTATCTTCCTTAGATCAACCTGTATACCCTCGCTGGACACTATGTGTCCCAAAAATGCCACAGAACTTAGCCAAAATTCACATTTGGAGAATTTTGCATAAAGCTTCTTCTCTCTCAATCTCTGCAACACCACTCGCAAATGCTGGGCATGCTCTTCCTGGCTACGCGAATACACCAGGATATCATCAACGAATACAATAACAAATGCATCCAGATAAGGCTGAAATACACTGTTCATCAAATGCATGAACGCTGCTAGGGCATTGGTTAGCCCGAAAGACATAACCAAAAATTCATAGTGACCATATCTAGTCCTGAAAGCAGTCTTGGGAATATCCGACTCCCTGATTTTCAACTGGTGATAGCCCGATCGAAGATCAATCTTAGAAAATACCCTCGCTCCTTGAAGCTGATCAAATAAGTCATCAATGCGAGGCAAATGATACTTGTTCTTCATTGTTACCTTATTCAACTGCCTATAATCAATTCACATTCTCATTGTGCCATCTTTCTTCTTCACAAATAAAACAGGTGCACCCCACGGGGACACGCTAGGCCGAATGAACCCCTTATCTAAGAGTTCCTGAAGCTGCTCCTTCAATTCTTTCAGCTCTACTGGTGCCATACGATATGGAGGAATAGAAATGGGCTGAGTGCCCAGTGCTAAGACAATGCCAAAATCAATATCCCTGTCCGGCGGCATGCACGGCAGGTCTGCAGGAAATACATCAGGAAAGTCCTTCACTACTGGGACAGAATCAATACCAGGAGTCTCAGCTCCAACATCCCGCACAAAAGCCAGATATGATAGATAACCCTTCCCAACCATACGGTGGGCTTTCAAGAAAGAAATTACTCTGCTAGAGACATAATCAGTCATGCCACGCCACTCGATCCTTGGAACACCCGGAATAGCCAAAGTAACTGTCTTAGCATGACAGTCTAGAATAACATGATATGGAGATAACCAATCCATGCCCAGAATAGTATCAAAATCTACCAGGCTCAACTGTAGGAGATCAACTCGGGTCTCCGAACCTCGAATAATCACAGCACATGACCGATACACACGGTCCACAATAATAGTATCGCCCACCGGGGTAGACACATGAACATGTAAAGTAAGAGACTCCCAGGGCATACTCAAATGACGGGCAAAATATGAAGACACATAAGAATAGGTGAATCCCGGATCAAATAAGACAGAGGCATCTGTGTGGCAGGTTGAGATAATACCACAGTGAGATTAAACTCGCTCCTTCATAAGCTTGTGGAAACACAATTCATCTGAAATTTTAACTCTTCCGCATTTTCTTGCATTCACTCACATAATAGTTAAGCTTACTCTCTAGGGGACCAAATTTTTACTAAGTCCCAAATTTTTCAAAAATTTCGGCAGAGTCTCCTTTGTAATTGGGCCTATCCACCTGCCAGAGAATCACCAAAACCATCCTAACAACACATCCACAACTTGACAAAGCATCACAACGTATATCAATTACATTAATATCAATATTACATGTATTATACTATCAAAATTGATACATGGACATGTGTTGCACCAATTTGAATCATAACACATAGAAAATACCTTTCAATCCTCCTTTATTGGGCTATTCAACCGAGTAAGAACATATTCTTTCTTTAATGTTTTAGACCTTCAAGGTGGTCTCCTTGACTTAACGATTTCGTCATAATACATTTACATAAGCGATCTCAGCTCCCAGACTTATCTAACTAGTATGACAAATAGCTTCCCCTCATAAGCCAATTACCCACTAGCTTTACCTTTAATTAATATTTTTGTATACCTTCCACTGCCATACACATTACACCATCACTTAATCTTCCTAAGTCTAAACTCATACCGTAATATGAAATTTACTTCACTTCAAATAGGAGACATAAAAAGATCCTTCACGCACCCATAACTTGGGACTACACATCCTATCACAATGGAAATCATACACTCAATAGTTCATCTATCATCCAGTAGACCTTCCTCGTCACTTCCAAGTCATATAGATACATATCGCAGTACTATCATACCCCTCATGTAGCTATCCAGCCATGATTCCCACTAATAGAGGCAATACCGAACATTTAAGTTCAAAATACTTGCTCACACAATAAGCACCTCAGTGATAACGCCATTGGCACAGATCCGGCCTCAAGTCCTCCAGACTGGCATAATATCAAACTCAAAACGACCACGTCTCCCCCTTCGATCGGGGAATTACAAGCCATCAAGGCACATCTAATACTGAGCATTCGTTCACGCATACGAATACGTGGAAGGAATTGTAAAAGTTACTTTTTCAAGCTGAAACAAGGATGGACGATAAGAATTCAAGAATATGAAGTTTTTCCTAAAGGTTCTGTAGCCTTTCGAGGATAAATACAGACGTCTCCGTACCGATCCGCGAGACTCTACTAAACCTTCTCATGACTCGCGAGACCTAGTAACCTAGGCTCTGATACCAACTTGTCACGACCCAAAATCCCAACCCGGTCGTGATGACGCCTCTCGTGAGGACAAGGCCAGCCAATCAACAAAACAATACATCTCTTTATAATTACTTAGCAGGAATAAGTATAAATCATGGGCAATATAATCTTAAATGCGAAATAAACGTGATAGAAAAAGGAAAACCATCACAACTCAGCCCGAAATCGGGGTGTCACAAGTCATGAGCTACTACAGAGTTTACTAATATTTTACGAAGTCTGGAATTATCATAAATAACAAAGATAAGGGAGAAAACGGGGCTGTGAACGCCATGCAGCTACCTCGATAACTCCGATGAAAACTGAACAGTAGAAAACTCGCTTTATGCCTCAGGAATACTTGTACCTGCACACAGGGTGCAGGGAGTAATATGAGTACTCCAACTCAGTGAGTAATAAAAATAAATAACTACTGAAAGAATGAAATCTCATAAAGGCACAATATAATGCTATCTCAAGCAGTAAAATCAATTATACAATAAAACCGTGGAATATCAGATAATTCTCTTTTAAAACAGTGAAGACAATTAAATTTCAACAAGTAAGGAATAATCAGAAACTTGCCCCTCGGCTCAATATCAAATTCTCAATATAGAATCAGCCCCGCGGGCTCACTCCCAACTCACCAGCACACAATATCAGCCCCTCGGGCTCATTCCCAACTCACCAGAACACAAACATCGGCCTCTCGGGCCCACTCCCAACTCACCTGGGTACCCTGCGCTCACTGGGGGTGTGTACAGACTCCGGAGGGGCTCCTACAGTCCAAGCGCAATATCAATAGGCCTGAAAGCCTTCACACATCACACTCGAGGCCTGAAAGCCTCCTCACATAACACTCGAGGCCTGAAAGCCTCCTCACATCACTCAACATATCCTCACGTATGGCCCTCGACCTCAATCAGTCCAGAAAATAATCATAAGCCTATTGGGCATCAGTAAAACAATAGTGCTCAGCTCAACAGCATTATAAATATCATTAAATCTCAAGTTGAGTATAAATGTAGCTGAGTTCACAAAATAATATAATTCAATTGGACTGAGTTCAAATAATATTTCAATTCGTGAGGAAAATAGTGATGTAAATTCACAAAAGATTTCAGATAATTGGCACGAAGCCCAAATATGGCAATAAGCCCCAATCATAGTGAAAAACAATAAATCTTTATCAATTACGCGGTAAAAATATCAACTGGGATGGACCAAGTCACAATCCCCAATAGTAAATGACCTCGCGCTCGTCATACAACGCGTGTCTCATCTCAACATAACAGTATGTTGTGCAATCCGGGGTTTCAAACCCTCAGTGCATCATTTAAAATCATTACTCACCTCTAGCTCGCTATGCCCTTGCCTCTCTAATTGGCCTCCTTGTGTGACGAATCTGCCAAAAATCACACAAACATCGATGAAGTTCGATTTCTAAAAGACGGGGTTTTAACCATACATATCTGAAATTCGCCCCTTAATGATACTATAATGATCCCATACAGTTATGTAACTTCAATCTACAATACAACACTCAATAGGGCCAATATTAGTACTAGATCCCATAAATTATGCCATTTAGGCATATTATCAAACATCTTGTAGGCATAAATATTTACACCTCTTAACTATAGCATTGGTTCCTCCAACTATCACCATTAACCAACAATTCATCCCACTATTATTCTTTAACAATTTATACTCCTAACATCACATGTGTGATCAACCATTCACACCCAAACCAACAAAAATTCCATCAAATAAACACTTTTAAATCCCTACCATGTTCATGTATTTAAATTGGGAATTTATGGCTTCCAACCACCATACAATAAGTTGTAATACTTGATTCATACTCATATTTCCATAATATATCCATATATGTGAGTCTAAGGTGTAGGATTTACCTTTTGGAAGAAATCTTGCAAAACCCTTCTTTGAGTTCTTGAAGGAATTTCTTGAAAATCTAAGGATTTTCAAGATCAATCCATGTTAATATAAGTGTTTGGGAGTAGTAATCAACTCAAAATACTCCAAAAATCTTACCTTAGGAGTGCAATTGGGTGCCTTGGTCGAATTGGGGGTGTTGGGGAAGCCCTAGGCTTGAGAAATGACTCAAAGTCCGTCATTTCCCGTTCTTAGGTGTATTTAGAGGCCTGACACTAGCGCGCCCGTGATAATCCCGCGCTAGTGAGGCAGAAGAAAACTCAATTAGCGCTGGCTACGTGCTCCCGCGCTAAGGCCGCGCTACTGACACATGCCCAGTAAAATGAACATAACTTTCTATATAAAACTCCAAATTACGAACGGTTTGTTGCTTTGGGAACTAGACTCAAAGGATTTAATTTGATAGGTAGATCCTCACATAACTCCTTATATAACTGGATATATGGTCTTTTAAAGTGAGGTCTTGTGCACACTCATTTACAATTTCGTCTATTATGAAATTTCCCAACTTCAAAAGTTCCCATTAGCCATCCGAAATCACCCCGAGGTCCTCGGGACCTCAACCAAAAATTCCAATACATCTTATAATATTATTCAAACTTGTTCCAATTATCAAAACACCTCGACTAACACCAAAATTATCGAATTACATCGAATTCAAGTCTAAGTTCCGTTAAAACTTCCAAAACGAGCATTCGATCAAAAACTGGACCAAAATATGTCCGAATGACTTGAAATTTTGCACACATATACAAAATGGCATAACGAAGCTACAGAAATTCTCGGAATTCCATTCCAACCATCGGATCAAAATTTCACCTATCAACCGGAAATCGCCAAAATACTAACTTCGCCAAAATGAGCTAATTTCTTCATCGGACCTCCAAAATTAATTCCGATTGCGCTCCTAGGCCTTAAATCATCCCTCAAAACTAACCGAATCATCGAAATTCAACTCCGATCCCTCTAACTCACAAGTCAACGTCCGGTTGACTTTTCCAAACTAATTTTCCTTAAAGAGACTAATTGTCCCCTTTCATACCAAACTCGATCCGAATTAACTCAAATTCACCAAGTACACATGTTAAAACATGAATAAACATTTAACGGGGAATACGAGACAAAAATACATGAAGCAACGGTTCAGGTCTTTACAGGGGAGGATTTTACCCTATGCGAACACGAGACCCAGGTCGCGAACGCGGAGTATTGGGGGGTTTGCTCTATGCGAACGCGACCGGTCGATCGTGAACACGTACCTTAGGGATGGGCTGGCCATGGAACCTAGGGAGAACTACACGAACGCGACCCCTCTATTGCTAACGTGAAGGCAGGGTTGGGGTAAGCCTTCGCGAACGCGAAGCTTCTCTCGCGATCGCATAAGTCCACATCTGCCAGCTCTTCGCGAACGCGACAGTGCTCACGCGAATGCGATTTTCAAGAGGCAAGTTCTGCTCCAAAGTATTGGTATATGATTATAAACCTTTTTGTTTCGATTTCTCTTTGCATTTCATCAATCTTCATAAATAAATCTAGGGTTTTTAAGGTAGAAATTGGGAATTTGGGTAGAGTTGGGGCTTTTTGAATAATTGGAATTTAGACCTCGTTTTGGGGTCAGATTTCAAAACTAATTGTATATTCGGGCTCATGGGTGAATGGGTAATTGGGTTTTGGTCCGAACCTCGAGTTTTGACTAAGCGGGCCCGAGGTCGATTTTGACTCTTTGGGGAAAATGATAGAAAACCTATAATTAAGCATTGAGTATGAATTCTTTAGTATTTATTGATGTTGCTAAATTAATTTGGGTTAGATACTAGTAAATTGGAGGTGAATTCTAAAGGAAAATCAGTGTTTGAGGCTTGAGTTAGCCGTGAAAGGTTGAAGTAAGTGTTTGGTCTAACCTTAGCTTGAGGGAATAGGTATTGTGCTTGATTTGCTATGTGCTAGTGTAATGTACGACGTATAGGAGTATCTATACCTTGGTGTCAAGCATGTCTGTGAGTCTTAAATTGCGATCGTTGTGTTTTCTTAATAAGTACTACAATTGCCTAAATTGTTGATTATCCATGTTGAGCAAGATGTATGATTATCTTCTTGGTATTGGTTTATTATTGAGCATTGGCTCCAGTTGAGGTTCATTTGTGAAGTTAATTGTTGGTACAAGTTTGGTTAGAGCTGATTCCCTTGCTGGGACATATTTATATCTTACTGTTTATTCCCTTGTCGGGATGTGTTTATTCTTGTTATTGATTATCTTGTCGGGATGTTGTTGTTGCTATTGTTTGGGTGAGGAAAGAGAGATAAAGCACGAAGGATGATGCCGTGCACATTCATATTTATGCATATGGTGAGGAAAGAGTGATAAAGCACTAAGGGTGATACCGTGTAGATTTTCATTGATATTGATGCATATGGTGAGAAAGAGAGATAAAACACGAAGGGTGATGTCATGCACATTTCTAATATTTGCATGGTGAGAAAGAGAGATAAAGCACGAAGGGTAATGCCGTGTACATTTTCATTACTTGATTGCATTAGTAAGGATTGATAGTAAAAGCACGAAGGGTGATGTCGTGCACTTATTGCCTTTTTGTTATGATTTCTTGATGTTTTCGGTTTAATTACCTTAATTGTCTTATTCCACTATTACTGTAACTCTTTACGTTGGTATTTCCCCATAATATGTTACCCCTCCCCCATTACTTTTGAATTACTTCTATTACTGTTATTCTGCTAGGTACTTTTTAATTGCAGGTTATTTGTTTGTTGTGTCCTAGCCTCGTCACTACTTCGTTGAGGTTAGGCTCAACACTTACTCAGTATATGGGGTCACTTGTACTAATACTACACTCTGCACCCTTTTGTACAGATCTCGGTACTAGAGCATATGGACCTTAGGTAGGGGTTGCTGCCTTCAGTCCATCGGAGACCCGAGGTAGTCCTGAAGGCGTTCGCAGGCCTTGGCGTCCCCTTCCTATCTAGTTTCTTTCTGTTCTTTTCTATTTTAGAGATATACATGTATTTATTTTGTTCAGACCCTATTTGTAGTATTCTTAGATAGTCCATGAGATTGTGACAACAGTTTCGGATGGGTTATGTTTATGGATTCGTATTAGTATTAGTTTTGTCACTCCCCCCTTTTTCCCCCGCAGAGAAAGTCTGGGTTTAGACAATCATGAGGGTAATGGCTTATTTCCTTTTAGAATTTGGATTTTTTGAAGAGTCGCCACCTAACGGATTATGGTGCGTTAGGGCACCTAGAGCGATTAACTCTTAGACTAGTTAGCATTACCAGAGATTTAGGGTAAGGGATCTAAATAACCTTGAGGGAAAGTTGTTAGGCACCCCTCTCGGTCCACAGCGGTGGGTCCCGGACGAACTTAAACTATGTAAATTAGTCATTTTAACACACAAACAGTTTTAACATGTACTTGCAAGTAAAGACATGTTTTGACATTCTAAGCACATGTATGATTCAAATAATGAAATAAAAGAAAGGTTTGAACAAGTTGCACATATATAAAGGAAAGTAACTTTATTTAAACAACGGGAATTGGGAAAGAGGGGTCCTACGTTGGTTAGCCTACAGGATCACCTCACACAATGCTCGGTAATCACTCCTCAATAAGGGGCTAGACGTGACATTAGCGCGTAGTCATCATATCCTTACTACCCAATTCCCTCCCCTTGGTTATAGCCTAAAACATTCTAATAACCTTGATTGATGTCCTATGCGTGCACTACCCGTCCCTTCCTCGTGGCCCTGGAGGTATTTAGGACCTCTAATTTAGGTAGTTCTAGAACATCCTAAGGGTTTAAAGGATAAAAGTCTAGGCGTCAATCAAAAATAATTAGGATTGCATTTAAAGAGAACAAATACAGGCTCACATTCACCTCCATAAACATACAAGTAAGTGCACGTTTCAAACAACAATTGCAAGTATTTAATAGAAAAACACTAGAACATGATATCTAGGTGAACGGATATTATACAGCGCTGAATTAAGACAAAGTGTCAAAGACCTATTCTGCTTGCCTACTGATTTTAGACCTGTTGAATATGAGCAGTCTCAAATAACAAAGCGCAGTTTTATAGTTGCAAGATTTTAATCGCCCTATAGGCTTGCCTATAACAGTGATGTCCTAAGAGTGTGATATCTCTATTGATTAGGAATGCAGTAAAACAGTGAACAATTTTAAACGGACAACTTGAGATCCTATAGACATGTTTTCTAGCGGTATTAATTTAAGGCAGTGTTTGAAAACTTATTAGGGAAGCAGATAGATTAATTAACTAAACAAATTCAGAATATATAAACATGAACTGAAATGTTTTAAGTCTTATAAGCATAACTCTTAATTAAGCATAAGGTAAAATAAACAACACTCATTTAACCAAAGTGAAACCCCTATAGGCATGATATCTATAAAGCTGATTTTAACCCTATAGGCATGATCTCTATTGTTAAAGCCATTTTTAGATCCTATAGGCATGGTTTCTAATTGTGGAAGTAAAGCAAATATAACAAACACATTTGAATTAACATGGACCCTATAGGCATGGTATCTACCCAATTTACCCAATATATATAACTACCCTATCTTTCACTAATCACCCCACTGTTTGTTTACAATAATTATTACAGACCAATGAATTGAATAAAAATTACATAAATAGAATAGAAATTAATCTATAGGGAGCCTGAAGTAGGCCCGAGTGATTTCCCAGCCTCCAGTAGTTTCAAATACCGAAGTTCCATATCCAATTTCATGTCTAGGTGTGGTAGAGTTCCCTAAGGACCTTAAGGATCCCGGGCAGTGCTCACACCTAGACCTTTTCTCAAACAATAACTGATTTAGGTGCAGTGTGGAAAGGCCAGCTCTGACATGCCAGAGTTCAGAGAGATCTCAAGGATCTCAAGGTAGTACACATATCCGAGGGGCAGAACCTAGTATTCTAAGAGTAAAGAGAGTGCTTGACATAGTTTTGAGAAGGTTTTGAAAATAGTACAGAGATGACTTTAGTAGTGAAAAGGCTTTCTGAAAGGGATTGAGGCATAGAAGAGTCACATTAGGGGTATATGATAGGGTATAGAGGAAACATACAATCAACAAACTGCATAAAAATACTTAGGGTCTTAGAGACTTAGCAGGCTACTCATGGCCAGTAAATAGTTAAGACATAGTTGCAATACATAAAGGCCTGACATGTGTTGAACAGGATTAAACATACAGGCAAGGTTAATCACATACATCAAATAGCCAACATGATCGCATAATTGAGGGATTGAACAGATATTCACAAACAGACTAGTTAAGAATCAAATAACTAGATGAAGTGTAGATATGCTAATCATGCATTGAACAGGACAGAGTTTAGACATGCTAAGCAAAGAGGTAATCGAGAATACGAGTTAGATTCATCGCTGATGAACTACTGCAAGAATGAAACACATAGGATTTGGATTTCAAAATTTAACTAGAGACATACTAGTTGAAGAAAAGAATGCAGAATATAAAGCAAATGTAGTTCCAATGACTAGCCTTATCTTTCAGCCGGCTAGACCGGTGAATATCACAAATAGTAGAAGATGAAAAGAGAGCTTTAGAGTGAAAGTGTGCTTTTGTGAACTAATGTTCGTTGTTAGAAGTGAGAATTGGAGGGAGTTTATATAGTAATCGAAAGCTTAGAAAAATAAGGTAAGGGATCAATTAAGTAGTAATTAGGGAAATCATAGAATCAATCACATATAAAAATCAGTAAGTCTTTCCTTAAATCAAGGGAACATCAATCAAAGGTAACAACATGACAGATACTTAAGGAAGGAAATCGAGTACAAAGTAGGTAATTAGGGGCGGATGCATAGGGGTTTCAATTAAGGAAACAATCAGTAAGAATCAGCAAAATAACAAATAAGGCAAGGGAAAAATTAATTAAGGCAAGTAGTTCAATTAAACCGAATAGGGAGGTAAGAATCAAAAGTTTTGTTAAGGAAAAGTGTTCAAATCAAACCAGGAAACAAGGACTACAGAATAATCAAGGGTTCAATCAAAGAGAAAATCATGAAAGAGTTAGCAAGTTTAGCAGATAAAATAAGGTAAGAAATGAATAGTCAGGATTTGACACATAATTTTAACAAAACAAATAGTTAAATAAACATTGATTCAAGGAGAAAAATATAGGTTTTAACAGGAATAGTCAGGATGAACACAAACATATAGAATAAGGGAAAAGTTGAACTAAGAAGTCCAGTAGAGGCATACTAGGACAAGAAAACTACGAGACATTCAAATGGCTAAAGAGAAATCACAAGAACCATGGCAAGAACACAATCAGTACACCAGTATTCAGAAACCAAACAAAGAATTTCAAAAATTAGGGTTTTTAGTATAAACAAGTTAAGGTTGTAGCAAACTTACGAAATCAATCGAAACACATAAGAACCAGAAGATCAAACACTCAAAAAATCACCAACTGTTTTGAAAAAGAAATCTCAAAAACCTTAGTTTAGAGAAAGATGAAGAATCACTCAAAAATCATATGCTTCTTGTAAAGAATCACAAGGTCATTATAAAACTCATATGAAACAAGTTTAAATCATCTCAGATCTGGACAGATCTAAGAGGTTCAGAAGAAAGAAATTAGGGTTTCGAAGAGAACAATACAGAGGTGAAGAAACATGCTTATAAACACATAGATCATAGTCGATGTAAGACGATCTTACTCGGAATCACACTGGAACAACCTGAAATAGGCGAGAACGGGACCATAGATGCAAGCCAGCTAACCCTGGTCCCTTGAGGACCTTGGAGATGGCAATACCAACGTGAGAGAGGCTACTAGAGGCCTGGGGGTGGTGAGAAACCACCATAGGTAGCCGTATATGAGTGATGGTGAGGTCCGATTAGGGTTAGGTTTGAGAGCATTTGAGAGAGAGGAGGGATATCAGGTCGGAGGATGGCGGAAAATGAAAGGTTTGGTGGGGGGGGGGCTTTGGTTTATTTTGGGTAAGGGCTGTTTGTGGCCGTTGATCTTATGATCAACAGCCGAGATTAAAGGGTTTTGGGGCCGGATCGGGTATTCAGGGTTTGGGCTGGGTAAATTTAAATTGGGTTTGGGCTAGTATTGGATTGAATTAGGGCTAGAATTGAAATAAAAAATAGGCCAGATTTTAAATAGCCACTTTCAATAATTACATAATTTATAAAAATATTAAATGAGTTCGAAAAAATATTTTCGTGTACTAAAATGATTTCAAAAAGTTATTTAACATTTTAAAATATAAAAGACCATTTTATGTAATAATGTAATTATGCATTAGTATGGGCTATTATTACAAAGATGTGCAATTTAGCCTAAAAATGTAAATATAATTACAAAAAAATGCACTAAAAATATGTATACATTTTGTTTGCATAAATAAATAATTTAGATGACTAAATCATCACAAAAGTAATTTGAAGGATAATTATTGGATATTTTATAAATAAAAGACAAGAAATAAATTGATTTGGAGTTTTAAAAATTACAGAAAAATTATAAAATGTTTATGTATACTTATAACTGCATATTTTCTATTTTGAAAGTATATATATGTATTAAAATTATATGAGGAAAAATTGGGTATCAAAAACTGCCCCTCTTTTCCCGGGAAGGATGAAAGAGGTTTCGGGTAAAGAAATGATGGCCAATTTTGATCAGCTGGGATGTTTTGAAGGATAGAGGCCAGACTCTAGTCTTGTAGTTGCCTACATATCCCTGGTTTTACAGGAATCAGGCCATATGTAGTTCTGGATTCATTGGCGGAATATACCGATGAAATCATTGCAAGAACGGGCACGAGATGCAGGAGCGGTTATAGTGAGCGGTTAAGTTTGAGATAATTTGAAAGAACTGGAGCGAGGTCGCTCCTACTAGGATAGTGGTTGCTCGTTGGTTACCTGCAGATAAAGACATGCTACAAACATATATTTGTGCGAAAATTTAAACATGATGTAGATTCTCTTTGGACCATGAAAGTTATCTTTGGACAGTGAAGGATGACGTCCTCAGACCATGATGTTTTGTGCCATAAATTGTTTAGTGAGGGATTCGCAGGCCATGAAATGGTGTTCTCGGGCCATGAAGATGGTGCCTCCGAACCATGACGCCTTTGAATAATGATATGCAAATTTAAGGGATCCTCAGGCCATGGCATGGTATCCTGCGGCTATGAGGATGACACCTTTGGATAGATTGGTGATATTTCATCCCATGATATGCAATAATATGATGCTAACAAGACAGGGCTTGGTCTTGTGAAATGGAGGGCAGAGCTTAGCCCGATTTAAAAGCAAATAGATAGTGCTAGAAATTAAGCAATATTTGAGCAAAGAGGGACAGTGCTTAGTCACATGCAGATAGGGAGGCAAGGACTAGCCTCATGCAGATGGGGAGGCAAGGATTAGCCTTATGCAAGTGGGGAGGAAGGGATTAGCCTCATGCAGATAGGGAGGCAAAGATTAGCCTTACGCAAATAGGGAGGCAGGGATTAGCCTCATGCAAATGTGGAGGTAGGGATTAGCCTCATGCAAATAGGGAGGCAAGGATTAGCCTCATGAAGATATGGAGGCGGGGATTATCCTCATGTAGATGTGGAGGCGGGGATTAGCCTCATGTAGATATGGAGGTGGGGATTAGCCTCATGCAGATATGGAGGCAGGGATTAGCCTCACATAGATATGGAGGCAGGGATTAGTCTCATGGAAATATAGAGGCATGGATTAGCCTCATGCAGATATGGAGGCTAGGATTAGCCTCATGTGGATGTGGAGGCAAGGATTATCCTCATTCAGATATGAAGGCAAGGATTAGCCTCATGTAGATCTGGAGGCAAGGATTAGCCTCATGCAGATATGTAGGCAAGGATTATTGGAGAAAGGGATTAGCCTCATGCAGATATGGAGGCAGGGATTAGACTCAAGGAGATACGAAGGCAGGGATTAGCCTCATGCAAATATAGAGGCAGGGATTAGCCTCATGCAGTTATGGAGGCAGGGATTAGCCTCATGTAGATATGGAGGCAAGGATTAGCCTCATGTAGATATGGAGGCAGGGATTAGCCTCATGCAGATATGGAGGCAAGGATTAGCCTCATGCGGATTTGGAGGCAAGGATTAGCCTCATGCGGATGTGGAGGCAAGGATTAGCCTCATGCAGATATGGAAAAAGGGATTAGCCTCATGCAGATATGGATGCAGGGATTAGCCTCATGCAGATACGGAGGCAGGGATTAGCCTCATGCAGATATAGAGGCAGGGATTAGCCTCATGCAGATATTGAGGCAGGGATTAGCTTGATGCAGATATGGAGGCAGGGATTAGCCTCATGCAGATATGGAGGCAAGGATTAGCTTCATGCAGATATGGAGGCAGGGATTAGCCTCATGCAGATATGGAGGCAGGTATTAGCCTCATGTAGATATGGAGGCAGAGATTAGCCTCATGCAGATGTGGAGGCAAGGATTAGCCTCATGAAGATATGCGAGACAAAGCTTAGTCCCATGCAAAGTGCGGGTAGCAAATAAGAGTAGTATATTTCTTAGCTGGAGATATGTTCAGTGTCTGATGGCCGGATTGATAGTGGATTTGCTTTGTGTTTACATATTTGCGAATTCTATCGCTACGTCAAATCTGCCTGCGTTTAAAGAAAAATTGTAAGTTTTTTGAGGGCAGGTTGGTTCGTGCCTTTGTCTGCTAGCCTTACTTCGCTCCGTTCTGGAGGCCTTTTCTATTTCCCTGGGTAATACCTGACTGTGACGAAAATAAAGTTTTTTCGAAAATGTGCAATTATTGATAAAAATAGAGTCATTTTAGAAACATATCGATATATCAAGTGATTTTTAGATGAACTAGTGGCAGTAACTCATTTTAGAGACATTGTAGCTTTCTCATGTTAGAATTTTGAGGGTCCTTCTCAAAATTCTTCCCCAGTTTGGTAGATGATCCTTTGACTGTTTGCGGGTAATGAGCCTTATTGAACCTTCTCCAAAATTTTGAGAACTTTCTCAAAATTCTGCCCTAGTTTCTTAACTGATTTCTGACCATCTGACACATGTTGGCGTTAGCTGGACTTGCTCCGGAATTTTGAGGGTCCTCCTCAAAATTCTGCCTCAGTTTCTGATCTTGGGGAAAAATGGAAATTTTATTATGATATGACCGAACCCATAAGGCTGCCTACGTATCCCCTCTTAAATGGGAATCAGGTCAAGCGTAGTTCAATTACATCAGATGAGGAAATGTAAATAATCTAAGCATAGTATCTCTTGACTATGTCTGAATTGATTGGTTTTGGCTAGATTTCTCCATCCATCTCTGCAAGTATGAGTGCTCCTCCTGTCAGCACCCTGTGAACCATATAAGGACTTTGACAGTTGGGAGAGATTTTCCCTTTGGCTTCATTTTGATATGGGAAGATCTTCTTCAGTAGCAGCTGTCCTGGTGCAAATTGCCTTGGTTTAACCCTTATGTTGAAAGCTCTGGACATTCTACTATGATAAAGTTGACCATTAAATACTGCGTTCATCCTTTTTCCATCGATAAGGGCCAATTGTTCATAGCGGCTTCTTATCCATTATGCATCGCTGAGTTCGGCTTCACATATGATTCTTAAAGAAGGAATCTCTACCTCGGCTGGAATGACAGCCTCGGTACCATAAACCAACATGTAAGGAGTTTCCCCTGTTGATGTGCGAACTGTAGTGCGGTATCCCAATAAAGCAAAAGGTAGCTTCTCATGCCATTGTTTGTGGTTCTCTACCATCTTCCTTAGTATCTTCTTGATATTTTTGTTGGTGGCTTGTACGGCTCCATTCATCTTAGGTCTGTAGGCTGTGGAATTCTTGTGCTTGATTTTGAAAGTTTCACACATGGTTTTCATCAGATCACTATTGAGATTGATGGCATTATCAATAACAATGGACTCGGGAACTTCGAATCGGCAAACAATATGATCTTTGACAAAGTATGCGACGACTTTCTTGGTCACAACTTTGTAAGATGCAGCCTCTACCCATTTTGTGAAGTAATCAATGGCCACTAGAATAAACATGTGCCCATTTGAAGTAGTGGGCTCGATCGGACCAATGACATCAATTCCCCAGTCGGAAAATGGCTAAGGTGAGCTTGTTGCATTGAGCTTATTTAGCAACACTTTTATCATATCAGCATGTACTTGGCATTGGAAGCATTTTCGGACATACTGGATGCAATCTGTCTCTATGGTCATCCAAAAGTAACCAGACCTAAGTATCTTTTTAGCCAAGACAAAACCATTCATGTGCGGACCACAGGTCCCAGTATGTACGTCCTCAAGTATCTTAGAAGCTTCTTTTGTGTTGACACGTCTCAGCAATCCCAAATCAGGAGTTCTTCTGTACAGATTTCCTCCGCTGTGGAAGAAGTGATTGGACAATCTCCAGAGTGTGTGTTTCTGAGTGTGGTTTGCATGCTCTGGATACTCTCCCTTTGACAAATACTCCTTGATGTCATGGAACCAAGGCTTTCAATCTGTTTCTTCTTCAACATGAGCACATTATGCCGGTTGATTATGGATTCTTACTAGGATGGGATCAATGAAATTCTTATCTAGGTGGTGTATCATAGATGACAAGGTGGCCAATGCATCGGCAAACTCATTCTGAATTCTGGGCATATGTCGGAATTCTATCTTCATGAACCTCTTTTCATTTATTTCACATGGTGCAGATATGGCAATATCTTGGAATTCTTGGTGGCCCACTCTCTTTGTACCTGGTGCACAAGCAAATCTGAATCACCGACTACCAGTAGCTCCTAAATGTTCATATAGATTGCTATGTTGAGCTCTAGTATGCAGGCTTCATATTCCGCCATGTTGTTGGTGCAAGGAAATCTAAGTTTAGCAGATATCAGATAACATTGACCCATTTCTGATACCAAAACTGCTCCAATGCCCGCTCCTTTGAAATTTGCAGCTCTGTCAAAGAACATCCTCCAACCGTTGTATGCTTCGGTAATGTCTTCCCCTACGAATGACACTTCTTCAAAAGGAAAATATTTTTTCAAGGGTTCGTATTTTCCTCCCACCGGATTTTCAGCAAGATGATCTGCCAATGCTTGTCCTTTGACCGCCTTTGAGTTACGTAGACGATGTCAAACTCACTCAACAGTATCTTCCACTTAGCTAACTTCCCAGTTGGCATGGGTTTTTGAAATATGTACTTCAAAGGTCCATCCTGGATATGAGGTATGTAGTGTAGGCACAGAAGTAATGCCTCAATTTCTGAGTTGTCCAGGTCAAAGTACAACAAATGCGTTCCAGCAGAGAGTACTGTGCTTCGTAAGGTGTGAACTTCTTACTCAAGTAATATATGGCTTGCTCCTTTCTCCCTGTCTCGTCATGTTGTCCCAGAACACATCCGAAGCCCCAATCCAAAACAGATAGATAGAGTAACAAAGGTCATCCTGGTTTCGGGGAGACCAGAATTGGTAGTGTAGACAGGTACTCCTTAATCTTGTCAAAAGCTTTCTGACAATCCTCGGTCCAACTTGTCTCGGCATCTTTCCTCAGCATCTTGAAGATGGGTTCACATATGACTTTGGACTATGCTATGAAGCTCCTAATATAATTGATATGTCCTAGGAATCTCATTACGTCCTTTTTGCTCCTATGTGGCAGTAACTCCCGAATAGCTTTGACTTTACACGGATCCAGCTCGATTCCTCGACTACTGACAATGAATCCCAGCACTTTTTGTGTGGTTCAGCTTCAAGTTGTACCTCTTTAGCCTGTCAAAGAACTTCCTCAAGTTCACTATGTGATCTGTAACCCTCTTGGATTTGATAATGATGTCGTCGACATATACCTCTATCTCCTTGTGTATCATACCTCGGCATTCTTTAGACCAAATGGCATCATCTTGTACTAGTATACCCCCCAAGGTATGATAAAAGCTATTTTCTCCGCGTCTTCTTCATCCATTCAAATCTGGTGATAACCCGCGACGTAATCTACAAAGGATTGGAGTTTATGCTTGGGGCAGTTGCTGATCAAAATGTGTATGTTTGGCAATGGAAAGTCGTCCTTGGGACTTGCTCTGTTTAAATCCCGTTAGTCAACAAATACTCTGACTTTCCATCCTTCTTTGGAACTGGCACAATGTTAGCTTACCAGGTTGGATACTCAACCACCCTGAGAACTTTGGCTTTGATCTTCTTAGTAAGTTCCTCCTTGATTTTCAAGCTCATATCTTGTTTGAACTTCTGGAGTTTCTGCTTCACTGGCAGACATATGTGAGTAGTAGGCAACTTGTGAGCCACTATGGACGTGCTCAAACCGGTCATATCATCATAAGACCATGCGAAAATGTCCTCATACTCTTTTAGGAAATGGATGTACTCTTCCTTCTCTGTTGGTGACAAGTGAATGTTGATTCGAGTCTCATTGACGGTCTAGATGTCCCCCAAATTTACTACTTCAGTTTTGTCCAGATTGGACTTTGGCTTATTCTCAAAGTTTTCAACTTCCCTGACAACTTCCTCGGGTATCTCATCTTCTTCATCTGAATCACTATTATCATGTTGCGTTGCCTCATTACATGTCATAGTCACCGGTTTATCAGGAAAAGTAATAATAAAACTGTAGAAAGAAAAAGCGTAGAAAATAATAATGAATAATAAAGAGCAAATGCATTTGATTAAAATTAAACAACATCCAGACAAGTGTGGCTCGATGAATCGAGCATTTATTTTGAAATAGGTAAGTCTTTAAATCAAAATTACTGAAAATCTTAAATGCCTGGAATGGCTATAGAAATAAAATCTGCCAAGCTACCCAGGGACTCGGCGGGCCCGGGATGGTCTGGCGGTCCAGTTCTTGAGAACAGCTCCCTTTTCCATAGTTTGAATAGTGAGGCCTTCTTCCTCCTTTTCCTCAATTATGGCACTGCAGTCCATGTCTTCATCTTCCAAGAACAGATTCTTTAACCTGGCTAATTCTTCCTCTTCTGCAGTTCCCCATATTGCATCAGCTAGGTGAAAAGCTTGATCTAGATGTGGCACCGGTTGCTCGAGAGGGTAATACGGTCCGCGCTATGAAGGCGACTAATCATTGTATTCTTTCCATATGTACTGATATCCGAGCCCAAAGGTAGTACCATGACCCTTCAGTCGTATTGGTTTAGTGATACCCTAGAGATTCTTCCCTAGCCCTTTGCCGGGCTCATACCCAGAAAATTCCAATATGATTTTTATTTTACCGCTCTACCATTTATGTTTCTCGACAGCATTGGCACGTTCAATGTGATGATAGGTTTCCACTCCTAGCCTTCTTCTATGTCCAATGACGGGGATGGTTTGACTGGTGTAAATGGGGTTACTCCCATCTCCGTGAATGATTACCTCCTGACGACTCCATTCAAATTTCATGTCTTGATGTAGTATGGATGCCATAGCCCCAGCGACATGGATCCATGGTCGGCCTAACAAAAGATTGTATAAGGCCGGTATGTCGAGCACCTGAAACTTTACGTCGAACCAAATTGGCCCCATCTGTAAGCACATGTTAATTTCCCCAATCGTGGCTTTTTGAGGCCTATCGAAAGCTTTCAAATTCATGCTTCCTACCCATATTTCATGAAAACCTTTGTCCAACCTTTTCAGAGTGTCTAACGGACAAATATTGAGGCTTGAACCTCCGTCAACCAAAACCCTAGCAATGAATTTATCTTCAAATTGTGTTGTAATATGCAATGCTCGGTTGTGATTCAACCCTTTAGGTGGTAGCTCATCTTCGGGGAAGACGATCTTATGACTTTCTAGAACTTGCCCTACCGTATTGTCCATCTCCCTGTCGGTGATGTTATTGGGTACATAAGCTTCACTCAACACTTTCATTAAAGCGTTCTTATGCGCCTCTGAATTTTGCAATAGTGAGATGATGGATATCTGAGCTGGGGTTTTGTTCAGATGGTCAATGACGGAATACTCCTTTGCTTGCACTTTCCTCCACAGGTCATCTGGCCCTGTTTCAATGACAGGCTGCCTGGTAGTGGCATTCTTACTTGGTCCTCCCAAATGTTTAGATGTATAGACTATTCCAGTCCTAGTCATTCCTTGTGCAACGTAGAATTCCTCCATTTTTGCCTTTCCCTTTCACCAAGCTTCGGCAACGTAATCCCAGGGTATTGCTTTTGAGTCGAAAAGAGGTATGGTAGACACTGTCACTATGAAAGGTGTGACCACTTCTACTTCAAATAGAGTGGGTGTGGTTGCAGATGGAGCTATCTCTACTTCAAATGGGACCGGTGCGGCTACCTCAACCTCGATTGGTAACTGAGTCTGTACCATAATAGGAGTAAGTGTGACTGCAACTTTAAAGTTATAGCCTTCTCGAATAAGCCCAATCAGCCCCTCAGGGTCCCATTCTTCATTCATCTCTATCACATGTACCCCACAACCTCTATGATCAGGGAGGGAGTTATTATGGACGTTGGGTGCAACTTTCTTTGCTTGTATGACCATGTTGTCAATTAGTATCTGAATCTTATCTTTCAATGTTCGACACTCATCAGTGGTGTGCCCCTTCATACAGGAATGGTATGCACAAGTTTTGTTCTGATTGACCCATTGGGATAGAATCTCTAATGCCATAGTAGGAATGGGGGTGACATAACCAGCAACTTTCAACCTTTCATACAGTTGGTTGATGGGTTCAAAAATTGCGGTGTACTATCTGGGTAGCTTGCGGTCGAAGTTTGGTCATGATCTTGGAATGTTTTAGCGAGTTGGAGGTGATTAGAAATGGGATGGTTGGGAGTTATAGGTGTGATGGACAGTGGCTGGTTGGGAATATCTGGGAGATGAAGGCTGATATGTAGGCGATGATGCTTGGTATGTGGGCGGAGGTGTTTTATATGTGGGTGGAGGTGTTTGATATGTAGGTGGAGGTGTTTTATAGGTAAGTGGAGATTTTGGGCATTGGGCCACCATTACTGCCCCAACGTCTCTCTTCTTTGATATGCCGCCTGATGGTAACGCCTTGTTTGCAGCCTGTAATGCCTCAAAATTTGTTACTATCCCGCTTTTGATGCCTTCCTCAATTCTTTACCCAAGCTTGATAATATTAGAGAACTTATGGTTTTCAATAACCATCAATCTTTCATAATACTGTGGATCTTGTGCTCTGACGAAGAATTTGTTCATCTGTTCCTTGTCCAAAGATGGCCTGACCTTGGCCGCTTTCGACCTCCAACGAGTAGCATACTCGCAGAAGATTTCGGTAGGTTTCTTCTTAAGATTCTGGATGTAGAAAACATCTGGTGCGTTCTCTGTATTGAACCTGAACCAGTCCATGAAATCTGATGCCATACTCACCCAATTGGACCATATCTTGAGATCATGGCTGATGTACTAGGACAAAGCATCTCCAGTAAGACTTCTCAAAAAGAGTTTCATTCGGATCGTTTAGTCTTTCCCGACCCCAACAAGCTTGTTGCAATAGGTCCTCATATGGACCCTGGGATCACCTGTGTCGTCAAACATCCCGAACTTGGGAGGTTTGTATCCCTCTGGCAGTTCTACATCTGGTTGTATGCATAGGTCTTGATAGTTCAAACCTTCTATTCCATTGCCTCCTTCGATACCTTGAACTCAGCTTGTGAACTTCTTGAGTTCTTTCGCCATGTTTTGAATGAGAAGGTTCTTCTCGGATGATTCTGGGGACGTATATAGGGTTATTTTGGTGAGTGCCCTGTGCCTAGGTATAGTGGTGGTCATTAGTAGAGTTTTGAGGATCGAGAATAGGTTGTGGTGTGTTTTGGGGAGTGTGAAATGACGGTTGGTGGGTAATGAATTACTTGATGGTGGTGTTATGGCGGAGTTGGTATTGGTAGGGGATTGAGAATTTGGGGTGGGGTTGCATATTGATGTTGTGCTGGAGGGTTTTGCGGATGTTGGTTTGGTGAGTTTTCAGGAGGTGCTGGGTTCTTTGTGTCTTGTTGGTTGATGTCGGGGACATTTAGGGTGAGTGACAAGTTTTCCAAGTTGTGGACCTGCTCAAGCTCTCCTTGTAGCTCTAATATCTTTTGTTCCAATCTCAAGACTAGATCATTTGGTGCCGGGGTACTGCGGCTATCTGAAGTTTCTGCGTTCTCAGCAGTCTCCTTTTGAATACCACTTAAATCGTCCATTTTTGCTTTTCCTTTGCCTTTTGTATTGCTTGGAGGAGGAGGTGGTGGAGGACCTCTAGATCTAGTGTGATATGCTGGTGATGCCAGTATGAGCGAACCAACCTTAGAGGATGGGAATAAGAAATAAAGAAAAAGAAAAAGAAAAAGAAAAAGAAAAAGAAAAAGAAAAGAAAACGAAAAGGTAAACAAGTCAGTAAGGATTCTGAAATGTTTGCAATATTTAAACACATACTGCAGGAATGTAAATTCGTGTCCTAATTTGGGAGCCTTGTTGTGCCCAAGGTAGGCCTAAAGACAAATAAATTTGGAGAACTTTAGATGCCAGTAAATGCTTCATTTCATAATGTGAAAACAGATGAATCCCAAAACGACACTAAGACAATAGAAAAGTAAGTCACTATTGACACTTAGTCTTATTACATTTAGGAAAGCAAATAAATCAAGCCTACTTGGTCCCAAAAAGGACCTTTCCCAGATTCGATCTTCATGACTCCATCATACAGGTTCCCCAGCTCGCACAGACCCAACAGCAGGTAGGCTCTGGCTAGATGTCCTCCTTAACTTCCTTCAGCATTATGGCAATCCTCAATCCTCTTTATGACTTTTCCCTCTAGCTCCACTAATCCTCGCTCCACATATTCCAACTTTCTGTTTCAAGTGACAACCATTTCTTTCCACTCTTCGATCAACCTCATATTTCTCTTGTGTATTTCCTGGTGCTCATTCTCAGAGTCGTGAACCCTCTTGTGCAGCCTGTTGTATTTGACTTGAGCCTCAGCGTCTTCGTCTATGATTCTATTCCCTTGACCAGTTCCTGGAATCACTATCCCCTTCAGGTTGTCCTCTAACCATGCTGGGTAGAAAGGTTCAAACCCCGCATGATACCTCTCTGGTCAATGGTGTTCTTTTCCACAATGATCTTGCAGTGCCACATGTGCTGAACTTGGCACTTGTAAGGGACATCATCATCCTAAAAGTCTGCTCGGAAATGTCTCATTTTGGCGATCCTAGGTACAACCTGCTTCCTACCTGCGTGCTTTATGACTCGGATAGGGACATAAGGGTATATCCCTCTCAACCCAATTAGCGCCAAGTGTGGAGCGTCCCTGGATCTGATGATTAATTCGTCTGTTGGGAACCATTCAAACATCCTTTGCACCTGTTCCTCGGTCAGATTGTCGAAGAACTTTACCCACTCTTTGGCTCTTTCCGGCTGAGCAAATCTGTCCGGAATGTAAGTCATCCGCTTGGGGTGATGGAAGGCAATATGGTCGTTCCAATCCCTTCGCAAAAATTCTAGGCGATAGTGACCTTTTTGATGATGTTCTAATAAGCACAACTGCAGCAACAGGTTACAACCCTCGAAATGCATGACCCCTCCATCAAAGTCTTGGCGACCATGGCCAACCTAGTATGGATTCTTTCCCTTTTCATTGGGAACACTATCAGGCCCAAGAAACACACAATGAACACGAACACTCTGCGATAGATGTGGCCTAGAGAAGTGATATAAAGCTTGTCATAGAAGGTACGATAGACTTGCTATGGACATATCTCTCGTACAGGTACTCGAAGGGTATGTAGGACTTCTCTAGGCATCTCAAGTCACCATTTTTCTTCATCCCCATCATCTTTAGGAACCCTTTACCAGTACGGTTCTCTAGTACCAACAACCTAGGGCTATCCCAAGTCAATCCCGCAACTCCCCCAATTTCCTCTAGGAGTGGAGTCATTTCTATGTCGCCGAAAATGGACACAGCCCTTTCACTATCCCAGAATAAAGTGGCAGCCTCGATCAACCTGTTGTTTGGCTAAATGTCTAGTAGAGAAGGAAAGTTGCCCAAGTACTTTCTTACATGTTTCTTGTCACTTGAGGAAAGATCCTCCCACCAATCTAGTAGAAATGGTTGAATGTTGCTAACCATATTGAATATGGGGACCTCGTGCCTCATTTTCTGCAAAACAAAAGGGTTCGGCCCTTCTCCCCAACCAGACTCGACTATTTATACATTCATGATTAGCATATTGGCATCTAGTTCTCCAAATTAATGCACAAAACATGGTTATGTCTGTTGGGATTATGGAAACACCGGTGGACTTTTGGATAAGGCTCGTCTTAAAGGATCATTATGTGGACAATATATTAATCCAACTAGGTTTGGCCATGATGTATGCACAAGCGTTTGCACGTAACAGTTGGCTGCACCACTGATCGACTAGTTTTATAGCAAATAAGCCTTTCCGAATTTAAGGGTAATAAATAGGAAGAGTGCAACCACTCATGCGTTGCTATAGGATTTAATATGCACGAGTGGAATATTATGTGGAGGATGATTTGTGCAGCAATAAATAGCATGTAGTCAAGTATTTGCACGTAAGAATAATAAATGCAATATTTAAATAATTGAAAGACAGTAATCGAAAGCTTAGCAAAATAAGGTAAGGGGTCAATTAAGTAGCAATTAGGGAAATCATACAATCAATCACGGGTAAAATCTATAAGTCTTTCCTTAAATCAAGGGAACATCAATAAAAAGGAAACAACATGACAGATACTTAATGAAGGAAATAGAGTACAGAGTAGGTAATTAGGGGCGGATGCACAGGGGTTTTAATTAAGGAAACAATCAGTAAGAATCAACAAAATAACAAATATTGCAAGGGAAAAATTAATTAAGGCAAGCAGTTCAATTAAACCGAGTAGGGAGGTAAGAATCAAAAGTTTTGTTAAGGAAAATTGTTCAAATCAAACCAGGAAATAAGGACTTCAGAATAATCAAGGTTTCAATCAAAGAGAAAATCATGAAAGAGTCAGCAAGTTTAGCAGATAAAATAAGGTAAGAAATGAATAGTCAGGATTCGACACATAATTTTAACAAAACAAATAGTTAAATCGACACTGATTCAAGGAGAAAGATATAGGTTTTAACACGAATAGTCACGATGAACACAAACTTATAGAATTAGGGAAAGTTTGAACTAAGAAGTCTAGTAGAGGCATACTAGGACAAGAAAACCATGAGACATTCAAATGGCTAAAGAGAAATCACAAGAACCAATGAAAGAACACAATCAGCACACTCGTATTTAGAAACCAAACAAAGAATGTCAAAATTAGGGTTTTTAGTATAAACGAGTTAAGGTTGTAGCAAAATTACGAAATCAATCAAAACAGATATGAAGTAGAAGATCAAACACTAAAAAAATTACCAACTGTTTTGAAAAAGAAATCTCAGAAACCCTAGTTTAGAGAAAGATGAAGAATCACTCGAAAATCATACGATTCTTGTAAAGAATCACAAGGTCATTATAAAACTTATATGAAACAAGTCTAAATCATCTCAGATCTGGACAGATCTAAGACGTGTAGAAGAAAGAAATTAGGGTTTCGAAGAGAACAACATGGAGGTAAAGAAACATGTTTAGAACCCATAGAACATAATCGATGTAAGACGATCTTACTCGGAATCACACTGGAACAACCTGAAAAAGGCGAGAACGGGACCATAGATGCAAGCCAGCTGACCCTGGTCCCTTGAGGACCCTGGAGATGGCAATACCAACGTGAGAGAGGCTATTAGAGGCCTGGGGGTGGTGAGAAACCACCATAGGTAGCCATAGATGAGTGATGGTGAGGTCCGATTAAGGTTAGGTTTGAGAGCATTTGAGAGAGGGGAGGGATTTCAGGGCGGTAGATGGTGGAAAATGAAAGGGTTTAGGGGGGTCGTTGGTTTATTTTGGGTAAGGGCTATTTGTGGCCGTTGATCTTATGATCAACGACCGAGACTAAAGGATTTTGGGGCCGGATCGGGTCTTCTGGGTTGGGTGGGTATATTTAAATTGGGATTGGGCTGGTATTGGGTTGAATTACGGCTAGAATTGAAATAAAAATAGGCCAGATTTAAAATAGCCATTTTTTATAGTTACATAATTTATAAAAATAGTAATTGAGTTCTAACAAATATTTTCATATACTAAAATGATTTAAAAAAGTTATTTAACATTTTAAAAATATAAAAGACTATTTTATGCATCAATAATATAATTATGCAGTAGTATGGGCTATTATTGCAAAGTTGTACAATTTAGCCTAAAAATATAAATATAATTATAAGAAAATGCACTAAAAATATTTAAACATTGTGTGGGCATAAATAAAGAATTTAGATGACTAAATCATCACAAAAGTAATTTAAAGGATAATTATTGGATATTTTATAAATAAACGAGAAAAAAAATAAAAATTGATTTGGAGCTTTAAAAATTATAGAAAAATTATAAAAATGTTTATGCATGCTTATAACTGCAGTGCTATTTTGAAAGTATATATATGTATTAAAAATATATGAGGAAAAATTGGGTACCAACAGCTGCCCCTCTTTACCCGGGAAGGATGAAAGAGTTTTCGGGTAAAGAAATGATGGCCAATTTTGACCGGTTAGAATGTTTTGAAAGATAGAGGCCGGACTCCGGTCTTCGAGTTGCCTACATATCCCTAGTTTTACAGGAATCGGGCCATGTGTAGTTCTGGATTCATTGGCGGAATATACCGATGAAATCATTGCGAGAACGGGCATGAGATGCAAGAGTGGTTATAGTGAGCGGTTAAGTTTGACATAATTTGAAAGAACTGGAGCGAGGTCGCTCCTACTAGGATAGCAGTTGCTCGCTGGTTACCTACAGATAAAGAGATGCTACAGACATATATTTGTGCGGAAATTTAAGCATGATGCAGATTCCCTTTGGACCATAAAAGTTGTCTTTGGACGGTTAAGGATGACGTCCTTAGACCATGATGTCCTACGCCATGAATTGTTTAGTGAGGGATTCGCAGGCCATGAAATGGTGTTCTCGGACCATAAAGATGGTGCTTCCGAACCATGATGCCTTTGAATAATGATATGCAAATTTGAAGATGTTCTAACAACCACAACTGCAACAACAAGTTACAATCCTTGAAATGCTTGACCCCTCTTTGACAGCGCTCCAGAGCCTTGTAGATTTCTGCTATGATCATGGGGACTATAGTGTATGTTTGCCCATTGATCCCCTCCGTCAAAGTCTTGGCGACCATGGCCAACCTAGTATGGATTTTTTCCCTTTTCATTGGGAACACTATCAGGCCCAAGAAACACACAATGAACACGAAAACTCTGCGATGAATGTGGCCCAGAGAAGTGATAGAAAGCTCATCATGGAAGGTACGGTAGGACTTGCTATGGCCATATATCTCATATAGGTACTCGAAGGGTATGTAGGACTTCTCCAGGCATCCCAGGTCAGCATTTTTCTTCAACCCCATTATCTTTAGGAACCCTTTACCAGTACGGTTCTCCTCGTACCAACAAACCAGGGCTATCCCAAGTCAATCCCGCAAGTCCCCCAATTTCCTCTAGGAGTGGAGTCATTTCTATGTCGCCGAAACGGAACACGACCCTTTCACTATCCTAGAATAAAGTCGCAGCCTCGATCAACCTGTTGTTTGGTTGAATGTCTAGTAGAGAAGGCAAGTTACCCAAGTACTTTCTTACATGTTTCTTGTAACTTGAGGAAAGGTCCTCCCACCGATCTAGCAGCAATGGTGGAATGTTGCTAACCATACCGAATCTGGGGACCTCGTGCCTCATTTTCTGTAAAACAAAAAGATTAGGCCCTTCTCCCCCACCAGACTCGACTATTTATACATTAATGATTAGCATATTAGCATGTAGTTCTCATAATTAATGCACAGAATGTGGTTGTGTCTGTTGGGATTATGGAAACCCCAGTGGATTTTTGATAAGGCTCACCTTAAAGGATCATTATGTGGACAACGTATTAATCCGACAAGGTTTGACCATGATGCATGCACAATTTTAATCAAAATAAGGTTACTATGAGGGTCTAGACTAGTACCCTCAAGCGGACAACTTGAGGGGGAAAGGCACGAAACCGTCGACTGCACCACTGAACGACTAGTTTTCTTGCAAATAAGCCTTTTCGAATTTAAGGGTAATAAATAGGAAGAGTGCAACCACTCATCAAGCATTGTTATAGGATTTAATACGCACAAGTGGAATATAATGTGGAGCATGATTTATGCAGCAATAAATAGCATGTAGTCAAGTATTTGCACGTAAGAATAATAAATGCAGTATTTAAATAATTGAAAGACAGTTACAGAAAAAGAAAACAAGGAGACAAGTCAGTTTCAGGAAAAAAAGAATCATAAATACTTTTAAAAATAGACAATTAAATTCAAATAAGGGGAAAGGGTACGGGATAAGGCATGCTTGGACTAATTCACAAAAGATAAGTTCGTTATGATAAGAGCCTAAAGGTATTCCCAGCAGAGTCGCCATGCTGTCGCCCCCACTTTTTTCCCCCACGGAGAAAGTCCGGTTTTCGACATTCATGGGGGTAATGACTCATTTCCTTTTAGGATTTGGGTGTTTTGAAGAGTCTCCACATAACGGATTATGGTGCGTTAGGGCACCTAGAGCGATTAAATCTTAGACTAGTTTGCATTACCAGAGATTTAGGGTAAGGGCTCGAAATAACCTTAAGGGAAAGGTGTTAGGCACCCCTTTCTGTCCACAACGGTGGGTCCCAGCCGAACATAAACTATGTGAATTAGTCATTTAAACACACTAACAGTTTTAACACGTACTTGCAAGTAAAGGCATGTTTTGACATTCTAAGCACATGTATGATTCAAGTAATGAAATAAAAGAAAAGGTTTGAACAAGTTGCACATATATAAAGGAAAGTAAATTTATTTAAACAATGGGAATTGGGAAAGAGGGGTCCTAGTTTGTTTAGCCTATAGGATCACCCCCCCAATGCCCGGTAATCACTCCTCAATGAGAGGCTACACTTGACATTAGCGCGTAGTCATCATATCCTTAATACCCAATTACCTTCCTTGGTTATAGCCTAAAGCATTCTAATAACCTTGATAGATGTCCTTTGTGTGAAACCCGTCCCTTCCTCGTTGCCCTGGAGGTATTTAGGACCTCTAATTTATGTAGTTCTAGAACATCCTAAGGTTTTAAAGGATAAAAGTCTAGGCATCAATCAAAAAGAATTAGGACTGCATTTAAAGAGAACAAATACAGGCTCACATTCACCTCCACAAACATAACAAGTAAGTGCACGTCTCAAACAACAGTTTCAAGTATTTAAGAGAAAAACCCTAGAACATGATATCTAGGTGAGCAGAGATTATACAGCGTTGAATTAAGACAAAGTGTCAAAGACCTATTCCGCTTGCCTACTGATTTTAGACATGTTGAATGTAAGCAGTCTCAAATAACAAAGGGCAATTTTATAGTTGCAAGATTTTAATCGCCCTATAGGCTTGCCTATGACAGTTATGTCCTAAGAACATGATATCTATATTGATTAGGAATGAAGTAAAATAGTGAACAATTTTAAACAGACAACTTGAGATCCTATAGACATGTTTTCTGGTGGTATTAATTTAAGGCACTGTATGAAAACTTATTAGGGAAGCGGATAGATTAATTAACTAAACCAATTCAAAATATATAAACATGAACTGAACAGACCTTCTAACTGAACTGTTTTAAGTCTTATATGCATAACTTCTAATTAAGCATGAGGTAAAATAAACAGCATTCATTTAACCAAAGTGAAACCCTTATAGGCATGATATCTATAGAGCTGATTTTAACCCTATAGGCATGATCTCTATTGTTAAAGCCATTTTTAGATCTTATAGGCATGGTTTCTAAATGTGGAAGTAAAGCAAACATAACAAACACATTTGAATCAACATGAACCCTATAGGCATGGTATCTACCCAATTTACCCAATATATATAACTACCCTCCTTTTTTCACTAATCACCCCACTGTTTGTTTACAATAATTATTACAAACCAATTAATTGAATAAAAATTACATAAATAGAGCAGAAATTAATCTTTAGGGAGCCTGAAGTAGGCCTAAGTGATTTTATAGCCTCCAGTAGTCTCAAATACAGAAGTTCCATAGCCAATTTCTTGTCTAGGTGTGTCAGAGTTCCCTAAGGACCTCAAGGATTCCCGGGCAGTGCTCACACCTAGACCTTTTCTCAAATAATAACTGATTTAGGTGCAGTGTGGAAAGGCCAGTTCTGACATGCCAGAGTTCAGAGAGATCTCAAGTCTCTCAAAAATAGTACAGAGATGACTTTAGGAGTGAAAAGGTTTTCTAAAACAGGAGATTGTTTGGTGGTAAAAGATAGTTTGAGAGGAGTACCAAAACGTTTTTGAAGACAACAGACAATCAATTGGTCATAAAACATCCAGATTCAAAAACACTCAACAAACAGATCTCACATGGGGATAAAGGGATTGGGGCACAAAAGAATCACATTAGGGGTACATGGATATGATATAGAGGAAACATACAATCAACAAACTGCATAAAACACTTAGGGTCTTAGAGACTTAGCAGCTAGTCATGGCCAGTAAATAGTTAAGACATAGTTGCAATACAGAAAGGCCTGACTTGTCTGGAACATGATTAAACATACAGGCAGGGTTAATCACATACATCAAATAGCCAACATGATGACATAATTGAGGTATTGAACAAATATTAACAAACAGACTGGTTAAGTATCAAATAACTAGGTGAAGTGTAGATATACTAATCATGCAATGAACAGGACAGAGTTTAGACATGCTAGGCAAAGAGGTAAGCAAGAATACAAGTTAGATTCATAGCTGATGAACTAGTGCAGGAATGAAACACACACGGGTTGGATTTAAAAATTAAACTAGAGACATACCGGTTGAAGAAAAGAATGCAGAATATAAAGCAGATGTCGTTCCAATTTCTAGCCTTGGCTTTCAGCCGGCTAGACCAGTAAATATCACAAGTAGCAGAGGAGAAAAAGAGAGCTTTAGATTGTAAGTGTGCTTTTGTGAATTAATGTTCGTTGTTAGAAGTGAGAATAGGAGGGAGTTTATATAGTAATCGAAAGCTTAGCAAAATCAGGTAAGGGATCAATTAAGTAGTAATTAGGAAAATCATAGAATTAATCACACGTAAAAATCAGTAAGTCTTTCCTTAAATCAAGGGAACATCAATCAAAAGGTAACAACATGACAAATACTTAAGCAAGGAAATCGAGTACAGAGTAGGTAATTAGGGGCATATGCACAAGGGTTTCAATTAAGAAAACAATCAGTAAGAATCAGAAAAATAACAAATATTTCAAGGGAAAAATTAATTAAGGCAAGTAGTTCAATTATACCGAGTAGGGAGGTAAGACTCAAATGTTTTGTTAAGGAAAAATGTTCAAATTAAACTAGGAAATAAGGACTTCAGAATAATCAAGGGTTCAATCAAAGAGAAAATCATGAAAGAGTCAGCAAGTTTAGCAGATAAAATAAGGTAAGAAATGAATAGTCAGGATTCGACACATAATTTTAACAAAACAAATAGTTAAATCGACATTGATTCAAGGAGAAAGATATAGGTTTTAACACGAATAGTCAGGATGAAGAAAAATATATAGAATTAGGGAAAGTTTGAACTAAGAAGTCAAGTAGAGGCATACTAGGACAAGAAAACCATGAGACATTCAAATGGCTAAAGAGAAATCACAAGAACCAAGGAAAGAACACAATCAGTACACCGGTATTTAGAAACAAAACAAAGAATGTCAAAATTAGGATTTTTTAGTATAAACAAGTTAAGGTTGTAGCAAACTTATGAAATCAATCAAAACACATATGAAGCAGAAGATCAAACACTCAAATAATTACCAACTGTTTTGAAAAAGAAATCTCAGAAACCCTAGTTTAGAGAAAGATGAAGAATCACTCGAAAATCATACGATTCTTGTAAAGAATCACAAGGTCATTATAAAACTCATATGAAACAAGTCTAAATCATCTCAGATCTAGATAGATCTAAGATGTGCAGAAGAAAAAAATTAGGGTTTCGAAGAGAACAACACGGAAGAAAAGAAACATGCTTAGAAGCCCATAGATCATAATCGATGTAAGACGATCTTACTCGGAATCACACTGGAACAACCTGAAAAAGGCGAGAACGAGACCATAGATGCAAGCCAGCTGACCCTGGTCCCTTGAGGACCCTGGAGATGGCAATACCAACGTGAGAGAGGCTATTAGAGGCCTGGGGGTGGTGAGAAACCACCATAGGTAGCCATAGATGAGTGATGGTGAGGTCCGATTAAGGTTAGGTTTGAGATCATTTGAGAGAGGGGAGGGATTTTAGGGCGATGGATGGTGGAAAATGAAAGGGTTTGGGGGTCGTTTGGTTTATTTTTGGTAAGGGCTATTTGTGGTCGTTGATCTTATGATTAACGGCCCAGATTAAAGGATTTTAGGGCCAGATCGGGTCTTCAAGGTTTGGGTGGGTAAATTTAAATTGGGATTGGGCTGGTATTGGGTTGAATTAGGGATAGAATTGAAATAAAAAATAGGCCAGATTTTAAATAGCAATTTTTAATAGTTACATAATTTATAAAAATAGTAAATGAGTTCCAAAAAATATTTTCATATACTAAAATGATTTTAAAAATTTATTTAACATTTTAAAAATATAAAAGACTATTTTATGCATCAATAATATAATTATGCATTAGTATGGGCTATTATTGCAAAGATGTAAAATTTAGTCTAAAAATATAAATATAATTATAAGAAAATGCACTAAAAAAATTTAAACATTGTTTTGGAATAAATAAAGAATTTAGATGACTAAATCATCACAAAATTCATTTGAAGGATAATTATTGGATATTTTATAAATAAAAGAGAACAAAAAAATTAATTTGGAGCTTTAAAAATTATAGAAAAATTATAAAAATGTTTATGCATGCTTAAAACTGCATATGTGCTATTTTGAAAGTATATATATGTATTAAAAATATATGAGGAAAAATATAGAGTTGCCTATATTTCCCTAGTTTTACAAGAATCAGGCCATGTGTAGTTCTGGATTAATTGGCGAAAATACCGATGAAGTCATTGCAAGAATGGGCATGAGATGCAAGAGTGGTTATAGTGAGCGGTTAAGTTTGACATAATTTGAAAGAACTGGAGCGAGGTCGCTCCTACTAGGATAGTGGTTGCTCGCTGGTTACCTACAGATAAAGAGATGCTAAAGACATATATTTGTGCGGAAATTTAAACATGATACAGATTCCCTTCGGACCATAAAAGTTGTCTTTGGATGGTTAAGGATGACGTCCTTAGACCATGATGTCCTACGCCATGAATTGTTTAGTGAGGGATTCGCAAGCCATGAAATGGTGTTCTCGGACCATGAAGATGGTGCCTCCGAACCATGACGCCTTTGAATAATGATATGCAAATTTGAAGATGTTCTAACAACCACAACTGCAACAACATGTTACAACCCTTAAAATGCTTGACCCCTCTTTGACAGCGCTCCAGAGCCTGTAGATGTCTGCTATGATCATGGGGACTATAGTGTATGTTTGCCCATCGATCCCCTCCGTCAAAGTCTTGGCGACCATGGCCAACCTAGTATGGATTCTTTCCCTTTTCATTGGGAACACTATCATGCCCAAGAAATACACAATGAACACGAACACTCTGCGCTGAATGTGGCCCAGAGAAGTGATAGAAAGTTCGTCATGAAAGGTACGGTAGGACTTTCTATGGCCATATCTCCCATATGGTTACTCGAAGGGTATGTATGACTTCTCCAGGAATCCCAGGTCAGCACTTTTCTTCAACCCCATCATCTTTAGGAACCCTTAACCAGTACGGTTCTCCAGTACCAACAACCCAGGGCTATCCCAAGTCAATCCCGCAAGTCCCCCAATTTCCTCTAGGAGTGGAGTCATTTCTATGTTGCCGAAACGGAACACAACCCTTTCATTGTCCCAGAATAAAGTCGCAGCATCGATCAACCTGTTGTTTGGCTGAATGTCTAGTAGAGAAGGAAAGTTGACCAAGTACTTTCTTACATGTTTCTTGTAACTAGAGGAAAGGTCCTCCTACCGATCTAGCAGCAATGGTGGAATGTTGCTAACCATACCGAATCTGGGGACCTCGTGCCTTATTTTCTGCAAAACAAAAGGGTTAGGACCTTTTTCCCTCACCAGACTCGACTATTTATACATTCATAATTAGTATATTGGCATGTAGTTCTCAAATTAATGCACAGAATGTGGTTGTGTCTGTTGGGATTATGGAAACCCCAGTGGACTTTTTGATAAGGCTCGTCTTAAAGGATCATTATGTGGAAAACATATTAATCCGACAAGGTTTGACCATGATGCATGCACAATTTTAATCAGAAGAAGGTTACTTTGAGGGTTTAGACTAGTACCCTCAAGCGGACAACTTGATGGGGAAAGGCACGAAACTGTCGACTGCACCATTGATCGATTAGTTTTACTGCAAATAAGCCTTTTCGAATTTAAGGGTAATAAATAGGAAAAGTGCAACCACTCATCAAGGATTGCTAAAGGATTTAATACGCACGAGTGGAATATGATGTGGAGCATGATTTATGCAGCAATAAATAGCATGTAGTCAAGTATTTGCACGTAAGAATAATAAATGCAGTATTTAAATAATTGAAAGACAGATACAGAAAAAGAAAACAAGGAGACAAGTCAGTTTCAGGAATAAAAGAATCATAAATACTTTTAAAAATAGACAATTAAAATTCAAATAATGGGAAAGGGTACGGGATAAGGCATGCTTGGACTAATTCACAAAAGATAAGTTCGTTATGGTAAGAGCCTAAAGGTATTCCCAGCAGAGTCGCCATGCTGTCGCACCCACTTTTTTCCCCCGTGGAGAAAGTCCGGTTTTCGATATTCATGGGGGTAATGACTCATTTCCTTTTAGGATTTGGGTGTTTTGAAGAGTCGCCACATAACGGATTATGGTGCGTTAGGGCACCTAGAGCGATTAACTCTTAGACTAGTTTGCATTACCAGAGATTTAGGGTAAGGGCTCGAAATAACCTTGAGGGGAAGGTGTTAAGCACCCCTTGCTGTCCATAATGGTGGGTCCCGGCCGAACATAAACTATGTGAATTAGTCATTTTAACACAAAAACAGTTTTAACACGTACTTGCAAGTAAAGGCATATTTTGACATTCTAAGCACATGTATAATTCAAGTAATGAAATAAAAGAAAAGGTTTGAACAAGTTGCACATATATAAAGGAAAGTAAATTTATTTAAACGACGGGAATTGGGAAAGAGGGGTCCTAGATTGTTTAGCCTACATGATCACCCCACACAATGTCCGGTAATCACTCCTCAATGAGGGGCTACACGTGACATTAGCGCGTAGTCATCATATCCTTACTACCCAATTACCTCCGTTGGTTATAGCCTAAAGCGTCCTAAAAACCTTGATAGATGTCCTATGCGTGCACTACTCGTCCCTTCCTCATTGCCCTGGAGGTATTTAGGACCTCTAATTTAGGTAGTTCTAGAATATCCTAAGGTTTTAAAGGATAAAAGTTTAGGCATCAATCAAAAACAATTAGGACTGTATTTAAAGAGAACAAATACAGGCTCACATTCACCTCCACAAACATAACAAGTAAGTGCACGTCTCAAACAACAGTTTCCAGTATTTAAGAGAAAAATCCTAGAACATGATATCTAGGTGAGCAGAGATTATACAGCGTTGAATTAAGACAAAGTGTCAAAGACCTATTCCGCTTGCCTACTAATTTTAGACATGTTGAAGGTAAGCAGTCTCAAATAACAAACCGCAGTTTTATAGTTGCAAGATTTTAATCGCCCTATAGGCTTGCCTATAACAGTGATGTCCTAAGAGCATGATATCTATATTGATTAGGAATGTAGTAAAAAACAGTGAACAATTTTAAACAGACAACTTGAGATCCTATAGACATGTTTTCTGGTGGTATTAATTTAAGGCACTATTTGAAAACTTATTAGGGAAGCGGATAGATTAATTAACTAAACCAATTCAGAATATATAAACATGAACTGAACTGACCTTCTAACTGAACTATTTTAAGTCTTATAAGCATAACTTCTAATTAAGCATGAGGTAAAATAAATAGCATTCATTTAACCAAAGTGCAACCCTTATAGTCATGATATCTTTAGATCCTATAGGCATGGTTTCTAATTGTGGAAGTAAAGTAAACATAACAAACATATTTGAATCAATATGGACCCTATAGGCATGGTATCTACCCAATTTACCCATCATATATAACTACCCTCCCTTTTTCACTAATCACCTCACTTTTGTTTACAATAATTATTACAGACTAATGAATTGAATAAAAATTATATAAATAGAACAGAAATTAATCTTTAGGGAGCCTGAAGTAGGCCAAGTGATTTCCCAGCCTCCAGTAGTCTCAAATACCGAAGTTCCATAGCCAATTTCTTGTCTAGGTGTGTTAGAGTTCCCTAAGGACCTCAAGGATCCCCGGACAGTGCTCATACCTTGACCTTTTCTCAAACAATAACTGATTTAGGTGCAGTGTGGAAAGGCCAGTTCTGACATGCCAAAGTTCAGAGAGATCTCAAGTCTCTCAAAAATTGTACAGAGATGACTTTAGGAGTGAAAAGGTTTTCTGAAACAGGAGATTGTTTGGTGGTAAAAGACAGTTTGAGAGGAGTACCAAAACATTATTGAAGACAACAGACAATCAATTGGCCATAAAACATCCAAATTCAGAAACACTAAACAAACAGATCTCACATGGGGATAAAGGGATTTGGGTACAAAAGAGTCATATTAGGGGTACATGGATAGGGTATAGAGGAAACATACAATCAACAAACTGCATAAAAACACTTAGGGTCTTAGAGACTTAGCAGGCTAGTCATGGCCAGTAAATAGTTAAGACATAGTTGCAATACAGAAAGGCCTGACATGTCTGGAACATGATTAAACATACATGCAGGGTTAATCACATACATCAAATAGCCAGCATGATGACATAATTGAGGGATTGAACAGATATTCATAAACAGACTGGTTAAGTATCAAATAACTAGGTGAAGTGTAGATATGCTAATCATGCATTGAACAGGACAGAGTATAGACATGCTAGGCAAAGAGGTAAGTAGGAATACATGTTAGATTCATAGCTGATGAACTAGTGCAGGAATGAAACACACAGGGGTTGGATTTAAAAATTAAACTAGAGACATACCAGTTGAAGAAAAGAATGCAAAATATAAAGCAGATGTAGTTCCAATGTCTAGCCTTCGCTTTCAGCCGGCTAGACTAGTAAAGGGATCATAGAATCAAGTACATGTAAAAATCAGTAAGTCTTTCCTTAAATCAAGGGAACATCAATCAAAAGGTAACAGCATGACAGATACTTAAGGAAGGAAATCGAGTACAGAGTAGGTAATTAGGGGCGGACGCACAGGGGTTTCAATTAAGAAAATAATCAGTAAGAATCAGCAAAATAACAAATAAGGCAAGGGAAAAATTAATTAAGGAAAGCAGTTTAATTAAACCGAGTAGGGAGGTAAGAATCAAAAGTTTTGTTAAGGAAAAGTGTTCAAATCAATCCAGGAAATAAGGACTTTAGAATAATCAAGGTTTCAGTCAAAGAGAAAATCATGAAAGAGCCCGCAAGTTTAGCAGTTAAAATAAGGTAAGAAATGAATAGTCAGGATTCGACACATAATTTTAACAAAACAAATAGTTAAATCGACATTGATTCAAGGAGAAAGATATAGGTTTTAACACGAATAGTCAGGATGAACACAAACATATAGAATCATGGAAAGGTTGAACTAAGAAATCCAGTAGAGGCATACTAGGACAAGAAAACTACGAGACATTCAAACGAAAGAGAAATCACAAGAACCATGGCAAGAACACAATCAGTACACCAGTATTCAGAAACCAAACAAAGAATGTCAAAAATTAGGGTTTTTTAGTATAAACGAGTTAAGGTTGTAGCAAACTTATGAAATCAATCAAAACACATAAGAAGTAGAAGATCAAACACTCAAAAAATTACCAACAGTTTTGAAAAAGAAATCTCAGAAACCCTAGTTTAGAGAAAGATGAAGAATCACTCGAAAATCATACGATTCTTATAAAGAATCACAAGGTCATTATAAAACACATATGAAACAAGTCTAAATCATCTCAGATCTGGAAAAAGAGGTTCAGAAGAAAGAAATTAGGGTTTCAAAGAGAACAACACAGAGGTAAAGAAACATGCTTAGAAACTCGTAGATCATAGTCGATGTAAGACGATCTTACTCGGAATCACACTGGAACAACCTGAAACAGGCGAGAACAGGACCATAGATGCAAGCCAGCTGACCTTGATCCCTTGAGGACCCTAGAGATGGCAATACCAATGTGAGAGAGGCTAGTGCAGTCCGCGGAGGTAGAAATCTGTGGGGTACTCAATAAATACGAGGTTTTGGGTTTTATTAGATATTTTGACCTAGAGAGCTCGGATTTTGGCGATTTTTCGAAGGTTTTTCAAGAAATTCATCGGGGTAAGTGATTCTAACTCAGATTTGGCTAGAGTACATGATACTATCATTAAATTCATCATTTAATTCGTGATTTGGGATGGAATTTGGGAAGAAAATTGTGAAATCTTTCAAAAATGTAAAATGATGATTTGAAGGACCAAATGACATCGGAATTGGATAATTTTTGTATGGTTAGACTCATGCGAGTATAAGGATTCTAGTTTTGTGAATTTTGTCAAATTACGAGATGTGGGCCCGGGGGTCGAGTTTGACCAATTTCTGGAATTTTGTGGTAATTCGATTGTTTTCGCTTGGGCTTTGTTCCCTTAGCATATTGTGACGTATTCGTTCTGATTTTGGATATATTCGATGCGCGTGGAGGCTGATTCGAGGGGTAAAGGCATCGCGAGTTAGAGATTTAGCCGGTTCGAGGTGAGTAATGATTGTAAATGATCCTCTAAGGGTTTGAAACCCCGGATTGCACATCATAGTGCTATATTGAAGTGAGGCACACGTTTGATGACGAGCGTAGGGTCGTGTACTATTGGGGATTGTGACTTGGTCCATCCCGATTGATGATTTTACCTCGCATTTGACTGAAACTTATATGTTATCATTATGATTTGGGCTGATTTCCATATTTGGGCTTCGTGCCAACTATTTGAACCCTTTGGGGATTTTTATTACTATTTCCTCACCGTTTTGACTTACTAATTGAACTCAGTCATGTTTTTTTCCATTGTTTTACTACTCAGCCATTTTTACTCCGTTTTTAGACTTAAATAATATTGTAAATGGTGTTTTGGGCTGAGAAATATTGTTTTACTAATGCCCGAGGGGCTTGTGAGTATTTTTGATTGAGTAAGGCCGAGGGCCTAGTTGTGAGGAAATACTGATACTGATTTGAGGCCGAGGGCCTGAGATGTGTACGTCACGAGGTGGCTTGTTGATATTGTTTGTGAGGCCGAGGGCCAGATGTATATATATGCCACGAGGTGGCTTGATTGATATGAGGTCGAGGGCCTAGATTTGATGCCACGAATTGGCTTGATATTGCGGTTGGGCCGTAAGGGGCCCCTCCCGGAGTCTTCACACCCTCACTGAGCGCGGGTACCCATTGTGATGTTAGATTGAGCCCGAGGGGCGGAAATTGTTGATGTTGTGCCCGACAGGCGAACTTCTATGTTTTTACTTTATCATAACTGTCTGTCAATTACCTGTTTATTTGTTGTAGAAGTACTTTATTTTGCTTTCAGTCATTATTTATCTTTATTACTCACTGAGTTGGAGTACTCATTTTACTCCCTGCACCCTGTGTGCAGATTCAGGCGTAGCAGGTACCGCTCCTGAGTGCTGATTCCTCCAGTTCCAGGCAGTTTTTTTTGGAAACTACGAGGTAGCTGTTGACGTCTGTAGCCCCGTGTCTCTACTTCTCTATCATTTCTGTTTCCTTTCAAACACTTGTAGTAGTTTATGACTTTAGCAGAATAGTATTATGGTTTAGAGATGCTTGTGACTTGTGATACCCCGGTTAGGGCTGTGTGAGGTTGGACTTTCCGCATTGTTATCGATATTTCCGCTATTTAGTATTGTTTAAATCATGTTTAGACTATTTTTATGTTGATTAACTATTTTAAAAGTTGAGTTAGGTTAAACTAGCTAGCCTTGTCTTCTCGAGAGGCGCTATCACGACCAATTTGGGGTTAGGGTCATGACAAGTTGGTATCAAAGTGTAGGTTAGATAGGTCTCGCGAGTCATGAGCCGGTTTAGTAGAGTCTCGTGGATCGGTACGGAGACATCTGTATTTATCCTCGAGAGGCTGCAGAACCTTTAGGAAAAACTTCATATTCTTGAAATTCCTCGGGCGAACTTGTTGATCCGAGTACTGAACTTCTGTTATTCTATTCTCTCACAGATGGTGATGACACGAGCTACCAAACGGGGTGGACGACCACCAGTGCCACCAACAGAGGCCACCAGAGGCCCTGGACGCGGTCGTGGTCGTGGCAGAGGCAGAGCAGCAAGGGCAGCACCTATAGACCCACCAGCCGCCCTAGCTCAGGATCAGGCTCCAGCTATGGATGCTCCAGCAGCACCAGTTCAAGCACCAACTATGCCCATCATGTTTTCGGGTCTTTAGGAGGCCTTCGCACAGATCTTATCATTACTGGTCTGGCTCATGCAGTTTTAGCCACTATAGCAGCAGCTACTTCACAGGTCGGGAGAGGTAATCAAACCCCTGTTGCTCGCACACCTGAGCAGGTAGTGCAGGAACTTCAGACGCCGGGGGCACCTCCAGCCCAACCGGTTGCACCAGCTCAGGAGTTTGTAGTACCAATTATGCCGGATGATGAGCAGCATCGACTTGAGAGGTTTGGTAGACTCCAGCCTCCGACTTTTAGCGGAGCAAAGGGCGAGGATGCCTAGGGTTTCTTGGATAAGTGCCAGCGGATGCTTCATACAGTAGGGACTCTTGAGTCTAGTGGTGTAGCATTTACCACCTTTCAGTTCTTGGGGGTTACCTTCACTTGGTGGGAGGCGTATGCCAATTGGTGCAGCACCCCATACTTGGCAGCAGTTCTTCATTCTCTTCCTAGAGAAGTATGTACCGTAGTCCCGCAGAGAGGAGCTGCGTAGACACTTTGAGTAGTTGCGACAGGGGGATATGACTGTGTCACAATATGAGTCGAGGTTTTCTGAGTTGGCTCGTCATGCCATCTGGATGGTTCCGACAAATCGAGAGAGGATCAGGAGGTTTGTTGATGGTCTTACTTATCAATTCCGTATTCTTATGACTAGAGAGAGAGTGATGGGTACTACCTTCGAGGAGGTTGTTGATACCGCCCGGGATATTGAGGTTGTTTGCCATCAGGAGCGAGAGAAGAGGGAGGCCAAGATGCCTTGAGGATCGGGCAGTTATAGTGGTTCTCCTTCGAGGGGCCAGTTTCAGCATGGTAGAGGTCATTCATTCAGTCCTATTCAGTCTGCCCACCCAAGTTATCGTGGGGCATCTTCAGGTCATGGTCATCATGGATCTTAGCAGGGCCAATCATCACTCAGCGCCCTCCCAGCTCAGAGTTCATCTCGTGCCCCATTGGCTCAGTGCTCTTCTATGCCGAGCGCATCTACTAGTCACTCTGGTACGAGGGGTTCCTTTCAGTCCCCTTCTCTAGCACCTGGGAGTTTTTATTAGTATGGCGAGATAGGCCACACGTGGAGGCAGTGTCCTTGTCGTGTTGCTAGTTCGTCCCAGCAGAGGGGTCAGTTTTTGGCTTCAGCACCAGTTTCTTCACCACCGCCCGCTCAGCCAGCTAAGGGTGGAGGTCAATCAGCCAGGGGTCTCCCCAGAGTGGGAGGTCGATCAGGGGGCGGTCAGGCCCGTTTCTATGCACTCCCAGGCAAACCCGATGCTATTGCTTCAGATGTTGTTATGACAGGTATTGTTTCAGTCTGCCACAGAGATGCCTCTGTATTATTTGATCTTGGTTCCACCTTTTCTTATGTGTCATCATATTTTGCTCGTTATTTGGGTACGCCCCGTGAGTTTCTTGCTTTACCTGTTCATGTATCTACCCCGGTGGGCGATACTATTATTGTAGACCGTGTGTACAAATCATGTGTGGTGACTATTGGGGGTCTGGAGACACAAGTGGATCTATTACTATTGAGCATGGTGGATTTTGATGTCATTTTGGGCATGGATTAGTTATCTCCGTGTCGTGCTATTCTGGACTGTCATTCTAAGACAGTCACATTGGCTATGTCGGATATGCCACGGATCGAGTGGTGAGGTGTGACTGATTACGTTCCTAGTAGAGTGATCTCTTTCTTGAGAGCCCAGCGTATGGTTGGGAAGGGTTGACTTACATACCTAGTGTTTGTGAGGTATGTTGGAGCTGAGACTCCCAGTATTGATTCTGGTCCAGTTCTAAGGGAATTTCCCGATGTGTTTCCTGTAGACCTGTCGGGCATGCCGCCGGATAGGGATATTGATTTTAGTATTGACCTGGTGTTGGGCACTCAGCCCATTTCTATTCCGTCATATTGTATGGCACTAGGGGAGTTGAAGGAATTGAATGAGCTCCTAGATAAGGGGTTTATTCGGCCTAGTGTGTCACCTTGGGGTGTGCTGGTTCTGTTTGTGAAGAAAAAGGATGGCACAATGAGAATGTGCATTGATTATAGGCAATTGAACAAGGTAACAATTAAGAACAAGTATCCTTTGCCTCGCATTGATGATTTATTTGACCAGCTTCAGGGAGCGAGGGTGTTCTCCAAGATTGATCTCCGTTCAGGTTATCACCAGCTGAAGATCAGGGACTCAGATATTCTTAATATGGCTTTCAAGACCCGATATGGTCATTATGAGTTCTTGGTGATATCTTTTGGGCTGACCAATGCCCCAGAAACGTTCATGCATTTGGTGAACAACGTGTTCTGGCCGTATCTCGATTCATTGTCATAGTCTTCATTGATGATATTCTGGTGTATTCGCGTAGTCAGGAGGAGCACGTGGAGCATTTGAGAGTGGTATTGCAGAGATTGATGGAGGAGAAACTTTATGCAAAATTCTCCAAGTGTGAGTTTTGGCTCAGTTCAGTGGCTTTCTTGGGGCACGTGGTGTCCAGCGAGGGTATTCAGGTTGATCCGAAGAAGATAGAGGCGGTTCAGAGTTGGCCCAGACCGTCCTCAGCCACAGAGATTCGCAGTTTTCTCAGTTTGGCATGCTATTATAACCAGTTTGTTCAGGAATTCTCATCTATCGCATCGCCCTTGACCAAGTTGACTCAGAAGGGTGCTACATTTGTATGGTTGGACGAGTGTGAGGAGAGCTTTCAGAAGCTTAAGAAAGCTTTGACCACAGCTCTAGTTTTGGTTTTGCCATGAGCTTCAAGTTCATATACCGTCTATTGTGATGCTTCGAGAGTTAGGATTGGTTGTGTGTTGATGCAGGAGGGTAGAGTTATAGCTTATGCTTCTCTTCAGTTGAAGCCCCATGAGAAGAACTACCTCGTTCATGATTTGGAGTTGGCTGCCATAGCTCACGCATTGAAGATTTGGAGGCATTACTTGTATGGCGTATCTTGTGAGGTGTTCACTGATCATCGTAGTCTTCAGCATTTGTTCAAGCAAAAGGATCTTAATTTGAGGCAGCGGAGATGGTTGGAGTTGTTTAAGGATTATGATATCACTATATTATACCATCTGGGAAAGGCCAATGTGGTGGCCGATGCTTTGAGCCGAAAGGCAGTGAGTATGGGGAGTTTGGCATGTATTCCAGTTGAGTAGAGACCTCTTGCAGTTGATGTTCAGGCCTTGGCCAATCGGTTCGTGAGATTAGACATTTCGGAGCCTGGTCGGGTATTGGCGTGTGTGGTTTCTCGGTCCTCATTATATGATCGCATCAGAGAGCGCCAGTATGATGATCCGCATTTGCTTGTCCTTAAGGATAGAGTTCAGCATGATGATGCTAGAGATGTGACCATCGGTGATGATGGGGTGTTGAGGATGCAAGGACGGATTTGAGTGCCCAATGTAGATAAGCTTCGGGAGTTGATTCTGGAGGAGGCCCATAGCTCGTGGTATTCCATTCATCCGGGTGCCGCGAAGATGTATCAGGATTTGAAGCAGCACTATTGGTGGATAAGTATGAAGAAAGATATTGTGGGATTTGTAGCTCGGTGTCTCAATTGTCAGTAGGTGAAATATGAGCATCAGAGACTAGGTGGCTTGCTACAACAGATGGATATTCCTGAGTGGAAGTGGGAGAGAATCACTGTGGATTTTGTTGTTGGACTTCCATGAACTTTGAGGAAGTTCGATGCTATTTGGCTAATTGTGGATCGGTTGACCAAGTTCGCGCACTTCATTCCTGTGTGTACTATCTATTCTTTAGAGCGGTTGGCAAGGATTTATATATGGGAGATTGTACGTTTGCATGACGTTCCAGTTTCCATCATTTCAGATTGAGGTACTTAGTTTACTTTGCAGTTTTGGAGAGCTGTGCAGAGAGAGTTGGGAACTCAAGTTGAGTTGAGCACAGCTTTTCATCCTCAGACGGATGGGCAGTCCGAGCGTACTATTCAGATATTGGAGGACATGTTGCTTGCTTGTGTTATTGATTTCGGAGGGTCATGATGGGCCATCTAAGCGTACTATTCAGATATTGGAGGACATGTTGCGTGCTTGTATTATGGATTTCGGAGGGTCATGGGATGAGTTCCTACCGCTTGCAGAGTTTTCTTATAACAACAGCTACCAGTCGAGTATTCAGATGGCTCCATATGAGGCTTTGTATTGGAGGCAGTGTAGATCTCCAGTTGGTTCGTTCGATCCCGGTGAGGTCAAGCTATTGGGGACTGATTTGGTACAGGATGCTTTGGAGAAGGTGAAGGTGATTCAGGAGAGGCTTCACATAGCGCAGTCGAGGCAAACGAGTTATGCTGATAGGAAGGTTCGAGATATGTCCTACATGGTTGGCGAGAAGGTTCTGTTGAAGGTTTCAACCATGAAGGGTGTTATGAGATTTGGGAATAAAGGGAAATTGAGCCCTCGGTTCATTGGACCTTTTGAGGTGCTTCGAAGGATTGGGGAGGTGGCTTATGAGCTTGCTTTGCTACCCATCTTGTCAAGGGTGCATCCGGTATTTCATATTTCTATGCTCCAGAAGTATATCGGGGATCTATCAAATGTTTTGGACTTCAGCACGGTTCAGTTGGATGATGATTTGATCTTTGATGTGGAGCCAGTAGCTATTTTGTGTCGTCAGGTTCGGAAGTTGAGGCCAAAGGATATAGCTTCAGTGAAAGTGTAGTGGAGAGGTCGGCCCGTGGAGGAGGCTACCTAGGAGACCGAGCGGGAGATGCAAAGCAGATATCCTCACCTATTCGAGGCTTCAGGTATGTTTCTTAACTCGTTCGAGGACGAACGTTTTTTAAGTTGGGGAGGATATGATGACCCGACCAGTCGTCTCATGAGTTACCGCTCCGTTTTCCCCATTTCAGCTTCTTTATGCTTCGTTATCCATGTTTTTGTGGTATCGGGTTGGGCAGATCGAGTCCGAAATGAGTTTGGTGAAGTTTGAGACACTTAGTCTCTTTTAAGAAGGCTTAAGTTGGAAGGCTCGGAAGTGAGTTCCGATGGTTCGGAAGTGAGTTCTGATGGTTTGGTTAGCTCCGGGAGGTGATTTGTGACTTAGGAGCGCGATCGGAATGGGTTTTGGAGTTGTCGAGAAAATTTAGGCTTAAATTGGCGAAGTTGATATTTTGGCGATTCCGGTTGATAGGCGAGATTTTGATATAGGGGTCGAAATGGTATTCTAAGAGTGACAGTAGCTTCGTTGTGTCAATTGGGATGTGTGTGCAAAATTTTAGGTCATTCGGATGAGATTTGATAGACTTTTTGATCGAAAGCTTAATTTAAGAGTTCTTGGAGTTCTTAGGCTTGATGCCTATGTTAAATTGGTGATTGATGTTGTTGTGAGCGTTCCAAAGTTTTCAACAAGTTTGATCGATGTCATGGGATGTATTGGTACAATTGGTTTGAAGTTCCGGGAGTTCCGGGTAGGTTCCGGGATATTTTAGGCCGAAAATCATAGTTGTTACAAATCCAGAAGGGTTACAGGCCTCGGAACCCACCCGCACGATACGCACAAAAAGAAGTGCGGCCACGGTATGTGTTGTGTGGACCGCATAAAATGAAGTGCGGCAGCGGTAGGTGTTGTGCGGCCGTGGTGGGCAAGGTTTCACTGGTCCTACTTCGGAAGCTCATATCTTTTGATCTACAAGGAATTTTGAGATGATTCAAAATCCAAAAGCTGTAACCCTTCGTGTCTAGTTTCCGGAAAGGTAAAGATATCGCAATTTGGACATATTTAGCGAACGTTATGGCCAAAATACTAAAGCTTGTCATTGTAGAGGAAGCATGTGTGGCCGCGGTCATTTTTGTAAGGACCGCGGTCAATTTTGTGCAGTCCGCGGAGGTAGAAATCTGTGGCGTACTCTATAAATATGAGGTTTTGGGTTTTATTTGATATTTTGACCTAGAGAGCTCGGATTTTGGCGATTTTCGAAGGTTTTTCAAGAAATTCATCGGGTTAAGTGATTCTAACTCAGATTTGGCTAGAGTGCATGAATCTATCATTGAATTCATCATTTAATTCGTGATTTGGGATGGAATTTGGGAAGAAAATTGTGAAATCTTTCAAAAATGTAAAATGATGATTTGAAGGACCAAATGGCATTGGAATTGGATAATTTTTGTATGGTTAGACTCGTGAGAGTATAAGGATTCTAGTTTTGTGAATTTTGTCAAATCCCGAGATGTGGCCCGGGGTCGGGTTTGACCAATTTCAGGAATTTTGTGGTAATTTGATTGTTTTTCCTTGGGCTTTGTTCCCTTATCATATTGTGACGTATTCGTTCTAATTTTGGATAGATTCAACGCGCGTGGAGGCCGATTCGAGGGGCAAAGGCGTCGCGAGTTAGAGATTTAGCCGGTTCGAGGTGAGTAATGATTATAAATGATGCTCTGAGGGTTTGAAACCCCGGATTGCACATCGTAGTGCTATATTGAAGTGAAGCACACGCTTGATGACGAGCGTGGGGTCGTGCACTATTGGGGATCTTGACTTGGTCCGTCTCGATTGATGATTTTACCGCGCATTTGACTGCAACTTATATGTTATCATCATGATTTGGGCTGATTTCCATATTTGGGGTTCGTGCCAACTATTTGAACCCTTCGGAGATTTTTATTACTATTTCCTCAATATTTTGACTTACTAATTGAACTCAGTCATGTTATTTTCCATTGTTTTACTACTCAACCATTTTTACTCTGTTTTCAGACTTAAATGATATTTTAAATGATGTTTTGGGGTGAGAAATACTATTTTACTAATGCCCGAGGGGCTTGTGAGTATTTTTGACTGAGTAAGTCTGATGGCCTAGTTGTGAGGAAATACTGATTTTGATTTGAAGCCGAGGGCCTGAGATATGTACGCCATGAGGTGGCTTATTGATATTGTTTATGAGGCCGAGAGCCTGAAATATATACGCCACGAGGTGGCTTGATTGATATGAGGCCGAGGGCCTAGATTTGATGCCACGAGATGACTTGATATTGTGCTTGGGCGGGTACCCATTGTGATGTGAGATTGAGCCCGAGGGGCGGAAATTGTTGATGTTGTGCCTGAGGGGTGAACTTCTATATGTTTAATTTATCATAACTATCTGTCAATTACCTGTTTATTTGTTGTAGAAGTACTTTATTTTGCTTTTCATTGGTTTACTGGTTACAAATTACCTATTTAATTGCTTCATTATAGAATATCATGTGTATACGTGTTTTCTTACTTTCAATCATTATTTATCTATTAGTCACTGAGTTGGAGTACTCACTTTACTCCCTGCACCCTGTGTGCAGATTCAGGCGTAGCAGGTACCGTTCATGAGTGATGATTCCTCTAGTTCCAGGCGGGTTTTTTTCGGAGACTACGAGGTAGTTGTTGACGTTGCAGCCCCGTGTCTCTACTTCTCTATCATTTTTGTTTCCTTTCAAACACTTGTAGTAGTTTATGACTTTAGCAGACTAGTATTATGGTTTAGAAATGCTCGTGACTTGTGATACCCCGGTTAGGGCTATGTCGGGTTGGACTTTCCGCATTGTTATCGATATTTCCGCTATTTAGTATTGTTTAAATCATGTTTAGACTATTTTTATGTTGATTAACTGTTTTAAAAGTTGAGTAGGGTTAAACTGGCTGGCCTTGTCTTCACGAGAGGCGTCATCACAACCGAGTTCGGGGTTAGGGTCGTGACAGTAATTGGCCATAACCAATTAATTTTGATCGCTTTTTTGTCGGTGTTTAGAGAATTTCTAGTAGTGTTCATGGAATTTCGGAGATCATATATTTAATCTCTTTGTCAATATTCCGGGTGTTTATAGAATTGCTGAGATGATCTCCCTTTTCGAGATATTCTTTAAGGGAATCTGTAACCCTTTTTATAGGAGTGACCTAGGGTTGAGGTAAAGTAGCCTCTAAGCTAGGGTTTTGGTAGACTAGCCTCCAAGCAATCCTAATAGACTCCTAGAATTTCAAGAGTCCTCTTGTAGTATCTTGAATCTGTTAAAATTTCGACGTCTACATAAGGTACCTACGCTAATAGTATAATAATAAAGTTTTTACATCATCATTATAGTTTAACATGTTATAACATATTATTAATTAATGTTATAAATAGAATTACTAGCTAAATGACTTGATTGTATAAATATTATTTACAAGATTAATACAAAAAATTTTAACTCACATAACATAAAACTGAATATGTATTATAAAAACAAGAAGGTATAGTTTTTGCGTCATTTCGATCTGAATGACTGGTATTTGCATGGTCACGTTTTTTGGGTACATGAATCTTCATGTATTTAAATTGTTATATTAATTAGTGATAATTAAAAATATTAAAATCATAATTAAAAAGTAAATTTGATATATAGGAATATCACTTAAAGTGAAGAGTTAATGAATTTGAATTCATTAAAGTTGAGAAAGTAGTCTAATAAGGGATGTCAAACATTTTGATAGGTCCCAAAATATAAAGAGCATCTGTTATAAATAGAATTCTATTTAAGGTGAATGTCTATATTTTAGAGAGATTTTAGGGTTTGTTACTTGGTGGCTAAGTTACTTTTTCCCGATAAATAGAGGGGTTATATTCCATTGTAAATCGTCCCAAAATCAATAAGAATTATCTCCCTATACTATTCCCTACACTACTCTTCTTCTTCTTTTATTGTTTTATAACACGTTATAAGCACGAGACTCTGTCCAATTGAGTAGAAACTTTGGGATTGAGCATAATGATTGTCAATTGTTCCATGAACTTCCTTCATGATTAAATTCTGGATTTAAGGTGTGTATTATACTGTATTTTTTTCTTTTATTCTATAATTTAATTTTAAATACAAGCAAAGACAATAAATTTTGATTATAACTATAATGGAGTTAGTAAGAAATTACAACCACTCGAAGTGGTAAAATTTCTATGTCTTGTCATGATCAAAGTAATATATGATCGTAAGCACAAGAAGTGAAAATCCATCCCGTTGAATTTGCTTCATTCTCAGTCCCTTAAGAGAATGTGGTAGCCACATATAATAAGTCTGAAAGAATACAAAATTATTACTATAAATGTATCAATGGATGTGGACGTGGCAATAGACGAAATTATAATAGTCATCATTGTGGTAATGAGAATAATAAGGATTCTCAAAATATCCTTCACTTTGTGAAAGTACTATTTGTCATCGATTTGACATGAGATTTTGTAAAGTATATATAGATTATGGTCCATTCGTGATGTGAATGTGACAACATGTAATTTATGAATACATATTCATTCTTGGAAGAATATGAACGTTCTAGTGGTAGATACCACACTCACCTTTAGAAGGGGTTTGAGATGAAATAAAAAAAAATAATGTCATTATTATGGCATGAAAGGTCATTGATCACGTACCTTTTGTACGCCAAAATATTTTGGCAATGTGATTATTAAAGGATAACAATAATGCAAAAACAGATTTTGCATATAATTTTGACCATGACTATAATGGTATAACTTTCTCTTTAAAAGAGATATTCACCGCATGGATGTTGATGAATCTGTGTTAGTACAAAATTAATTGAGAGCTCTGGAAGAGCCAATTATTACTATTTTGGAGGAACACAATTAATTATCATATCAATTTATTGTATAGTAGTAAGTCTCAAAGAAACTTATTCAGTTTCTAAAGTATTTGCGAAAGCGGTTGGTTATATTGAGACTATAAATAAAGGAAAGATTTAATATCTTCTATTACTACAACTTGTAACGGGGTAATATTTATGTGAAATATTACCAGCTTTATTCTCTAGTTTGTACTACACAAATAAAAGAATGTCACAATAAAGTAGAACTTTATTGATATAAAATACATATCATAATAAACTTGGAGTTTATTGATATCCAGTTGGCATAGCTAGTTTAATCATATCAATTAAGTATGATGTGAAAAATATAAAAGAGAATTCACATGATTAAATATTAAAGAACTAGAAAGTTCTTTATGAATTCTCTAATGTTGTTTGTTCTCATTAATTAATTGACCAACTAAAATTGGGATTGAATCCAATGAATGCTGGAAATATCAAAGGTGAATATAGGCCCATTCACCTGTCATTTATACCACATAAGATGCATCTATGAAATGTTTATATGTGCGATTATTATTAACCCACAACATGATATTTGCGAGGTAACTTGCTCAATAATTTGATTTAGAGCATAATTTCCAGATTTTTTATTCAAGATAGTTCATCTTGATAAGTTGGTTTACATCAAAGTTGGTTTAGCAAAATGATTTATTAAGTGCCTCCACTTAATAGCTAAACAATTGCTTATGAGAACAAAGTTATCTATATCAATTTGATATATGTTATATACCAAAGTATATTATTTTCTCCCCTCACAAGTGGTTCATGGTCAGGAACCAAATAATTCCATCTTATTATTATTGATGTGCAGGGTATATTTTGATTTACACCATAACGCGCAAAGATGGGTTCTCAAAGTTGAGAAAACAAGTTAGTTTTTCTAACATAAGAGGGAGATATGATAAATAGTTGAGGAAAAGTTACGTGAAACGAATTATCATTTGTACATTTAGATCCTCGAATAAAATAATATGAACTTTAAATTCATAAAAAGATAATTCATTTGCAATATATTACAAATCATGCCAGACGCATTTGCTAACCCAAAAAAAGTAACTATATTTTCATTGGAAATGTTCATATTAAGTCCTAGAAGGACAAAGTGTAACTACCCGGCCGGTCGTTTCATGAGTTACCACTCCATTTCTCCATTTCTGCTTCTTATTGTCTTGTTCAGTTGTGTTTTGTCTTAGCATATTGGTTGGCTCGGGTTCGGAGAGGTTTTGGTAAGGTTTGAAATACTTAGTCTCTTTTGAGTAAGCTTAAGTTGGAAAAGTCAATTGGATGTTGACTTATGTGAAAAAGGGCTCGTATATGAATTCTGATGATTCGGATAGCTTCGGGAGGTGATTTGGGACTTAAGAGCGTGATCGGAAAGAGTTTTGGAGGTTCGGAGTAGATTTAGGCTTGGATTGGTGAAATTGAAATTTTGGCGTTTTCCGGTTAATAGGTGAAATTTTGATATAGGGGTTAGGATGGAATTCCAGAAGTTGGAGTAGGTCCGTTGTATCATCTGTGACGTGTGTGCAAAATTTCAGGTCATTCGGACGAGGTTTGATAGACTTTTTGATCGAAAGCGGAATTTGGAAGCTATTGAAATTCTTAGGCTTGAATCCGATGTAAATTTGGTGTTTTGATATTATTTTGAGCGTTCTGAAGGTTGGAACAAGTTTGAATGGGATTATGGGATATATTAGCATGTTTGGTTGAGGTTCCGAGGGCCTCGGATGAGTTTCGGGTAGTTGAACGGATCACTTCATGTTGGAGGAAATTGCAGAAAAACTGATGTTGGTGTTGCAGGTTTTTGACCTTCGCGTTCGTGTTGGATGTCCTGCATTCGCGAAGGATTAGGATGTGGGCCTGTGGAGTTGGACTTCGCATTTGTGAAGGTGGTCTCGTGTTTTCAAAGGGCTGAGGCCAGTGGTCATCGCGTTCGTGAGGGCTTTGCCACGTTCGCATAGAGGAAAGGTGAGCAGCAGGGTCTTGGAGAATTGTGCTTTGCGTTCGCGAGAGGGTCGTCGCATTCGCGATGCTTTGATGAGCTTTGCGTTCGCGTTCGTGTTAGTGGTATCACGTTCGTGATGAAGGAAATAGTGGTCAACCTAAGTTTGTGCTTCACGAACGCGAGGCGTTGACCGCGTTCGCGAAGAAGGATCGTGAATAGCTAGGCAGAATGTTTAGAAGACCATATCCGCGATTTTGGGTCTATGTTTCACCATTGTTGAGCAATTTGGGAGCTTTTTGAGGGAGATTGAAGAGGGAATCAAAGGGAAACACTTGGAGGTAATATTTATGGACTTAATACTCGATCCTAATGTGATTTCTACCTAATTAAACATGGAAATTGTGGAATCTAAAGCCTAAAATTGGAAGTTAGGGCTTGGAAATTGGAGACCTAAATCTAGGGATTTGAGGGGTCATTTGTGGTCGGATTTTGATGTATTTGATATGTATGAACTCGTGAGAGTGTAAGGATTCTAGTTTTGTGATTTTCATCGGAATCTGAGATGTGGGTCCGGAGGCCAGGTTTGGCCAATTTTGAGATTTTTGATGTAAATTGGTTATTTTCGAGTGGGCATTGTTCCCTTAGCATATTTTGATGGTATAAATCTGTTATTGAATAGATTTGGAGCATCCGGAGGCCGATTCGAGAGGCAAAGGAATCGCAGGCTAGAGCTTGGACCAGATAGAGGTAAGTAATGATTGTAAATGTTGTCCTGAGGGTATGAAACCCTGGATTTCACATCGTTGTGCTACATCGAGGTGACACACACGCTAGAAGACGAGCGTGGGGTCGTGCACCATTGGGGATTGTGACTTAGTCTATCCCATATGACTGTTAAACTGTGTATTTGATTGAAAGTTGTTTGCTATCATCATGTTTTGGGTTGAATGCCATATTTGGGCCTCGTGTCAACTGTTTTGGGCCCTTAAGGGATTTTTACTATTATTCCTCACTTGTTTGACTTCATATTTATACTCAGTCATGCTATATTCTACAGTTTTTATAACTCATCCAATGTTACTCCGTTTTGACATTTTTGAATGATATTGTGGGTTGAGTATCATGTTTTACTATGCACGAGTGGCTTTTAGAGATTTCTGACTGAGTGAGGCTGAGGGCCTGTGTTGTAAGGTTATTATAGGATTGGAATGCGCGCCGCAACGGTATTGTGCTGATTCATAATTATGAGGTCGAGGGCCTAATTTGTTATGCCACGAGGTGGCTTGTTATACGGTCGAGTGCCTGTTTGATTATGCCACGAGATTGCTTGTTTATTGCGCTTAGGCTGTAAGGAGCTCCTCCAGGAGTTTGCACACCCCCAGTGAGCGCGGGTACCCAGTGTGAGATGTGATATTGCTCGAGGGGCTGTTGTTGTTTTATGTTATTGCCCGAGGGGCTGATACGAGTGATTGTGAGATAGCCTGAGGTGCTGGTATTGTTGGTATTTTACCCGAGGGGCTAATTAATGTTTCTATCCTTTTCTCCATGTTTTCATCACTCGTTTGAAATACTAAAACACATTTTAAAGAGGTTTTCAGTGAACTAAGGTGTTTTTTACTAGATTTTAATGCTTTGTTGCATTGTACTGATTTTATACTATTTTGTTGTAGCATTATGCTGTGTTTTGCGTGTTTTCTTATCGCTCAGCTGCATTTACTTTTATTAATTACTGAGTTGGCGTACTCACATTAATCCCTGCACCCTGTGTGCATATCCAGGAGTCACTGATCATGCTAGCGAGGGCTAATTACTTCTAAAGTAGGCTTGTTCGGAGTTGACTAGGTAGTTGCTCGGCATTCGCAGCCAGTGCTTCTCCTTCCTATCTTTATTTTTCCTTTGTACTAGCCTTGTATTAGACTATGTAGTCTTTTCATACTCTTAGATGGATCTTTAAATGCTCACGACTAGTGACATCCCGATATCGGGCTGTATTTGTTTCGGCATTGTTCTATTCTACACTATATTTTGGGATTTGTAGCTTCTTACTGACATAAATATGACTTAGTATAACTGTTTGGTTGGATTGGGGTTTTGTGTTGGCTGGCCTTATTTCACGATAGGCGCCATCACGACCGGGTCCAGTTTAGGGTCGTGACAAGTTAGTATCAGAGCCTAGGTTACATAGGTCTCACGAGTCATGAGCAGGTTTAGTAGAGTCTCACGAATCAGTACGGAGACGTCTGTATTTATCCTCGGGAAGCTGCAGAACCTTTAGGAAAACTTCATATTCTTGAAACTCTTGTCATACAAATCTGTTGATCTGAGTACTAAACTTCTGTTATTCTATTTTCATACAGATGGTGAGGGCACGTGGCCACTAGAGGCCGAGGACGTGGTTGAGGTTGTGGTAGGGGCAGGGGTATAGCCCGCACATTAGCTAAGGCAGCACCTGCAGATCCACCAGCCACCTCAGTTCATGATCAGGTCCTAGTTGTGGACGATCCAGTAGCACTAGCTCAGGCACCAGTTGTGCCCATTGTGATTCCAGATCTTCAGGAGGCCCTCGCTCAAATTCTATTAGTATGCACTGGCCTAGCTCAGACGGTCTCAATTACTACAGCCGCAGCTACTTCTTAGGCCGGGGAAGGCACGCAGACTCCCGCTGCTCGCACACCTAAGCCGGTCGTTCAGGGACTTTAGACACTGGGGGCACCTCCATCCCAGCCGGTTACAGCTGTTCAGGACTATGTAGCTCTTGTTATGTCGGAGGACGAGTAGCGTAGATTGGAGAAGTTTGGTAGACTTCAGCCTTCGACTTTCAGTGGTACAAAGGGCGAGGATATCCAGGGTTTCTTGGACAAGTGTCAGAAGATTCTTCTCACAGTGGGTATTCTAGAGACCAGCGGGGTCGCATTTGCTACTTAATAGTTTTCTGGCGCTGCCTTCACTTGGTGGGAGGCTTATGAGAGGCGTAGGCCTGTTGGTGCAGCACCCCTTACCTAGCAGCAGTTCTCCTTTCTCTTTTGGGAGAAGGATGTGCCACAGTCTCGCAGAGAGGAGCTGCGCAGGCAGTTCGAGCAGTTGTGACAGGGAGATATGACTATGACGCAGAATGAGATGAGGTTCTCGGAGTTAGCTCGTCATGCTGTTTGGTTTGTTCCTACGGAGAGAGAGAGAGAGAGAGAGTATTAGGAGGTTTGTTGATGGCCTCATGTATCAGCTTCGAATTCTCATGACCAGGGAGAGAGTGTCCAGTGCTACTTTTGAGGACGTTGTTGACATTTCTCGTTAGATTAAGTCAGTTTGTCGCCAGGAGCGAGATGAGAGGGAGACCAAGAGGACTTGGGGATCTGGTATTTATGGTGGTGCTCCTTCGAGAGGTCAGTTTCAACACGGCAGGGGCCGTCCATTCAGACATGCTTAGTCAACTTGCCCAGGTTATCATGGAGCATCATCGGGTCATGGTTCTCACAGTTCTCATCAGGGAATTCATCACTCAGTGCCCTTCCAGACCAGAGTTCGTCCCTTGCTCCATCATTTCAAGGATCTTTTATGCCACGTGCATCTACTAGTCATTCCGGTGCTAGGGGTTCCCTTCAGTCCCCGTCTCCAGTACCAAGGAGTTGTTATGAGTGTGGAGAGTTGGGTCACATGTGGAGGTAGTGTCCTCGTCATCTTGGGGGTTCTTCTCAGCAGAGGAGTCTGCCATCGGCTTCAGCGCCAGTTACTTCACCACCACCCACCCACCCAGTTAGGGATGGAGGTTAGTCAGCTAGGGGTCGCCCTAGAGGGGGAGGTCGATCGGGTGGTGGTCGGGCCCATTTCTATACACTCCCAGCTAGACTCGATGCTATTGCTTCAAATGCTATGATTACATATATTTTCTTAGTCTGTCACATAGATGCCTCTGTGTTATTTGATCTCGGTTCCACTTTTTCATATGTGTCATCATATTTTGCTCGTTATTTGGATACACCATGTGAGTCTGTTTTATCTATTCGTGTATCTACTCTAATGGGTGATATTGTTGTTGTGGACCGTGTATACTGGTCGTGTATGGTGACTATTGGGGGTCTGGAGACCCGAGTGGACCTATTATTGCTTTGTAAGGTGAACTTCGATGTGATATTAGGCATGGATTGGCTATCTCTGTGTCGTGCTATTTTGGACTATCATGCTAAGACAATGACATTGATTATGCCGGGTGTGCCATGGATTGAGTGGTGAGGTTCGACTGATTTTGTCCCCAATAGGGTGATTTCATTCTAGAAGGCCCAGAAGATGGTTCGGAAAGGGTGTCTTTCATACTTAGCCTTTGTGAGGGTTGTCGGTGCAGAGACTCCCAGTATTGATTCTATTCCTGTTGTAAGGGATTTTCCCGATGTGTTTCCTGCAGACCTATCGGGCATGCCACCGGACAGGGATATTGATTTTGGTATCGATCTAGTGCCAGGCGCTCAGCCCATTTTTATTCCATTGTATCGTATGGCACCAGCGGAGTTGAAGGAGTTGAAGGAGCAACTTCAGGAACTCCTTGATAAGGGGTTGACTAGTGTGTCGCCTTGGGGTGCGCCTATTCTATTTGTGAAGAAGAAGGATGGCACGAAGAGGATGTGCATTGATTATAGGCAGTGAACAAAGTAACAATCAAGAACAAGTATCATTTGCCTCGTATCAATGATTTGTTTGACCAGCTTCAGGGAGCGAGAGTGTTCTCCAAGATTGAAATTCGTTCAGGGTATCACCAGCTAAAGATCAAGGACTCGAATATTCTTAAGACGACTTTCAGGACCCAATATGGTCATTATGAGTTCTTGGTGATGTCTTTTGGGCTGACCAATGCCCCAGCAGCGTTTATGCATTTGATGAACAACGTGTTTCGGCCTTATCTTGACTCATTTGTCATAGTGTTCATTGATGATATTCTGGTATACTCGCATACCTAGGAGGAGCACGCAGAGCATTTTAGAGTTGTATTGCAGAGATTAAGAAAGGAGAAGCTTTATACAAAGTTCTAAGTGTGAGTTTTGGCTCAGTTCAGTGGCTTTCTTGGGGCACGTGGTGTCCAGTGAGGGTATTCAGGCTGATCCAAAGAAGATAGAGGCAGTTCAGAGTTGGCACAGAGATTTGCAGCTTTCTTGGTTTGGCGGGTTATTACTACCAGTTTGTTCAGGAATTTTCATCTATTGCATCGCCCTTGACCAAGTTGACTCAAAAGGGTGCTCGATTCAGGTGGTTGGATGAGTGTGAGGAGAGCTTTCAAAGGCTCAAAACTGCCTTGACCACATCTCCAGTGTTAGTTTTGCCATCAGCTTCAGGTTTATGTACCGTGTATTGTGATGCTTTGATCGTTGGTATTGGGTGTGCGTTGATGCATGGGGGTAGAGTTATTGCTTATGCTTCTCGTCATTTGAATCCCCATGAGAAGAATTGCCATGTTCATGATTTGGAGTTGGCTGTCATTGTTCACGCGTCGAAGATTTGGAGGCATTATTTGTATGGTGTGTCTTGTGAGGTGTTTACTGATCATCATAGCCTCCAGAACTTTTTCAAGCAGAAGGATATCAATTTGAGGTAGCAGAGATGGTTGGAGCTACTAAAGGACTATGATATCACTATTTTGTACCATCCGGGGAAGGCCAATGTGGTGGCTGATGCCTTGGGTAGGAAGGCGGTGAGTATGGGGAATTTGGCGTATATTCCTGTTGGGGAGAGACCTCTTGCATTTGATGTTCAGGCCTTGGCCAATCAGTTCGTGAGGTTGGATATTTCGGAGTCCAGTCGGGTATTGGCTTGTGTGTTTTCTCGGTCTTCCTTATTTGATTGCATCAGAGAGCGCCAGTATGATGATCCTTATTTGCTTGTCCTTAAGGATAGAGTTCAGCACGATGATGCCAAAGATGTGACTATTGTTGATGATGGGGTATTGAGGATGCAGGGCCGGATATGTGTGCCCAATGTAGATGGGCTTTGGGAGTTGATTCTGGAGGAGGCCCATAGCTCACGGTATTCCATTCATCCGGGTGCTGCAAAGATGTATCAGGATCTGAGATAGCATTATTGGTAGAGGAGAACGAAGAAAGACATTGTGGTATTTGTGTCTTGGTGTTTGAATTGTCGGCAGGTGAAATATGAGCATTAGAAACCGGGTGGCTTGCTTCAGCAGATGGATATTCCAGAATGGAAGTGGAAGCAGATCACCATGGACTTTGTAGTTGGGCTCCCACAGACTTTGAAGAAGTTCGATGCTATTTGGGTGATTGAGGATCGGCTGATTAAGTCTGCGCACTTCATTCTTGTGTGTACTACCTATTCTTCAAAGCGGTTGGCAGAGATATATAAGATATATATCCGGGAGATTGTTAGTTTTCATGGTTGGCGAGAAGGTTCTATTGAAGGTTTCTCCCATGAAGGGTGTTATGAGATTTGGGAAGAAGGGTAAATTGAGTCCTCGGTTCATTAGGCCTTTTGAGGTGCTTCGGAGGATTGGGGAAGTGGCTTATGAGCTTGCTTTGCCACCCAACTTATCGAGTGTGCATCTGATATTTCATGTTTCTATGCTCCGGAAGTATATTGGCGATTCGCCTCATGTTTTGGATTTCAGCACGGTTCAGTTAGATGATGATTTGACTTATGATGTGGATCTAGTAGCTATTTTGGAGTGTCAGGTTCGAAAGTTGAGGTCAAAGCATATAGCTTCAGTGAAAGTGCAGTGGAGAAGTCGGCCCGTGGAGGAGGCTACCTGGGAGACCAAGCGGGAGATGAGGAGCAGATATCCTCACCTATTTGAGGCTTCAGGTATGTTTCTTGACTCGTTCGAGGACGAACGTTTGTTTAAGAGGGGGAGGATGTAGTAGACATGTTATTTTTGACCCTCCCCAATATTTTACATATTTTAGCTTAAATATTTATTTTAGGTTTAATATCGCTATCCTAAATAGTGTTGACTCTTTTACTTTATTTTTATCACAAAAAATTTAAAAAAATTTACAAAAAAATATTTTTCATCTTTAGGTTAAAGTAAATTAGTATATTTATATTTATAGTATTATAACATTGGAAAATACAAAAAAAAAATTAGTTTCACTTGTAGTATTTAGTTTTATATTAGGTTATTTTAATTTAGAGTGATTTTTATATTTTTATAAATATATTGTATTATTTGGCAAACCCAAAAGACATGGTCCAATCCAATTACCATTAATCCATTCTTCCTAAACCATTACTCCACTTAAGTGCAAGATTTAATCCTAGCCATCTATTTCCTTCTATTCCAATGGTCATCATCCCTTCCCACCTCCATATAAAATACCCAATTATAGAAACTCTACCCTAAGTTTTCAAGACCTAGGACTTAGACTAAAATCTAGAACGGCAACCTACTCCCAAAAATCCCAAGAACCCACAGATCTTTTACAACGAACCTCTGAAGGCAACTCTTCCGATCTCCCTTTCTGAAGCAAAAACTGCCATCGAAATCATTACTCCTTTCCAGCAAAAAAAAACAATTTATGAAATCAGTCCTTTTAGCCCTCAATGCTATCATTGGTTGGCGGCTGATCCACTAATTTGGACCAAAACAATCAATGCTGAATTGGGACTAAAACAACACAATTCTCCTATATTACCGTCAATTCACACCCCTGGATATCCACCCATGATACCTACTGATCTTTCTCAATCAAATTGTTATCATCATTGGATGGTGCTAAGCTTGTCCATTTTGATGGGAGATTGCACGAAACTGCTGCTGTTGTAGCAGAGGATTCCATTTCTAGTTCGAGTGTCGGTTGCCGATCGAGGTTCCGATTTGTAATTTCGGTATTTCGATCAAAGGATTGTTGCTTTGTTTAGCCCGATTGATTTGCAATTTTCGGCTTTGTTCATCAATAAAAGGTCCATTTCTCAATTTTCAATCTCATTTCATTGTGTTATGATAGCTTGGCGCGTGTGTTGGTTGATTTGTAATTATGTTGTTTGAGTAGCATGTCTTAGTTTTCATTTGAATTGTTTTAATTAGTTTTTTATTTCGATTGTGATGCATGTAGTTTTGGTTCTTGAATAAATGTATTTAATTGGGTAGGTGAAAATTGGAGTTATCTCTTTCTTGGCAAAGAATAAGAATGGGCCATAAGGTGAGTCTTGGACCATAAGGAATCTAGCCAAGTAATAGATCATGTTAGCTAGCCTATTTGCTCCCCAATAATGTCTTGTTCGTAAATTTGGTATCACAATAATCTCCAAGATTAGGAAAACAATTCAAATGTGCTAGTGTGTTTTAGGCACATATTTAAATTACCGTGATTGTATACACGTTCGCGCGACATAATTATGATCTTAAAAATAAAATTGGAGTATGAATTCGCGCAACTTCGTCTAAACATTCTTAATAATAATAAAGCGCTATTAATTGTGGACACGTTCGCGTGACATGATTTCTGACGCGCCAAATAAATGGGTACACGTGCGCGTGACTTGTTTTAAGATAATTTCTTAATTAAAAAAGGAAAATGCACATAGGTTCTAAAATCAGTAATTAAATAGGTTTAATAAGCCAAGTATGATCAAAGCGACCGTGCTAGAACCACGAAACTCGGGAATGCCTAATACCTTCTCCTGGGTTAACAGAATTCCTTACCCGGATTTTTGTGTTCGCAGACTGTATAACAAAGTCAAACTTCCTCGATTCGGGATTTTAAAATGGTGACTTAGGGCACCATAAATTATCCCAAGGTGCGACTCTGATTTTTAAATAAATAATCCCGTTTTGATTGTCACTTAAATTGGAAAAAACTCCCTTATACCCTTTCGGGGTAGTAAAAAGGAGGTGTGACAAATCTGGAGACTCTGTTGGGGAGAAATCCCCAAAACTTCTGATTCAAGTTCAAGAATTCGAGCTTGTTACTATGATTTTTACTTGGCTTCATTTATTGTTAATATTACTCTATTCTGTGAACTTTTTGTGCTAACTGTTGTTTGTTTACCACTTTAATATTATTTGAATTGTATATAACTGTCTTCTTACGCCACCCCTCTGAGTCTTCTGAAAATGGTGCACACGTTTGTGTGGCCTGCTTTTTCTGTAGAAGTTATACCAAATAGAAAGAGGCTAGGCTAGCAACAAGGCCGGGTAGACTTCAGTGCTCCCGGTACGTTGCCCCCTCTTCGGCTCGAGTTGTCCGCTCGGGTAAGCCAGGTCAAGAGCACAACCCTAGGTTTTAAACCTAGAATAACATAACCTCATGTCGGATCCCTAGTAGGAACGTTTGTTTGCATCACGTGCATTTGACTTAGGGGACTCAACACAGTGGTTGGGTCCATCTAGGATAAGTGTACCCAAAAATAAAAGACTATCCTGATGCATCCTAATGTGCTACATGTTGCAATCTTCAAGGGTAAAAGGGGTCATTTGGCGGACCAATGAGGTTTGAGGGTAAATGAGAAAGAAAAGAGGTTAAGGTATAAAAATAAAGCAAGTAGGGTCTAGTTATATTTTTCTTTCACAATATTTTTCAAGAAAAGACAAAAAAAATGAAAAATCCCAACAAAAAAGATTTTGCACTTTTCCATCATTTTCCGAAAAAAAAAAGCAAAAAAAAGGGAAAAGAAAATCCAAAAGAGTTTAGAAGTGCAAACCTGCCCGAACTACGCATACCTGATTCTCGTCTTTCGGGGCATGATACGTAGGCAACCAACATAGGGTCCGGTCATCCTAGTAAATCTTACGTTCTTGGCTTTGCGGGGTCTTAGCCAAATTTTTCACTTCTAGCCATCTTTAGGCCGCATAAGCCATTTTGCAAAAATAGCCTCAATCATGTCTTGCATGTTGTCCAACAGGAAGTGATATAATCTCGCATAGTGTTCTAGATCTTTAACTTTATTTGGTCTTAATTTTCTCATACAGGTGTGGGTTTACTTACCAAAGTTTGAGCATGACAGATGCTCCAAGACCATCCAGTCAGGATCACTCATTCAGGAGTTTGCTTGAGGAAATTTTCTTTATATTTTTAGTCTGTTGTTCTTTTTTATGTCATCTTTTACCTTCTAATTTTGTACAGTAATGTCGAGTCCTTTAGGTGATGTTAGAGTTACACGTAAAAAATCCAAAAAAAAAAATTGCGAATTCTAGGAATTAAAAAAAATCATTTGAGGTGTTTTTCCTTTAGGAAGTTAATATCTAGAACTCAAAATAAAAAATTTGCTTTTATATCTCCTTTAGAATATTAAGACTAAAATTTCATAAAAAAAAAGAAATTTCTTTTAGTACATCTTTAAATGTTTTCTTTAAGATATTAATTCCAAAATCCAAAAGATTTTCTTTTTGGAAAAGAAATGTTCTTTTTATTTTCACTAGAACTTTAGGACATTGTACATAGAAAAAAAATATACTTTATCTTTTGTTTGTCTTCAGAGTTTCTCCTTTAGATAATCAAAAACTGAAATCCAAAAATATTTTTTTTTATCTTGTTCATTTCTCGTTTCGAAATCTTTCTTCAGGGATATTAAATGAAAATTCAAAATACTTTTCATTGGTTTATTGTTTAGACTTTCTCCCTAACAAAAATCAAAAAATATTTTTCTCTTCTAGGGTTTTTCCTTAATAATTTCCCATAGATTATTTGTTTCAAAAAGAAAAAAAGGAGAGAAAAAAAATATATGCTCGTTAAGCTTAAGTATAGAATAAGTTATAGAACATTAAGTCTAGAAAATTAAAAAAAAAGATTTGCTTCTTTATTTCTCTTTTCTCGTCAGAGTAGTCATTAAGGTAAAGAAGAAAATAAAAATAAAAAGAGAACGTTAGTTTGTTTACTTGAGAACGTTAGTTTGTTTACTTTATTCTCGGTCTTCCCGAACTACGCAAAGATCTGATTCATACGGTGTCATGATATGTAGGCAGCCTACATAGAGTTCGATCGAATCATTTTTATTTTATTAAAAGAAAAAGGGAAAAGAAGGAAACAAAAAAAGGTGAAATTATGGGATGTGAGAAATGAGAGGAAAGAAAAGAGTGATAATTAGAAAAAAAGAGGAAGGAAAATGAGCAAGAAGTGCTAGATAAGAAAGAAAAGAGAAGATTGAAATGAACAAATTGGGATGATGCCAAGTGACCTTGTGACCCTCAAAGTCATTCTTGAACCGTTAATTGTTGCTAGGTGCATTGCATGTAATCTGATATTTTTAGTTGTTAAATGCCCTAACTCTAACATGATGACCTCATTTTGTTCCTTTTTGTTATCTCCATTGAGGAGAAGGGTGGTTGGTTTGTGGTTCTTAAGGTAACTCATCCATACAACACAAGGTCAAAGAGCAAGGTAGTCGTGACTGGCAAAAAGTTGGACACAAGAGTTGTTGACCCGTCGAGGGAGTTTGTGGAATCAGAATCTGAGTTGAAAGGGGAGGTCCAAATGTTGAAATAGCAGATGGCAGAAATGTATCAGTCTTGGATCAGGGGGCATCCTCCACCTTCATTCCTTGCTAACTACACTGAAAATCCTGCAACTATCACACTACTATCACAATCTAGATTCCCACTATTGTTGATATCTCTGCACAACCTTTTCACACTCTACCTGCCAAAACCACCTCATATCCCGCTCCTTTGGTCACTCATGCTCTTGTAGCTCCTCCTCTAGATACTTTTCCTCGATCCTCTAACGAGATTGTGTTCAAAGTCCCTGATTCCCAACACTATGCTCCAGAACCAACTTTCAAAGTCCCGGATCCATACTCTCACACTCCTCATTTTGAGCCCCCCAATAAGAGTGCAAAGCCTGTTAAGACAGTGGACAAAAGATGAGCCATCCAGAAAGCTGAAAGGGTCTAAAATGCCAAAGCTTAATTTATACGATGGACGTGGAGATCCAGTAGCCTATCTGAGAGGTTACTGTAGTGAAATGAGAAGTGTTAGCGGGAAAGATGATTTGTTGATGGCATATTTCAGTAAGAGCTTGACTAGGGAAACTTTGGAATGGTATACTCGTCAAGATGTCAATAAGTGGCATGCATGGGATGATATGGCTCAAGATTTTGTTCGACACTTTCAGTACAATCTAGACATTATCCCAGACCGCTCATCCCTATATCAGATGGAAAAGAAACCCGAGGAAAGTTTTGGGGAGTTTTGGGTCAGATGGAACGAACAAGTTGCTTGGGTCAGTCCTCTGATTGATAGAAAAGATGTTATTGAGCCCCGCCAACGACGGGATCCAGTGGTTATTCCTGCTACACGCTTTCAGCCTCAATACTGACCCCATGAATATCCTCTTACGCCAGATAATCCTCACCAATGCTACTTTCCTCCACAAAATCCCCAAGGTCATACCTCACTTTCCCAGTACTTTATCTACAATGCACCGCCATATGCTCCACACCCACGAGACCCGTGATGGCCTGCACCATTTCCGCAAATATCTTGCCCTCCTCCTCAAGCATATCAACCACCTACCCACAAAAGGTTCTAACCGAGGCTAGAGTACAAAATGAAAAGGCAACAGGGAAAAGAAAAGACTTTCACTCCTATTGGTGAATCATATGCTAGTTTGTTCCAAAGGTTGAGGCAATTGGACATGTTGAAGCCGATTCAGATAAAAATGTCGAACCGTCTTCCAAAGAATTTTGATTATACTTAAAGGTGCGCATATTGCTCTAATGCCCCGGGGCATAGGATAGAAAAGTGTTGGAATCTGAAAAGAGCAGTCCAGAAGCTTGTCGATTCTGGTGACATTACCGTGCAAAATCCAGATGCAGTAGATACTAGCCAAAGTCCATTGCCTATTCATAATGAGACGCATAAGGTGGGCATGATTTGTGTTAAAAATGAATATGAAAACTCTTCTAAGTTCCTTGGAAGGCCACTTGCTGTAAAGTTTTCACCGCTATCAGTATCGATTCCAAAAGTTGATCTTAAGAACGAGTTGGCAAAAGGGACCCAAAAGCAATTTGCTAAGGTCAATGTGATGGAGACTTGTGAAGGTCCTAGTAATGTTGATGCGGAACTCAGTGGCTAAGATGTCGTGCTTGGTAGTTGGAAAGACGGTCCATCTCTTGGCTAGCCAGGGAGGAGTCTTGGTGGTTTATTTTGTTGTCACTTCTGTTGTCCGGGTTATTTTCAGGGTTGTAATCCGGATATTGCCTTGTGACTCAAACCATTCTATCCTTTTATTTTGCCTAGTTTGTTTGGTCGTAATAGCTCTTTTAGTGTTACTTTGGTTTTTCCAGGGTTGTAACCCTATCTTATTTTACTTGTTTTGTTGTTCAAACCCTTTCACCATCTGTCTAATGCAATTTCCTGTTTTCTGTTATTTCTAGTCAGTGTTGGTTTAGTTCTCTTTCCCTTTTATAGTTCTTTTCCTGCTGACTCTAGTGACATGACATGCACGCGTAATTCTCAGCCTGATCTTAAAAGTTAGTTTAGTCATGAAGAAATGAAAATTTTTTGAAGATGATAGGGACATTTGAGGGAAAAAAGTAAAGGCATTTTGAAATCACTTCAAGCCCGAATTGCGTGAAATTGGGGTAGATAGAACATAAAGAAACACTATTGAAATGCATCCTCCCGCATCAGGTTGAAGCTAAAGGCAAGTTTGCCCAAATTGGCAGGGGCCGTTCGTGGTAACGAGAGTGTTGCCTAATGGTGATTTGTATTCAACAGATGTAGAAGGCAAATATGTGGATATGGTTATCAATTCTGATGCAATCAAAAGATATTATGTATGATTTCTTTGGTGTGTTTAATTGTGTTGTTTGTATATGGCATGCTTTGAAGATTGGAATGACGAAGACATTTTATTCTGCTATCTAAACACTTTATCCTTTGTTATCCCTTTGAGCCTTATTTATTTTCTTTCATATCCCTCTTTTGGAATCAGAAGCAGAGTTTATAAATATGATACCGAAAAAAAAGGAGAGAAAAGAGCCAAAAAAAAAAGAGAAAGAAAAAATGGAAAAAGAGTATAGAAAAGAAAAAAAGAGAGAAAAGTACAAAAACAAAGCAATATTCAAAAGCCCCCAAGCAAAGAAACTGGGGCAGAAGTTGTGGTTGTTGTAAGAGATCTGATTCCAAAAGTTATAATTTTGAGCTCTTTTAAGCTATTTTTGAGCCTTTATGATAACATTTGTTTCTAATCCTATCCAAAAGCCTACATTACGGTCCAAAGAAAGACCTTTCGATCAATATTTGAGTAGTGCCAAGTCAAGAGAGTTAGAGGTATGATTCTCATCAGGGGCAACACTCCGTTCTACACAAGGAAAACAAACAATTGAGAATCTTATTGGTGAAAACCTTCACAGTTACCATAAGGTGACGGTAAGTTGAGAGAAAGAGCAAAATGGGAGAGGCTTGATGGTGAAAACCCTTTGGGCCCTACAAGTCAAATAAGGACCGTGAATCAGATAGGATAATCGAAGCATTGAAGCCCAGTTTCATGGTGAAGAGGTACAACAAGAGTTGAACATTAGACTTGCTTGACAGATTAGGCCACTTAATCCAAAGGTGCATGTCATTCTCATTAGAGTTAGTGTCCATATCTGATAAGTTTCTACTTTGTAATTTTCTTGTTAGGTATAATCTCTTTCCATTGTTCCTTACTTTGTTCCTTTTGTCTTGTTTACTTCCTCTTTTTGAGTCTGTTTGGTCAAAACAAGTGAGAAAGAACTTCAAAATCTGCTACCAGCTTTCCAATTGCACAAAGCGGAGTCTGGTTAGCACATCAAAGTGACATAATTCAGGAAAGAGCATTATACGCACTAACTAGATAACAATCGGCGTGCTTTGGGATTCATGAGAAATGCAAAAGTTCGGTAAATGGCAACTCATGAGCACAATGCAACAAATAAAGAGAATTGGGTTTGAGCGGATCAGAGGTGTTTCTTGTGATAAGGGTGACAGAGAAAGTATTTAGTCAATGAATAAACAATGTCTTTCAAGTTGAAATCAAAGTTATCATGGCAAGTGAAGGAGCACTCTCCGTAAAGTCAAGCCACATACCAACCACCATGTTTAAACTCACAAGTTTTCTTTGTCTGAAACAGGGACGGAAGCTAGGTTCATATCAAAGCTTGGAAGCTTGAAATTTTTAGGTGTAATGCCCCAACTTTGCTTATGCAAAGGCTATTGAGAGGATCACACATAACGCCCAGGAGAAACACTTCCTAGTTTGGGTTTTCAAGTTATATTTTGTTGTAGGAGACGTACTTCCTAAATTGAGATTTTACCCTTAGGAGACGCACATCCTAGTTTGGATCATATGAGTTTTAGTCACTGAAGTTTTCACCCCTAGGAGACGCACTTCCTAGTCTTGGCGCACTTCCTAGTTGGAGTCATTGAAATTTTACCCGTTAGGAGATGCACTTCCTAGTAGGGATCTTTTAGGTTATACTTTTTAGGAGACACACTTCCTAGCTTTGGTCATTATTTACCGTGAAAATGGAAACAACAATTATATTAGTAAATTGGATTCTAAAAATACATGATCTATTTTTGAGCTAGTTGTTAGAGCAATTGATGCTAATAATATGGAGTTTAATGATGAAATGCAAGACAAAACAAGACAGTAATCAAACCAAAGGGCATGCTGCCTGGATATAAGTCTGGTCGATGGGGACCTTAGGGTTGACGTTAGGGTCAAGCTCGAGCTCTCGGGGATAGTCGGGGATGGGATAACAGTTGAGGATATAATTAAGAAATGCTCTCCATGGCCAATTCTAAGCAATATAACGAAGAACAATTAAGGAAACGATGGATATCGAGGTGACTTCGAGCCAATATCAAGTGATAAACAAAGAACAGACAAGAAGGCAATAAAGCTAAACGACTTCGAGCCAGTGAGTGCAAGCGAGTTAGAGAGAAGAAAGAGAGAGAAGATATTATTGCACTTGAGTATAATGGTTGGAGCTCTGCCTTTACAGGGTGTTAGCGACTCCCCTTTTATAGAAAGGGGGAAGTCCCAACTTCATACAATAAACGTTGAGTGATAAAAGAAATAGGATGGGACAACCGGCTAACTTTGCGATATATGTGTGGGCTGATGTCGAGCCGCTTGAATAGACCTGATCGACCCCGGGTGTATTCCTCGGGAGATCCCTACGTTCATCGGGGCTTTAATCGACATTATCCTTGGCAGGATACCAACCGATCTTGAGGGGCGTGAATGGCTCGAGATCCCGGGCTTTTAGGATCACCCTTCGAGGTATTCGATCAAGGAGAAATCAACCTTCCAGATTTCACCATGCACAGATAATCTCCACATTTCTTAGAGGGAAGTGATAAGAAATGATGTTGACACCCTACTTCTCGATCTCCCAAAAAGACGTCGCGCTGACGGCGCAGTCCCCTTTTTACAGGTGTCGAGGTGCCTCGCCTTTCTGCTTCTCTAGGATTACCCGAAGCATCGCGATTCTTCGATCTTCGTTGCTATAGGTTCATCTTCTATGAACGCATTGATTTTGCCTGCTGTTACACTTTTCGAGGGCAGTGATGGCGCCGTCGGTTACTTTGCCCTCCCTATAAATGGGACTTTTCGTGGTTGGACTTTTATCCAAATTTCCTTTGACACCCATCTCTTCTTCCTTTCCTGCTATCTTGAATTTCTAACATCCCGTCATGTTTAAAGCTCGTATACTCAAGATATTACGCCATGTGTACCGCGGCCCAATCCTCGATCCTATTTTGATTGGGCAAAGTTGTGCCGCTATGATGCTGCTGATGTTGTTGTCGTTGGCCCGAGGTGATTAGGTAGAGGACCGACTTCATCCGACCCTGGGGATGTTTTAGATTATGCACTGCTGCTCAAGAGGGAGCTCAGATTATACACTGTTGCTCACCCTCCTCCCTCGGCTCGGCGTGTTACACCCCTTTTGGATTCCAAGGGGGTGTGTCGGCGATCTCTGCCGGTTGTTGCCTTCCAGGCCGAGGCAACGTCTCAAGAAGTGGCTTCAAAACGGTAGTACTGGTGGAGTTCGTACTAGCCAAATTTTTCACCCAGCCACTTCTCGTGTTCTTCCGGCTTCTCCTTTGTCATTTTGCTCTTCTCCCCTACCTTCCTTTTACATACCCTCCCTTTTGAAGATTCCATTCCGGGAAGATTGGGATGTGGTCCCCGAGGGGATCAGACTTGGAAGATATTGCCTTTGAGCTCATATGCCTGAGAGGATGATGACAGAGACACAGCATGAATATGCTAGATCCTTAGGCTCCTGATGTATGTATATCACTTGTACTTCTTCACTTTTTCATAAGGATCCTCTATGGGCTTTTGTAATCATATGTAATGTAACTATATGTAAGGATCCCTCGAGGGCCGTCATAAGCGAACACTTGTACAAATACAAAGATATTTTCTTCATTTCTTCCTTCGACACTTGTTGTATTTCTTTATATTTTTAGCAGCTTCGAGTGCATGATCTTGTTTCGTCGCCTGTGATACTGGCTTTGAATATTTTTCCTGGCCTTTGGTCGATGAAACGGCTTCGCGCGGGGTCTTTTGTGACTTCTTGACCCGGACCCAAATTATGATAATAACCTCAGGCCGCCGGGACCCTCTCTCTTCGTGAAAGCGTGGATAATATCTTCGGGCCTCACAATGGCCTTCGAGAAGAGACTTGCCTGAGGACTCGCGGTCTCGGGATGCCGGTGACTTCCTGGAAAAATCTCTGGATGGAGGCCAGGCCGTGCTTCAGGCCGCCCTGGTCATTACCCGGAATCTATTTTGCATGGACGTTTGTTAGGGACGCCCATTTCTTCGTAAACTAGCCTTCTTTGGTGGAGGCCTCTAGAGGCTGTATACCAATTTGGTGAAGGTATTATTGGTCTGGTGGGTCACTGTCTCGCTATGGTGGAGGTCTTCGGGGTTGAGCATTACTTCGAGACCAGAGGTGGTGCTGATAGTCGGTGCCTTTGATTGGTGTCGACTCGTTCCGGCCCTTTTTGTACGCAGTCGTGAGGTTGCTTCCACTTCCCGGGGTCTTTGGGGTTCGCTGATTTTATGGTGTTGGTGGGTCATGCCCTTACCAGTTGCTTATTTGGGGCACGACAAAGATCGGGCACGGTGATAGATGAGATGTGTGCTTCATAATTATGAAGGAGCTTTTATCGGGGTGAGACGGGCCCCTGCTTCTAAGGAGAGTGCGTCATTCGAGCCTGGTGTTTCTGGAGTCCTTAATTCTGGAGCGGCGGTTCCTTTGATCCAACAAGGGTTGGGCCACCAAGAGGGTGCTTGGTCGTGGAGTAGGTTTGCCGGCTTCACTTCGCGGTAGGTTTCAGCATGATCCCTCCGTATCTCGGGTCTTTGAGTCGTTCTGTCAAGGGGCTATACTTCGAGGGGCCTGGATGAGGGCAAGACCCTTAGGCTTCTTGGCGAGGGAAAAAAGGGTCAAATTGGTGCACTGGTGATTTGGGACAAATCGAAGCTCTCTTTACAAAAACCTTTCGGTGAGGCAAGAGTCTTCTTGCGGTAAGCGTTTCCCCTTTTTGACCTTAGGGGCAGAGCTGATCGAGCTAGGAATACCTGAAGTATCAAAAATGTAGGCTTCGAGTTTCGATCTAAGTAGATATAATTGTGAAGCTATAGCTTGATTCCTCCAAAGTCCGGATTGGGAACAACCGGTGCCTAGAATGGCATAATACTAAGCTTGGACCGAGGATGATGAAGGAGTGGCGACTTGTCGCCGATGGTTGAGTCGGGTTGGAGCAGGCCTTCGAGGGACGCATTCGTCGTAGATCTTTGGGATAGGCGCTTAAAGAGACCTATGCCAGGGGTTCCGTCCTTCTAGAGGGATTTGCTCGAGCGAAGGTAGTCAGGCGTGATGCCCGGTTTGTTTATTGTCGATGCCACCAAGAACGAGGCTGGGACTGGTAGGTCGTAACCCTTTTAGGGGTGGAGCGTAGATTTTGTCACTTTGTATTTTGATATTTATAGAGCATGCTTGTAGATGGAGAGTGCACCATTCGTGCATATATATATATATATATATATATATATATATAATGAGAGAAATCTTGAAGTTTTAGCTCCTTTGTATCTCTTCCCGTATTGCCTTTGATCCAGTGGGTTGGTTTCCATGTTTTGGCGGGATCCTCGCGGGCTCGGAACTGATTAGGCAGGCCCGAGAGCTTTCAAGTGCAATCCTTGACGCAAGAAGGTATTAGGGCCTCTATGTTTTACCCAGCTGCTTTTAGGCTCAGTTTCTGAGTCATGCCTTCATTTGAGCTTGCATGTCCTTTGATTTTTTTGTACCCGTGTGGGCAGATGGTGATTGTTCTCATTTCTTGCCCTTGGGTAATTTGCTGTTTCAGCTATTTTGGGTCCAGTCTCCGAGTTGCATTACGATTCGAGCCTTAATTGAACCTTGAGTTTTTTCCGGCCTGCATGGGCGGACAATGGTGGCCTTCATTTCTCGCCCTCGAGCGTTTTGTTGTTTCAACTATTTTGGGCCCAGTCTCTGAGTCGCGTTATGATTCAAGCTTTAATTTGACCCTTAATTCTTTCTTGCCGCATGGGCGATCGACGATGGCCTTTTGTGTTTTCGGGTCGAAGTGACCTTACAGGCACGTGGCCCAGAGGCTCACTCGGCTGGTTGATAGTGGCATTTATGTCGTGCCTTTAGACATGTTGTAGTTTAACTATTTTGAGTCCAGTCTCCGAGTCGCGTTGCGACTCGAGCTTCAATTTGACCCTTAAGTGCTTTTGATTTTCAGACCGCTGATAGTGCCTTTTACGTTGTTTTAGCCGTTGAGACCTTTTAATAGGTGGCCCGGTGGCTTTTATAGTTACTATTTTGGATCTGGTCTTCGAATCAGGTTACGATTCGAGCTCATTTTTATCCTCAAGTTGTCAATTTTCAAGTTGGTGACAATGGCTCTTACGCTGTTTTGGTCGTAAAGACCTTTTAATATGTGGCCCGGAGGTTTGCTTAGCTGGCGACAATGGCTCTTACGCTGTTTTTGCCTATGGGCTTTGTGTAGCCTTTGTTTTTCGCTTGTTAAGGTCTTTTTTAAAGATTTTTGCCTGACCCATCGTTAGTTCTGGAAAAACCTCGATTTCAAGTCATTATCGGTGATGTTTCGAGCACCTCAGAAGGTTCATAGCTCGTAGGCTAAGTAGGTTGAAGCCTTGTGATTTGGAGCTAACATGGTCGAAGCTAGTTTTTGCCTGTTGAGGGAAGCGTGTGTTAACCGGTTCTTTCCGAAGTTTATTCGAAGTAGTGGCCTGCGATTTTTGTTTAGCGACGGTCGGGCATCCTCGAGTCGTGTTAGTTTGGCTATATCAGCCATTTTGACCTTAGTCATATGTGTTTGACCGTAGCCATTTTTAATCCCGAGTGACAGTTTAGGCATCTACACAAGGGTATGCCCTTTCGGGATTCAGTTTAGGCATCTACACAAGGGTATGCCCTTTCGGGATTTTTACAAATGTGACGTATAGCCTAAACTTCGAAATTTTCATGCCTGTTGAGGTCTTACAGTTTTTCATGCCTGTTGAGGTCTTACAGTTTGTCATGCATGTTGAGGTCTTACAGTATTTGCAATGTAGAATAGATCTGGTTACGCCGAGTCTGCCCGCTAGGGGTCTTACAGTTTCGGGTTTTCCAGCGCATGGCGATTGGCGATGAATGGTAGTCTCCAAGTCATCGAATTTATTCGAGCGTGAAGACCCCTTTTCGTGAGCTTAGAGTTGCCTTGTAGGGTCTTTATGAGCCTGGAGTTCCGACCCTAGGGTCGTGCGAGTGCCAAATTGTTGACGTTAAGTCTCCGAGTATTTCGGGATGCATTTGGTGGAGTTGTCCAAACCAGGAGTATACTCAAGATTACCTTGTTTGGAGAATAAGATGCTAAAAAGATGTCCTTTTATTGCTTGGTGTAATCATACATTGTTTCATTGTTGTGAGCTTGGCCCGCGCGGGTGCGGCTTCTCGGACCATTCGATCTGGTACATAATTCCTGATTGGGTCATAGTCTGCCATTTCCCGGTCCTCCCGAGGGGACGGTGCCCTTACAAAAAGATCATCGCTTGTTGTTGGATTGTAGAAGAAGGCCTACAACCTTATCGGATCCTCTTCTAAGGGGTACGTTGCTCCGCTAATAATCTTGCTGACGAGGTCCTCTTTGGGGCGAAAGCCTGATTGAGGGGAAAGAGCGCGACAGACCCTTTTTCAAGGCCTATAGATCTCCGGGTAGAGTTAAAACTTTTGAATATCCTGGCCAATTGTCTGCATACAGGTTAGTGAAAAAATAACAAGGGAGTAAAGCAGTTCTTCCTCACCGCGGGATGTGAAGGCGACATTTTGAGATTTGGTATGTTCCTACCCTTTCGAGGCGTGAATCCTGATACAGCCCCCCGCTGTGTCTTATCAGGCTTGGCCAAAGATGTGGTTTACTTACCCTTTGATCCTTCCGAGGGCGGGGGCATTGATGTTGGCGACGCGCCAGATGGTGAAGAATTTCCTCTTGTTGCGTATTGCTTTTTGTTGACTTATTTTAGTCCTGCCTTTTGTGAGGGGTTTCATTCTTTTGGAGAAACGGGGCCGACGTTGTCCTCGGGTGGTATGTCGGTGGTCGTCTGAATAAAACAACTGTGATTTTCTCTTCCTTTGATGGTACAGAGCTCGACGTCTTGGCCCGAGCTCAAACGGGTCGTATCAAGAGAATGGTCTTTGTGACGATTGTCGTTCGGGATTCACCAGAGATTAGGGATACGGGAGCAATTTGGTCTGTTAGTCCGGACTGCCCCACTGACTTTATTCTGACATCATTGTTGTACGTGACCGAACCACCTGAATTCATGAACACATGTTTTATTCAAAATAGATCAAATAAGGGAGAGGGCTACCAAAGCATCAGTATGATGCCGAGGCGGAGTCTCGATGCCCTTTTCCCTGGATATAAGGGTGTTCTCAGGAATCTTTCCCTGGACCCATTTTTCCTTGATGGCGAACATTTTCACTTCCCATTTTATGAGTCCTCAGAGGGTGTCGCCGCTCCTTTACTGTCATGGTAATACGTCGTGGCTCGTTTGCTTCATCCTTCTCGATTGCCTTCCTCCCTTAGGGCTAGTTGTAATGAAAGTCTCGTAGGCTTACTATATCCTACTTGGGAAGTGCGTCGTCGTTGCCTCGTTAAAATACCCTGCCGGTAGAAAACCCATTTCGGGATAAAAAAATCCGATCACGGACATTCTGAAGCCTCGGAATCTTTGAGTGGGGGTATCGTCCTAATTATCTTGGTTATTGTCCTACACAAGGGTAACCATGAAGTAGAAGATGGGAAGGGGGTGGGCTCTTATACCTCGGTGGCGATGGTGCTTCTCGAGTTTTGGCGCTTATTTGGCGGCTGCTAATTGGCCCTTTATTTGAACGCGTTCGGGGCGATCGTCAGAAGATCGTATGGACGACGCGTTGAGGATCGTCTGTTTTTTTCCCTTTGCCATTTCTCCTTCTCGTGATTGATTTTTAGCCTGGCTGCTGAGAAGTTCCCGAAAGTGCTCGTTGTCGAGCAATCTGGCCACTTCCTCTCAGAGCTACCTGCAATCTTCAGTTTGGTGCCCGCACAAGTTGTGAAACTCGCAAATCAAATTGTAGTTTCTATGGGAAGGATCTGAATATAACGGTATGGTCCATCTGGCGTCTCCAATCTTGCTAATGGCGAACACAATGGCTCGCACATCAACGCTAAAGTTGTATTCCGATAAGTGGGCCGTGTTTGTTGGCGCTATGCTTCGATCGAACCAGGTTCTATGGATGAACCCTTGAGGGTCCTGTCCTCGATCTATCCTCCGATCGTTGCGAGGTAGGTTGTGCCTTGGGGCATTCCTTCTGTCTTTGAGGTACGGCTGGTATCTTTGTTTGTTTGGTTTCGATTCTTTTACCAGGAGTCTGTTTGGGTACACTGAGCCCGAAAGGGCTCCCAATTGGTCGTCCTTGGCCCTAATCTTTGACTGGTACCGGTTGTGGACGTCCGACCAGGTCACGACTGGATATTCGATCAGGTTCTACTTCACCTGCTTCTAGGCCACCGAACTTCATTCGTTCAGGCCTTGGGTGAAGGCCTGCACTGCCCAGTCATCGGAGACTGGCGGCAGCTGCATACGTTAAATCTATAAGTGAGACACGAATTCTCGTAGCATTTCGTTCTCCCTTTGCTTAATCTTGAACACGTCGGACTGCCTTGTTGCTACCTTGACGGCACCAGTGTGCGCTCTTACGAAGGAGTTCGCTAACATGGCGAATGAATCTATGGAGTTGGGAGCCAAGTTGTGATACCATATCATGGCCCCCTTCAAAAGCTTTTCTCCAAATTTCTTCAGCAATACGGACTTGATCTCGTCATTCTTTATATCATTACCTTTTACTGTGCAAGTATAGGCAGTAATGTGTTCGTTGGGGTCGGTAGTACCATTGCACTTAGGAGTTCTGGCATTCTGAATTTTTTAGGAATGGGCTTTGGGGCCGCTTCCTCGGGGAATGGCCTTTGTATGAACTTCTTCGAATCCAAACCGTTTAGGACAGGGGGTGCTCCGGGGATCTGATCCACCATAGATTTATAGGTCTCGACCTTTTTATCGTTGGCTGCAATCATTTTCTCACATGATTCGATACTTTTGGTGAGGTCCTCGAGTATCTTCACAATGGCGGGGTCAGCCACTGACCCGTTGTTGCTTGATCTTTCGGGTACTTGCTCGGCGGGGGGAGCTGTCTCTGGAGCCGCTATGTTGGGGGTTCTCGGATGGCTTTGCAACTGAGCAATGGCCAGTTATTGTGCCTACAACATTTCAAAAATAACATGAATATTTTCTGTTCTTCCCGGGCCGAGGTTTTTTGAGCTTCCTGTTGGTTGATGTGTCGTATGCTCCTGTTGGTGTGAGAAGTTTCATCGACTTGTTGTACGTCCTGTGAGTCCGCGTCCGCTAGAATCAATCGGGGAACGTTATCGAGATTCTGTAGTGGTGCTCCGGCGGTCGGGACAGCCACACCATTTTCCCCATGATTTTCGAGGTTGTAGTTCTCGACTCCGTTTACCGAGCCAGACATTTTGACCTGAAATCAAAGGATTTTGGACAAGAAAAAGTGTCAAAGATAATGTGTGTTTGTGCAATGAAACTAGCAAGAAAATAATCAATTTTATTTTTAGCCCCACGGTGGGCGCCAAACTGTTTACCGTGAAAATGGTAACAACAATTAAATTTGTAAATGGGATTCTAAAAATACGTGATCTATTTCCGAGCTAGTTGTTAGAGCAGTTGATGCTAATAATATGAAGTTTAATGATGAAATGAAAGACAAAACGAGATAGTAATTGAAACGAAGGGCCTGCTACCCGGATATAAGACTGGTCGATGGGGACCTTGGGGTTGACATTAGGGTCGAGCTCGAGCTCTTGGGGATAGTCGGAGATGGGATAACAGTTGAGGATATAATTAAGAAAGGCTCTCCATGGCCAATGCTAAGCAATATAATGAAGAACAAGTAAGGAAACGATGGATATCGAGGTGACTTCAAGCCAGTATCAATTGATAAACAAAGAACAGACAAGAAGGCAATAAAGCTAAACGACTTCGAGCCAGTGAGGGCAAGCGAGTTAGAGAGAAGAAAGAGAGAGAAGATATTATTGCACTTGAGTATAATGGTTGGAGCTCTGCCTTTACAGGGTGTTAGTGACTCCCCTTTTATAGAAAATGGGAAGTCCCAACTTCGTACAAGATATGTTGCGTGATAAAAGAAATAGGATGGGACAACCAGCTAACTTTGCGATGTACGCGTGGGCTGATGTCGAGCCGCTTGAATAGACCTGATCGACCCCGGGTGTATTCCTCGGGAGATCCCTGCACTCATCGAGGCTTTAATTGACATTATCCTTGGTAGGATACCGGTCGATCTTGAGGGGCGTGCTCGAGATCCCGGGCTTCTGGAATCACTTTTCGAGGTATTCAGTCAAGGAGAAATCGGCCTCCCAGATTTCACCGTGCACAATCATTTAAATTCATTCCTAGGAGATGCACTTCCTAGTTTGAGCCATTGAAGTTTCACCCCTAGGAGACAAACTTCTTAGTCTGGGTCTTTCAGGATACACCTGTAGGAGACGGACTTCCTAAATTGAGCGTTCATTCATAGGAGACGCACTTCCTAGTTTGAACCATTGAGGCACACTTCCTAAATTGAGAGTTCATTCATAGGAGATGCACTTCCTAGTTTGGTTCATTCAAGTTTCACCGCTAGGAGACGCACTTCCTAGTCTGGGTTTTTCAGGTTATATTTTTGTTTTAGGAGACACACTTCCTAAATTGAGATTTCACCCCTAGGAGACATACTTCCTAGTTTGAGTCATTTAAGTTCGGCCCTAGGTGACGTACTTCCTAGTCTGGTTCATTGAAGTTTTACCTATAGGAGACGCACTTCCTAATCAAGGTCTTTCAAGTTATTCTTTTAGGAGACGCACTTTCTAGTTTGGTCTATTCAAGTTTCAGCCTTCGGATATGCACTTCCTAGTTTGATTCATTCAAGTTCACCCGTAGAAGATGCACTTCCTGATCTGGATCTTTCAAGTTTTATTTTTAGCGGACGCATTTGTTGGTCAAAGTTTATTGGTCTTACTCATAGGAGATGCACATCCTAGTCGAGTTTCTAGTTTACTTTCATCATTGCATCAATAGCATAAGTGGTTTACAGTTTTTCTAACAACTCACAAATCTTCTGAGTGCAAATAGGAGCAGAAAATTTTGTTTGTTTTATGGTTTTGATTTCATGTACCCACCTGGAGAACAAGGGAATTTGTTTCGAAATTATCTCAAGTTCCAAGGGAAAGCAGTTTCGAAGAAAGACGGGTCAAGTTCAGCAATCAGGCGCCCACCTGGAGAACAAGGGAAGACAGTTCAAGTTTCAAGGGAAGACAATGCAAGTTTCAAGGGAAAGCAGTTCCGAGGGAACACAGAAAGTTTCAGCAATCAGGCGCTCACCTGGAGAACAAGGGAAGACAGTTCAAGTATCAAGGGAAGACATTGCAAGTTTCAAGGGCAAGTAGTTTCGAGGGAACATAGAAAGTTTCAGCAATCAGGCGCCCACCTAGAGAACAAGGGAAGACAGTTCAAGTTTCAAGGGAAGACAATTCAAGTTTCAAGGGAAAGCAGTTTTGAAGGAGGACAATTCAAGTTTAGAAATCAGGCACCCACATGGAGAACAAGGGAAAATGGTTCAAGTTTCGAAGGAAGACAGTTCAAGTTTTGGCAATCAGGAACCCACCTGGAAAACAAGGGAATTCACTTCAGAATGCAATTCAAGTCAGCAACAAAAGAAGCTTGCAGCAAGAATGCGAGTCAACAGTCCGAGTTGATCAACAGAAGTTAGTCACAATAAAAAAAAAAGCAAGAAGTGAATCCAAATGCAGAAGTAGATGAAAGATGTGAGCTGCTCAAGACATGGCTGAAGTCACAAGCACTGCATGTCCGATATTGATCCGAAAAAGCTAAAGAAGAATGAACTAGCACCTGCAGCTAGCAAGCGTCAAGGTTCAAATCTAAAGTCTGCATGAAGAACCATTCAAGACTCAAGATCAAGCTTCAAGATCAAGCTTCAGAAGACATATGGATGGGAATCTTGTAATTCATAGTTGACAAGCTTAGTTAGTTTTTTTCATTTTTTTTATTTTGATGTAATAACAGGACCGCAGATCGGAACCTCGATAGAACGGCACCTCGATCGGCTCTCCACCTTGGTATACTCCATCATCTCACTCACTTCTGAACTACACGTGGCCTGATTCCTTTATAACCAAGGATATGTAGGCAACTCAGATACCAAGGCTCGGTCACATTCTCCTTTCTTTTAGCTTTTGGCCTCTTTAAATAAGGGTCGGATCCAAAAACTTATCTAGTTATTCTTTGTCTGAAAACTCTTCGCGTTTCCAGTAAAAGAGAGGCAGCTGTAGACATGTAATTTTTGACCCTCCCTAAGATTTTACACATTTTAGCGTAAATATTTAATTTAGGTTTAGTATCGCTATCCTAAATAATGTTGACTCTTTTCCTTTTTTTATCACAAAAAAAAAATCATCTTTAGGTTAAAGTCAATTAGTATATTTATATTTATAGTATTATAACATTTGAAAATACGAAAAAAAATTAGTTTCGCTCATAGTATTTAGTTTTATATTAGTTTATTTTAATTTAGAGTCATTTTTTACACTTTTATAAATACATTGTATTATTTGGTCTTTTTAGCCTAAGTTCAAACCCAAAAGACATGGTCCAACCCAATTATCCTTAGTCCATTCTTCCCAACCCATTAGCCCACTTAAGTGCAAGATTTAATCTTAGTCATCTATTTTCTTCTAATCCAATGGTCATCATCCCTTCCTACCTCCATATAAAATACCCAATTATAGAAACTCTACCTTAAGTTTTCAAGACCTAGGACCTACTCCCAAAAATCCCAAGAACCCACAGAACTTTTACAACGAACCCCTGAAGGCAATTCTTCCGATCTCCCTTTCTGAAGCAAAAAATGCCATTGAAATCATTACTCCTTTCCAGCAAAAAAAACAATTTATGAAATCAGTCCTTTTAGCCCTCAATGCTATCATTGGTTGGCGACTGATCCACTAATTTAGACCAAACAATCAATGCCGAATTGGGACTAAAACAACACAATTCTCCTATATTACCGTCAATTCACACCCTTGGATATCCACCCATGATACCTACGGATCTTTCCCAATCAAATTTGTTATCATCATTGGATGGTGCTAAGCTTGTCCATTTTGATGGGAGATTGCACGAAACTGTTGTTGTTGTAGTAGAGGAGTCCATTTCTATTTCGAGTGTTGGTTGCCGATTGAGGTTCCGGTTTGTCATTTCGGTGTTTCGGTCCAAGGATTGTTGCTTTGTTTAGCCCGATTGATTTACAATTTTTGGCTTTGTTCATCACTAAAAAGTTCATTTCTCAATTTTCATTCTTATTTTATTGTGTTATGATAGTTTGATGCGCGTGTTGGTTGATTTGTGATTACGTTGTTTGAGTAGCATGTCTTAGTTTTCATTTAAATTATTTTAATTACTTTTTTATTTCGATTGTGATGCATGTAGTTTTGGTTCTTGAATAAATGCTTTAAATTGGGTAGGTGAAAAATTGAAGTTATCTCTTTCTTGGCAAAGAATAAGAATGGGCCATAAGGTGAGTCTTGGACCATAAGGAATCTAGCCAAGTAATAGATCATGTTAGCTAGCCTATTTCCTCCCCAATAAAGTCTTGTTCGTAAATTTGGTAACATAACAATCTCCAAGATTAGGAAAAAATTCAAATGTGCTAGTATGCTTTAGGCACAAATTAATAAACAAATTACCGTGGTTGTGTACACGTTCGCGTGACATAATTACGATCTTAAAAATAAAATTGGATTATACGTTCGCACAACTTCGTCTAAACTTTCTTAATAATAATAAAGCATTATTAATTGTGGACACGTTTGCGTGACATGATTTTTGACAGGCCAAACAAATGGGTACACGTGCTCGTGCTGTTTTAAGATAATTTCTTAATTACCAAAGGCAAATGCACATAGTTTCTAAAATCAGTAATTAAACAGGTTTAATAAGCCAAGTATGATCAAAGCGACCATGCTAGAACCACAGAACTTGGGAATGCCTAACACCTTCTCCCGAGTTAACAGAATTCCTTACTCGGATTTCTGTGTTCGCAGACTGTATAACAGAGCCAAACTTCCTCGATTAGGGATTTTAAAGCGGTGACTTATGACACCATAAATTATCCCAAGTGGTGACTTTGATTTTTAAATAAATAATCTCGTTTCGATTGTCACTTAAATTGAAAAAAACTCCCGTATACCCTTTCGGGGGTAGTAAAAAGGAGGTGTGACCGATGTAAAGACCCCCCGCCCCCACTTATACTTCTTATTATCTTGTTCAGCTATATTATGTGCTATCGGGTTAGTTGGCTTGGGTTCGGAGAGGTTTTGGTAAGGTTTGAGACACTTAGTCTCTTTTGAGTAAGCTTAAGTTAGAAAAGTCAACCGGTTATTGACTTATGTGAAAAAGGGCTCTGATGTGAATTACGATGATTCGGTTAGCTTCGGGAGGTGATTTGGGACTTAGGAGCGTAATCGGAATGTGTTTTGGAGGTTCGGAGTAGATTTAGGCTTGAATTGGAATTTTGGCATTTTCCGGTTGATAGGTGTGATTTTGATATAGGAGTCAGAATGGAATTTTGAAATTGGAGTAGGTTTTTGTGTCATCTGTGACGTGTATGCAAAATTTTAGGTCATTCAGACGAGGTTTGATAGACTTTTTGATCGAAAGTGAACTTTGGAAGCTTTTGAAAATCTTAGGCTTGAATCCGATGTAAATTTGGTGTTTTGATGTTGTTTTGAGCGTTCTGAAGGTTGGAACAAGTTTGAATGAGTTATGGCATATGTTGGCATGTTTGTTTGAGGACCCGAGAGCCTTGGGTGAGTTTCGGGTGGTTGAACGGATCATATCATGTTGGAGGAAATTACAGAAAAACTGTTGTTGGTGTTGCAGGTTTTTGACCTTCGCGTTCGCGATGGATGTCCCGCGTTCGCGAAGGGTTAGGATGTGAGGCCGTGGAGATAGTCTTCGGGTTTTCAAAGATGGTCCCACGTTTGTGACGGGCTGAGGCCAGTGGTCATCGCATTCACGAGGGCTTTGCCGCGTTCGCGTAGAGGAAAGGTGAGCAGCTGGGGTCCTAGAGAATTGTGCTTCGCGTTCGCGAGAGGGTCGTCGCGTTTGCGATGCATTGATGAGCTTTGCATTCACGTTCAAGTTAGGGGTGTCGCGTTCGCGATGAAGGAATTAGTAGTCAACGTAAGTTTGTGCTTCGCGAACACAAGGCATTGACCGCGTTCCCGAAGAAGGATCGTGAATAGCTGGGCAGAATGTTTAAAAGACCATATCCACGATTTTGAGTCTAAGTTTCACCGTTGTTGAGCAATTTTGGAGCTTTTTAAGGGAGATTGAAGTGGGAATCAAGGGGAAATACTTGGAGGTAAGATTTATGGACTTAATACTCGATCCTAATGTGATTTCTACCTAATTAAACATGGAAATTGTGGAATCTAAAGCCTAAAATTTGAAGTTAGGGCTTGGAAATTGGAGACCTAAATCTAGGGATTTGAGGGGTCATTTATGATTGAATTTTGATATATTTGATATTTATCAACCCGTGAGAGATCAAAATTTGAGAAGTGGGCCCCGGGGTCGGGTTTTGCCAATTTCGAGATTTTTTATGTAAATTGGTTATTTTTGAGTGGGCTTTGTTCCCTTAGCATATTTTGATGGTATATATCTATTATTGAATAGATTTAGAGCATCCGGAGGCCAATTCGAGAGGCAAAGGCATCACGGGCTAGAGTTTAGACTGGATAGAGGTAAGTAATGATTGTAAATATCGTCCTTAGGGTATAAACCCCCGGATTTCACATCGCTGTGCTACATTAAGGTGACGCACATGCTAGATGACGAGTGTGGGGTCGTGCACCATTGGGGATTATGACTTAGTCCATCCCGTATGATTGTTAAACCACGTATTTGATTGAAAATTGTTTGCTATCATCATGTTTTGGGCTGAATTCCATATTTGGACCTCGTGCCAACTGTTTTGGACCCTTAGGGGATATTTACTATTATTCCTCACTGTTTTGACTTCATATTTGTACTCAGTCATGTTGTATTCTACTGTTTTCATAAATCGGCCATGTTTACTCCATTTTGACATTTTTAAATGATATTGTGGGCAAAGTATCATGTTTTACTATGCCCGAGTGGCTTTCTTAGATTTCCGACTGAGTAAGGTCGAGGGCCTGTGTTGTGAGGTTATAATAGGATCGGGATGCATGCCATAGCGGTATTGTGCTAAGATCTATTTCTGAGTGGAAGTGGGAGCGTATCACTATGGACTTCATTGTTGGACTCCTACAGACTCAGAGGAAATTCGATGCAGTGTGTGTTATTGTTGATAGGCTGACCAAGTCAGCACATTTCATTCTTGTGGCAGTCTCATATTCTTTCGAGAGGTTAGCTGAGATCTATTTCTGGGAGATTGTTCGTTTTTATGGTGTGCTCGTGTCTATTATTTCTGATCGAGGTACGCAGTTTACCTTGCACTTCTGGAAGGCAGTTCAGCGTGAGTTGGGCACACGGGTCAGTTAGGAACAACATTTCATCCTCAGACAGACGGGCAGTCTGAGCATACTATTTAGATTTTGGAGGATATGCTCCAAGCTTGTGTTATTGACTTTGGAGGCTTGTGGGATCAGTTCTTGCCTTTAGAGGAGTTTGCCTACAACAACAGTTACTAGTCGAGCATCCAGATGGCTCCCTATGAGGCTTTATATGGTAGGCGGTGCTGGTTGCCAGTTGGGTGGTTTGAGCCTGGAAAAGCTCGGTTGTTGGGTACGGATTTAGTGCAGGATGCCTTGGAAAAGGTTAAAATCATTCAGGATAGGCTTCGTACAGCTTAGATCAGGCAAAAGAGTTATGCCGACTGTAAGGTTCGTGATGTGGCATTCATGGTCAGCGAGCGGGTGTTGCCTCGGGTGTCGCCTATGAAGGGCCTGATGAGATTTGGAAAGAAAGGAAAGCTAAGTCCTAGATTCATTGGCCCATTTAAGATTGTCGATCGAGTGGGAGAGGTGGCTTACAGACTTGCATTGCTGCCGAGTTTATTAGTCGTGCATCAGTGTTTCATGGGTTCATGCTTCGGAAGTATCACGGTGATCCATCCCACGTGTTAGACTTCAGCACTATCCAGTTGAACAAGGACTTGTCCTATAAGGAGGAGTCGGTAGCTATTCTAGACTGATAGGTTTGTCAGTTGAGATCGAAGAGTTTTCCTTCGGTTCGTGTTCAGTGGAGGGGTCAGCCTGTTGAGGCAACGACCTGGGAGTCCGAGTCCGATATGCGAGGCCAATATCCCCATCTTTTCCGACTAAGGTACTTTTCTTATGTCCGTTCGAGGACGAATAATTGTTTTAGAGATGGAGAATGTGATGACCGAAAAGGTCATCACTCGTTTTAGAAGTAAATTATGTGTTTCGAGGCCTTAAAAACCTCCTTTTATCTCACCTCAATTTGCGTGCATGGTCCGGGCGCATATCCGGAACACTTTTATGTGGAAATTTGATAAAAATGCTAATTTAGCCTTTAAAATTAAATTTAAGTTGGCTTCGATCAATATTTTGGGTAAACGGACCCGGACCCATGATTTGACGGTCCCGGAGGGTCTGTAAAAAAATATGGGACTTGGGTGTATGCTCGGTATCGAATTCCAAGGTCCCAAGCCCGAGAAATGAATTTTTTAAGGAAATTGTTTAGCTGAAATTATAAGAAATTTTGGAAACTTAAATGTGATTGAATTTAATAGTATCAGGCCCGTATTTTTGGTTCCGGAGCCCGGTATAGGTCTTATATGGTATTCAAGTTGTGCCTGTAAAATTTGGTAAGAAACGGAATTCATATGACGTGAATCGGACCCTCGGTTGTTAAAAATTAGAACTTAAGAGTTATGGAGATTTTTCTTTGATTTTGATGCTAAACTTGTAATTCGAGATGTTACTTTGGCGATTTGATCGCACGAGTAAGTCCATATGATGTTTTTGAGTTGGTATGCATGTTTGGTTTGGAGCATCGAGGGTTCAGGTGAGTTTCGGATAAGTTTTGAGGTGTTTTTGTAACGACTCGACCAGTCATTTTGAGCATTTGCACTTCGTTCGCTAGTTCTCGGGCATGACTAGCCCCGTATGATGTATTATGATCTATGTAAATTATCGGTTTTAGTTTTCAGGATAATCGGAAAAGATTTGGAAGAATAATTCTCAGCTTGAAGCTTTAAATTTTGAAAGATTTGACCAAGTTTTGACTTTTTAGTATTCAATCTCGGATTCGGATTTCTATGATTTGGTTAGCTTCGTTAGGTGATTTTGGACTTAGGAGCACATCCGTAATGTATTTTGGAGGTCCGTGGTAGATTTAGGCTCGAATTGTCGAAATTGGAAATTTGGCATTTTTTGATCGGCATTGAAAATTTTGATATCGGGGTCGGAATGGAATTCCGGAAATTGGAGTAGGTTTGTTGTATCATTTGTGATGTGTGTGCAAAATTTCAGGTCATTCGGACGAGGTTTGATAGACATTTTGATCGAATTTGGGATTCGAAAGTTTTGGAATTCTTGGGCATGAATCCGAGGATGATTCGATGTTTTGATGTTGTTTTGAGCATTTCCGAAGGTTGGAACAAGTTTGAATGATGTTATGGGGTGTGTTGGCATGTTTGGTCGGGGTCCCATGAGGCTCGGATAAGTTTTGGAAGATTTTTGTCGTTTTGAGCATAAGCATGCAATGATCCAAAGGTCCATTTTTAGTTCTAGAGATCGAAATTTGATTTTGAGACTTCCGAAATTTTGATAATGAATTATAGGAGTGATCTGGAAAGTTTGGTCTAATTTCATCAAGTCGCGATTGGGTTTTTGACGCGAAACATGAGTTAATTATTTAACGAGCGAAATGGGTATAACACTGAGCAAATGAGCTCCAAATTGGGTTTCGATTGAAGGGCTATGTTCGTATTTATTATTTGTGACTCATAGGAACAAGAATCATCGAATTCCGAATTTGTATGGTGGAGTTAGAGCCTTTTTAGTGAAAATAAATATTGTTGGTGCAGTAGGATCTGGTGCGCACCTTTAGCGACCAGATTTGGCACTTTTAGCGACGGGAATGGGGCTTTTAGCGACCAGAATCGTGTTTTATTGAGATGTCTTGTTTTTTTTTAGCTCATTCCCACATTTTTGGACGAAAAGAACGCGGCTTGGGGCGATTTTTGAGCGAGAAGTCATGGGAAATCTTGCGGTAAGTCACTTGTGATCATTTCTACTCCATAATATTGAATTATCATCGAATAATCCGTCTAGATTACATGTTTTGAGGTGTAAATTGGGGATTTGGACATAGGGTTGAAAATAAGATTTGAAGATTTGGAGGCCAAATTGTTACCGGAATTTAGTAATTTTGGTATGGTTGGACTCGTGGTTGAATGGGTTGTCGGATTTTGTAATTTTTATCGAATTTCGAGATGTGGGCCCGGGGATCGGGTTTTTGCTAATTTCGGGATTTTTTATGTAATTTGATAATTTTCGCTTGGGTTTTGTTCCTTTAGCGTATGTTGATGGTAGTACACTGATTTTGGTTAGATTTGGAGCATTTAGAGGCCGATTCGAGAGGCAAAGGCATCGCGGGCTAAAGTTTAGACCGAATTGAGGTAAGTAATGATTGTAAATATTGTCCTGAGGGTATGAAACACCGAATTTCACATCGTTGTGCAATTTTGAGGTGACGCACACCTTGATGACGAGCGTGGGGTCGTTCACCGTTGGGGATTGTGACTTAGTCCGTCCCGTATGACTATTTAACCGCGTATTTAATTCAAAATTGTTTGCAATCATCATGTTTTGGGCTGAATGCCATATTTGGGCCTCGTGTCAACTGTTTTGGACCCTTAGGGGATTTTTACTACTATTCCTCACTATTTTGACTTCATATTTGTACTCAGTCATGCTGGATTCTACTATTTTCATAACTCAACCATGTTTACTCCGTTTTGATATTTTTAAATGATATTGTGGGCTGAGTATCATATTTTACTATGCCCGAGTGGCTTTTAGAGATTTCTGACTGAGTGAGACCGAAGGCCTGTGTTGTGAGGTTATTATGGGATCGGGCTGCGCACCACATCTGTATTGTGTTGATTCATGATTATGAGGCCGAGGGCCTGATTTTTTACACCATGAGGTGGCTTGTTATAAGGTCGAATGCTTGTTTGATTATGCCACGAGATGGTTTGTTATTGCGCTTGGGCCGTAAGGGGCCCCTCCCAGAGTCTATACACCCCCAGTGAGCACGGGTACCTAGTGTGAGTGATATAATGTAGCCCGAAGGGCTGTTGTTGTTTCATATTATTGCCCGAGGGGTTGTTCTTGATCCATGTTTTGCCGAGGAGCAGTTCTTGATTCATGTTATGCCCGAGGGGCTAATTACGAGTGATTGTGAGGTAGCCCGAAGGGTTGGTTCTGTTGATATTATGCCCGAGGGGCGGTTTATGGTACATGTTTTGCCAGAGGGGCTGTTTACGTTTCTATCATTTTTACTCACTGTTTTATCACTCGTTTGAAACTATTGAAAGTTGTTTTAAAGGTTTTACTGAAACTGAGCTTGATTTACGAAGTAAATGATTTCTGTACTATTTTGGAAATGTAGTGCATTTGTTGTAGCGTTAGGTCGTGGCTTACGTGTTTTCTTACTACTCAGCTTTCATTTACTTTTATTACTTACTGATTTGGCGTACTCACATTACTCCCTGCACCTTGTGTGCAGATTTAGGTATTTCTGAATCCGATAGCATGTGTTGATTGCTCAGTGGCAGAGACATCGGAGTTAGCAAGGTAGTTGCCCAACGTTCGTAGCCCTGCTCTTCTCCCTCTTGTCTTCCTTAGATTGTTTTTAGTATATTTTCAAACTCTTCGTTGTATTCAGACCTTAGTAGATTCTCGTGACTTGTGACACCCCGATGTCGGGCTTGTGTTTTTATTCTGCACTGTACATTTAGACTTACATTATGAGATTATTGATTAATTAATGGCTTAAAAATGACTTTCATTGAATAATGGTTGATTCAGGAGTTGTGTCGGCTGGCCTAGTTTCACGATAAGTGCCATCGCGACTGGGTCGGTTTTAGGGTTGTGACAGTTTTGGACTTAGGATTTTCTGTTGTTTTGCTGCTTCTGGTGTGCTGGTGTATTGTTCTTTGTGAACGCGAAGAGTAAGTTAGTCTGAGAGATATTTTCTTCTACGCGAATGCGAGGCTCAGGTCGAGAACACGAAGCATTGGGGGTGTTACCCTTCGCGAACGCGACCCGGCTATCGCGAACGCGAAGGCCATTTGGCAGGGAACTAGGGGAAGGGATTTTACCCTACTCGAACACGATGTAGGTCTCGCGAACGTGAGGGTCAGAGGGGGTTAACTCTTCGCAAACGCGACATGCTTCTCGCGAACGCGAAGAAGACCTGTCAAGTGAATTAAAAACATAACCAAAAATGGGAATAAGCCATATTTTCATATCTCCTTCCCTAAAATCAGACCTTAGGCGATTTTTGAAGGAAAGTTCCAACGCCAAATCATAGGTATGTGTTCTTAAACTCATCTCCTTTATTTTTCATCAACACCCATTAGATTTCTAGGCCTAAACCTTGTTCTTACATGGTAGAATTAGGAATTTTGGGTAGAATTAGGGCTTTTTGAATAATTGGAATTTAGACCTCGTTTTGGGCTCAGATGTTGAAACTAATTGCATATTCGGGCTCGTGGGTGAATGGATGACCGGATTTTGGTCCGAACCTCGAGTTTTGACCAAGCAGGTCCAGGGTCAATTTTTGACTTTTTGGGGAAATTTATAGAAAACCTATAATTAAGCATTGGGTATGAATTCTTTAGCATTTATTGATGTTGTTAAATTAATTTAGACTAGATACAAGTAAATTGGAGGCGAATTCTAAAGGAATAACGGTGTTTGAGGCTTGAGTTGGCCGTAAAAGTTCGAGGTAAGTGTTTGGTCTAACCTTAGCTTGAGGGAATAAGAGTTGTGATCTTATTTGCTATGTGTTAATTGTTGAGTACGATGTATAGGTGTGGTGACGAGTATCTATACGTTGGTGTCAAGCATGCCCGTGAGTCTTATACTATGATTGTTGTGACTCCGTTGTGTATTGTCCATGCTTAATATGATAATTTTCAATATGGAACAAGGCTTATGGAAGTATTCTTGGTAATTGAATATTGTAGAGCATTGGCTCAAGTTGAGATTTATGTTGTGAAGTGATTGTGGAAATGAGGAGAGGTTTATGACATTATTTTCCTTGCCGGGATGTTATTGCTTATGATATTGTTTTCCTTGCCGGGATATTATTGTTATACCATTGTTCCCTTGCCAGGATTCTATTGTGATTTTTATTGATTCCCTTGCCCGAATTGCTTGTGATTGTTGCTTGGGTAAGGATGAGTGGAAAGCACGAAGGGTGATGTCGTGCGTGATATTTGTGAGTGAGTGTTAATGCATGAAGGGTGATGTCGTGCCGATATTGTGAATGTAAAAGCACGAAGGGTGATGCCGTGTCATGATATGAATGATAATGCATGAAGGATATTGTCGTTCCATGATTATGTGAGGTAAAGGCACGAAGGGTGATGTCGTACACTTGTTATTGTTCTCCTTATTCTTGCTTATAGTTGAATTTTGGTGTTCCTTATGCTTCTTTGCTGAACTTCTGTTTGTACATGATATTCCCCGCATCATGTTTTCCCTTCCCATCTTTATCTGCTAGTTTCTGTTGTTATTATTTGATGTATATAATATAACTGCATAGGTTTATTTGGTAGTCTTGTCCTAGCCTCGTCACTACTTCTCCGAGGTTAGGCTCGACACTTACCAGCACATGGGGTCGGTTGTGCTGATACTACACTCTGCACTGTATGCAGATCCCGGTGCTGGAGCTTTTGAACCATAGTGAGGTTGCTGCCTTCAGTCCAGCGGTGGAGACCCGAGGTAGTCCTGCAAACGTCCGCAGGCCTTGGCGTCCCTTTCTATCTTTCTATTCTGTTTTTATGTATTTTAGAGACAGATTTGTATTTTCCATTCAGACCACTATTTGTAATATTCATAGATAGTCCGTGATATTATGGCACCAATTCTGGCTAGAGTTGTATTTTGGATTTTCGTATTAGTATTTGGTTAAACTATTAGATTTCGTCTTCCACATTTCTGTTCATTATGATTATTCCGTTGTTGATCACTTGTTAATTCGTAAATGTAAAAAAGTTAAGTAAAAAGGGTAATAAAATTTGTAACTCTTGGCTTGCCTAGCTTTCATGAGTAGGCGCCATCACGACTCCCGATGGTGGGAATTCGGGTCGTGACACACATAGCACTAAGTATAGATGAGGACCTCAAGTCTGTCGAATACAGACACAAAAATATTGGCTATATAGAAGAGACACAATTCAAATAGAATTGGTTTCATATGAAAGACAAGTATTTGGACTCGTAGTTCAAACATTTGAAAGTATAAAGTCAATGATACGTGCAATCAGTTTTCGATATCTTATTTGTCTAGCATGACATGAAAACTTGATATGCATCTAATTAAAGTCTATTATGACTTGTATGACTTAACTTATATGTCAATCTTTGAAGGATTTAAATCGCTTGAAGCATATACAATTTTTGGTCCCGAAGTACCATATGATAAGTATAATTTATGCACATATGTATCTTGCTATAACTATAAGCATGATAATATGATAGCGGAAATTTTTACATCTATGGAGATATTGAAAAGGTTATTCCACGGCATTATATGAAGAGATTACATATATACAAGAATGGTGATTTCAAGGTGCAACATATTCATTCAAGTGATAATATGGCTGATTTGTTCACCAAATCTCTACCGATGTCAACCTTCAAGAAGCTAGTATACAAGAATGGGATGCGAAGGCTCAAAGATGTGAATTGATGCTCTCATCAGGGAGAGTTAATACGTGTTGTACTCTTTTTCCCTTACAAGATTTTGTCCCACTAGGTTTTCCTTGCAAGGTTTTTAACGAGGCAACCAAAAGGCATACTGTTAGATATATGTACTCTTTTTCCTTCTCTAGAATTTTTTTTCCCAGTGGGTTGTATTTTAGTTAAGGCTTTAACGAAGCTCATTATCTATTGAATAGACATTCAAGGAGGAGTGTTGTAAATAGAATTCTATTTAAGGTGAATGTCTATATTTTAGAGAGATCTTAGGATTTGTTACTTGGTGGCTAAGTCACTTTTTCCCGATAAATAGAGGGGTTCTATTCCATTGTAAATCATCCCAAAATCAATAAGAATTCCCTCCCTCTACTTTTCCCTACACTACTCTTCTTCTTCTTTTATTGTTTTATAACAGTATCATAGTTATTAACCGAAGAGAGTAAGAATTTTGTTGGGATAAGGAACCTTCATCTAAATAAAATAGAGTGAGGGCTTAAGGTATGAAACATTACTAACTAGTGGCAATTAGGAGTGTCTAATCACTAGTTATGTAACAAATCTGATAACCAGTGTTTTAAAAGGTATTTTCGGGACGAGTCTTGGGGCGAGGCGCACCAAAAACGCCCCGGGGCGATGGTGTGGGGCGAAAGTTTCAAGAGGCGCACGCCCAGCAATTCGGGGCATACGCCCAGGCGTTCGGGGCACATTATTTTTAGTGAGGCGTAAGCTCCAAAGATTTTTTCAAATTAAAACAAAATTTGTTGAATAAGTCCTTCATATAATACCCAAATTCTCATAATTCAGCTTAGTAATTACTCAAAAAGTTTTAAAAAGGAAGTGAAATGCATTAAATTTAAAAGTTAAGACTTTTTTTTTATTGATTGAAGCCCCAATTCCTAGTCTTTCCCAATTCTTTATCTTGTCCGCTAATTTGCTAATATCTCCCAAAAGCAATGAATATTTTTTTTTACAAATATAAAGATAACTCCATTATCCTTCATAGCAACAAGTTCAAAGTTCAAATTGCAGGTTAGTCATCCTTTTTGTTCCTTCATGTAGAAAACTTTATTCTTTCGACTCAAGTTACTTGAGCTTCAAAGTAGCGTATAATAGATTATTTTGACTATTTTTTGTGGGGATGAAGAATCCCCACAAGTAGCGTATAATACACACACACACACACATACACACACACACACACACACACACACACATATATATATATATATACATATTTATAATTTTCTTTATTTCTTATGCAATTTTACCAGTTTATAAATATTTACTGTAATTATATTATTTTATAAAATATTAAAAATTACCTATGGGGCTTACGCCTGTGCCTCGGGGCTTACGCCTCGCTGAGGCATATGTAAAATGTCTCGCCTTACTCCCGCGCCTTTTAAAACACTGCTGATAACTACTGTCGCCTTTGACATTAATCAATCCCCAATCCTATGCCACGATTATTCTTTGATTCGGTTTTGATTTCTTCTCTGCATGCAAAATCAATTGGGCCCTCATAAGTCATTTAGGAGGAAACGTATATATATTTCTTCTATTGACTTTCGAGATGCAAGAGATAGTACGTATGAAGTCAATTCTCTTCTTTTTTAATTTACATCTAAATAATAATGGTTATACGAGATTACTTTTTTTTTTTAAATCTGACTTCGCGCCTCTTCATGAAAATGCATTCTGTTCTCTTAAAAAGCTTAATAATATTATTCGAGTTGTTAGTTAAGAGTAAAAGAATTTATTAATTTGCTTGGTAGAACATATTGTATATTTAGCAGATGCACAAAATGATACAGTTAAGCATCGTAAATAATACTAGACCGATAGGACCTTCTATAGAGAAAGGGAGGGAAGAGAGAGAACATAATTGAGAATTTTCAATTGAAAAAGAGTGTATTATTGCAGAAGTTCACCGGCACCCGGTGTGTATATCATATTATTTTACTTTTTTTGGTTCCCCTCTTTTTATTTATTTATTTATTCTCCTTTGATTTCTTTTGTTGGAGCTATTGTTCTTTTAATGGCTTGAATTCACAATCTTAGGACTGTAGGTAGGATTGCCGATCATCATTGGAGCAACCCCTCTTTTCATGTGTATATCATATTATTTTTCTGTTTCATGATTTACATTTAACTTTGTCTGCTAATTCTTTTCTCTTTCTTTCTTTTTTGTCATTTTTCGAGGAAAATTGATGAGTTTGTCTTCAATGTAACTTGTTAAATTGATTTTATGACAACATAGTTACATTATTCCGATTTATTATTTCCAGTGTTCTCCAATGTTGTAACAGTTTTAGGGATATCAAGTTACTAAGTCATATCATGAAAGTTTGAGAGAGGGTGTTGGAAGTGAGAGTAAGGAAGACGGTGTCAATATCCGACAACCAATTCGGGTTCATGCCGGATCGTTCGATTACGGAAGCTATCCACCTTATTAGGTGGTTGGTAGAACAGTACAGGGATAGGAAGAAGGATCTACATATAGTCTTTATTGACTTGGAGAAAGCAAATGACAATGTCCTTAGGGAGGTTCTCTGGAGATGCCTGGAGGGAAAAGGTATACTGGTAGCTTACATTAGAGCGATCAAGGACATATATGATAGAGTTAAGACTGGGTTTAGGACCGTGGAAGGTGACTCGGAGCATTTTTCAATTGTTATGGGGTTACACCAAGGGTCTACGCTTAACCAGTTCTTATTTGCCATGGTGATGGATGCAATTATACACCATATTTAAGGGGAGGTGCCATAGTGTATGTGATTCGCTGATGACATAGTTCTGATTGATGAGACGCAAGGCGGTATTAACAAGAGATTGGAGGTACGGAGACAGGCCCTTAAGTCTAAGGGTTTCAAGTTGAGCAGGACTAAGACGGAATATCTAGAGTGCAAGTTCAGCGCCGAACCGAGGAAAGTGGGTATAGACGTGAGGCTTGGATCATATGTCTTCCCCAAGACAGACAGTTTCAAGTACCTTGGGTGTCACGACCCAAAACTTACCTGTCGTGATGGCGCCTATCATGTTACTAGGCAAGCCGACAACTCAAACACTTCCAACATTTTCACATTTAGAACAAAATTATCATTTTTATTAGTTCAAATTATAGCTATTCATTTCACAGTTAAGTATTATGCTAATGCAATAATTATTACTTAAAAAACTGGAGTTAGCGATGAACAAACTCTGTAGCTAAAATGAAAAATCCGTTATTAATCCTATTTAACGATGGATTAGTGATAAATTAGTGAAAAATCTGTACCAACGAGCGTTATAGCGATAGATCCGTGACGAACTTCGTAGCTAAATCTAGTATAGCGTTATATCGACAGATCCGTGACGAACTTCATAGCTAAATCTAATATATATATATATATATATATATATATATATATATATATATATATATATATATATATATATATATTTAAAAAATTATTGCAGCTGACTGAAGAGCTACGTGCAACGCACATAAATAGAAATTAGTAATAATGATATAAGAATAGCAAATGCCATATATATTTTATATTAAATAACATTCACAAAAATATATTCAAACCATCAAAATGAGATTGAATCTCGGACATATCTACTATATCTCTAACATCTAGAATCCATCAGTGGCGGAGCCACCTTATACGAAGGGGTGTCAAATGACACCCCTTCGCGGGAAAAATATAGTATGTAGGTAGGTAAAAAATAAATTATATGTATATATACTATGTATTGACTCCCCTTAATTTTTTGGTATGTTTACTTTTATATATTTTGACACCCCTTAACGAAAATTCTGGCTCCGTCGCTGGAATCCATAGGCTCGAAGTCATAGCTCTACCTCTGGATATCCCTAATTTGAGCAAGCTCATATGATCTCACAAAAAACATGAACCAAGTTTATGCAAAAATAATAATAATGAAGTGAAGAAAATTTGTAAATTTGAGTTTATAGAGACAAAGTTAGACTAGTTGAGTGTTTCAAGTAATTTTGACTATTTAATTCAATCTTGTAATAGATAAATATTTTATCAAATCGTTTATTTGTTAGTTATGTTGTTCACGTTCTTTGACTTAGTTATGAAGGTAGTTCATTAGTAAAAATTATATAACCTCTTTCAAAATAATACCCGAAAGAATATATATATATATATATTTCAGGTATTATATATATTTCAAGTATATATATATATATAATATATATATATTATTTCAGGTATATAAATTTTATACACTTTTTCGATTACTGAATATAAATAATTTCTGATGCGGACTAAAAGTAAAAAAAATTATTCTTACAATTACCAGTTAGTCCTTCTATCTCATTTATTTGTCTGTTTAATTTAAGAAATGTCTAAAAGTGAAAAGCCTTTTTCCCTCTTCTTACCTATCTATTCAACATATGTAACTTATTTACCGTCCTTAATTAAGTTTTAACTTAATTACATGATCATATACAATTAACCAATAATATATAAATTCATTTTAAATGAGTCTCCCTTGATTGTAGCCCATTAATTTTGTAAACCCCACCCCCACCCTCCAATCAGAGTACTTTTTTCCTCTTTATCTCTTTGAATCAACCATTTTTCTACACCGATTCTACAAGGTTTTTTTTCTTCTAAAGCTCATAATTTTCTCTAATAATGGCGAAGAAAGGGATTACTTTTTTATCGATCTGAATTTTACCATGGCTGAGTTGGATCGTTTCTGGACTTCCCTTTGTCGTGTTGGCTTTCTAATGGAGGGCTAGCAGCAGATGGATACTAATTATTTGGCTCGATTGTTCAAATTGAATTGTCAATCAATAAATTTTGAAGGTGTTTGACTCTCCACCATTGACAACCACTAAAAAGACTTCGAAGGCTTTATTTCGAATTTGGATTTTTCAAAAATATTATTTATTTGGATTGGGTGTTATTGCAAATGATTGAAAATATTCCATGGTATTTATATCTCGATTTTGAGGGTATTTGGTGAAGACTAGATTTGATTTGGCTGGATTTTCATATTGAAATTCGAAGAAGAAGCAGAAGAACACACTACATACAAAATATATACAAATCATATATAAAGTATATACAAAGGACATTGTATAAAATTTGTATGCGCATTATATTTAAGTTGTATGATATTGTAATTATATTTAACTTATAAGAATGATGTATGAAAGTTGTAGACACGACATAAATAAGTTGTATAATGTATAATTTTTTTTTAGTATGTATATATATATATATGTTGTTGTAGAATATCAAATTTTGTAATAAATTTATATGAAATTTGTGTTTAACTTGTATGCTGATGTACCATGCATTATTCTTTTCTTAAAATAGGTAATTATGGCAAAGAGAAAGAAGATTTGCGATATTATGGCTTAAAAATAGGTAGCACACAACTGGAAGGAGTCTTGTTTAGATGGAAAGGTAATTTGGACATCGTTTCCTTCACTTACACCCTTTTCCAAGCAAATAATCCCCTAATTTAAGGTAATAATAATGGATTGTATATAAATTGTAAGAAAAACTTTTTTAGGGTGGGTAATATATAAAATTTTGGATAATTTTGATAAATAAGTTTCAAATATTATATAGGAAGAGGAAAAAAATCCCTATATTATTATGCTTTTGATTAGGTCTAGTTGTCGCATAGGATTCTTCTCAATTTAGGGTTAAAATAGCACGGTCTAGCCAGTTTTGCAAAGTCATTTGAGAAAAGCCAGCGTTTGCAAAGTCATTGAAAAATAGCCACTATTTTTGCTGCAACAGAGGCCGGTCCAGCATAATATACTGAGAGATCAATGCACCTGTGTATGAACTTCTAGCATATTATGCCGGAACTCCAACACGCGGAAAGTTCCCCAGCATAATATACTAGAGATTGGAGCACCTGTGTATGAACTTCCATATATTATACTGGAACTCCAGTATATTATGCTGGAGCATTTTTTCGATTTTGAACAATATTTTCGTTCAAATTTATCTTTACATGAAAAGTGACTAAATTTCTATTATTTTTAAAACTGTAGCTATTTTTAAATGATCACTTGTAAATCTGGCTATTTTGAATTTCTCCCTAATTTAGGCTAGCGCCTTACTGGCCCATTTATCTTGTTAACTTTTGTTGTGATTTCTTTAGATTTTGACATAAAATTGTCACTCCAATTTTGTTTCATACAAAATAATCCTTGTATTTTCCAATTGATAATCAGACAATGCAAATCCAAAGCTAACCTAAGTATATCAAATAAGAAATTTCACTAATTAAGTTTATCATTTAAACAAGTTCATCACAATAAATCAAAATAAAGAGAAAAATGCAATATCTGAAAGCATAATTGCATAAGGGAGGCAACTAGGCAGGGTTACATAGGCACAACTGAGGGTTATAAAAGTCCTATTTAAATCGTTTAAAAGGGAACTAAACATATATGTTTATAATTATCGTAATTAATGATTTGATAAATATGGTTAGTGTAAAAGCTATTTAAGTAAAATATTTTACGGAATGATGACAATTAGAGTAAAATCCACTTTACCTCTTTACCCTTTAAGGTTGGAAAACAATACTCCCTCACGTTTTGAATGGGAAAAGGAACCCCTTGTGCAATAGTTTTCCTGTAAAACAATGTTTTTAATAAAAACTTTTTTACTAGATAAATTTAGATAAATCAAGTTCTTTCATTACAGCCAAAAGCTCAAGATATGACAAACAAGTAGGAATTATATAATTATGGAATTCTCCTTTAACCTTCTTTTGACATAGTTTAAGATATGATGTAATGCGAAAACACCTCCATAATGAATTTTCAAATGTGACATTATCAACTACATTTTTGCTCAATAAAGATATTTTCAAGATAAGCAACGTTTAATAATTGTTTTAGTGTAATAATTTTAATATACAAATAAAACACATACATAAATTAATATCATAGCAGCAATTCTTTCATCTAATATATATGTTAGAGAATTGACTAATTCAGTATCTTTTTTTCCCTTCAAATTGAGATGCTAACGCATCCATAATGAATGTGCGTACATCATATTTTTTGAATTTTGTATGCAATATTTTTTTCCTTATTGCAAAAATTTTAACAACAGCCTCAATATAACCTCAATATAATAGAAAATATCTTAAATTTTATAAACAAGAAAGAGAAATTCAAATATTGGTTTGGATGAAAGTAAAGAAAAAAGAAATATTTTAAAAAATTGCATAAGGAGGTTCTCTTTCCCATTCAAAATGTGATGGGTACTATTTCATGACCCTTAAAGGTTAAGGGGTAAAGTGAACAACCTACGATAACTTAGGTGGTCAATTTCTTGGTTGGTTGGACAAGGTGTTTCCACCTGAGACGAGAAAAGACAAGATCAACCACTGGTTTCATGTTGCTTTACCCTTTCTCATCGCCACTGTTGTTTTTGCCCTTGTAACTTATTGCTGCTACTGTTGCTGCTGTCGCCGCCGCCGCGGTGGAGGACGGTGGGGCAAGACGATGAAAGCTCCTGGCAGGAACTGTAGAATGCCAAGAAACACTTTTGAGAGTGATCCAAGATCTTACTTCAGAAATCTCCGCGTTTATCCTGGCGATGAACTTGTCTAGTTATGTCACATCTCAATCAAATAAGTTAAATTACTTATATTTGCTTAATCTCATTTAGTTTCTGTCCTTTTTCTTCATGCTAAAGTGTTGTCTGGTTTGTGTTTGTGATGTGAAAATTTGAATATTAGCGTTTTCTTTAGCTATTTGTGATCTTTATATGTATTGTGGTTTTGAATACATGTGATGTTTCTGAAACACAAATATTAATCAAAGTTTGCTCCGGCTATGGAGGATGGAATCTTGGGACTATATACACTTCCCCTTCTTTTCCTCCGTAATCAAAGAACGACTGCTAATGTTCCTTAATAGTCTTTTCTGATTTTTGAAGCTGTTTTAAAAAAAAAAAAAATCATCAAATTCTCTTAGGCAATGGGTAGCATGAACCCGGACTGCTACAGGTTTGAGAACAAAAATTTTGGGAAGACCACAGTAGAATTGAATCCTCACCAATTTAAATAATTTTGTGGGGTATAATTATTCTTATATTTCGATAATAAGGATTAATTAGTGATGTGATAAAATTGACAGTATGTAATACATACTACTAGTATAACATTTTAAATGCGCTAATTACAACAACAACAACCCAGTATAGGGTAGTGTTTACCACTATCATGCGGCTGTCTCCAATAGACCCTCGGCATCCCTCCTTCTAAGAACTCTCCGCATTGCTCTTGGGGTGACTCGAACTCACAATCTCTTGATGGAGTGGAGGGTGCTCACCACTATAGCAAAATATGCTAATTAGATAAAACAAAACTATAGCAAAATATGCTAATTAGATAAAACAAATTTAAAATCGTCACAGTAGTATATATAGTTGACGCTCCACTTTGTGTCTATTTTTATATTTTATTTATGGATTTCTACCTTCCTTGAGGCTCCACTCCACCTTTGTTTTATTCCCTTGATTGCTTTATTGTTAAGAATAATCTTGCATTTTGTTTATTTATTTATTTAATTGTTATGATTTTTCTACCTTCCTTTATGTGGGAAAAGATGGATAAAGAGATCATAATATTGGGATAAATATGTTATTGTCATGGCTTAACCTACTCATTAATCTGTTACATATATTACAGGAAAAGGGCAATATTATATTTATCGTTAACAATAAAGCAATAATTGAGAGAGCACTCACCCAAAGAGAAAAAGGAATATTGTTAATGTATTTGATCAGCCCTCGGGCCGCACCAGCTTTAGCTTAATTATTGCAGTGATGCTTCACCCTTAATTGAAAAAGAAGACCGCGGAAGTCTACACAATTTGAGAGAAGCAAACAAGGAACATTATTGCAGGAACTTTTTGTCGCTTTATGAAACTGTACGGAACCAACGTCATAGGTTGTTCTACTAAGGTGGTTGGAATTTGCCCCAGCTAAGCTGCGCAAATTGTACGCAACAATTTTTTTAAGACTTTCTCGATGCTAAACGACTGAAGAACAACTGTAATGGTAAGTTATTTAATAAGTGAAAGAAACAGAAAGAGAGCATAAGCAAACAAATCTATGTTATGTTATGAAACAATAAAATAAGAACAATTATACTGCCTAGAAAATTAAAGAGACGGAATTCTTATTGATTTAGGATCAATTACAATGGAATAGAACCCCTCTATTTATAGAGAAAAAGTAATTTAGCCACCAAGTAACAAACCCTAAAATCTCTATAAAATATAGACATTCATCATAAATAAAATAATATTTATAACACTCCCCCTTGAATGTCTATCAAACAGATAATGTGCCTCGTTAAAACCTTAACTAAAACAAAACTCAATGGGAAAAAAATTCTAGAGAAGGAAAAAGAGTACACATGTTTAGAAATATCCCTTTTGGTTGCCTCATTAAAAACCTTGCAAAGAAAACCCAATGGGACAAAACTTTGTAAGGAAAAAAGAGTACAACGCATATTAACTCCCCCTGACGAGAGAATCAATCCACATCTTTCAGTCTTTGCATTCTAATCTTGTGCACCATCTTCAAAAGATCGTTGGTAGAGATTTGATAAACAAATCAGCCATGTTAACTTGAATGAATATATTGCACCTTAAAATCATCATTCTTGATAGATATATAGTCTTCAAAAAATGTCGTGGAATGGCTTTTCAATATCTCCATAAAGGTATTTTCGCTATCACATTATCATGCTTATAGTTATAGCAAGATACATATGTGCGCAAATAGCACTTAGGATATGGTACTTCAGGACCAAGAATTGTATGTGCTTTAAGCGATTTAAATATTTCAAGGATTGTCATATAAGTATAGTCAAATAAGCCATACAAATAGACTTTAGATGCATATCAAGTTTTTATGTCATGCTAGACAAATAAGATATCAAAAAATGATTGTACAAACCATTGACTTTATACTTTTAAGTGTTTGAACTGTAGGTCGAAAACAACATGTCTTTCATATGAAACCAATTCTACTTGAATTGTGTCTCTTCTATTTGGCCAATATTTTTGTGTCTGTGTTCGACAGACTTGAGGTCCTCATCTATACTTAGCTTTTGATATTGTAACGACCCGACAAGTCATTTTAAGAATTAATGCCCCGATCCCCTATTAACCGTATTTTCCCGTGTTTGTTTCTGCTATGAGTTGCTGGGAGGATTTATTTGGAGTTTGGGAGAGTTTTGGGACACTTAGTCCATAAATAAGAGCTTAAGCTTTAGAATTTAGACCGTAGTCGGAGCAATGTGAAAACGACCTCGGAATGGAATTCTGACGGTTCAATTAGCTCTGTTGGGTGATTTCAGGCTTAGGGGTATGTTCAAATTGTGTTTTGGAGGTCCGTAGCTAATTAAGGCTTGAAATGCCGAAAGTTGAATTTTTGAAGTTTCCGGTTCGACAGTGAGATTTTGATCTAAAGGTCGGAATGGAATTTCGGAAGATGGAGTAGCTCCGTAGTATTGAATGTGACGTGTGTGCAAAATTTCAGGTCATTCGGACGAGGTTTGATAGATTTTTTGATCGAAAGCGAAATTTGAGAGTTTTGGGAGTTCTTAGGCTTGAATCTGATGTTAAATTGGTGTTTTGATGTTGTTTTGAGCGTTCCGAAGATTGGAACAAATTTAAATGATGTTTTAGGATTGGTTGGCATATTTGGTTGAGGTCTCGGGGGCCTCGGGTGTGTTTCGGATGCTCAACGGGTCATTTTTGGACTTGGAAAGAGTGCAAATTTTATGTTGTTGTGTTGCAAAGAAAACATTCACCACGTTCACGAGAGGGCCTCGCGTTCGCGCAGAGCATCTGGGTGAAGCAGCTGAATCGTGCTTCGCGTTCGCGATGATGTCTCGCGATTGCGAAGGTATGGACCCTTTGGTCTTCGCGTTCACGACATGGTCCTCGCGTTCGCGTAGGGTCCGCCAGTGTAAGCTACGCATTCGCGAAGAGGAAGACTGGCCAGTGTCATTTTTTGTGCATCGCGTTCGCGACTATTGTCTCGTGTTTGCGAAGAAGAACGCGTCTGGGCAAAACATAAATTTCAAAATCGAGGGTTTTGAGTTGATATCAGAAAATTGAATTGGGAGCTCGGTATGAGATGAATTTTGGAAGGATTTTCGGAGGGAGTTTGCGAGTAATGATTCTTAACTCTTTTTTTCTTATAACTCATTAATCTAAACATGAATTCATCATCTAATTTCGGATTTGGGGTGAGAAATTAGGGGAAATTTTGGAAAAGTTCTTAGACCTAATTTTTGAATTTTGATTGGGGATTTGATATTAGATTTGGATAATTCTGGTATGGTTAGACTCGTGAAAGTATGGGGATTCTGAAAATGTAAAATTTACCCAATTTCGAGACGTGGGTCCGGGGGCATTTTGGTTATTTTACTTAATTTCGCATATTAGCTTAGAATTTATTTGTGAAATCAGTTACTTGAAGTTATATTTACATTATGCAATTGAATTGAATAGATTTGGGTCATTTGGAGTCGAGTACTCATGGCAAGAATGTGGTTTTGGATTGATTTTGAGCCGGTTCGAGGTAAGTGGCTTGCTTAACCTTGTGGGGGGAACTCCCCTTAGGATTTGGTATTGTTGATATTTGAAATGCCTTGTAAGTGAGGTGATGAGTGATTAAACAACGGAATAAATTATTAAGCATGTTCAACAATTCAAAGTATTAAGTGATTAAACAGCGGAATAAATTAAATAACCAGAAATGCGAAAGACGAAAACTTAATAGTTCAACCAAACATTGCTGCATAATCTGAAGTACAATACTACCTAGAATTTGGTGTCACAAGTCACGGACTATCTAAGAATACTACAAATAAGGTCTGAATGAAAATACACAAATCAGTCTCTGAATAAGTAAAAACAGAAAGATAAATGATAGGAGGAGATGCCAACGCCCGCGAACGTTTGTAGGACTACCTCGGGTCGCCTGAGTGGACAGAAGACATCACCCTCACTGCGGTCCAAATGCTCCGGTATCAGTATCTGCACATAGTGCAGAGTATAGTATCAGCACAACCGACCCCATGTGCTGGTAAGTGTCTAGCCTAATCTCGGCGAAGTAGTGACGAGGCTAGGACCAAACTATCAAATAAACATGTGCAGTTAAATCATATACAACGGAAAATAAAAGCAGATAATTACAGCTAAAGTTGGGCGGGGGAAAATATGCTGCGGGGAGTAACAAATAACAATAGAATACCAATAGAAAAATGCAAGCAACGTCATAAATTAATTAGGAGCAAAAGATAAGGAAACAAGAAACAAGTACACATGTAATACCATTGCAGGCGTGCAACCCGATCCCATTTCATATAATACCGTTGCAGGCATGCAACCCGCTCCCATTTCATATAGTACCGTTGCAGGCGTACAACTCGCTCCCATTTCATATAGTACCGTAGCAGGCGTGCAACCCGCTCCCATTTCATCTATCAATACCAATCATAAAAGAATCCCAGCAAAGGAACAATAATATAACAAAAACATCCCGACAAGGGAACAATAATATAACAACAACATCCCGACAAGGGAACAATAATGATAATCCTCACATGAAGCACAAATAACAAAAACGGAGTCACATCAATTACAATACAAGACTCACGGGCATGCTTGACACCGACATATAGATACTCGTCACCATGCCTATACGTCATACTCCACAATTAACACATAGCAAATAAGACACAACTCTTAATCCGTCAAGATAAGGTTAGACCAAACACTTACCTCGATGCCACGAACACAATTCAAGCCTCATACACCGCTTTTCCTTTAAAATTCACTTCCAAATTACTTGTATCTAGCCCAAATTAATTTAACAACATCAATAAATGCTAAAGAATTCATACCCAGTGCTTAATTATAAGTTTTCTATCATTTTTTCCAAAAAGTCAACAATAGCCCCGGGCACACCTTGTAGAAACTCGAGGTTTGGACCAAAACCCGATCACTCATTCACCCACAAGCCCAAATATGCAATTAGTTTCGAAATCCGACCCAAAATGAGGTCTAAATTCCAATTAATTAAAAAGTACTAGCTCTACCCAAATTCCTAATTTCTATCATAAAAACCCTAGATTTTAGGATGAAATTTGACGAAATGCAATGGGAAATCGAAAGAAAATGGTTTAGAATCATATACCAATGCTTTGGGGAAGAACTTGTTCTTTGAAAATCGCCTCAATGCTCCCAAATTTTGAAAATATGAAGTAAATGGGTTCTGCCCGTTTTTGCTTCTGTTTTAAAAATGACTAGGCAGGCCTTCATCGCGTTCGCGATAGGCCTGTCGCGTTCACAATGGGTCAGGCCCAGCTGACCATCGCGTTTGTGTTCGACGGCTCGCGGAGCTTCAGCTCCTAGAGCCTTTGCGTTCGCGGTCAGATGGCCGCATTCGCATAGAACAAATGTGAAATCCATCCCCCAGGCCATTAACCTTACGAGTTCGTGAGTGCCTGAACGCGTTCGCGAAGGGTACTCCCTTCATAGCTTCACGTTCGCGTCCTGAGCTCCGTATTCACGAAGAACAAACTGGCACTTGAGGAAGTTGCCTTACGCTTTCGCGACCGGAACCACGCGAACGCGAAGAACAAAACCTCTGTGCACCTGAGATAGCAAAACCTGCAACTTTTCTAAGTTTAAAAACATCCCGAAACCCAACCGAAACTCACCCGAGCCCTCGGGGCTCCAAACCAAAATGGATACTAACTCAAAAACATCATATGGACTTACTCGTGCGATCAAATCGCCAAATTAACAGCTTTAACAATGAATTTAGCATCAAAATCAAAGGAAAACCTCAAGAACACTTAAGTTTTAAATTCCACAACCGAGGGTCTGATTCACGTCATTTCAAGTCCGTTTCTTACCAAATTTTACAAGCTCAATCCTAACACCATATAAGACTTATACCAGGCTCCGAAACCAAGATACGGGCCCGATACTATCAATTTCAATTACATTTAAATTTCCAAAAACTCTTAAAATTTTAGTTAAACAATTTTCTTCAAAAATTCATTTCTCGGGTTTGGAACCTCGGAATTCAATTCCGGGCATATTCCCAAGTCCCTATTTTCCTACGAACCCTCCGAGACCGTCAAATCACAGGTCCGGGTCCATTTACCCAAAATGTTGATCGAAGTCAACTTAAATTAAATTTTAAAGGCCAAATTAACATTTTTATCAAATTTCCACATAAAAGCGTTCCGGATATATGCTCGGACCGTGCACACAAATCGAGGTGAGGAAAAATAAGGTTTTAAGGCCTCGGATCGCAGAATTTAATTCTACAACAAATGATGACCTTTCGGGTGATCACATTCTTTACCTCTAAAACAACCGTTCGTCCTCGAATGGACATAAGAAGGAAGTACCTAAGTCATAGAAAAGATGGGGATAACAGCTCTGCATATCGTACTCGGACTTCTAGGTCGATGCCTTAGCAGGTCTACCTCTCCACTGAACACGAACAGAAGGGAAAATCTTCGATCTCAACTGACGAACCTGCCGGTCTAGAAGAGCTACCGGCTCCTCCTCAAAGGACAAGTCCTTGTCTAACTGGACAATGCTGAAGTCTAACACGTGTGATGGATTGTTGTGATACTTCCGAAGCATGGACACATGAAACACTGGATGCACGGCTGATAAACTCGGCAGCAACGCAAGTCTGTAAGACACCTCTCAAACTCGATCAAGAATCTCGAACAGGCCAATGAACCTAGGGCTAAGCTTGCCCTTCTTTCCAAATCTTATCACGCCCTTCATAAGCGACACCCGAAGCAATACTCGCTCATCGACCATGAATGCCACATCACGAACCTTACGGTCGGCATAACTCTTCTGCCTGAACTGAGCAGTGCGAAGCCTATCATGAATGATCCTGACCTTGTCCAGGGAATCTTGTACTAGATCCGTACCCAACAACCGAGCCTCTACCGGCTCAAACCATCCAACCGACGACCGACACTGCCTACCATATAAAGCCTCATAAAGAGCCATCTGGATGCTCGATTGGTAGTTGTTGTTGTAGGCAAACTATGCTAAAGGCAAACACTGATCCCACGAGCCTCCAAAGTTAATAATACAAGCTCGGAGCATATCCTCCAAAATCTGAATAGTGCGCTCGGGCTGCCCATCCGTCTAAGGATGAAACGTTGTGCTCAACTCGACCCGTGTGCCCAAATCACGCTGAACTACCCTCTAGAAATGCGAGGTAAACTGCGTACCTCGATCAGAAATGATAGACACAGGCACACTATGAAGACAAACAATCTCCCGGATATAGATCTCAGCTAACCTCTCAGAAAAATAGGATACTACCACAATAATGCTGCCACAAATCCTGATACATCTTAGCGGCGCCCGGATGAATAGAGTACCGGGAACTATGGGCCTCGTCTAAAATCAACTCCCAGAGCCCATCCATATTAGGCTCACAAACTCGACCCTCCAGCCTCAAAACTCCATCATCTCCTAATGTAACCTACTTGGCACCACCGTGCTGCACCGTGTCCCTAAGGACACAGAAATGAGGATCATCATACTGCCGATCTTGGATACGTTCAAATAAAGAAGAACAAGTGGTTGTGCAAGCTAATACATGGCTGAGCTCAGAAACATCCAACCTCATAAACTGATTGGCCAAAGCCTGAACATCTAAAGCAAGCGGTCTCTCACTAACTAGAATATAAGCAAGACTGTCCATACTGGCTGACTTCTTACTCAAAGCATCAACCACCACATTGGCCTTTCCCGGATGATATAAGATGGTGATATCATAGTCCTTCAACAGCTCCAACCACCTTCTCTGCCTCAAATTTAGCTCCTTCTGCTTGAACAAATATTGCAAACTCTTGTGGTCCATGAACACCTCACATGCCATGCCATACAGATAATGCCTCCAAATCTTCAACGCGTGAACAAGGGTTGCTAACTCCAAATCATGAACCGGATAGTTCTTCTCATGAATCTTCAACTGACGTGAAGCATAAGTAATGACCTTGCCATCCTGCATCAACACTGCACCAAGTACAATACGAGATGCATCACAATAGACTATATATGACCCTGAAAATGTGGGCAAAACCAACACTAACACCGTAATCAAAGCTGTCTTGAGCTTCTGAAAGCTCACCTCACACTCGTCCGACCATCTGAATTGGGCACCCTTCTGGGTCAACCTAGTTATCGGGGATGCAATAGATGAAAACCCCTCCCAAACCGACGATAATAGTTTGCCAAACCCAAGAAACTCCGAATCTCTGTAGCTGATGCGGGTCTAGGACACTCCTTGACTGTCTCTATCTTTTTTTATCTACCTGAATACCCTCTGCTGAAACCACATGACCCAAGAATGCAACCGAACTCAACCAGAACTCACACTTAGAAAACTTAGCATACAACTGACTATCTCTCAAAGTTTGAAGAACCACTCTCAGATGCTGCTCATGTTCCTCCCGGCTGCGGGAATAAATCAAAATATTATCAATGAAGACTATCACGAATGAATCCAAGTAAGGCTTGAACACTCGGTTTATCAAATCTATAAAAGATTCTAGGGAATTGGTCAACCCAAATGACATCACCAAGAAATCATAATGCCAATACCAAGTGCGAAAAGTTGTCTTAGGGACATCGAATGCCCTAATCCTCAACTAATGGTAGCCTGATCTCAAGTCAATCTTTGAAAATACATTAGCACCCTGAAGCTGATCAAACAAATCATCAATCCTCGGCAATGGATATTTATTCTTGATTGTAACCTTGTTCAAATATTGGTAATCTATACACATTCTCATTGATCCGTCCTTCTTTTTAACAAACAACACCGGCGCACCCTAAGGCGAGATACTAGGTCTAATAAAGCCCTTATCAAGCAGGTCTTGCAACTACTCCTTCAATTCTTTCAACTCAGGCGGGTCCATACAATACGTCGGAATAGAAATAGGTTGAGTGCCCGGAGCCAAATAAATGCAAAAGTCAATATCCCTGTCAGGTGTCATACCCGACAGGTCTAAAGGAAATACCTCAGGAAATTCACGAACAACAGGCACAGAATCCATAGAAGGAACCTCAGCACTAGAATCATGAACATATGCCAAATAGGATAAACACCCCTTCTCGACCATACGCCGAGCCTTCATATATGAGATAACACTACGGGTAGAATGACCAGGAGTCCCTCTCCACTCTAAACGAGGCAAACCCTGCAAGGCTAAGGTCACAGTCTTGGCATGGCAGTCCAAGATCGCATGGTAAGGTGATAACCAGTCCATCCCCAATATGACATCAAAATCAACCATGTCCAAAAGTAACAAGTATACTCATGTCTCAAGACCCCAATCACAACTATACAAGAATGATGAACACGACCTACCACAATAGAATCACCCACCAATGTAGACACATATACAGGAGCACTCAAAGAATCACTAGGCATGATCAAATATGGTGCAAAATAAGATAACATATAGGAATATGTAGACCCTAGATCAAATAGCACTGAAGCATCCCTACTACAAACTAGAACAGTACCCGTGATGACCGCATCAGAAGCCTCAGCCTCAAGCCTGGCTGGAAGAGCATAACATCGGGTCAGGGCCCCACCACTCCGAACTACATCTCTGGGACGGCTTCCTATTGGTTGGCCTCCACCTCTAGCGGCCTGAGATCCATCTCTAATACCTCTACCTCCATATCTAGCACCCCTACCTCCACCTCTAGCTGGCTGAGCGGGAGGTGGAACACTCGATGCCTGAACCATGGTATGGGAACTCTGGTGTTAAGAATTGCTCGTTGCTCGAGGGCAAAATCTAGCAATATGTCTCGTGTCACCACAAGTAAAACAAGCCCTTGGTTGCTGGGCTGATGACCCTGATAACTGTGAAGTAGAGGTGCATTGATAGGAGATGGCGATGCACTCTAGGACTGCTGATCAGAATATTGCATGTGAGAACCATGGCCATCTGGGGCACCATGAGAAGCCTAAAGTGCTGACTGAAACGGCTTGGGAGGATGGACCTTACCAAAAGAATCTCTGCCTCCAGATAAGGCACCACTGAACCTTCCCGAATGACGAGGCCTCTTAGCAAACCCTTTACCACTCCCTTGTGATAGAACCATCTCAACTCTCCTTAGCCATCTACAATCGAATCGGCTAAATGAGTCCCTTAATAAACCTCCTCACCCTCTCTCTCTCTCTCTCTCAGTGGGAAGTATAAGAAGAGCATGATGGGCCAAGTCAGTAAATCTAGTCTCGTACTGAGTAACAGTCATAGAACCCTGCTGGAGACGCTCAAACTACCTCATATAGTTCTCCCTCTGAGTGATAGGAAGAAATTTCTCCAGAAATAGCTGAGAGAACTTATCCCAAGTCAAAGATGGTGACCCAACTGGTCTAGCCAAACAATAGTCTCTCCACCAAGTCTTGGCAGATCCAGATAAGCGAAAAGTAGCAAATTCGACCCTATTGGTCTCCACTATCCCCATGTTCCTGAGAACCTCATGACATCTATCTAAATAATCCTGGGGATCCTTAGAAGATGCACTGCTGAAAGTGGTAGTAAAGAGCTTGGTAAACCTGTCCAATCTCCATAAGGCATCAGTAGATATAGTTGCTCCATCATCGGTATAAGATACCACACCCAGCTGAACTCCTCCAATTGACTGAGCTGCTGGAGTCTGAAACTGGGGAGCCATTTACTCCGGAGTGCTGGTAGCAGCAGTCTGGGCTCCTTCTCCAACCTGAGAGATGGTTGGTGCTACATGAAGCAAGACTTCCCGGGTGACACTCTCCATAAGGCCCACTAGATGGACCAGTGCGTCCTTGAGCACTGGGGTAGCAATGAACCCCTCTAGGACATGAGTTGGGCCCACCAAAACTATCTAGGCTGAAACCTCATCATCAAACTCAACCTGAGGCTTCGCCGCTGGTGTTGCCGCAATAGGCTAGCTCTGCCCCTACCCCGACCTCTAGCTCGGCCTCGGCCTCACCCTCTGCCCCTCATGGGAGATGCTGCTGGGGGCTCGAGCTGCTGATCAGTGGATGAGGAAGCGCATGTTCTCGCCATATGTGAAAGAACATAGTAGAAATTCAATTAGCATTGAGAAACCAAACCGCATGACAGAAAAGAATGGATGTGAAGTTTTCCAAACTTTGTAACCTCTGGGGGATAAATACAGACATCTCCGTACTGATCCCTCAGACTCTACTAAACTTGTCCATGAATCGTGAGACCTGAGTAACCTAGAGCTTTGATACCAACTTGTCATGACCCAGATTTTCCACCCTTGGGAATCATGATGGCACCTACTCATGAAAGCTAGGCAAGCCGAGTGTTATCAATTCATTACCCTTTTTTATTAAGCATAATCTGAAGACGAAAACTTAATAGTTCAACCAAACATTGCTACATAATCTGAATAATAATACTACCCAGAATTTGGTGTCACAAGTCGCGGACTATCTGAGAATACTACAAATAAGGTCTGAATGGAAATACACAAATCTGTCTCTGAATAAGTAAAAATAGAAAGAGAAGTTATTGGAGGAGAGGCCAAGGCCCGCATACATCTGCAGGACTACCTCGGGTCGCCTGAGTAAACTGAAGACAACACCCTCACTGTGGTCCAAACACTCCCGTATCAGTATTTGTGCACAATACAGAGTGTAGTATCAGCACAACCGACCACATGTGCTATAAGTGCCTAGCCTAACTTTGGCGAAGTAGTGACGAGGCTAGGACCAGACTATCAAATAAACATATGCAATTAAATCATATACAGCAAAAAATAAAAGCAAATAATTACAGCTAAAGTTGGGCGGGGGAAAACATGTTGCGGGGAGTAACAGATAACAACAAAATACAAATAGAGAAATGCAAGGAACATCATAAATCAATTACCAACAAAAGATAAAAATAAGAAACAAGTACATATGTGATACTGTTGCAGGCGTGCAACCCGATCCCATTTCATATAATACCGTTGCAGGCGTACAACCCTCTCCCATTTCATATAGTACCGTTGCAGGCGTGCAACGAGCTCCCATTTCATATAGTACCATTGCAGGCGTGCAACCCGCTCCCATTTCATCTATCAACACCAATCATAAAAGAATCCCAGCAAAGGAACAATAATATAACAAAACATCCCGGCAAGGGAACAATAATATAACAACAAGATCCTGGCAAGGGATGAAATAATATAACAATAACATCCCGACAAGGGAACAACAATGATAATCCTCATATGAAGCACGAATAACCAAAACGGAGTCACAACAATTACAATACAAGACTCACGGGCATGCTTGACACCAACGTATAGATACTCGTCACCATGCCTATACGTCGTACTCCACAATTAACACATAGCAAATAAGACAGAACTCTTAATCCCTCAAGCTAAGGTTAGACCAAACACTTACCTCGATGCCACGAACACAATTCAAGCTTCATACACCACTTTTCCTTTAGAATTCGCCGCCAAATTACTTGTATCTAGCCCAAATTAATTTAACAACATCAATAAATGCTAAAGAATTCATACCCAGTGCTTAATTATAGGTTTTCTATCATTTTCACCAAAAAGTCAAAAATTTCCCTCAGGTCTACCTTGTCAAAACTCGAGCTTCGGACCAAAACTCGATCACCCATTCACACACGAGCCGATATATGCAATTTGTTTCGAAATCTGACCCCAAAACGAGGTGTAAATTTCAATTAATCAAAAAGCCCTAACTCTACCCAAATTCCTAATTTCTACCATAAAAACCCTAGATTTTAGGATGAAAATTGACGAAATACAATGGGAAATCGAACGAAAAAGGTTTAGAATCATATACCAATGCTTTGAGGAAGAACTTGTTCTTTGAAAATTGCCTCAATGCTCCCAAATTTTGAAAATATGAAGTAAATGGGTTCTACCCGTTTTTGCTTCTGTTTTAAAAATCACTAGGCAAGCCTTCATCGCGTTCGCGATAGGCCTGTCGCATTCGCCATGGGTCAGGCCCAGCTGACCATCGCGTTCGCGTTCGACGGCTCTTGTTCCCAGATTTTCAGCTCCTAGAGCCTTTGCATTCGCGGTCAGATGGCTGCGTTCGCATAGAACAAATGTGAAATCCCTTCCCCATGCCATTAACCTTATGCGTTCGCAGGTGCCTGAATGCGTTTGCGAAGGGTACTCCCCCCAAAGCTTCGCGTTCGCATCCTGAGCTCTACGTTTGCGAAGAACAAACTGCCACCTGAGGAAGTTGCCTTACACGTTCACAAGGGGAACCACGCGAATGCGAAGAACAAAACCTCTATGCACCTAAGACAGCAAAATCTGCAACTTTTCTAAGTTTAAAAACATCCCGAAACTCATCCGAAACTCACCCGAGCCCTTGGGGCTCCAAACCAAACATGCATACTAACTCAAAAACATCATATGGACTTACTTGTGTGATCAAATCGCCAAATTAACAGCTTTAACAATGAATTTAGCATCAAAATCAAAGGAAAACCTCAAGAACACTTAAGTTCCAAATTCCACAACCGAGGGTCCGATTCACGTCCTTTCAATTCCGTTTCTTACCAAATTTTATAGGCTCAATCCTAACACCATATAAGACCTGTATCGAGCTCCGGAACCAATATACAGTCCCGATACCATCAATTTCAAATACAGTAAAATTTCCAAAAACTCTTAAAATTTCAGTTAAACAATTTTCTTCAAGAATTCATTTCTCAGGCTTGGGACCTCGGAATTCAATTTCGGGCACATGCCCAAGTCCCATATTTTTTCACGGACCCTCCAGGACCGTTAAATCACAGGGTCGGGTCCGTTTACCTATAATGTTGACTGAAGTCAACTTAAATTAAATTTTAAAGGTGAAATTAATATTTTCATCAAATTTCCACATAAAAGCGTTCCAAATATACACCCAGACCGTGCATGCAAATCGAGTTGAGGAGAAAGGAGGTTTTAAGGCCTCAGATCATAGAATTTAGTTCTACAACAAGTGATGACCTTTCGGTTCATCACAGAATCATGTCTAATTGACTTAATTTCTTTATTTACTCAAACTGCCTTATTTGGTCTATATGAAGCATGCTAGGTTAGAAATACCTATTGTACCTTGGTGTAAAATTGAATTTAATTGAGTATTCTTCGTGTTGTTGTTGCGTGTTTACTTTGGGACTACGGAACAGTATCTTGGGAGATCCCCTGCACATATATATTGATTTGGCCTGTAGTGCGGGATACCAAGAGATCCCCAACACATATTGAGGATACTAAGAGATCCTTGGGATACGGAGAGATCCCCGACATGCATATTGAGGATACTAAGAGATCCTTGGGATACCAAGAGATCCCCAGCATATATATTAAGGATACTAAGAGATCCCCAGCATATATATTGAGGATACTAAGAGATCCTCGGGATACCGAGAGATCCCCGGTTGTTATCTTCGTGTTGAACTGTATTTCCTTCCATGATTATCTTGTCTCTGTTATAATTGTTGTTGTTCTTTCTATCTTGTGTTACTCTTTGATGTGTTACTTAATTATACTGTCTTATTCTATACTGTCATACCTTGTATTTTATTTAACCTCAGTAGGGCCCTGACCTTCCTCGTCACTACCCGACCGAGGTTAGGGTTGGCACTTACTGACTACCGCTGTGGCGAACTCATGCCCTTTCTGCGCATGTTTTTCATGTGCAGATCCAGGTACTTCCACTCAATCTTATCATCCTTGAGATGATGCGCTTTTGTAGAGACTTCGAGGTATATTTGCCGCGTCCGCAGACTGAGAAGTCCCTTTCTATCTTTTTGTACTAGTATAGTCCTTCTGTATTTTCCTTTGATAGACTTTTCTGGAGTTAGAACTTTTTATGTATCTCTTAGCTTGAGATTCATGGGGTTCCGGATTTTGGGAGTGTTAGGTTTAGAATCTTGCACTGTTATATGTCGGGCGGCATCTTAAACACTGTTTCATTTTTTATTTTGTTTTTTAATTATTTTCTTTCCGCAAATTGTTCCTTTTTTCCGCATGTGTTAGTCTTACCTAGTCGTAGAGACTAGGTGTTGTCACGATAGTTCACGGAGGGTGAACCGGGGTCGTGACAGATAGATGTCATCGACTAACATTTTATATCAGTTTCAATATTCTTTCATAAAGACATAACATAGAGATCTCTTCATTTATATATTCAGGTAGAACTTAGATTTTATGAAGTGTTATGTCATGTGATCTTCTAGATCACTTGCTTCCTTTATTATGATCATTTGCTCTTCTTCTTTATTAAGAATTTTATTTAAAACCGATTTGTCTATATACTTTAAGTGTACCATATAGGACTTAATAGGAGCATTTGCAATGAGAATATAGTTACTTTCTTTGGGTCAACAAATGCATCTGGCATGCTTTGCAATATATTGTATATGAATTATCTTTTATGAATTTCAAGTTCATATTATCCTATTCGAGGATCTAGATGTACACTTGATAATTCATTCCACGTAAATTTTTCTCTACTGTTTATCCTATCTCCCCCTCATATTAGAAAAAGTAGCTTACTTTCTGAACTTTGAAAATCCACCTTTGTGTGTTATGGTGTTAGTCAAAATATACACCTCACATCAATAATAATAAAGTGGAATTATTTGGTTTCTGACCCCGAACCACTTGCGAGGAGAGAATGTAATATACTTTCGTATATTACGTATATCAAACTGATATACATAACTTTGTTCTCACAAGTAATAGTTTATCTATTAAGTGGAGGGACTCAATAATTATTTTGCTAACCAACTGTGATGTAAACCAACTTATCAAGATAAACTTTCTTGAATAGAAAATCTGGAAATTATGCTCTAAATTAAATTATTGAACAGTTACCTCGCAAATACCAGGTAGCAGGTTAATAATAATAGCACATGTAACCATCTCACAGATGCATCTTATATGGTATACATGGCAGGTAAATAGGCTCATATTCACCTTTGATATTTCCAGCATTCATAGGATTCACTCCAAATTTTAGTTGGTCTATTAATTAATGAAAACAAGCAACATAAGAGAATTCGTAAAGAACTTTCTAGTTATTTAATATTTACCCATGTGAATTCTCTATTGTTTTTGCACATCATACTTAAATTGATATGGCTAAACCAATTATGCCAACTGAATAAATTATCAATATTGATAAACTTCAGATTTACACCATGACGTGTGCAATTATCAATAAACTCCAAATTTATTATGATATGGGATTTTATATCAATAAACATCCACTTTATTGTGGTATTCTTTTATTTATGTAGTACAGAATGGAGAATAAAGCGGGTAATTTAACATACATATTATCTCGTTACAAGTTGTAGTAATAGAAGATATTAAATCATTCTTTTATTTCTAGTTTCAATATAACCAACCGCTTTCGCGAATACTTTAGAAACTCAATTAAGTTTCTTTGAGACTTACTACATCACAATACTTTATCGATAATCAATTTTATTTCTCCAAAATAGTATAATTGGCTCTTACAGAGCTTTCAATTAATTTAGTCCTACCACATATTCATCAACATCCATATAGTGAATATCTCTTTTAAAGAGAAAGTTATACAATTATGGTTATGGTCAAAATTATATGCAAGATATGTTTCTTGCATTAATATTATTGTTTAATAATCACATTACCAAAATATTTTGGCGTGCAATAGGCACGTGACCAATGATCATTCATGCCATAATAATAACATTATTTTCTTATATCATCTCAAACCTCCTTCTAGAGGTGAGTGTGGTATATTTACTACCACTAGCACATTCATATTCTTCCAAGAATGAATATGTATTCATAAATCAGATGTTGTCACATTCACATAATGAATGGACAATAATCATCCATATGTGCTTTATAAAATCTCATGTCAAATCAATGACAAATATTACTTTCACAGAGTGAAATATTATTATGAGAATCCTTATTATTCTCATTACCACGATTATGACGATTGTAATTTCGTCTACAGTCACGTCCACATCCATTGATACATTTATAGTAATAATTTTGTCTTCTTTCAGACTTATCACATAATGCTATCATATTCTCTTAAGGGAATGAAAATGAAGCAAATTCAATGAGACGGGGTTTCAATTCTTGTGCCAACAATCAAACCTGAATTTAATCATGGTAATACATAGAAATTATACCACTTCGGGTGGTTATAATTTCTTACAAACTCCATTATAGTTGTAATCAAAATTTATTTTCATTTCTTGTATTTAAAATCAAATTACAGAATGTCAAGAACTTAAAAGAGAAAAATAAAGGAAGATACTTACCTTAAATCCAGAATTTAATCATGAAGGAAGTTCATGGAACAATTGACAATCAGTAACGACCCGACCGGTTGTTTTGAGCTTTTGCACTTTTCTCGTCAGTTCTCGGGCGTGACCTTCCCCTTGTGATGTATTATGACTTATGTAAATCGTTGGTTTTGGTTTTTAGGGTAATCAGAATGAATTTGGAAGAACAGTTCTCTGTTGAAGCTTGAAATTTGAAAGGTTTGACCAAGATTTGACTTGTTAGTATATGATCCTGGATTGGGATTTTTATGATTTGGTTAGCTGTGTTAGGTGATTTGGGACTTAGGAACGTGATCGAAATGCATTTTGGAGGTCCGTGGAAGGTTTAGGCATGAATTGGCGAAATTGATATTTTAGCATTTTCTGGTTGAAAGGTAAGATTTTGATATAGGGGTCAGAATGGAATTCCAAGAGTTGCAATAGCTCCGTTATGTCATTTGGGATGTGTGTGAAAAATTTCAGGTCATTCGGACATGGTTTGGTTGGGTTTTTGATCAAAACGGAATTCGGAAAATTTTAGAAAGTTTGGCTTGAATCCGATGTGTTTTGGTTGATTTGATGTTATTTGAGGAGTTTTGAAGATTGTAACAAGTTTGGATAAGGTAGTGGGATATGTTTGTGCTTTTGCTTGAGGTCCTGGGGGCCTCGCGGTGATTTCGGGTGGTTGACGGAAGAGTTTGGAATTTGAGTTGCAGCTGAAGCTTTGGGTGCTGTCATAATTGCGCCTACGGTTGGGAGGCCGCAGGTGCGATGACCGCAGATGCGTAAAGCAGCAGCAGATGCGATGATCGCAGATGCGTAAAGCAGCCGCAGATGCGGCCAATGTGAAGTCCTTCAGGAACCACAGAAGTGGTGTCGTGGGTGTAAGCACGTGATTTTTGCTTTACGGACATTCGCTCCAAAAGAAAATAAAAATAGTGACAAATGGCTTCGTTGTACAATTGTTCGAGTTTTCATGTGTTGTTAGTCACTTGTGGATCTGTCCATTCTTTTTTTTTGCATTTAATCATTAACAAACAAAATACAAAATATATGTATTAGGATGGTTAAACCATAATTCGGTCAGTAAAAGAAAATTCAAAAAATATATATGTGCACCGTTCGCCCTAGGCTCTTAGCTAACCTACGTAAATATTTTTGTGATAATTGTGTTAAAATGTTGCATTGTTGTTTAATTCCGTTACCTTATTATTTGTTATTTTTATTTTGTTTAAAAGAAAAGAAAAAATAATAAGAAAGAAAACAAAAGCAAAAGAGTAGGGAAAATCGGTTTGGGCCAAGAAATGAAACAAAATAGGCCCAAGACCAGGACACAGATCCAGTCCAAACACAGGCTGCCCGGACACGTCCCAAACGACGTCGTATCAGCGCCTCAATCTGAGCCGTTGATTCATGGCAATCAAACGGTCCAATACAGCCCCTGCTAAGTCGAAACGACGTCGTTTCAGGCAAGTTAATCTGGGCCGTTCATTCCCATTGATCCAACGGATCCAGGCCTTCCTCTAAACCCGTCAACATGACCCGATCCAATCCCCTACCCGGTCATAACCCACTATCATCTCCCGAACGACGTCGTCCCTCCTCAATGGTTAGATCCTGGCCCTTGATCTCAATTGATCCAATGGCCAGGATCTAAACCCTCAATACATATATAAACCTAACCCCCTTACCCCACGCCCCAAGCCACACCCCCCCCTCGGCCACTATTCACCATCTTCCCCAGGCTCCCTTTCCTCTCAAACCCTAGCAGCCTAGGTTTCCCACCATAAGCCTGGCAACCACAGTTCCGATGACCACCAAAATAACACCCCCGATGCACCCGACCATCCTGAACACGAATCCACTAACCACAAGCCTCGAATCACTTCCGTTCGTCTCGAATCTTCGTTTGAAGATTTGAGTCGAACCTGGACCTATGCCAAACCACCCCATCTTCATGCTAGACACTCTCCTGACCTTCCTCGTGACCAAACCAAGCTTGGTTTGGTCCGAATCCACCCACAACTCCCAAAAATCCAGATCTGGAAATCCAGACTTCTGAAGCACATGCACCTGGGGAACCCGGCCAGTTTTGACATAGGTTTGAGGTCTAATAGACCTTAACCAAGGTGTTCTCATGTGAGAACACCCTGATTAAGGTTTGTTCGGCCTCAAAGGTTCGAAGTCGAGTTTGATTTGGGTCTGTTTGGTTTAAACATTTTGGTAAGTTTTCCGTTCTTTTGTTTTATTTCCAAATAAGTTGTCAGCATATCTCTTTGTGTTTGTTTGTTATTTTGTTACTTCTTCCAGATTTCTTTCATCTCTGTTAAAGACCCTTTATTTGGTCGATTGTCTTCTGTTTGTTCTGAATACACTCTGTGATAAACATGATCGTCAGTTAGATTAATCGTCAAAGGAACTAATTCATATAGGCCCAGTAATTTAATAAAAGTTGTCTGATACCCTTTAGGTCCCCGAACGTGTTGTTTATATGAGCGACTGATTATTACCTGCTATAATTAGTATAGTCGACTCGATAAATGTCGTCGATTAGTTTTCTATAACTAATGGATCGAAGGAGCTAGGAGTTTCACATAACTAATTAAACTCGGACACTGGCTGGATGACCTAGTAATGTTTGAAATGGTCTGTTGGCATTATAAAAATGACTAAAAGGGTTCAGTCTAGGCAGTCCTGAGTTCGAGTTTTCATCAGTGCAAAAATGCCCTAATGCTGCAATAGGCAGGGGCAGTAATAATCAAGGTTAACGGGGGTATTCTGGGGTGTTTAAAAAGAACAGAAGTAATTAGTTTAAGTGAGCTGACAAAAAGGGTACTAACTTAGGATTAAACTAATACCAATGGGGGAACAAGACACAAGGGTATGGGGGCTCAAAATGAATAAACAAATGAGCCCATAATTCTGGATTAAACAAAACCAGGCGTGGGGAATAAAGGGAGCTGACACCAAGCATGCTGAGCATGGGCTTAAAAGAGTATGGGCATTCTGCCAATTGGCAGGCAGGGCAGCTCAGCTGTAATGGTGCATTTGGCCTATAAATAGGCCATTTGATAACTAAAACAGGGGCTGAAGTTTAAGGGTCTTAGGCTGGACATTTTTGAGTCTGGAGAGAAAGAAAAAAAAAAACAAAAAGAAAATTTCAGAATATTGTAACAAAACACTGTCTGAAAACTGCTTAGGAGTTCAAGTTAGCCAAGCTGTCTTTGCTAATTGTTGTTGGTTATTTGCCGAGCTGTTTGTGATTGTTGAACTGCTGGTGCTGTTATATTGAATACTCTGGTTTTCTGTTGGTTCATCATTCTGTTCCTGGGACTGCTTGTTTGTTGCTCGACCACTTGTGAGCTTCATCATTGTGGCTGGTTGTTGTTGCTGTGTTGTTGGTGTTATCTGCTGTTGCTGTATTCACTGCATATTGCTTAGCTGATCATTCCTTTCTTCTTTGTCCTCCTTACCAGGTACACAATCGATACCACTAATGTAACTGAGAGTTTGAACATAAATGCAAAAGAGAGGACCTGCAGATTGTTTATATACACGTGGACTGTTGTGTTAAATGTCATGTAGTATATAGTAGTTACATTTTTGTTTGGATAATAGAAGTAGCCTACATGCTTAGTGTATCAATGCAGGTTAATGCATGCTAGTCATGTATGTGTGCTGTTAGGTGAAAAAAAACATTCCCAGTGTAATAAGTTGTACCTTTAGACTTAGTCTGAGGGTGTAATATATTCTCTAATGTAAGCCAAATAGGAAAACTATCCACTTTAGTTAAAATTCTTTCTCCTTTTGCCAGATTGTCCCATATAAATTGATAAACTCATTTCACAGAACAAAGAATCAGTCCTAGGCCTCAATCTCATGAAGGCCGAGCCCAAATCGAAACAAATCAGTTAGGCCCATATCGAAAAAGGGGGCCTAAGTCTGGCCATCTCGCATGAGCTAGGTTTGGGCCCATAATTTTCGGCTAGTTATCCATAATCGCAGTCACATTTTATTATTCTGTAAAAGCATTTTAAATCCTGTTATAAGTAAACTCGCAATCATGTAATTAATTAGGACTGTCTACCGTTTTCAATTGATAGAGACGAACACGACAAGAAACGTAGTTGCTATAGGATATCCTTTTAAAATAAGAACGAGATGAGCCTCGATGAAAATAAACAAAACACGCAGATGCGGGGCCCTTGTTAAATGTAAATCATTGAAGCATTTAGTTTCCCGGACGGGTTGTTTAGCAAATCTCACAACCTTCCTAAAATGACAACACGTTAGTCTCTTTAGGATACGCTTTAATAAACTTTACCTTCTTAAACTCGGGTGCACATTTATGTGACCCAAATCCAAATCTCGACGGATTCGAAATGCCTCTCTAATCACGGGTACATTGACTGTGACGTGGTTCGAGATGCATGTCCATGACGTTGCAAATTCATTAGAAATAAAGAACGAGGTGAGCCTCGCCAAATAAAAATACAAATTGCGGGGCCCTCAATAAATATTGCTTTAAAAATTGTTTAGGCTTCGGGATGGACCGTTTAGTAAAATTCCACGGTCCTACCCAAAATAAATACGCTAGTCGCTTTAGGCGCGCCTTTAATAATTTAATTTCCTTAAACTCGGGTGCACATTGATGTGACCCAAATCCAAATCTCAACGGAGTCAAAGTGTGTCGACGACCACGGGTACATTGATTGTAACGCGGTTCGAGATACATTTTCACAACGTTGCAATTCTTGATAAAAACAGTAAATGATAAAAGCGGTTAAAAGTTAAATTTTGCACATAAGTTCACACTTGTATAAAATCAGATAATCAAGCCGAATATAACAGTTGAGCGACCGTGCTAGAACCACGGAACTCGGGAATGCCTAACACCTTCTCCCGGGTTAACAGAATTCCTTATCCGGATTTCTGGTACGCAGACCATAATATAGAGTCATTCTTTTCCTCGATTCGGGATTAAAATTGGTGACTTGGGACACCCTAAATCTCCCAAGTGGCGACTCTGAATAATTAAACCAATCCCGTTTCGATTGTCCTTTAATTGGAAAAAACTCCCCTGCGCCCCCGCGGGCGCGTAAAAAGGAGGTGTGACAGCTCTGGCGACTCTGCTGGGGATCTGTAACCCAGAACCACTGGTTCAGGGTTAAGAATTCGAGCTTAAAATAATTGTTATTATTTGGCTTTATTTATTATCTGGTTTTTTACGTGTTTGAGCCTAATGTGCTAAATGCTGCTTTTACTGCTTTGATATTATTTGGACTGTATATATAAACTGTGCCGAAACCCTTCTCTTCTTACCTCCGGGGAGAAGCTCGCTGGTCGAGACTCCCTATTCTGTTAGTGTCAATACCCGAAATAAGAAAGAGGACGGATAAGTTACGAAGCCGGACGGCCTTTTGGTTCCCGGTAAGTTGCCCCTCCTCGGCCCGAGTTGTCTGCTCGGGTACACTGTCTAGAACACTGACCCAGGTTTTGAACATAGAATAACGTGACTTCATGCCGGATCCCTAGTAGGAGCGCTTATTTGCATCATGTTGCATATGACTTAGGGGACTCAACACAGGGGTTGGGTCCGTCTAGGACTAGCAACCTGGTATGAAAGGACCATCCTAATGCATCCCATTTGTTTTCCGTGCATCTATTTGTCTCAAGCCCGCATGCTGACCAGTGTTTGAATAATGGAAATCGAAAAAAAGGGGAAGGAATAGCGGTTAAGGAGTTAATTGTTTATTTTTGAAAAAAAAAAAAAAAAAAGCCAATGCCAAAATACAGTCAAAACTCTGCTGAAATTTTGAGAAAATGAAAGGAAAATGTCTTATTAGTTTTATTTTAATTAATTGCAAAGGAAAAATAGAAAAGAAGAAAAAAGGGGTCGTCGTTCTACTTTTATATACTTTTAAATATATATATATATGGTTTGTCCTGTCGCAAAAATGAAGATGGAAAAGAGTCTTATTTTTGATATATATATATATCTCTACATATATATATACAAATATAAAAATACGCCTTTATTTGTGGCAAAATTACTGGTTTTGCCAAAAGTCATGAAAGTAATAAATGTGCAGGGTTTTTCATAAAGTTTTATAAAAGTAGACGTCTAAATAAAGTTTTATTATTTTTTTTTTTTTTATTTATTATTTTTTATTATTCACTTAGGCATAATCACCCCAATAAATGTGCAGGATGAGCACGGTACAAAACGAACCCTTTTCAATAATGACCAGGATCCCGTTTGAGTTGCGGTTATGGTGGAACGACTTAGGCAAAGAAGGGCAAGACAAAGTAAGGAAATATCTGAAAGGTCTCCCGGACCTACTAAACATTCAGCCTCGGGGTGATATCATCAGATCATTGGTCACTTGTTGGGATTCCGCACACAACGTGTTCCATTTTTCGGACTTCGAGCTCACCCCGACGTTGGAAGAAATAGCAGGGTACATCGGGATTGATGAAGCCCCTTTTAGATTCAAATACTTAATTGCACCTAGAGCTGTCACGGTACACAGGTTTCTGGATTTCCTAAAAATACCTCGGACATTCCACCATCCAGATCTTGCCAAAGGATTCTGCAGTCTCCACCTCATATATGCTAGATACGGTCACATGGGCGGGTTCAATAAGCCGGATTTCAAGCTATGCAGTAGAGGCAACCGACAAAAGTGGGACGAACACAGGCTAGTGGCTTTTATGACAGCCTTTCTGGGACTTATAGTGTTCCCTAGGAAAGATGGAAACATTGATCTAAGGATAGCCGGGGCTGTCAATACTTTGCTTACCCAAGATAAAAGTACTCTGGCGCCTATGATTATGGCTGACATTTTCCGGGCTCTCACTGCTTGTCGAGCCAGGGGCGACTTTTTCGAAGGATGTAACCTACTGTTGCAAATGTGGATGACCGATCATTTATGCCATCGCTCCTCACTTTTGGGTTATGGTTCGCCAGAAAAAACTTGTATTGGAGAATTCTACACGAGAATCAAAGGGCTCAATTTACCTAAGGGAGTCACATCATGGACCGCATTTCTCCGAACTCTCACTGCCAGCCAAGTCCAGTGGACGCTCGGATGGTCACCTATCGAGGAAATCATATACATGCCGGCAACCCGGCCTCACTTTCTGTTAATGGGACTGAAAAGTATCCAACCCTATGCACCATATCGGGTTTTGAGGCAACTTGGGAGGTACCAAGTGGTACCGAAAGATGAAGATTTGAGTACCCAAGTGATTGAAATCAGTCCGAACGGTCATTTCCCTGAAGAAGAAGTCCGCCAAATATGGAGTGAATGCCAACATCTGACAGCAAACACTTGTGTGATTAATACGGCACAAGGGGAAGTCGCCCCAGAATATCACGCTTGGTTTAGAGGTAGCCTGTCCTACGAAAGACCGGCTAAGAGGCCGCATCTCAAAGATTTCGTAGAATCATCCCAAGGGCAATGGAACTGGTTAGCAAAAGAGAAGGGTTATCGGGCAGAGATTGGCGATTTGAAGCTACAAATGGATAGTCTGAAATTCGATAATAGCGTACAAGTCGCGGCGGATCGAAGCGAAAAGAATAGATTGATCCAAGAGAACGAAGAGCTTAAGGCCCAAATCCAAAAATTGAGATTGTCTCTCGACGAGCAGCCCAGAAGTCGATCAGACCAGCGGTTGATAAAGGGTTTGAAAAGGGAGATCGCGGAATGGCGAGACAGGTTAGAAGAATCCGAAAAGGTCATGACAGAGTTCAAGGCACGGTGGGGAACAAGAGTAGATAAGCATCGCCGGTGTTTGAACCAATTGAAACGTGACCACGAGAAGACTGTGGCCAAAATAAAGAGGGAGATGGCTACACTCGAGTTTAAAGCAGTTAAGCAGGCCGGGGATTTCCAATCGGAGAGTAGATACTGTTACGACTTGTTGGCCCAAATGAAGGAAGAAGTGCGACAGCTGAGGGATCAGCATATACAGGACTCACAGGTATTCAAGACGTGCAGTGATCAGATAAGACACCTACTCATAGAGAAGAAAAAAACCAGAGACAAGATCAGGGCCATTGCCCATGCCATCATCAGAAGGTGTCGACGGTGTGAAAACATGACCTGTGTTACCGTTCTCCCAGTAGTGATGGGTTATGTCAAACAGACCATGCACGAGTTGGAGCAGCTCGAAAGGGATCTCGCACCTAGAACCGCGAAAAGGCCGAACGATGCCTCGCGAGTCCCTAAGTTGGAAAATTAACCTCTGGCCGAGTCTTGTTTTAGTTAAGCTTTGATGTTTTCCCATATGTTGTTTTCCATTTTTTCTTCAATCAAATAGGGTCAAAGAACCATGGAGTCTGTACTGTTGCTATGTTGTTTGAAGCAATGTGTAATAGCAAATTTTGATAATGAAATTAAGTGACTCCGGAAGAATTTCTATGTGTCTTTACTTTAAGGCAGAACTACGCCTGGTCTGATTCACGCGGGGACGTGATACGTAGGCAATCCCCATAAGATTCGACCGCTTTTTAAATAAAGAAAAGAAAATGTAAATAAAATAAAAACGCGGGGTTTCGCATAATACTCTAAAAAAGAGACGAATGAACAAACCGGGATGACGCATGTGGTTTGAAGCAAAGCATGTAGAAACGGTCAACTGCCTAGGTGCATTGCATCCTCTATGTGTTATGATCAAATCTGTTAAGCTCTAACACTAACAAAGTTTGTTGTTGTCTGATACCAGACAGTTAGTTGTTAAAGAATTCTGGCAACACATTCATACCAAACCAGATCCAAAGGACCGGTAGCAACAAGCATGACCACTTCTGAGAATAGTAATGAGGAAGAAAGGCCGATGAGCCAGTTGCTAAAAGAGGCAATGGAAAAGATTGAGAGGATGGGACTGGAGATGCATGCCATGCAGCTAGCCCTGGCCAAAACGCAAAAGAGCCCTGAGACACTGGGACACGTACCGGAGTACCCTCACTCTGGCCCTTCCACAAGCCGCCCAAACCCCCTCTATCATCAAGAGAGAAGCCCTCATGATTCCCAAGCTCCACCACCCCACCAACCTCTCCCAACATCCAATATTCCCATTTTTGTGGGACCTGCATCAGCCCCTTTGCAGCGAACGACCAGTGAGCCATTGTTTCAGGCTCACGATACACAGTACTATCCCCCTGAGCCTACATTCCACGCACCGGAACCACAGGTTTACAATCCCCATTTGGAAGTACCGGCAGAGGTTGAGAAGCCTGTTAAGGCCCCAGAACAGGATGAAGTGTTAAGAAAGTTCAAAAGCCTGGAGCAATCCTTCAGAAACTTGCACGGGCTGGGCAATCAAGTCAGCGTGGCATACAAAGATCTGTGCCCTTTCCCAGATGTCCAACTCCCGGCTGGGTTCAAGATGCCCAAGTTTGATTTATATGAAGGGCACGGTGATCCCATGGCACATTTGCGGGGGTTCTGTAGCAAAATGAGAGGGGCAGGAGGCAAGGATGAGCTTTTGATAGCTTACTTCGGCCAAAGTCTGAGCGGATCTGCGCTGGAATGGTATACCAGGCAGGATTTCAGCAGGTGGTACACGTGGGATGATCTGGCACAGGCTTTTGCAGGTCATTTCCAGTACAATCTAGAGATAGTCCCTGACCGTCTCACGTTATTGAGGACTGGGAAGAAACCCGGGGAAAGTTTTCGCGAGTTCGGGTTCCGTTGGAGAGAACAAGCAGCTAGGGTCGATCCTCCCATGAGAGAGGGAGAAATGGTAGACTACTTTTTGCAGACATTGGATCCAACCTACTTTGGTCACTTGGTGACAACGGTTGGAAAATCTTTCAACGAGGTAGTCAAAATAGGGGTCATGATAGAAGAAGGTTTGAGGTCGGACAAGATCTTAAACTATTCGGCACTTAAGGCCACGACCCAGGCTATTCAAAGCGGCACGGGAGGTGCGCTAAGAAGAAAGAAAGAAGAGGTTGCCACGATCGAGGCAGGCAGTTGGTCCAGGGCTGGCAGGCCACACTACAACCAACCCAGGCCTCACAGGTCAAACTATCCATACAACCCACCACAAAATTTCTATCCACCTCGAGAACCACATTGTTCCGTACACCAAGCCCAGGTATACACTCAGCCTCCGGTTCGCCCACAATGGCGCGCACCGGCTCCCCAGAACATATATGCACCACCACAAAACACTTACCCTCCACCAAGGGCATATAGAAATCCTTCAGGGGCAGGTTTCCGGGGAAATCCAGATGCCAGAAATGACAGGTTGCGGAAGCAAAGAACCTTCACCGAACTGGGAGAAACCTACACCGCTGTGTTCCACAAGCTGCGGCAATTGGGTTTGGTTAGTCCCGTCCATACTCGGGAACCAAATCCCCCGCCTCAGAATTTGGATCGTTCAATCAGTTGTGAATACTGTTCAGGGATGCCCGGGCACGATACCGAGAAGTGTTGGAAGTTAAGGCATGCCATACAGGATCTTATTGACACCAATAAGATCGAGGTCCAGACACCGGAGACTCCTAACATCAACCAAAATCCACTGCCAGCGCACCACGAAGCTCACATGATTGAGTTGGTGTGTGAGGGAGGTGAATTAAGAAAACCCTCACAAACAGTGATGATGATCCAAGCTGCCCCAAAAGAAGTCTTAACCAGGGGAGGAACAAATGCACAGTCGCAGGGAGAAGGTGTCAAGCCGGTAGTATTATGGGGGAAGAACCCGTCCGTCATAGCAAGCAAACCCGAGCCAAGCAAGTTGGTAATACCAGGGATCCTGCCCACACCGGCGGTCGTGTTGATAGGGGTATGTAGAGAACGGGTAACCATAAAGCCGGTGGTCCAACTGCCAATGCTTGACAGCAGGGCTGTCCCCTGGAAATATGAAAAAGCAGTGGTAACGTACCAAGGAAAACAGGTGGAAGAAGTCAGTTGTGAAGCGCAAGGGCTGACTCGATCAGGTCGATGTTTTGCTCCGATGGAGTTAAGGAAAACCAACCCAGTGGCAACCAAGAAGCCAGTGTCAGAAGAAGAGGCCGAAGACTTCCTGAGGAAGATGAAAGTGCAAGACTATTCTGTGGTTGAGCAGCTGAGAAAAACACCTGCCCAGATCTCACTATTGTCATTACTCCTCCATTCCGAGGAACATCGCCGAGCCCTGTTAAAAATATTGAACGAGGCCCATGTACCCAGTGAGATTTCTGTAAACCACCTGGAAACCATTGCCAGCAAGATTTTCGAGGTGAACAGAGTGACATTCTCAGATGATGACCTGCCGGTGGAAGGTACAGAGCACAACAAAGCTCTATACCTAGCTGTCAAATGTGAAGACTCGGTGGTAACCCGAGTATTAGTGGATAACGGCTCAAGCGCCAATATTTGTCCATTATCCACCCTGGACCAGTTAAAGATTGACCGTGGAAGAATCCGGGAGAATAGCATCTGTGTCCGAGGGTTTGACGGAAACGGAACAGCCACTGTGGGGGATGTTGTACTTGAACTAACCATTGGCCCGGTCCTGTTTACCATGGAATTCCAGGTATTGGACGCCACGGTATCTTACAATTTGCTGTTAGGACGACCTTGGATTCATGCAGCTAAAGCGGTGCCTTCCACCCTACATCAGGCAGTGAAGTTCGAGTGGGAAAGACAAGAGGTCGTGTTGCACGGTGAGGATACAACATGCACCATGGGCGGAACCATTGTGCCTTTCATAGAGACCACTGATGACAAGGGTCCTTGGGTCTACCAGATTCTCGATACAGGGTCGGCCAACAAAATCTCTGAAGGAGAAATCATCCCGCACCCTAGGGTAGCTGCCGCGACAGTCATGATGGTATCGGAGATGCTGGGTAATGGGTTTGTGCCGGGAAAAGGCCTGGGAGTTGAACTTCAAGGGATAGTCCAACCTGTCTCCCTTCCTAAGAATCTGGAAACTTTCGGGTTGGGGTTCAAACCAACCCCAGCAGACAGGAAGCAAGCGCGAAAAATGAAGAAGAGGGTCTGGTTTCTGCCTAAACCAGTACCACGACTCTCGAGGTCTTTTGTTAAAGCTAGTGCCAAGGGGTCAGCGATCCCAAAGATTCAAGGACCTTTGATCGGCATAAATGAAGACCTGAATCAGAGTTTTGAGAGACTATTCGCGGATGTCAGTGTGGTGGAAGCTGGAGAGGGTTCCAGCAGGGCAGAGATACAATTTGTGGGGCCTGAGGCCAAGACCAACAATTGGACGGTTACTCCTCTTCCTGTCCGAGGGGAGTCTTGGTAGTAGGCTTTGATTAATGTTTTGTTTGTTTGTTTGTTTGATCGGATTATTCAAGGGTGTAATCCCAATTTTACTTTCGTTTTGTAAAAGTGTGAACCCTTTTTATCCTGCAAATTTAATAAAGTTCTTTTCTTTTGTCCCATTTTAATTTCTGGTTTTGTTCTTTTTCTTTCTGAACAGTTCTCTTTTTACTGGTCCTAATGACATGGCATGCACAGCGGATCTTCGACCTAGTCTAATAAATCAATCTGAATCTGACTCAACAATGCAAGAGGTCGTTTGTGATAATGAATCCGAATGTGACGAAGGAGAAGCCTTCGAAGAAATAAATCGAGAACTGTGCCAATTTGAAGAGAAACCCAAGCCTAACCTAAATGACACTGAGGCTGTGAACCTAGGAGACGCTGATATCATCCAAGAGACCAAAATTAGCATCCACATTGAGCCAAATGTCAAAGCAGAATTGATCGAAACTCTCAGGGAATTCAAAGATGTTTTTGCATGGTCATATGATGATATGCCTGGATTGAGCACCAATTTAGTGGTTCACAAATTGCCCACTGACCCGGCATGCCCTCCGGTCAAGCAAAAACTAAGGAAATTTAAAACAGAAATGAGTGTAAAGATCAAAGAAGAAGTGATCAAGCAATTACAATCGAAGGTCATTCGGGTCACTCGGTATCCCGAATGGTTGGCCAATGTGGTACCAGTCCCAAAGAAGGATGGAAAAATCAGGGTGTGCGTCGACTACCGCAACCTCAACAAAGCAAGTCCCAAGGACAATTTCCCGTTACCCAACATTCATATCCTGATCGATAATTGCGCTGGGCGCGAGATCGGATCCTTTGTGGATTGCTATGCGGGTTATCATCAGATCCTAATGGATGAGGAGGATGCTGAGAAGACAGCATTTATTACGCCATGGGGAACCTACTGCTATCGGGTAATGCCGTTCGGTTTAAAGAACGCTGGGGCAACGTACATGCGAGCAATGACTGCTGTGTTTCATGACATGATACACAAAGAAATAGAGGTGTACGTCGATGATGTGATCATCAAATCTTGGCGTCAGGAGGACCATGTGGCAGACCTAAGGAGATTTTTCCAAAGACTCCGGAGGTATGATATCAAGCTTAACCCGGCCAAATGCGCATTCGGGGTTCCATCAGGAAAGTTGCTAGGATTCATCGTCAGTCGACGGGGGATTGAGTTAGACCCATCCAAAATTGAATCCATCCGAGATTTGCCACCGCCAAGGAACAAAACAGAGGTAATGAGTTTGCTGGGTAGACTCAATTACATCAGCAGGTTCATCGCTCAACTCACAGCAACTTGTGAGCCCATATTTCGGCTACTGAGAAAGGATGCTGCAGAAGGTTGGACGACAGAGTGTCAAGAGGCTTTCGACCAAATCAAAGGGTATCTGTCTAATCCACCCGTGTTGGTCCCGCCTAAGCCCGGGAAACCCCTAATCCTTTACCTGACAGTCTTGGAAAATTCATTTGGTTGTGTACTGGGGCAACATGATGACACAGGAAGGAAGGAGCAGGCCATCTACTATCTTAGCAAGAAATTCACAGTGCATGAGGTCAAGTACACTCAACTCGAGAAAACATGCTGCGCCCTGACTTGGGTAGCTCAGAAGTTGAAGCACTACCTGTCCTCATATACTACTTATCTCATATCCCGCTTGGACCCATTGAAGTATATCTTTCAGAAACCTATGCCCACGGGAAGGTTGGCAAAGTGGCAAATTCTGCTCACAGAGTTTGATATCATCTACGTAACAAGGACGGCCATGAAAGCCCAGGCACTAGCAGACCATTTGGCAGAGAATCCCGTTGACGAAAAATACGAGCCTTTAAGAACGTATTTTCCTGACGAAGAGGTGATGCATACAAATGAGTTGGAATTACCCGAGGAACCGGGTTGGAAGCTTTTCTTTGATGGAGCGGCAAATGCAAAAGGGGTGGGAATAGGGGCAGTACTCATCTCTGAAACAGGACGGCATTATCCTGTTACGGCCCAACTGCGCTTCTATTGCACTAACAATATGGCCGAATATGAGGCTTGCATTCTGGGTCTGCGCTTGGCTGCTGACATGGATGTCCAAGACGTCTTGGTCTTGGGAGACTCGGACCTCTTGGTACATCAAATTCAGGGTGAATGGGAAACACGAGATCTGAAGCTCATACCATACCGACAATGCTTGCATGATCTGAGCAAGCAATTTCGATCGGTGAAGTTCAAACACATCCCGAGAGTTCACAATGAGGTTGCAGATGCTTTAGCCACCTTAGCATCAATGCTGCACCACCCTGACAAAATGTATGTTGATCCTCTGCATATCCAAGTCCGTGATCAGCACGCCTACTGCAATACCATAGAAGAAGAAGCAGATGGCGAACCCTGGTTTCATGATATCAAGGAATATCTCAAAATGGGGATATATCCAGAACATGCCTCTGGAGACCAAAAAAGAGCCCTTCGGCGTTTGTCGAATGGTTTCTTCCTCAGTGGAGGAGTATTGTACAAAAGAACCCCGGATTTGGGGTTGTTGAGATGCATAGATGCCGGGCAGGCAACGACGGTTATGGCGGAAGTACATGCCGGAGTTTGTGGGCCACACATGAGCGGATATGTATTGGCAAGAAAGATCCTTCGAACAGGGTGTTATTGGCTAACCATGGAACACGACTGTATCACTTTCGTAAGGAAATGCCATAAGTGCCAGATACATGGAGATTTGATTCATTCTCCGCCAACAGAGTTACATACGATGTCAGCACCCTGGCCGTTTGTAGCATGGGGCATGGATGTCATTGGGCCCATCGAGCCAGCAGCGTCCAACGGTCATAGGTTCATTCTAGTGACCATTGATTACTTCACCAAATGGGTGGAGGCTAAAACCTTCAAATCGGTAACCAAGAAGGCGGTGGTGGACTTTGTTCACTCCCATATCATCTGCAGATTTGGGATCCCAAAAGTGATCATTACGGATAACGGCGCGAATCTTAATAGCAGCCTGATGAGAGAGGTGTGCCAACAATTCAAGATTACACACCGCAATTCCACCCCATATCGTCCCAAGGCGAATGGAGCAGTCGAAGCAGCCAATAAGAATATCAAGAAGATACTACGAAAAATGGTGGAAGGGTCCAGACAATGGCACGAGAAATTACCCTTTGCTTTGTTGGGGTACCGCACTACCGTCCGGACCTCCATAGGCACAACTCCTTATTTGTTGGTGTATGGAACTGAGGCCGTGATACCAACGGAGGTCGAAATTCCATCCCTCCGAATTGTCGCTGAAGCCGGGATTGATGATGATGAATGGGTAAAAGCTCGATTGGAACAGTTGAGCCTGATAGATGAGAAAAGATTGGCAGCAGTGTGCCATGGTCAACTGTATCAGAAGAGAATGGCAAGAGCATATAACAAGAAGGTGCGCCCCAGGAAGTTTGAGGTAGGGCAGCAGGTGTTAAAGAAGATCCTCCCACATCAGGTCGAAGCAAAAGGCAAATTCGCCCCAAATTGGCAAGGGCCTTATATCGTGACCAGAGTATTGTCCAACGGCGCTCTGTGTTTGACAGATATCGAAGGTAGATGTGTCGACATGGCTATCAATTCAGATGCAGTCAAGAGATATTATGCGTAATTTCTTTAATTATGGCAATTTTTGGTTTATTTGTTTGTATTTGGCATTTGATGGATAATGAGATGACGGAGGCAATTCTTTCTTCTATCCAAACACTGTTTAACCCTTGCTTCCCCCTTTGAGCCTTAAGTAATCCTTTCATACCCCTCTTTTGGAATCACTAATGGAAAGGACATGAAAAAAAAAAAAAAAAAGAAAAAGAAGAAGAAAAAGAAGATGAAATCATAAAGAAATACAAAACCGTGGGAACTACGTTTGACCTGATTCCTCAAAGAGGATACGTAGGCGCCTCACGGCTCGGTCATAGTATGCATCATAATAAATATAGGATGCATAATGTACATAGTATGCATCATAATAAATATAGGATGCATAATGTACATAGTATGCATCATAATAAATATAGGATGCATAGTATGCATAATAGACACAGCGTGCGTAATGCACGTAGCACAACATAAAAGTAAAAAATAAATAAATTCCCCAAGCAAGAAAACTGGGGCAGAAGTTATGTTTTAAGTTCCAACAAAGGTTTGATTCCAAAAGTTGTAGCACATCACCCTCCAAGTTGTTTTCATTTTTTTTAGCCTTCCTTCAATCCCACACCAAAACCAACATCGACATCCAAAAGACCTCCCGATCAATGTTCGAGAGATGCCAAATCCGGCAAATAAGGCCGAGAATGATACACCGATCCCCAGCAAAGAAAAGGATCGTAAGACTGGGAATGAGTTGATAGTCAAAAGAATCTCCAGAAGAGAGGATCATATCTACAACACCCCGATTCCTCGAAAAGAAATAAAATGAGAGAGTCTCATCGGTGAAAACCTTCACAGGCACCGAGAGGCGATGTAAGATGAGGGAAATGAAATGAGAGAGTCTTATTGGTGAAAACCTTCACAGGCACCATAAGGCGCCGGGAGATGAGAGAAAAGAGAGAGTCTCATTAGTGAAAACCCCTCGAAGGGCACTATGAGGCGACAAGATAGAGCAGCGAAACCTACCACATTCGCAACAAGATGAACATCCATTTATCATCCCCAGCAAGTCAGCCCGTCGGACAAATCAATTGATACAAATAGACTGGGTCGGGAATCTATGGTGCATGTCATGATCACGGGGACCAGTTGTGTCATCCAGATAAGTTCTTTTGATTGTCTTCTCCCACAAAAGATTGGTTCAGAAAGATTTTCTCTTTTCCATATCTTTATTTTCTTTTCCTAAAAAAGTGTTCTTTAAAGGATTTTTCAAAGCTTACTACCAGAAACCGAAGGGAAATTCACCCAATGCAGGGTAATACAAACAGTCTTAAAAGGCCGGCCCCAGGCGATGCAGGGACTGTGCTCGGAAATGTTGGAAGAAGTAAGCTCCAAAGGGAGTGGTTTCGGGAGTTAGAAGCAGACTCCCACATCATGTGTTTTAAAAGAAAGCAGAAAAGGGGATAAATTGAAAACCATATCCCCAGCAGGCTAGAGATCCCCAACAGGCAACTTTGCCTGCCAACCAATTATGGGGACAAAGAGCAAGAAAAGGGGAGAGAGAAAAATGGCTCGCCAGAAAGGCACCCTCTACCCCCACGATTAAAACTGACTAAAACCTTTTGTCTTTTGCAGGAGAGCAAAGAATTGATGACGGCAACAAGATGCAATGCCATGGAAGTTACCAAAAACCGGGGCAGAAAATTTTCTGCCGATTGTCGAAAATTTTCTCGGAAGAACGGGGAAACAATTGGAATACATTTAAGTTCTAGGTCGCCCACCAGTATAATGCGGGAATACTTTTAAGTTCTAGGTCGCCCACCAGTATAATGCGGGAATACATTTAAGTTCTAGGTCGCCCACCAGTATAATGCGGGAATACTTTTAAGTTCTAGGTCGCCCACCAGTATAATGCGGGAATACTTTTTCTAGGTCGCCCACCAGTATAATGCGGGAATACTTTTAAGTTCTAGGTCGCCCACCAGTATAATGCGGGAATACATTTAAGTTCTAGGTCGCCCACCAGTATAATGCGGGAATACTTTTAAGTTCTAGGTCGCCCACCAGTATAATGCGGGAATACTTTTAAGTTCTAGGTCGCCCACCAGTATAATGCGGGAATACTTTTAAGTTCTAGGTCGCCCACCAGTATAATGCGGGAATACTTTTAAGTTCTAGGTCGCCCACCAGTATAATGCGGGAATACTTTTAAGTTCTAGGTCGCCCACCAGTATAATGCGGGAATACATTTAAGTTCTAGGTCGCCCACCAGTATAATGCGGGAATACTTTTAAGTTCTAGGTCGCCCACCAGTATAATGCGGGAATACTTTTAAGTTCTAGGTCGCCCACCAGTATAATGCGGGAATACATTTAAGTTCTAGGTCGCCCACCAGTATAATGCGGGAATACTTTTAAGTTCTAGGTCGCCCACCAGTATAATGCGGGAATACTTTTTCTAGGTCGCCCACCAGTATAACGCGGGAATACTTTTAAGTTCTAGGTCGCCCACCAGTATAATGCGGGAATACTTTTAAGTTCTAGGTCGCCCACCAGTATAATGCGGGAATACATTTAAGTTCTAGGTCGCCCACCAGTATAATGCGGGAATACTTTTAAGTTCTAGGTCGCCCACCAGTATAATGCGGGAATACTTTTTCTAGGTCGCCCACCAGTATAACGCGGGAATACATTTAAGTTCTAGGTCGCCCACCAGTATAATGCGGGAATACATTCAGCTCTAGATTTTGGAATCAGTCACCCCACCTGAAGACGGAAGGTTACGACAGAGATCCCCAAACGGGAAACAATAAAATCCTCAGCACCAAGAAGCAGACAACTGCAAAAGCAAGCGCACATTCAAAGGGAAGAAGGAACGCGTCTCAAAAGAGCAGTTTGGGAACGCTATGGCATGCCCAACATAACAATTCTGATGAAAAGCCATACCACTGAGGAAACCATTGAAAGATTTAAAGAAGAAAGTCGTATCCCCAGCGGGTCAAGCAAAGTGACGAAAACTGGCATTCAAACGTCAGCGAAGGATCAGCATCATCTCCAAGTTCACAAAATACAGGCGTCAGAGGAAAGCATTAGCCGACAAGAAAGCAAGACAACAAGAACAAGTGGGAGATAGATGAGACCTCATACTCTAGCTTAACTTCTTGTTTTTCCTTTTAGAGCAATGTAATAGGGAGATCGGTTGAGCAGTAGCATCCTACAGCAGCATGCAACAGCGCACAACAACAGCAAGCAATACAGTCACATGGTAGTCCCAGCTACCAAAATTTCCCGAACTACATTGACCTGATTCCTGTTCAGCCCAGGATATGTAGGAAACCTCCGAAGCAAAGGTTCGGTCAAATCTTTTTCAAAAATGCTTCACACGGAGTATTCGGACGGGCAAAAATCGCTCGCTTTATCTTTGCGCGAAAACCCTTCGTGTCTCCGTGCAAAGAGGGGCAGCTGTAAGCACGTGATTTTTGCTTTACGGACATTCGCTCCAAAAGAAAATAAAAATAGTGACAAATGGCTTCGTTGTACAATTGTTCGAGTTTTCATGTGTTGTTAGTCACTTGTGGATCTGTCCATTCTTTTTTTTTGCATTTAATCATTAACAAACAAAATACAAAATATATGTATTAGGATGGTTAAACCATAATTCGGTCAGTAAAAGAAAATTCAAAAAATATATATGTGCACCGTTCGCCCTAGGCTCTTAGCTAACCTACGTAAATATTTTTGTGATAATTGTGTTAAAATGTTGCATTGTTGTTTAATTCCGTTACCTTATTATTTGTTATTTTTATTTTGTTTAAAAGAAAAGAAAAAATAATAAGAAAGAAAACAAAAGCAAAAGAGTAGGGAAAATCGGTTTGGGCCAAGAAATGAAACAAAATAGGCCCAAGACCAGGACACAGATCCAGTCCAAACACAGGCTGCCCGGACACGTCCCAAACGACGTCGTATCAGCGCCTCAATCTGAGCCGTTGATTCATGGCAATCAAACGGTCCAATACAGCCCCTGCTAAGTCGAAACGACGTCGTTTCAGGCAAGTTAATCTGGGCCGTTCATTCCCATTGATCCAACGGATCCAGGCCTTCCTCTAAACCCGTCAACATGACCCGATCCAATCCCCTACCCGGTCATAACCCACTATCATCTCCCGAACGACGTCGTCCCTCCTCAATGGTTAGATCCTGGCCCTTGATCTCAATTGATCCAATGGCCAGGATCTAAACCCTCAATACATATATAAACCTAACCCCCTTACCCCACGCCCCAAGCCACACCCCCCCCTCGGCCACTATTCACCATCTTCCCCAGGCTCCCTTTCCTCTCAAACCCTAGCAGCCTAGGTTTCCCACCATAAGCCTGGCAACCACAGTTCCGATGACCACCAAAATAACACCCCCGATGCACCCGACCATCCTGAACACGAATCCACTAACCACAAGCCTCGAATCACTTCCGTTCGTCTCGAATCTTCGTTTGAAGATTTGAGTCGAACCTGGACCTATGCCAAACCACCCCATCTTCATGCTAGACACTCTCCTGACCTTCCTCGTGACCAAACCAAGCTTGGTTTGGTCCGAATCCACCCACAACTCCCAAAAATCCAGATCTGGAAATCCAGACTTCTGAAGCACATGCACCTGGGGAACCCGGCCAGTTTTGACATAGGTTTGAGGTCTAATAGACCTTAACCAAGGTGTTCTCATGTGAGAACACCCTGATTAAGGTTTGTTCGGCCTCAAAGGTTCGAAGTCGAGTTTGATTTGGGTCTGTTTGGTTTAAACATTTTGGTAAGTTTTCCGTTCTTTTGTTTTATTTCCAAATAAGTTGTCAGCATATCTCTTTGTGTTTGTTTGTTATTTTGTTACTTCTTCCAGATTTCTTTCATCTCTGTTAAAGACCCTTTATTTGGTCGATTGTCTTCTGTTTGTTCTGAATACACTCTGTGATAAACATGATCGTCAGTTAGATTAATCGTCAAAGGAACTAATTCATATAGGCCCAGTAATTTAATAAAAGTTGTCTGATACCCTTTAGGTCCCCGAACGTGTTGTTTATATGAGCGACTGATTATTACCTGCTATAATTAGTATAGTCGACTCGATAAATGTCGTCGATTAGTTTTCTATAACTAATGGATCGAAGGAGCTAGGAGTTTCACATAACTAATTAAACTCGGACACTGGCTGGATGACCTAGTAATGTTTGAAATGGTCTGTTGGCATTATAAAAATGACTAAAAGGGTTCAGTCTAGGCAGTCCTGAGTTCGAGTTTTCATCAGTGCAAAAATGCCCTAATGCTGCAATAGGCAGGGGCAGTAATAATCAAGGTTAACGGGGGTATTCTGGGGTGTTTAAAAAGAACAGAAGTAATTAGTTTAAGTGAGCTGACAAAAAGGGTACTAACTTAGGATTAAACTAATACCAATGGGGGAACAAGACACAAGGGTATGGGGGCTCAAAATGAATAAACAAATGAGCCCATAATTCTGGATTAAACAAAACCAGGCGTGGGGAATAAAGGGAGCTGACACCAAGCATGCTGAGCATGGGCTTAAAAGAGTATGGGCATTCTGCCAATTGGCAGGCAGGGCAGCTCAGCTGTAATGGTGCATTTGGCCTATAAATAGGCCATTTGATAACTAAAACAGGGGCTGAAGTTTAAGGGTCTTAGGCTGGACATTTTTGAGTCTGGAGAGAAAGAAAAAAAAAAACAAAAAGAAAATTTCAGAATATTGTAACAAAACACTGTCTGAAAACTGCTTAGGAGTTCAAGTTAGCCAAGCTGTCTTTGCTAATTGTTGTTGGTTATTTGCCGAGCTGTTTGTGATTGTTGAACTGCTGGTGCTGTTATATTGAATACTCTGGTTTTCTGTTGGTTCATCATTCTGTTCCTGGGACTGCTTGTTTGTTGCTCGACCACTTGTGAGCTTCATCATTGTGGCTGGTTGTTGTTGCTGTGTTGTTGGTGTTATCTGCTGTTGCTGTATTCACTGCATATTGCTTAGCTGATCATTCCTTTCTTCTTTGTCCTCCTTACCAGGTACACAATCGATACCACTAATGTAACTGAGAGTTTGAACATAAATGCAAAAGAGAGGACCTGCAGATTGTTTATATACACGTGGACTGTTGTGTTAAATGTCATGTAGTATATAGTAGTTACATTTTTGTTTGGATAATAGAAGTAGCCTACATGCTTAGTGTATCAATGCAGGTTAATGCATGCTAGTCATGTATGTGTGCTGTTAGGTGAAAAAAACATTCCCAGTGTAATAAGTTGTACCTTTAGACTTAGTCTGAGGGTGTAATATATTCTCTAATGTAAGCCAAATAGGAAAACTATCCACTTTAGTTAAAATTCTTTCTCCTTTTGCCAGATTGTCCCATATAAATTGATAAACTCATTTCACAGAACAAAGAATCAGTCCTAGGCCTCAATCTCATGAAGGCCGAGCCCAAATCGAAACAAATCAGTTAGGCCCATATCGAAAAAGGGGGCCTAAGTCTGGCCATCTCGCATGAGCTAGGTTTGGGCCCATAATTTTCGGCTAGTTATCCATAATCGCAGTCACATTTTATTATTCTGTAAAAGCATTTTAAATCCTGTTATAAGTAAACTCGCAATCATGTAATTAATTAGGACTGTCTACCGTTTTCAATTGATAGAGACGAACACGACAAGAAACGTAGTTGCTATAGGATATCCTTTTAAAATAAGAACGAGATGAGCCTCGATGAAAATAAACAAAACACGCAGATGCGGGGCCCTTGTTAAATGTAAATCATTGAAGCATTTAGTTTCCCGGACGGGTTGTTTAGCAAATCTCACAACCTTCCTAAAATGACAACACGTTAGTCTCTTTAGGATACGCTTTAATAAACTTTACCTTCTTAAACTCGGGTGCACATTTATGTGACCCAAATCCAAATCTCGACGGATTCGAAATGCCTCTCTAATCACGGGTACATTGACTGTGACGTGGTTCGAGATGCATGTCCATGACGTTGCAAATTCATTAGAAATAAAGAACGAGGTGAGCCTCGCCAAATAAAAATACAAATTGCGGGGCCCTCAATAAATATTGCTTTAAAAATTGTTTAGGCTTCGGGATGGACCGTTTAGTAAAATTCCACGGTCCTACCCAAAATAAATACGCTAGTCGCTTTAGGCGCGCCTTTAATAATTTAATTTCCTTAAACTCGGGTGCACATTGATGTGACCCAAATCCAAATCTCAACGGAGTCAAAGTGTGTCGACGACCACGGGTACATTGATTGTAACGCGGTTCGAGATACATTTTCACAACGTTGCAATTCTTGATAAAAACAGTAAATGATAAAAGCGGTTAAAAGTTAAATTTTGCACATAAGTTCACACTTGTATAAAATCAGATAATCAAGCCGAATATAACAGTTGAGCGACCGTGCTAGAACCACGGAACTCGGGAATGCCTAACACCTTCTCCCGGGTTAACAGAATTCCTTATCCGGATTTCTGGTACGCAGACCATAATATAGAGTCATTCTTTTCCTCGATTCGGGATTAAAATTGGTGACTTGGGACACCCTAAATCTCCCAAGTGGCGACTCTGAATAATTAAACCAATCCCGTTTCGATTGTCCTTTAATTGGAAAAAACTCCCCTGCGCCCCCGCGGGCGCGTAAAAAGGAGGTGTGACAGTGGGTGCACCTGCGGTAGCGCAGGTGCGAGTGTTTAACCGCAGATACAGAGATTTGTCATTCTTAATGAAGACCGCTGATGCGGTGGAAAAGTCATAGAAGTGGGACCGCAGAAACGGTAATGGGACCGCATGTGTGGAAATACCTGGGTTAGAAAGTATATAATATTCCTTCGTGAAATTTTGCTAAGTTTTCCATTTTTGAACACGGGAAGCGAGCTAGGGCAGTGACTTCAAGGGAGAATCGAAGAGAATCAGTTGGGTAAGTTCCTAAGCCTTATTACTCATGTTTATGATCATTTTTCCATTGTTTAATCATGATATTAATGAAAATTAAGGAAGAAAATTGAGGGATTAGGGCTTGAGATTAAGAGACCATTGAGTGGGGATTTGAGGGGCCATTTGAGGTCTGATTTTGATGTTCTTGATATGTATGAACTCGTGAGAGGATGTGGATTCCATTGATGTTTATTTTATCAGATTCCGAGATGTGGGCCCGGGGACCGGGCTTGAGTTTCGGGATTTTGATGTAAATTGGATATTTTCGAGTGGGCTTCGTTCCCCTAGCACATTTTAATGAATGTGTACTGATTGTGGCTAGATTTGGAGCATCCGGAGGTCGATTTGTGTGAGAAAAGGCGTCATGAGTTAGAGATTTGACCAGTTTGAGGTGAGTAATAATTGTAAATGATATTCTGAGGGTTTGAGACCCCGGATTTCATATCGTAGTGCTATATTGAAGTGAGACACACACTTGATGACGAGCGTGGGGTCGTGCACTATTGGGGTTTGTGACTTGGTCCGTCCCGATTGATGATTTTACCGCGTATTTGACTGAAATCTATTTGCTATCATCATTATTTGGGCTGAGTGCCATATTTGGGCTTTGTGCCAACTATTTGAACCCTTCGGTGATTTTTGTTGATATTTCCTCACTGTTTTGACTTTATCATGTTATTTTCCACTATTTTCAAAACTCAGCCATGTTTACTTTGCTTTAACACTTGAAATGATATTTCATATAATATTTTGGGTTGAGCATCATGTTTTATTGTTGCCCGAGTAGCTTATGTGATTTTTGATTGAGTAAGGCCGAGGGCCTATGTTGTGAGGATATCTTTTGAGTCGGGCTGCACGCCGTAACGGTGATACACGAATTTTGATTATGAGGCCGAGGGCGTGAGATATGTACGTCACGAGGTGGCTTGTTAATATGAGGTCGAGAGCCTAGAGATGATGCCACGAGATGACTTGATATTGCGCTTGGGCCGTAAGGGGGCCCTCCTAGAGTCTACATACCCCAGTGAGCGCGGGTACCCGTTGTGATGTGAGATATAGCCCGAGGGGCTGATATTGTTCTATGTGGTTGCCCAAGGGGCTGGTATTGTTCTGAGATATTGCTTGAGGGGCGGATTGTTGACACTGTGTCCGAGGGGCGAACCTTATGTGCTTATCTTTCTTATTTGCCTGTCATTTACCTGTTTAATTGTGTATTTGTTCCCGAGGGGAAGATTTTCTGTTCTTATCTGCATTAATTGTTTGGCATTCATTTGCGTAACTGTTGAAAAGTCATTTTCAAAGAAGTTAAATTGAGCTAAGATGTTTTTAAGAGATTTTACAGCTTCATTGCTTTCTTACTAGTTTTGTACTGTTTCTATACAGCCTGTTGATGCACTTTTTGTGATTTCTTACCATTCAGACTTTAGTTATGATTATTACTCACTGAGTTGGAGTACTCACTTTACTCCCTTCACCTTGTGTGCAGATTCAGTTATTTCTAAACCCGATAGCGGCTATTAGCTGATCGAAGGTAGAGTCATCAGAGTTTAGCAAGATAGTTGTCGGCGTTCGCAGAACTGATTTTCTCCCTCCTTATTTCATAAATCTGTATTTTGCACATTTCAGACTTTTCAGTTATATTTAGACCCTATTAGATGTCGTGACTTGTGACACCCTGGTATCGGGCTGTGTTTGGGTTATATTCCGCATATTATAAAATCTTTTACTTAGTCTTTGGTTTATTTACTCATGCTTAGACTGTTTATTAATGTTTAACTGTTTAAAAATTGAATTGGGACTAGTTAGCTGGCCTTGTCTTCACGAGAGGCGCCATCACAACCGGGTCTGGGTTTAGGGTCGTGAGAAGTTGGTATCAGAGCCTAGGTTACATAGGTCTCACGAGTCATGAGCAGGTTTAGTAGAGTCTTGTGGATCGGTACTGAGACGTCTGTACTTATCCTCGAGAGGCTGCAGAACCTTTAGGAAAAACTTCACATTCTTGAATTCTTATCGTGCGTCCTTGATTCAGCTTGAAATGTAACTCCTTGAATTCATTCCACACATTTGTATGCGCACATGAGCGCTCCGTATCAGATGTGCATTGATGGCTTGCGATTCCCCGATCGAGGGGCGAGATGTGATCTCTGTGAGTTGATGTTGGGCCAGTCCGGAGGACTTGAGGCCGGATTTGTACCTATGGCTTGAGCACCGAGGTGCTGATTGTGTGAGCAAGTGTTTTTGAACTTATATGTTCGGCAGTGTCCCTATTAGTGGATATGACGATGGGATGGCTATGTGATGAGTATGTTAGTATTGTGAGATGTACCCATATGGTTTGGAAGCGACGAGAAGGGTCTGCTGGAGGATAGAAGAACTATTAAGTGCTTGATTTTCATCTCGATTGGAGGTATAGCCTCGAGTTATGGGCGTGTGAAGAATCTTTTCATGTTTTCCAGTTGTGAGTAAAGTAAATTTCATGTTGCGGTATGAGTTCAGACTCAGGAAGACTAAGTGACTACGTACAATTTATGACGGTGGGGAGGTATACAGAAATGTTAGTTGGAGGCAAAGCAGGTGGGTTATCTCCTGCGATGTGTTCTGAGGTTGAGCGATCCTTATGTGTCTGTTAGAAGATCTCATTTGTGAGCGAAAGATATGTGTTGTAATTTAAATTGGGTTGCTTAGAGAGTGGGTGAAACTATTGCGAGAGTGAATGCAAGATTTGCAGAAGAGTTAAAATTCTAGATGATCTGTATTTTCACAAGCTTGCAAAGGATTTTGAGTTTAATCTCACTATGGTATTATGGAATCAATAGAGTATAAGTGTTATGAGTTATTGAGTGTGTGTTGATCTATGGCTTTGAGCCAAGTGGGGGAGTCTGCTATTGATTAGTTGATTGCACGGTTAAGTGCTATGTCGGTTCCAGTTTGAGGCATCCAGGTGAATCAGTTATGTCCTATAGAGATTGAGACTGAGGATGGCTCGAGTAAAGGAAAATTCTTAACAAAAATTATAGGATGCTTTACAGGTGTGAGAGAATCACGGGATGTCTTGAGTCGTTGTTGGTAAAGGATGCTCGGTGCATAGAGAAGGAAGTTGCTTGGTTGTAATTGAATAATGTCATATTTTGCGGTGTCAGAGTGCCAATGAGGCACGGGTAGTTCGGTTCTTTTGATCAGGCTAATTGCAATTTGAGTAGAGTGGATGACTCTCGGGAAGGGTTTTAGTGGGTTTAAGATTTTACATGTAACAATTGGGTATCTTCAAGTTGTATATGTGGCTAGAAACTGAGTATTCATTGGAAGATGGCAAGACTTGTGGTATTTTCTATATTAATTACGGGATTCTATATATCAGTGTCAGGAAGGCGAATGTAATGGCTTTGGATTCGTAGGAAGTCTCTTCAGGTGAAGCATTTTGAACGTGGTGCTTTTGGAAACATTTACGAGAGTACTCAGCGGCTTATGAGCCTTGAACAGTGTGGTTTTATGCTTGGGTCTCATGTGGTAAGTCTGGGTTGAGGGATGGTGATGTTATAGCAAGAAGGAGTATCAAGTCGAAGGTAAATCAAAAGGGAGCTTGGATAGATGGGATAGTTGATAGCAGGCCAGACCGGTATGATAAAGATATGATTAGTTCCTTGAGGGTGTTCGAGGTAATGAGTTTTTACGGGTATTTCGTAGCAATGCTCTTGGGTTTTAGTGGCCTGCGTAGGTTGATTGAGTTAGGAAGATTCAGTCCTGACGGACTTGTTTGTGCAAAGGGGAGGTGGAGAGTTCTTGTTGATTTCTACTGTACTAGAGATGTATATTTTCTATTGGCATGAGGGGCGTGGGATGTGTAGTGATTTTCTTCTAGATGAGTTCAATGGAAAGTCTTGGTTGGTTGGGTACATAGTTGTTGGTGGCTCGGAAGAGATATGAAGTCCTCATGTTATCCTAGGATGGTATGGTATATGTAGTATGATGTGGAGGATTGAGATTGCATGTGTAAGGCTACAGTTCAGTTCTGAAAGGGAGGTCATAAAACTCTTAGGCAGCGGGCAGTCTCAGACAATTAGAGAAATGAGCTTCAAATAATTAGAGAAAGGGTCTTCGGATGATTAAGGAAATGGTATTGCTAATTTGGGGTGATTTGACAAGGGTTTATGTTTCAGAAAAAGGCAATATGATTAAGTTGATGGTACTTCGGTAGTATTGCGGCACTTTCTTATTAGATCTACTGCTAATATTTGAGTTTTTTTTGTGGCACAGAAGAATTTTGGAGTATCTCTCGTGGAATGATTGGGTATTTGAGGTATGGTATGCCTTCAGACGGTGGAATTGGGATTAGGTATGGTGATTCGTGTGCTATATGGAGTTGGAGACTGGGAATTCTCATATTCAGGCTATGTTGTTGTTGTGGATCGCGTGTACCGACACTGTTTAGTGACTATCAGTGTTTGGAGATCCGAGCAGATATTTTGTTGCTTGATATGTTAGATTTTGGATATGATATTGGGTTTAGAATGGTTGTCTCCGTGTTGTGTCATTCTGGACTATTGCGTTAAGGCGGCGCTGTTGGCTATGCCGGAAATGCTACGGATTGAGTGGCGAGATTCGACGAATTATGTCCTAGTGGAGTGGTTTAAAGACCCACTGTTTTGACTTTATCATGTTATTTTCCACCGTTTTCAAAACTCAGCCATGTTTACTTTGCTTTAACACTTGAAATGATATTTCATATAATATTTTGGGTTGAGCATCATGTTTTATTGTTGCCCGAGTGGCTTATGTGATTTTTGATTGAGTAAGGCCAAGGGCCTGTGTTGTAAGGATATCTTTTGGGTCAGGCTGCACACTGCAGTGGTGATACACGGATTTTGATTATGAGGCCGAGGGCGTGAGATATGTACGCTATGATGTGGCTTGTTGATATGAGGCCGAGAGCCTAGAGATGACGTCACGAGATGGATTGATATTGCGCTTGGGCGGTAAAGGGCCCATCCAAGAGTCTGCACACCCCCAGTGAGCGCGAGTACTCATTGTGATGTGAGATATATCCGGAGGGGCTAATATTGTTCTATGTGATTGCCCGAGGGGAGAACCCTATGTGCTTATCTTTCTAATTTGTTTGTCATTTACCTGTTTAATTATGTATTTGTGCCTGAGGGGCAGATTTTCTATGCTTATATGCATTAATTGTTTTGTATTAATTTGCGTAACTATTGAAAAGTCATTTTCAAAGAAGTTAAATTGAGCTAAGATGTTTTTAAGAGATTTTACAGCTTCATTGATTTCTTATTGGTTTTGTACTCCTTCTATACAACATGTTGATGCACTTTTCGTGATTTCTTACTATTCAGACTTTAGTTATGATTATTACTCACTGAGTTCGAGTACTCACTTTACTCCCTGCACCTTGTGTGCAGATTCAGGTATTTTTGAACCCGGTAGCGGGTATTAGCTGATCGGAGGCAGAGTTATCGGAGTTTAGCAAGGTAGCAGTCGGTGTTCGCAGCACTGCTTTTCTCCTTCCTTATTTCATTAATCCTTATTTTGCACATTTCAGACTTTTCAGTTGTATTTAGACCTTAGTAGATGCTTGTGACTTGTGACACCCCGGTATCGGGCTATGTTTGGGATGTATTCCGCACATTATAAAATCTTTTGCTTAGTCTTTGGTTTATTTACTCATGCTTAGACTGTTTATTAATGTTTAACTGTTTAAAAATTGAATTAGGACTAGTTGGCTGGCCTTGTCATCACGAGAGGCACCTTCACGACCGGATCTGGGTTTAGGGTCGTGACATAATCATTATGCTCAATCCCAAAGCTTCTACTCAATTTGTTAGAGTCTCGTGCTAATAACGTGTTATGAAACAATAAAAGAAGAAAAAGAATATTGCAGAGAAAAGTAGAGAGACAGAATTCTTATTGATTTGGGATAAATTACAATAGAATAGAACCTCTCTATTTATAGGGAAAAAGTGACTTAGACACCAACAAACCCCAAAATCTCTCTAAAATATAGATATTCACCATAAATAAAATACTATTTGTAAAAATGCATAATTTCATATGTTTAACAACAAAAAAAAGCCTCACAAAGGGTTTTGACTTTTGTTTGTTGTGCAAATAATATGACTTTTCTTATTTTTCTTCTAACCCTTTTTTCATAATCTTCTTACTATTATTATTTCCACTTTTTGTAGTCGGAGTCAAAGTTAGATTTACCATTTGGGAAGGTGTTCATTTTGAATTTTGATCAACAAACTCAATTCTTAGGATGTTTTTCTATCCGATGTATATATTCCTAGGGCTTATAATGTTCTGGAATATTGTCTATTTGTCCGTGCTTCGCGCGGTTTAAAATATGGTAAAATAATTAATGTCAAATTTTATGAAAATTTAATCTTTACTAATTAATTAAGTGTGTTATTACATGAGGTAAGGAAGAACACTTTTCTTGTTTCTCTTAACATAATTTGATCAATAATAAAATAAACAAACCTAAAAGAGAAAGCTACAATTTACAAACCCATGGTCCAGAGCTAGGTCATGCAGCAAAGTTTGCCTGAGAGATATATTATGTCACGACCTGGAATTCCCACCGTCGGGACCATGATAGCGTATAATATTTCACTTGCTAGGCAAGCCAACGTGAGAACATTTTATCCATTTTTAACATTTTACAATTACTAAATAAAAAGAACTGAAATTACTGCAATAATCCAAAGTAATAATGTGAAAGCTAAAATAACCAAGCATTTGATACAAACCTGGACCCGGTGTCACAAGGGCACAAGCTACTAGAATAGTACAAACATGGGTCTGAAATAACATAAAGTTGTCTGAAAAGAAAGTACACAGCCAAATAAAAAGGAAAGGGAACTTCAGGAGGTGCGGGCGCTAAGTAGCTATACCTCAAGTCTACACAAGTTGTCCAATCCAAGCATGCTAATAACCGCCATTGGGATCGACTCCAAAATCTGCACAAGAAGTGCAGAGTATAGTATGAGTACAACCGACCCCATGTACTCTGTAGGAGCTGAGTCTAACCTCAATGAAGTAGTGACGAGGCTAAGGAAGATAACTTACCCTACAACTTGTACGCAGTATATAATAAAGACAGAAAAAGAAAATACAGAACAAAATAAGATAGTCAACTGAAGATAATAATTTCAGCCTCGAGAAATAAGCCAGTGACGATCAGAATTACCAATCATTATAGCTTCAAGTGAAAATACCGAAAACCAACACAGCTCAAGGAAATAAAAACACATAGGTTGTTGCGGCGTGCAACCCGCTCCCACCGTACAACACAAACCTCCCTTATTCCATCGTAATAGTATCAACAATCAAAATAAATAAATGGCGCGCAACCTGATCCCACCATATAACAATATTAGTATCACATTTCACCCTTGTCACAACCCAAACCGAAGTGTCATGACGGGCATCCGGTTCCTTACTCAATCGATTACCAGCGTAATATATCTTTCTTATCGTACGGTCATTGATAACTGAGCCAACTTGGCCACAACTCGTAATGTATAACTATATGTGGGAAAGCATTGTATCAATGAACCATCTTTCATAAAACATGAATACATATGGGCCATCAAGGCCTCTGACATACTATATAAAATGAACCTCTATCTACAAAGCCTCTAAGAGTATCAGACATCAAATGGTATAGGGTACCGGCCTACCCATAAGTCTATAGTAAAATTCTAACACGATGACACATAGACTCGGCTGCACTCCGAATGAGGTGGAGTCTTACTGATCCTTCATTGAATGCTAACCTCATCTACTGTGAGGGCTTGTCAATATGATTATCGATACCTGTAGGCATGAATGTAGCGTCCCCAATAAAAAGACTTTAGTACGAATAATGTACCGAGTTGTAAGGCACATAAATAAGTATATAAAAGACATAGAAGAAACATGGAGTAAATGACTCAACCTGTAAGTCTGGATAACTCTGTAAATCATAAAATACTTATAGTGTCATGCATATGTATATGAATGTCATGTAGTGCATAGGTACATGTTTTCATAACATCATCAGGCCTCTGAAGGCATCCCATCATATCATCTCGACGATCGTGGGCAAAATCATCAACATATATCAGTTGATCAAGTGGTGGTGTGTATATAACGCCGTAACCTTTTCTCATATCTCATATATATATATATATATACACGTATATAATATCATCTGTTCATGGGTCAATGTACATATATAAATGAATATAATGCATAAGAAATACGTCAACAAAATCTCACGAAATGTCATAAGACCATTATGCCTTTGAATAATATCACGAAATAAACTTTATCAACTTACATATTTTCTGAGACCCATGAATAGATGATAGAATAATATAACACATGGGAAATCAAGAACATAGGCATCTCTAGTATTTCTATGAATAGAGTCATTTATAGAAGTTCTGCATTTGTTCGTTTCGTTTGTATCATATGGATCGTGCCAAAAAGGAAAGAAGGGATAGCCTTAACATACCTGAGCCGATTCTCTTGATAATCCCTCTAACACACGCCTTTTGTGAAGAACACATAACGGTGGATCCAAGTAAGGGAAAATCCGTATGATATTCTTGAGAAAGATATTACCATGCTCTCTTAGAATCACAATTCTCGTTGTTGTAGCGTTATGAACTTCCCTTTGAGAATTCATCTGTTAGCAAGCCTATATTCCCCCTTAATGAATTAGGAGAATTTCCCTTTGAGAATTCATCCGTAAGCAAGTTTATATTTCCCCTTAATGAATCAGGGAGTGATTTTATCATAGGAAGTGGGCCCTTACTTGAGGTGATTACTTAGCTAAAGAGTTCTCAAAGTTTGCAACCTAGCCTCATATTTACTTAGTCAACATTAGGCTTGATTAGGATTCTATACATGCTGCCACTTTTGGGTGGCTCCTTAATCTTTATCCCAAGTTCCTTAATTGCATGTTAATCTTCCACCAAAAGCCATAATTAACCAAATATCCACATAATTAAGAATCATCTCAAATTACTTAAAATACTACTCATTTTTAACACACTTCATACAACTTACTATCATGGTCATGTGGTATCTTGTATGGCACTAGTCCATAGATATGAGGTATTGTAACTTGGACCGTATTTTATCCCAAAATGTCAAATTTCGACGAAGTTCATTTTCTTTGATTCGCTCACCCTCTCACATTAACGAATTTACTTATCACTTGATTGAAATAGTACAATACTTATAATCTCAAATAATCTCATTCTCGAGCTTACGTCGATTAACTTACGATTAAACTTCAACGTACGAAAATGTGGTATGTAACATCTCATTTCCGAGCTTATATCAATTTACTTATGGCGTACTTCCATGTACGAAAACATGGGGTATAAAAACCCTTATTTCACCGTATCAATCCACCCTTATTTTACCTATTGAGGCGTACAACCCAATCCCACCATATAAGTACCAAATACTCAATGTGCATAGTCAAATCAATAATTCAAATCACAAGAACCTCTACGATTAATGAATACAATATTGAACCAGAAAGGAAACCTTGTACAACATTGGAATTCACATAAGTAATACTACACAACAAGACAAGTCCAGTAAATGACAATTGCAAGGTGCAAGTAAGTCAATTAAAGCAAATAGCAGGGAATCATGAAAATATGAAAAGATCTAACACTATTAATAGGAGAAAACACTGATTAATAGGTAGCAAATAAGCATGGAAGGAATTTAGAAGATATAACAGTTAAGACAGGGAAGGAGATGTTTAAGGAAAAGCAAAAAATCAAGGAAGCAAGTAATTCTACGACGTATAATCACTCGTCTCCTCGCATATACGCCGCAACACATGAAATTCACACATAACACATAGTCTAAGGGTTCCTAAATCCCTCAAATCAAGGTTCAACTAAACACTTATCTCACTCCGCAGCCAACTCAGAGCTTGTAATAATCCAGCCAATCATTTTAAGAATTAATGCCTTGATCCCTTATAAACTGCATTCCCCGTGTTTGTTTCTGCTATTATAAATTGTCAGGAAGGTTCGTTTTGAATTTCTGAGTGTTTTGGGACACTTAGTTCCTAAATGTGAGTTTAAAGCTTTAGAATTTTGATCGTAGTCGGTACAGGGTGAAGATGGCCTCGGAATGGAATTCTGTTGGTTCCGTTAGCTCCATTGGGTGATTTCGAGCTTAGGGGCGTGTTCAGATTGTGTTTTGGAGTTCTGTAGCTTAATTAGGCTTGAAATACCGAAAGTTACATTTTTTGAAGTTTCCGGTTCGGTAGTGAGATTTTGATATCGGGGACGGAATGGTATTCCGAAAGTTTTAGTAGGTCCATTGTGTCATTTGGGATATGTGTGCAAAGTTTCAGGTCATTCAGACAAGGTTTGATAGTCCTTTTGATCGAAAGCGATGTTCAGAAGTCTTTAGAGTTTTTAGGCTTGAATCCATGGTTAATTTGATGTTTCGATGTTGTTTTAGGTGTTTTGAGGATTTGGTACAAGTTTGGAAGGTTGTATATGACTTGCTCGTGCCTTGGGTTGAGGTCCCGGGGGCCTCGGAGTGATTTCGGGTGGTTAACGGTTGATTTTGAGTTGATTGTGCCAGTTGAAGGAGGTCTGTTGCTGTCATAATCGCACCTGTAGCTAGGAGACCACAGGTTCTGGCATGCAGAAGCGGATAGGAAGCCGCAGATGCAGCCAAGAGAGGGGCAGGCTGGGATCGCAGAAGCGAGGTCTTGGTCGCACCTGCGGTTGCGCAGATGCGGGATTTCTTGCGCAGGTGTGGCCCTTATGTTTTAAGTGAAGTTTACAGGTGCGCACATCGGACCACAGGTGCAGGTCTGTAGGTGTGACTATTTACTACAGGTGCAGTTTTGCTGGGGCTAAACTATAAATTCCACCCTTCGCAATTTTTGACCATTTCTCTCAATTTTTCATTCGGGGTGAAGCTTTGGAGGGCGTTGTCGCACCCCCTTTTTCCCCTCTTTCGGAGAGAGAAGTCTGGGTTTCGACATTCATGGGGGGTAATAACTCCTTTCCTTTTGGGAATTGAGTGTTTGAAGAGTCGCCACCTAACGAATTATGGTGCATTAGGGCACCTAAAGTGAATAACTCTTAGACTAGTTTGCATTACTAGAGATTAGGGTAAGGGCTCGAAATGACCTCGAGGGGAAGGATTAGTCACCCCTCTTGGTCCACAAATGTAGGTCCCGACCGAACTTATATTCACGAATTAGTCCATTGCAAGTAAATAGTCGAATCAAATAGGTTGCAAGTAAAGCACGTTGGATAACTCAAACAATATGACAAAGATTTTGAACAAGTTGTATAAAACAAAGTCTTAAACAAAAAGGAATTTTGGGAAAGGGGGAGTCCTAGGTTGGTTAGCCTATAGGATCACCCCACACAATGTCCGGTAAATACTCCTCAATGAGGGGTTACACGTGACATTAGTGCATAGTCATCATATCCCACATCTACCCTTCTCATCCCCTTAGTGGTCATTTAAAGCGAGTGTTGTTCAGTGACCTCTATTGTATGCTGTTACCCGTCCCTTCTTAATGGTCCTGGAGGGATTTAGGACCTATATCTATAGGTGGTTCTACACAGAACCCTAAGGTTTTAAAGGTGAAAATACTAAGGCGACAGGCAAGAACAATTAGGACTTTAGCAGATAAGATAAAAGAGAGCAATTAGAGGCTCAGGTTGACCTCCTTAAACAATACACATAAGTAGCACGACTCAAGTACAAATAAGGGCCTTTTGTTAAACAGTATCCTAAGGCATGATGCCTAAGTGATTATACAGAAGGCAGGCAGTTTATTTTATAAAGTCGGCAGTAATGACCCTAGTAGTTGCCTACTGATTTTTTAAAACCTATTAAACCAGAACAACATTGAGTCACAGAAACAGTTTCAGAGTTGCAAGATTTTGAAAACGCCCTATAGGCTTGCCTATGCGGAATTCTGATAACTACGTTTTATAGTAAAACATGGCAGATTTTAAAACAGACTCGTGAATCCCTATGGACATGATGTCTAATGATAGATTAAGGCAGTTTTTGAAAGAACTCATTTTGAGGAAATATAAACCACTAATTAAACTAGTTTAGAAGTGAACTAATCGTTGATTTATTTAAACTGAACTAGTTTAGATCGACAGGCAGAATTTCTGATGTTGTCCCCTATAGGAATGATATTTAGTTGTTTAATACTGATTTTAGAAACTTTGCAGGCATGATGACAAATGAAAAAAACACATGTAAACACTTAGGTATAGACTACATAGAGGGGGGTAACATGTTTATACTGATCCTAAGGAAGGGGAGTACATAACATGCTAATCATGCAATCATATTAACTGCAAGTTTTACAGCAAAACCATAAGTAAAAGCAAATTAGAAACAGGATGAACTGAAGCAATAAACGAACCATATTGTTTTTGGAACTTGAATAGAAATTAGAACATACCAGTAAAGAAGACAGTGAACAAAAGTGAAGGAGCAGGAGAGCACAATAGTTAGTCTTGGCTTACAACTGGCTAGCTCAGAATAATAGCAAGTAGCACAAAAGAGAGAGTAGAAAGTTTAAGTGTGTGAGAGAGAGAGAGCTTTTAAACCAAAGTGTTCGTGTGTTTGTGTTAATGAGAGAGTATGTATATATAGTAGTTTGAAAACTAGGTAAAATAAGGCAAGAATCATAGTAGCATAGTGATTGTGGAACCAAATACTACTCAGAATCAAATCAATGCATGTACCCCTTTAATTAAAGGATAATCAACCAATGGTAATAGGTAGAAAATATTTGAGAAAAGAAATCAAGTAGAGCATCAGGTACAAAATAGACAATTAGGGGCAAGTACATAGGGGTTCAATTAGGGAAACAAATAATGAAGAATCAGTAAAGTACTCGGTTAACCCAAATAAGGTAATAAAACAAAATAAAGTTGCAGAATATGGAAATAATCGAAAATTAGCACATAGTAATCAAGGAATTAGGGATTCGAAATCACTGATTTAAGGAGAGTAACAATTATACAAGTTAAAACAGGAGAATCGAGAGTTTACAGGAAAGTTTTCAAATCAAGCCAAGAAACAAGGAGTTTAGAGTCAATCAAAGAGAGAGTTTCAGCATATAAAAGGAGTGGAATAGGAGTAACCAAACACAGCAAGCAAAAAAGCAAGTATTGACCAGTCGAGATGAACATAAACATACAGAGGTGATATAAGTTAGGCATACAAAACTCAGTAGAAATACATTCGAAGCGAGATAGTCACAGAAACTCAAACAAGAGCAGGCTAGTCACAAAATCAAACGAAGAAACCTAAAAAAAATTAGGGCTTTCAACATAGGCAGGTTCTAGAGGTTGTAAACTCACATAATCAGTCTAAGTATGCGAGAAATAGAAGTTTAAATATAAAAATCAGTTTAAATAAAGTTTTAGAAGAAGTTCCAAAAAATTTAATTTTAGAAGAAGGCGAAAACACTTTGAAATCGATGATTTTTTAAAAGAGTTCCAAGAACAGTGTAAAATACTAAAGAAACCAACTCGAATCATCCAATTCTGTACAGATCTAAGAGATACAGGAAGAAATTGGGGTTTTCGGAAGAAATCCATATAGAGATGAAAGAACATGTCTAGAATCCCAAGGATCATGACAAATACGGTGTGATTTTGCTCAAAATCACACTGGAGTAGCCAAGAACAGGAAAGTGACGAACCCTAGGTGCAAGTCGGCGTGGCCCTGGGCCCTTGAAGACCTTAGAGAAAGCAAGCATAGCATTAGAGGAGTCATTGGAGGCTTAGGAGTTGATGGGAGATCACCGGAGAAGTGAGGTCGGCGGCCAAAGGAGCTAGGGTTTGGTTGGGTTGCTGAGAGAGGAGAGGAGATGGGAGAATACAAAGGCGACAGATTTGGAAAATGAGATAGGGTTAAGGGGTCGTTTGGGATAAAAAAGGAAGGGATTAATACGGGCCATTGATCTCTCAGATCAACGGCCATGATTCAGTTGATTCTAGGTCGGGTAGTTTAATACAAAATTGGGTTGGGGCTGGGTTTAATTTGGGCTAAAATTGAAATGCAAATCTGGCTATATTTTAAATATACAATTTTCCCCTATATAATTTATAATAAATAACAGATAATTTTTGAAAAATAATTTTGTATACTAAAATGATTTAAAATAGATATTTAACATTTTAAAAATATAGAAAATCAATTTAATGCATATAAAGATAATCATACATTAATAAGGCTAATATTGGAATTATATGCAATTTAGCTTTTAAAATACAAAATGCACTTACAAAAATACACTTAAAATATTTTAATAATATTCTAGCATAAATATAGAATTTAAATGACTAAATCACCCCATCAATAGTTTTATGGGTAATTATTGAGGATTTTATGAGTAAAAGGGAAGGAAATAAATCAATTTAAAATCTTTAAAATTATAGGAGAATTATAAAAACCTTATGCATGCTTATATGTGTATATATATGCTATTTTGAAGGTATTTATACATATAAAAAAATATAGAGAAAAATTGGGTATCAACAACTGCCCCTCTTTACCCGGGAAGGATGAAAGCGTTTTCGGGTAAAGAAATGATGGTCAATTTTGACCGGATGGGATGTTTTGAAAGATTGAGGCTGGACTCTAGTCTTTGAGCTACCTACATATCCATAGGTTTACAGAAATAAGGCCATTTGTAGTTCTGGATTCATCTGCAGAATATGCCAATGAAATTACTTCAAGAACGGACACGCGAAGCGGAAGCAGCTATGGTGAGCGGTTAAAGCTAGGGATGGTTGGAGGGAACTAGAGCGGGATCTATCCCACTAGGATAGCGGTTGCTTACTGGTTACCTACAGATAAAAGATGCTACACAAATATTTGCGAAAAATTAAGCATGATGCAAATTCCCTTTGGACCATGAAGGTTGTCTTCAGACGGTTAAAAGATGACGTCCTCAGACCATGACGTTCTGGGCCATGAATTGTTTAGTGAGGGATTCGCAAGCTATGAAGTGATGTTCTCGGGCCATGAAGATGGGGCCTCCGAACCATGACGCCTTTGAATAATGATATACAAATTTGAGAGATACTCTGGCCATGGCGTGGTGTCTTCCGGCTATGAGGATGATGCCTTTAGACTATGATGCCTTCGGATAGATTGCCGATGTTTCAGCCCATGATATGCAATAGTCATGATGTTATCAAGACAATGCTTAGTCTTGTGAAATGGAGGGCAGAGCTTAGCCCGATTGAAAAGTGAATAAAGAGTACTTAGAAATAGAGCAATATTCGTGCAAAGTGGGACATTGCTTAATCCTATGTAGATGGGGAGGCAAGGATTAGACTCATGCAAGTATGGAATCAAGGATTAGACTCATACAAATGTGGAGGCAGGGATTAGCCTCATGAAAATAGGGAGTCAAGGATTAGACTCATGCAAATAGGGAGGCAGGGATTAGCCTCATGCAAGTATGGAGGCAGGGATTAGCCTCATGCAATTAGGGAGGCAGGGATTAGCCTCATGCAAATGTGGAGTCAGGGATTAGACTCATGCTAATAGGGAGGCAAGGATTAGCCTCATGCAAATGTGGAGTTAGAGATTAGACCCATGTAAATAGGGAGGCAGGGATTAGCCTCATGCAAATGTGGAAGCAAGGATTAGCCTCATGCAAGTGTGGAGGCAGGGATTAGCCTCATACAGATATGGAGGCAGGGATTAGCCTCATGAAAATATGGAGGCAGGGATTAACCTCATGCAGATATGGAGGCAGGAATTAGCCTCATGCAGATATGGAGGCAGGGATTAGCCTTATGCTGTTATGGAGGCAAGGATTAGCCTTATACAGTTATGGAGGCAAGGATTAGCCTCATGCAAATAGGGAGTCAAGGATTAGCCTCATGCGAGTATGGAGGCAAAGATTAGCCTCATGGAGTCAAGGATTAGACTCATGAAAATAGGGAGGCAAGGATTAGCCTCATGCAAATGTGGAGGCAAGGATTAGCCTCATGAAAATATGGGGGACATGGATTAGTCCCATGAAAAGAGCGAGAAGCAAATAAGAGTAGTATATGTCTTAGCTGGAGATGTATACGATGTCTGATGGCCTGACTGATAGTGAATTGTCTTTGTGTATACATGTTTTGTGAGTGTTATCGTTACGTCAAATGTGCCTGCGTTCAAAGAAAAGTTGTAAATTTTGTGGAGGGAAGGTTGGTTCGTGCTCTTGTCGTCTGGATTTGCTTTGCTCCTTTCTGAAAGCCTTTCGAGTTCCCCTGGGTGACACCTAACTTTTATGGAAATAGAATTTTTGAAAAATATGCAATTATTAAAAAACTAGAGTTGTTTTGGAAACATATTGATATAGCAAGTAGTTTTTGATGAACTAGTGACTGTAACACATCTCAAAGGCAGTGCAACTATCTCATATTGGAATTTTGAGGGTCCTCCTCAAAATTCTGCCGCAGTTTGGTAGATGATCTTTAACTGTTTGCGGATGAAGGACCCTGCTGAACCTTCTTCGGAATTTTGAGAATCCTTCTCAAAATTCTGCCCCAGTTCTTGACTGATTACTGACTTTCTGACATGTGATGGAGTTGGCTGGACTTGCTCCGGAATTTTGAGCATCCTCCTCAAAATTCTACCCCAGTTTCTAAGCTTGGGGAAAATGAAAATTTTATTATGATATGACCGAACCCATAAGGCTGCCTACGTATCCCCTCTGAAATGGGAATCAGGTCAAGCGTAGTTCAATTACATCAAAATGAGAAAATGTAAAGTATCTAAGCATAGTATCTCTTGACTGCATCTGAATTGATCGGTTTTGGCCAGACTTCTCTATCCATTTCTGCAAGTATGAGTGCTCATCATATTAGTACTCTGTGAACCATGTATGGACCTTTCCAGTTGGGAGAGAATTTTCCTTTGGCTTCATCTTGACGTGGGAAGCTTTTCTACAATACCAGATGCCCTGGTGCGAACTGTCTTGGTTTGACTCTTTTGTTGAAAGCTCTGGACATTCGGTTCTGATAAAGTTGGCCATGACACACTGCGTTCATCCTCTTTCCATCGAGAAGGGACAATTGTTCATAGTGACTCCTTATCCACTCTGCATCGCTGAGTTCAGCTTCCTGTATGACTCTTAAAGAAGAAATATCCACCTCGGCTGAGATGACAACATCGATACCATAAATCAACATGTAGGGAGTTTCCCCGATTGATGTGTGACCGTGGTGCGGTACCCCAATAGAGCAAAGGGTAAATTTTCGTGCCATTGTTTGTGGTTCTCTACCATTTTCCTTAGTATCTTCTGGATGTTTTTTTTGCGGCTTCTGTCACGACCCCGGTTCGCCCTCCGTGAACCATCGTGACGGCACCTAGTCCTCTATGACTAGGTAAGCCTAAATTGCGGAAGATAACTAAAGTGCGGAATAAAACAAAATTAAACAGAATGAAGAGTGATAAAAATAGTGTTTAAAAGTGCCGCTCGGCATACACAATATTTAACTCTCAACCAATACGTACTTCCAAGACCCAAAAACCCATGAATCACAAGTTAAGGATTATTACATAGTCTAACTCCAGAATATCTAACAAGGGAAAGAAATACAGAAGGGCAAATGTTTAAAAGCTAGAATAGAAAGGGACTCCTCGGTCTGCTGACGCGACAGATATACCTTGAAGTCGTTGGAGCAGTCACCTCGCCTCAAGGGTGATAGGACTGAGTCGCAATACCTGGATCTGCACTTAAAACATGCGTAGAAGGGGCATGCGTATACCACAATGGTATTCAATAAGTGTCAACCCTAGCCTCGGTCGGGTAGTGACGAGGAAGGTTAAGGCCCTACTGAGGTTAAATAAAATATAAAGATCAACAGTATAGAATAGAACAGTATAAATAAGTACAACAGTAAAATAACACAGGATGTACAGGACAACAACAACTATACAGAAGCAAGGTAAACACGGAAAGAAATACAGCTCAGCACCAATAATACCAATCGGGGATCTCCTAGGATACCGTCCTATAGTCCTATATGTACATATCCAATGGATCTGTCGGGATCCAGTCCCGTAGTCCAACTCATAGTGCGCGGGGATCTACTGAATCCCATTTTGTAGTCCCAAATGTAAATACCCAGTACTGGGGGAATCTATCGGGTGTATTCCCGTAGTTTCATATAACTGTGCAGGGGGATCTACCAGAATCCCACATCTATATTTCCAAAATAAGCAGACAAGGGGGAGCTACCAGAATGCCACATCCGTAGTGCCAAAATAAACAGACAAGGGGGAGCTACCGGAATCCCACATCCGTAGTCCTAAAATAAATTTACAGCAACAACAGAAAAATATAAAGAAATGGCAAAATTTCATGTTAAGGCAACAAGTGATTCTAGCCTAGCATGCTGCACATAATTCATGTAAGGCAGTTTGAGAAAGTAAAGCAATTAAGTCACTTACACATGCTTTCCTAAGCTAACAACAGGCTTAATAGTGCAAGTAATAGAAACAGAAAAGAAAACATACTAGTAATTACTTAAAGAAAATCGGATTTCCAACAATTAGCACAAGTACGCACTCGTCACCTCACGTACAAGGCATTTCAATTACCAAATATACCAAATACTAAGGGGAAGGTCCCCCGCACAAGGTTAGACAAGCCACTTACCTCGAACCAGCTAAAAATCAACCCGCAACCACGCTCTTGCCACGAGTACTCGACTCCAAATGGCCCAAATCTATTCAATTCAATTTCATAACGTAAATAACACTTCAAGTAACTGATTCTACAAAGAAATTCTAAGTTAATACACGAAATTAGGTAAAATGACCAAAATGCCCCTCGGACCCACGTCTCAAAATCTGGTAAAATTTATATTTTCAGAATCCTCACTCTCTCTCGAGTTCATGCATACCAAAATTATCCATATTTAAGGTCAAATTCCCAATCAAAAGTCGAATTCTAGGTCTAAGAACTTTCTTCCAACTTTTCCCCAATTTTCATCTCCAATAGAAATTAAATGATGAATTCATGTTTAGATTAATAGGTTACAAGCAAAAAGGAGTTAAGAATCGTTACTCAATCGATATCTCTGAAAATCCCTCAAAATCTCACTCAAATCCGAGCTCCCAAGCTTAAATTTTCTCAAAAATGGCTAAACCCTCGATTTGAAATTTTTATATTATGCCCAGCTAATTCCTTCATTGCGATCGCGAAGAACAAAAATCATGCGCCTCAGATTTACTCTATGCGAACGCAGAACCACGTCCGCGAACGTGATGCTTTAGCTCACTCAACCTATGCGATCGCGGTTGACTCCACGCGACCGCGTAGAGAAACACTTAACAACCCACTGACGCTGTATTCCTTCTACGCGAACACGGCCTAGCCCATGCATTCGCAATTTAGCATCTCCCATAGCTACACGTTCGCATTCCTTTTCACGCAAATGCGAAGGGCAAAATTGCCTCTGCCTCATCTAAGCCTTCGCGATCGCGATCCTCCCCACGCGATCACGATAAAGGACAGTCTGCAATAAATACCAGCAAAAATCTGACCCTTCTCCAAGTCCAAATATGGTCCGTTGAGCATCCGAAATACAGCCGAGGCCCTCAGGACCTCAACCAAACCTACCAACATATCCCATAACATCATTCAAACTTGTTCCAACCTTCGGAATGCTCAAAACAACATCAAAACACCAATTTTTCATCGGATTCAAGCCTAAGAAGTCTAAAAACTCTAAAAATACGCTTTCGATCAAAAATTCTATCAAACCTCGTCCGAATGACCTAAAATTTTGCATACACGTCACATTAAACACTAAGGATTTACTTCAACTTCCGGAATTCCATTTTGACTCTCGGATCAAAATCTCACTATCGAACCAGAAACTTTAAAAATTCAACTTTTGGCATTTCAAGCCTAATTTAGCTACGGACCTCCAAAATGCAATCCGAGCACGCCCCTAAGCCCAAAATCACCCAACGGAGCTAACGGAACCATCGGAATTCCATTCCGAGACCGTCTTCACACTGTTCCAACTACGGTCAAATCTCCAAACTAAAGCTCTCATTTAGGGAGTAAGTGTTCCGAAACTTAAAACCGAACATCCACGCAAATGAAAATAGCAGAAATAAACTTGGGGAAAGCAGTTAATAGGGGATCGAGGTGTTAATTCTTAAGATGACCGGCCGGGTCGTCAAATCCTCCTACACTTAAACATTTGTTCGTCCTCGAACGAGCATAAAGACATACCTGAAGTACTTAAAAGATGAGGGTAACGGCTGTGCATATCCTGCTCGGTCTCCCAGGTCGCCTCCTAGACCGGGTGGCCCCGCCACTAAACCTTTACTAATGCAATGTTCTTTGACCTCAGCTTTCTAACCTTCCTGTCCAATATTGCCACTGGCTCCTCAACATTGGATAGATCCTTGTCCAACTGGACTGAACTGAAATCCAACAAGTGCGACGGATCACCGTGATACCTCCGGAGCATCGAGACATGAAATACCGGATGAACTCCTGCCAAGCTAGGAGGTAAGGTAGGCTCATAAGCAACCTCCCCAACATGCCTCAATATCTCAAAAGGGCCAATAAACCTCGGACTCAACTTCCCTTTCTTCCCAAATTTCATAACGCCCTTCATAGGCGAAACCCAAAGCAGAACCCGCTCTCCAACCATATAGGAAACATCACGAACCTTCCGGTCCGCATAACTCTTCTGTCTGGACTGGGCTGTATGGAGTCTATCCTGATTCATCTTAACCTGCTCCAAAGCATCTTGAACCAAGTCTGTGCCCAACAATCTAGCCTCACCCGGCTCAAACCAACCCATCGGGGATCTGCACTGTCTCCTATATAAAGCCTTATACGGTGCCATCTAAATGTTGGACTGATAGTTGTTTTCGTAAGAAAACTCCGCCAATGGCAAGAACTGATCCCAAGACCCTCCAAACTTGATCACACATGCACGGAGCATATCCTCACGAATCTGAATAGTGTGCTCGGACTGTCCGTCCGTCTGAGGGTAAAGTGTTGTACTCAACTCCACCCGAGTACCCAACTCATACTAAACGACCCTCCAAAACCGTGATGTGAACTGAGTACCTCTATCTGAAATGATGGACCCTGGAATACCATGCAGACGAACAATCTCCCAGATATAAATCTCCGCCAACTACTCCGAAGAATAAGTAGTACACACAGGAATGAAATGAGCGGACTTGGTCAGCCGATCCACAATCACCCAAATAGCATCGAACTTCCTCAAAGTCCATGGGAGCCCAAATACTAAGTCCATGGTGATCCACTCCCACTTCCACTCCGGAATCTCTATCTGCTGAAGCAACCCACCTGGTCTCTGGTGCTCATACATCACCTGCTGACAATTGAGACACCGAGCTATGAACCAAACTATATCTTTCTTCATCCGCCTCCACCAATAGTGTTATCTCAAATGCTAATACATCTTGGCGGCACCCGGATGGATGGAATATCGCGAACTATGGGCCTCCTCTAGAATCAACTCTCGAAGCCCATCAACATTGGGTACACTAATCCGACCCTACATCTTTAATACTCCATCATCACTAATAGTCACATCTCTAGCATCACCGTGTTGAACCTTGTCCTTGAGGACAAGAAAATGAGGGTCATCATACTGCCACTCCCTGATACGATCAAATAAGGAAGACCGAGAAACCACGCAAGCTAGAACCCGATAGGGCTCCGAAAGATCCAATCTCACAAACTAGCTGGATAAGGCTTAAACATCCATCGCTATGGGCCTCTCCGATGCTCGTAAATAAGCCAAACTCTCTGCCTGGCGGCTCAAAGCATCGATCACCACATTGGCCTTTCCCGGGTGATACAAAATAGTGATGTCATAGTCCTTTAGCAACTCTAACCACCTCCTTTGGCGCAAATTTAGATCCTTTTACTTGAACAGGTGTTGCAAGCTTCGATGTTCAGTATAAATCTCACAGGGAACCCGTTATAAATAATGGCGCCAAATCTTCAGGGCGTGAACAATGGTAGCTAACTCAAGGTCATGAATAGGGTAATTCTTCTCAAGTATCTTCAATTGTCTAGACGCGTAGGCAATCATCCTACCGTCCTGCATCAACACCACTCCGAGGCCAATCCTCGAGGCATCACAATAGACCGTATAAGACCCCGAACCTATAGGAAATATCAAAACCAGGGTTGTAGTCAAAGCTGTCTTGAGCTTCTAAAAGCTCGCCTCACACTCCTCCATTCACTGGAACGGAGCACCCTTTTGGGTCAGTCTGGTCATAGGTGCTGCAATCGATGAAAACCCCTCAACAAAACGGCAGTATTATCCCCCCAATCCAAGGAAACTACGGATCTTTGTAGCTGAGGATGGTCTGGGCCAACTCTGCATGACCTCTATTTTCTTCGGATCCACCTAAATACCCTCACTCGACATCATGTGGCCTAGGAATCCAACCAAAACTCACATTTCGAGAAGCATATAACTTATTCTCTCACAGTGCTCAAGTGCTACTCATGATCTTCCCGACTTCGAGAATACACCAGAATATCATCAATAAAGACAATGACGAACGAGTCAAAATACGGCCGGAACACTCTATGCATCAAATGCATAAAGGTTGATGGGGCATTGGTCAGCCCAAATGACATAATAAGGAACTCGTATTGACCATACCGAGTCCCGAAAGCAGTCTTCGGGATATCTGGCTCCCGAATCTTCAACTGATGGTATCTTGAGAGTAAATAAATTTTAGAAAACATCTGTGCCCCCTGAAGCTGGTCAAACAAATCATCAATGAGAGGCAAAGGATAACAGTTCTACATTGTAACCTTGTTCAATTGGTGATAATCAATACACATACGCATAGAACCATCCTTTTTCTTCACAAACAAGATAGGAGCACCCCAAGGTGATACATTGGGCCGAATAAAACCCTTATCAAGCAATTCCTGTAACTGATCCTTCAACTCTTTCAACTCAAGAGGAGCCATACGATACGGAGGAATAGAAATGGCCTGAATGCCCGACAGAGATCAATGCCAAAATCAATATCTCTATCAGGCAGCATGCCTGGAAGATAAGCTGGAAACACATCGGGAAAATCCCGTATTACTGGAACTAAATCAACTGAAGGGGTATCAATACTGACATCTCTCACATAAGCTAAATATGCGTCACAACCCTTCTCAACCATACGCTGAGCTTTAAGAAAAGAAATAACTCTACTGGGAGTTTGGCTAAAGTACCCCTCCACTCAACACACGGTACACCTGGCATGGCCAGCGTCACAGTTTTGGAGTGACAATCAAGAATAGCATAATGGGGTGACAACCAGTCCATGCCCAAGATAATATCAAAATCTACCATGCTGAGCAATAATAGATCAGCTCTGGTCTCAAAACCACTAAGAGCAACCAAACATGACCGATAGGTACGGTCCACAACAAGAAAATCTCCCACATGAGTAGAAACATAAACAGGGGAACTCAAAGAATCCCGAGATAGCCCTAAATGCGGAGTAAACTAAGAAGAGACATAAGAATAAGTGGATCCTGGATCGAATAGAACTGATGTATCTCTGTGACAAACTAGTATAATACCTGTGATGACAGAATCGGAGGCAACAACCTCGATACGGGAAGGAAGGGCATAGTATCTGGCCTGGCCTCCCCCTCTAGGGTGACCTCCACCTCTAGCTAGTTGAGCAGGTGGGGTAGCAACTGGAGCTGTAACCATAGCTTGAGAACTCTGCGGGGCACGCTGTGGTTGAGAAGTCTATGGAGGTGCACCCCTCTCAAGTCTGGGGCAATCCCTCACCATATGGCGTGTGTCACCACACTCAAAACAAGCTTTGACTGGCTTGGACCAGGTTTGCTGGACTAACCTCTAAAAGCACCCCGCACAAGAGGCGCATTAGATACAGGAGGTGCATAATAAGGCTCATGAGGTCTAGGAGGGGCTGGAATACCACTGGCTGCTGGAAGATCTAAATGAACAGGGTGACTCATATAACCCCTACTATGACGACCTGCTGCTGGGGTACGGGCACAAGAGAAATGGCCCGACTCTCGAGACCTCTTGGCCTCCCTCTCCTCTCTCTCCCTAGCACGCATACCCTCAATCCTCCTAGCAAGGGTTACCACCTGCTTATAAGAAATATCCAACTCCAACTCACGAGCCATGGTAGACATGATGCTGGGAATAAGGCCCTCAATAAACCAGTGAACCCTCTCGTGAACAGTAGAAACCAAGGCTGGTGCATGCCTAGCCAAACTGGTGTAATGGACAACATACTCTGAGACAGTCATGGTACCCTGGCACAAATACTCAAACTCTGCGTGCCATGCGTCCCTAAGGCTCTGAGGAACATACTCTCTCAAGAATAGATTTGAAAACTGAGTCCAAGTCAGTAAAGCAGCCTCATCCGGACTATCTAACTCATAGGTGTGCCACCACTCATAGGTGTCTCCTCGAAGCTGGAAGGTAGTGAAGAAAACCCTGCTCGATCCTGATATACCCATGGTACAGAGAATGTGGTAACTCTCATCTAAAAATCCCAAAGCATCCTCCGATGCTACACTGCTGAATACGGGAGGCTTGTACCTCTTGAACCTCTCAAGCCTCAGCTGTTAAGAGTTACACGCAAAATTTGGTGTCAATCCGAGTAGTATAAGTACATTTCGGCGCGTTAGAAGTAAATTGAAGAACTTGAAGTTTATAAGTTTGATTCAATTGGTTTTAGGGGGTGATTCTTAGATTTAGCTTTGTTTCGGGAGTTCCGAGGGTTTGAGTGAGTCTGTTTTATGATTTCAAACTTGTCCGTATGTTCGGTTGGGGCCCGGGGCCCCGAGTGCCAATCGGATGAGTCTTGAGTGAAGTTGGAAAAAATGGCAAGGAGCTGAAGCTCTAGCTATCTGTCATAACCGCACTTGCGGTTGGTCAGCCGTAGGTGCGAGACCGCAAATGCGGTCGATTCATCGCAGAAACGGCCAAGGGGAGGAGCCCAGCCCCCATGGCCCAATTTCGCAGATGCGGACCCCCTCTTACGGAAGCGATACCGCAGATGCGGTCCCCTAACCACAGGTGCGGAAATCGCTGAAGGCAGTGCCTTCATTTAATACGGGAATGTGTCATTTTTGACACATTTCCACCATTGTTTGGGCGATTTGGGAGCTTCCAAAGAGATATATTCCACCTAGCATCTTGATATAAGTTCATCCCACTTATTTCTAGTTTAATACTTGAGTCTTGGGTACATTAACACACAAAGATTAAGGAAAAATCATGGGGTTAGAGCAAAACCTAGCGTTTTGATAAAAGTTAGATTTAACCACAAATTTTTTTATGAAATGAAGTATAAATCATACATTACTGATCCTTAGTTTATAAAGAACAACTTTGTTTGAAAAATTTCGGAATCCGAGCGCGCGGGCCCGGGGTTGGATTTTAGGAAACTTGTGTTTAGGGTTGGGAAATTACTTTAATAGTTAGAATGTGAACTTGTGAGCTTGTATTGACTAGTTCCTACCTCGTTTAATTAGTTTTGGATCGTTCGGCTCCAAATTGAGGGATTAAGCACGTTCTTGGTATTGGAAGTGCGCTTTGAAGTGAAGTAAGTCTCCTTTCTAACCTTGTAAGAGGAAATTGTCCCTATAGGTGTAATAATTGAATAAATTACCACTAAATGCGGGGGCTACGTACGCACTAGGTGATGAGAGTCCGTACATAGCTACTACTATACTAATTGTCCGGGTAGTTTAGGAACCGTATCATGTCATATTTGTAAATCTTTATATCCTTTCATGCTAATGAGCAGTTATGAAATATAGCATGACAATAGAAGAGGTAAAAATCTTCAGTTAAGAAAAATAAGAGTCAAATAGGCAATAAGAATGAATCATAAGCAATTAATTCCAATTAGAGCATGTAGAGGTGAAACTAGTAAGTGGAAAATTCAAGCATATCAAGTACACATTCATACATAGTGAATATAAAGACCTAAGAACCCTAAAAGGCCAATTTTTCCAAAAATAATTCCGAGCACGAACTCGTCACCTCGCGTACACGAACTACAATAAACATAGCAGACTCAAATCTTAAGAGAAAGTCCCCCACACAAGGTTAGGCAAGATACTTACCTCAATGACGACAAACTAATACTCTAAAATGTACTTCTCTGGTGAAAAGACCTCTGAACGTCTCAAATCTAACCAAATTAACTTCGAAGTACAAATAAAACACATAAGAAACTATTCCGGATCATAAAGTCTCAATCTTTAATAAAATCCAAAAATCGGTCCAAAAGTCCCCCTCCCTGGTCCCGCACCTCGAAATCCGACAAAATTTATAAAAACTGAATACACATTCCGATACGAGTTCAATCATACAAAATTTATCAAATTCCGATACTATTTGGTCCCTCAAATCATGATTTTTCATTTTAGGAATTTTCTTGAAAAACCAACATTTTTCCCAACCCAAAACACAAATTAAATGATGAAAATGAAGATAAAATCATGGAATATGTTAGATTCTAGGTGAAGAACACTTACCCAATCGATTTGTGTGAAAACCCCTCAAAGAATCGCTCAAAGTCGAGCTCCACAAGTCAAGATATGAATAAAATGGTCTAACCCTCAATTTGGGAATATATTCTACCTGCCCAGGGGTTTATTCTTCGCTTTCGCGACCCTTCTCTCATGTTTGCGATGACTAAATTCCTTGTCAGCGATTTCCAAACTCATTCTAGATGCCCTTTAGTATAATGGCCAAAACGTTTTGCACACAACTCCAAATGACAAATAGTTTAATGTTCTGAAAACTAGACACCAAGGGCTATAGTATTATAGGTTGATCATTTCCTGAGTCATTATATATTGCGAGATATAAGGTTTCAAAATCAACCCTGTACAGCAGATATTTTCGAACTCTCCCTGTATATCCTGTCGTATAACTACCATAACTTTTTGTACACACATCTAAATGCCAATTAATTTATGTTTCTAAAAACTAGACACAAAGGGCTACAACTTTTATATTTGGATCATCTCCAAATTCCATATAGATTGTGAGATATGAGCCTCCGAGATCAGACCTGTGCAATCGAAATTTCCTTCTTCGCGAATGCGAGAATCTCTCAGCGAACGAGAAGAACAAACATCCAGAAGTCAAATTCTTCTTCGCGAACGCGAGAAGCTCCTCACGAATGCGAAGAACAACACCGGATATCAGATAATCAGCATCCAAAGTAGCCCAAAATGATCTGAAACACACTTGAGAGCCCCGGGACCCCGTCTAAACACACAAATACGTCATATAACCTAACATGGACTCGCTCAAGGTCTCAAATCAAATCAAAAAATGCCAAAACGACGAATCATACCATGAATCGAACTATGAACTTCCAAATCTTCCAACTTCGAAAACCTGTGCCGAAACCTATCAAATCAACCCGGAATGATGCCAAATTTTGCAGACAAGTCCAAAATGACATAACGGAGCTGCTCCAACTCTCGAAATTGCATTCCGACCCCGATATCAAAAAAATCAACTATGGATCAAACTTCTTCACTTTCCAAACTTCAACTTTTCCAACTTTCGCCGAAATGCCTCAAATTACCCTACGGACCTCCAAATCTGAATCTGAATGCATGCCTAAGTCTAAAATCACCATATGAAGCTGTTGAGATCACCCAAACCCATTCCGGGGCCGTTTACTCAAAAGTCCAATTTCGGTCAAATTCTCACCGTTTAAATTTCCAAAACTAGATTCATTCTTCCAATTTGACTCTGAATCATCCGTTAACTGAATTCAACCACGCACGCCAGTCGATACTTATATTATGAAGCTGTTCTAGACCTTACACCACCGAATAGAGCTTAATTTCTCAAAATGACCGGTCGGGTCATTATAGGATACCATGATGGGGACATTTTCTTAACATTGCTGCTAATCTTTCCCATGCCTAGTATACAGATTCAGTATCTATCTGCATAAAATTATCAATTTCTTGCTTCATTTTAATTGTTTTTGCAGGTGAAAAATATTTATTAAGAAATTTTTGGGTCATTTGGTCTCATGCTGTAATGGAACCTCTTGGTAGACTTCGCAACCATGTTTTGGCTTCACCTTTTAATGAAAAAGGAAAATTCCGCAACCTGATAGCATCTGTTGTGACTCCATTATACCTGCAAGTTTCAACTAATTCAAGAAAATCAATTAAATGAGTGTGAGGATCTTCACTTGCATCTCCAACAAACTGGCATGACTGTTGAATGATTTGAATCAAGCCTATGCGAATTTCAAAATTATTTGCTGCAATTGGTGGTCTCCTCACACTTGATTCCCCTTCAAAATGATCTGGCCTTGCATAATCTCTAAGTATTCTATCACGTTGTGGTGCCACCTCATCAAATTGTTCTTCTACTTGATGTGGTGGAAGTTTGTTATTGAGTTCTTCGTTCTCCATTTCCTCTGATGTGAAAACTTTAGATCGTGAGGTTTGTTCTTTTCGCAGCAACCACAAGGGTTTTTCGATTTCAGGATCGTATTTGACTAGTTCTCTAGAAGAGGAACGGGTCATACACTTTTTAAAATTTCTGCAGAAAAGTTAAAATAATTAGACAATAAAAAATCTCAAATTGGTAGAAAAACAATTAATCTGTAGTAGACTTTAGCCAATCCTCGGCAACGACGCCAAAAATTTGATCAGTTGGTTGGCGTGTGTATAAATTAGACTGGAACTCTGTCAAATTATAATATATAAAGATGTCGAACCCACAGAGATTGGTTTATCTATTCTACATGCGTTTCTTGTTTTAGTTACTATTTGAGAAAATCAGAAAGAGTTGAGTTGTGAATTAACTAACTAAAAATACATTAATAGAGCAATAAAAAATATATTTTTTTCACAAATATAATAAAAGGGTGTTGGGATCCTGACTTCACTTAATATTTTTATTATACAGTAGATATATGTATTCTTCAATTTCTATTTCTCATAAATGTATAAATGTCTCTCACGATTACATTTATATATTATTACTATTGTTCAACAATTAATTGCACTCCTCTCGGTTATACGAATTAATCGTTAAAATGGTAATATTAAATAACCAGAAATATATACTTGAACTAAAACATGCTCTTTTTAGTAGGTCCCTTTCGGTTACCCTACTTGTTATAATTGATTACTACAATATTCGCCTCTTTCGATTACAAATAAGTGTAGAGTCAATTTTAACATATAAGAGCTAGATGTCACTAAATAAAAGTTAACATCTATCAATACCAAAATTAATTATATTACTTCTTCCGCCTCTTTCGATTACAGAATTAGTAAGAAGTTAATATATAGTACGAAATAGATAGATGTTAACAAATTAAATAACACCTAACTATAAAGCAGATAAAATTTAAATGAAAAGTTTCAGCTCAAGTATGTAAAATTGAGGAATAATCTCTACTATTATATAGAAATATTAAGATATGTCATTCTCCCAACACAAGAAAAGTTACTCCATAATGGAGTTAGTACTGACAACGAAAATATTCTTGCCCATTAACTAAGAAAATAGAAAAAAATATTCAAGGAGAATAATTTTCACTATTTAATTAAAAATGAGAACTAGAGTAATTTCCTACACTAAATAACTGAAAATGAAGAAGAAAGAAAATGGCTTAAGATGGAGAACACATTCCCCATGTTATATGCAAGGTCAATAAAATTCTCCAGATAGTGAGTTTCTGATCATTTATATTTGCTCCCCTCCTCCTGAGCAGCTCCTAATGATGCTATTTATAGATTCCACGTCTGTGTCTAAACTTGGCAAATCTCAAGTTGCAAGTTGGTAAGCTGCAATTTTGCTTTGGTTTCAAGTTTGGTGCTCACGCCAATTATTTGTCCAAGTTGGCAAGTGGTTTCAGCCCACTTGTTTGCAGAATATGCAAAATGCACATGTGCCTTCTTTGTGCTTGGAATTTTTCTTTTCTTTCTTTCTTTTTCTCCTTTTATTTAACTATGGCCAAGACCAACTTTGATTGTTATGGAAGTTGTATCTATGTTGCTCCAAGATTTTCCAAGTGATAAAGTTGTTGATATTTTTATAATTTTGTTATTCCCTGCAAAGAAAGTGTACAATTAGTACCATTTTCTAAAGATAATTTATTAAATTTATATATGATATTTTTTTACTATCAGGCTATAATTTAAATACCCATTTTACTAAATAAAATAATTTTAAAAATAGCTAATTAAATGATAAAAAATGATTTTCAAGCATGAAGGTGATCTAAAATAATTATTCAATATTATAAAAATATGAAAAGTCATTTTCTATATAGATAATGTAGTTATGCATAATGTAGGGGCTATTTTTGTAAAATATGCAATTATAGTCTTAAATATGCAAATGTAAATACAAAAGATGTAATTAAAATATTTAATCACTGATATGAACATAAATAATGAATTTAGATGATTAAATCATCATAAAATTATATGAGGGATAGTTTTGAACATTTATGTAATAAAAAATGCAGAAATAAATGGATTTAGGGCCTTTAAAATTTGTAGAGAAAATTGTAAAACACTTGTGCATGTTTGTAAATTCATGTATATCAAGTATAATATTTTGAAAGTATTTATGCAAAAATTTAAAATATATGACGGAAAAATTGGGTATCAACACCGACCATATAAAGCCTCAAATGGAGCCATCTTGATGCTAGACTGGTAAATATCATTGTAAGCAAACTCGGTCAAAGGCAAGAATCGATCTCACTGCCCTCCAAAGTCAATCACACATGCTCAGAGCATGTCCTCCAGGATCTGAACTGTCCGCTCTGGCTGGGTCTGTGGATGAAATGTTGTGTTGAGCTCTACACGGTTCCCCAATTCACTCTGTACTGCTCTCTAGAAATGCAAAGTAAATTGAGGTCCTCTATCTGATATGATAGAAATAGGTAGACCATGCAACCAAACTATCTCCTGAATATAAATCCGGGCCTACCTCTCTAAATTGTACGTAATCACAATTGGAATGAAGTGTGCTGACTTGGTCAACCTGTTGACAATGACCCAAACTGCATCAAACTTCGGCAAGGTCCGCGGCAACCCAACTATGAAATCTATAGTAATGCGCTCCTATTTCCATTCCAGTATAGTCATCTGCTAGAGTAGGTCGTCTGCCTCTAGTGCTCATACTTAACCTACTGCCAATTCAAAAACCTAGCCATATACTCCACTATGTCTTTCTTCATCCTCCGCCACCAATAATGTTGCCTCAAGTCATGATACATATTTGTAGCACCCGGATGAATGGAATAACGCGAACTGTGTGCCTCCCCTAGAATCCTCTCTCTCTCAAGCCATCAACATTAGGAGCACATAAACGACCCTGGAGTCGCAGAACAACATCATCGCCGATAGAAACCTCATTGGCACCACCTTGTAGTATTGTCTCTCTAAACACCATCAATTGCATATCATCAAAATGTCGAGCCTTGATCTACTTCAATAGTGAAGACTGAGCAACAACGCATGCAAGAACTCAACTAGGCTCTGAAATGTCAAACCTCACAAGTCTGTTAGCCAAGGACTGAATGTCCAATGCTAGTGGCCTCTCCTCTGCTGAAATGAATGCCAATATATCCATACTTTATGCCTTTCTGCTCAAAGCATACGCAACTACATTTGCCTTGCCCGGATGGTAAGGAATGGTGATGTCATAATTTTTCAGTAACTCAAGTCATATGTGCTGCCTCAAATTGAGATCCCTTTGCTTGAACAAATGTTGTAAGGTATGATGATCACTGTAAACCTCACAGGAAATCCCATAAAGATAATTCTTCCAGATCTTAAGAGCATGAACAATTGCCGCTAACTGTAGATCGTGTACCAGGTCTTCAGCTGACGGGAAGCATAAACAATAACTCATCCCTCCTGCATCAACACACAACCCAAGCCAATGTGTGAAGCATCACAATACACTATATACATCCTCGAACCGGAAGGTAACACTAGAACCGGTGTTGTAGTCAAAGCTATCTTGAGCTTTTGAAAGCTCGCCTCAGAATCATCGAACCAACAAATAGAGCACCCTTCTGGGTCAATCTAGTCAACGGTGTTGCAATGGATGATAAGCCCTCCACAAACCGGCGATAATAACTTGCTAACCCCAAGAAACTCCTGATCTCAGTCACCGAAGTGGGACGAGGCCAACTCTGAACTACCTCAATATTCTTGGGATCCACCTTAATACCCTCATCTGATACAACATGCTCCGAGAATGCTACAGAATCTAGCCAAAACTCACACTTAGAGAACTTAGCATATAGCTATTGTTCCCATAAGGTCTGAAGTACCACTCTCAAATGCTACTCGTGCTCCTTCATGCTATGCGAGTAGATCAAGATGTAATCAATGAAGACAATGACAAACAAATCAATATAAGGCCTGAATACCCTGTTCATCAAATCCATAAATGCCGCTAGGGCATTACTCAAGCTGATGGACATCACTAGAAACTCATAATGGCCATATCTAGTCCAAAAAGTAGTCTTCAAAACATTCGAGTCCCGAATCTTCAACTGATGGTACCCTAATCTCAAGTCGATCTTAGAGAACACCATATCACCCTGCAACTGGTTAAATAAATCATTGATACATAGCAACAAGTGTCGCACCTCCTTTTTCCGCCCCCACGAGGGTGCAAGGGAGTTTTTTCCAATTAAAGGACAGTCGAAACGAGATTTATTTCTTTATTTCAGAGTCGCCACTTGGGAGATTTAGGGTGTCCCAAGTCACCTATTTTAATCCCGAATCGAGGAAAAGAATATGACTCTGTCTATTTAACAGTCTGCGCACCAGAAATCCGGATAAGGAATTCTGTTAACCCGGGAGAAGGTGTTAGGCATTCCCGAGTTCCGTGGTTCTAGCACGGTCGCTCAACTGTTATATTCGGCTTGATTATTTTGATTTGTAAAATACATTTTTATTGCATGATTTTATTGTTACCGCTTCTATTTAAATTGTTTATAATTAAAGACCCTTCTTCGAATCGAATCACGCGTACGTGTATTCGTTTTATATATTAATATTTTTTAACGTGAAAATCGTGTCACGCGTACGTATACACAATATAATAATTATTATTTATTTTTTTTCGAAATTTTTTATTATATAAAAAAAAACTTAAGTTCGAAATTGTGCTAAAAATAAAATTAAGAACGTTTGTCGCTCTTGTATAATTAAATATTGAACCGCACATCTCGAGTTATATGAAATTAATATTGATATTCTCCGAAGAGCCCCCTTTTTATTAAATGTTCGTTCGAAGTTGCGCGAACGCATAATCCGAATTGCTTTTAGAAATATAATCAGGTTACGCGAACGCATCCCTAATCACGCAAAAGATTCTTAATAGTAGTATAGATTTTCCATAAATGTTTATTGCATCCATCTATTTTTAAATGTAAGAATCGTGGAGAATTACCGATTGGGATGCCACCAAATTTCTTGACAAAGAATTCAAAATTTATTAGGCGTTGCTACAAGTCTTATTTTACGCGTATGAATTATATACCTCAAAACTATTCAAATTTTAAAGAATTAATGATATGAAAAAGAAACAAACAACATGTAACTAAAAATACTGCCATTTTTATCGTGGATACAACATTAACATATCCAAAAATTGAATCGCATATAAAACTGGAAAAAGAATTAATTTGATAAACAAATTAATAGTTTCTGAAGAATTTTTATTGTTACATTTAATGCGAATTCTATTTCTACATATCCTTGACATAAAATGTTGCAATTCGTGCTTGTAAATCCCATATCCTTCTCATATACTTGTTTTTAGTCCAAAGTTATAATTGTTTGGTTAATTTGTTTACAAAGATTGAGTTTGAGATAAATAAACCAATTCTTATTCTCTGCCTATGCGACTATTTGCAAACACTTAACTCTATATTTTGTAAAAAAAAATCATTGACATTATTTCATATATTAAAAGAAATGAGTTGATCGCGTTCCTAAAATAACTAAGCCATTAGTTATTAAGAAAGAGAACTAATCTACTAATTGATTTAATACTATATTAACCAACTAAAACAAAACTGAAATTTAAACTAATAAAATTTAAATGAGTAGAAGACATCCTTATAATTCCAAACTTCATTTACTTGCCATGTTGAAGCTCTTCACAACATGAGTTTAAAAGATATGTACCTGATATTGGAAGCAAAAGAAAATGAAGATGAAAATCAGCAACAGTAATAACAGTGCAATAGCAACAACTGCCCAGCAACAGTAACAACCCAGTAACAGACCGGTGGAGTAGTAATCCCAAAAACAAAAGCTTTAAGCTTTAAATGTGACCCAGTTCGAAATGGACTGGGTCGTAGGGAAGATTGGGCCATTTTTTGGGCCTATGGCTTGAAATCGAAGAAGAGGCCCAATTCCGACTTTCTTTATATTTTCGCTCTCTTTTCTTCTTTTATTTCTCTAAAACTAAATTATAAAAATACTTAAACTATTATTAAGAACTAAATTAAGTTATAAAAGTGCAAATTAACTCCAAATAACAATTAACGCACAATTAAGTAATAATTAAGCATAAAATTGTATATTTGGACATTAAATGCTAAAAATGCAAAAGATGCCTATTTTTGTAATTTTCATTTTTTGTAAACAAATTTAATTAGTAACAATTATAGAATTAAATCCTACATGCAAATGCGACATATTTTTGTATTTTTTATTAATTTAACAAATAAACATGCACAGACAAATACAAATAATTATTCAAAATATCACAAAATATCACAAAATTGCACACCAAAGAAAAATCATTTTATTTTTGGATTTTTTGGGAGTAATTCTCATATTGGGCAAAAATCACGTGCTTACAGCTGCCCCTCTTTGCCCGAAGACACGAAGGGTTTTCGTGCAAAGATAAAGCGAGCGATTTTTGCCCATCCGAGTACTCCGTGTGAAGCATTTTTTTTTTTGAAAAAGATTTGACCGAACCTTTGCTTCAAAGGTTTCCTACATATCCTGGGCTAAACAGGAATCAGGTCAATGTAGTTCGGGAAACTTTGGTAGCTGGGACTACCGTTGGACTGCACTGTTACTGTTGTTGCATGCTATTACTACTGCTTACCGATTTCCTTGTTACAACGTGCTTAAAAGAAAACAAGAAGCTAGGCTAGAGTACAATTTGTTTTTGTTGCCTTGCTTCCTTGTCTGCTTGCATTTCTTCCGGTACTTTTCTTCTTTTGACACATGCACTTGAGTTTGTGCTGTGACCTCTTGTTGCAACCTTCTGCTTCCCGGTGCCGGGGAATTTTATTGTTTCCTGCTGGGGATTCCTATTGTAACCCTCTGTTTTATTGTTCTCTGACTTGATCTTGAAATGTATGCCTCTGTTATCTGGGCGGGCTCCCAACTTCAATACTTGAAAATTAAAGACTTGAAATGTATGCCTCTGTTATCTGGGCGGGCTCCCAAGTTCAATGCTTGAAAATTAAAGACTGAAATGTATGCCTCTGTTCTATGGGCGGGCTCCCAACTTTAACAACAAAAATGAATGCCATTCCTCTCTTCAGGCGGGCTCCTGACTTCAACAACAACTTTGAAAATAATTCGCCATTCTTTTCTTTAGGTTGGTAAGATTTCAACAACTTTTTTTAAAATGCCTTTCCTCTCTTCAGGCAGGCTCCTGACAACAACTTTGAAAATAATCGCCATTCCTCTCTTCAGGCGGGCTCCTGACTTCAAACCATACATCGCCATTCCTTTCTTTAGGTTGGCAAGATTTCAACAACTTTTTTTAAAAATGCCTTTCCTCTCTTCAGGCGGGCTCCTGACAACAACTTTGAAAATAATCGCCATTCCTTTCTTCAGGCGGGCTCCTGACTTCAAACCATACATCGCCATTCCTTTCTTTAGGTTGGCAAGATTTCAACAACTTTTTTTAAAAATGCCTTTCCTCTCTTCAGGCGGGCTCCTGACAACAACTTTGAAAATAATCGCCATTCCTTTCTTCAGGCGGGCTCCTGACTTCAAACCATACATCGACATTCCTTTCTTTAGGTTGGCAAGATTTCAACAACTTTTAAAAACGCCTTTCCTCTCTTCAGGCGGGCTCCTAACTTCAACAACAACTTTGAAAATAATCGCCATTCCTCTTTTCAGGCGGGCTCCTGATTTCAACCAATAAATCGCCATTCTATTCTTCAGGGGCTCCTGATTTCAACCAATAAATCGCCATTCTATTCATCTGACTAAGATTTGATATCTTATCTTGGGAGAAAAATTTCATCAGACCAAGATTTTGACTCTAGGAGATAAATCGTCAGACTAGGTACATTTTGTTGTGATCTTAGGAGAAAGATTCATCTGACTAAGATTTGATATCTTATCTTGGGAGAAAAATTTCATCAGACCAAGATTTTGACTCTAGGAGATAAATCGTCAGACTAGGTCCATTTTGTTGTGATCTTAGGAGAAAGATTCATCCGACTAAGATTTTATCTTGGGAGAAAAATTTCATCAGACCAAGATTTTGACTCTAGGAGATAAATCGTCAGACTAGGTCCATTTGTTGTGATCTTAGGAGAAAGATTCATCCGACTAAGATTTTATCTTGGGAGAACAATTTCATCAGACCAAGATTTTGACTCTAGGAGATAAATCGTCAGACTAGGTCCATTTTGTTGTGATCTTAGGAGAAAGATTCATCCGACTAAGATTTTATCTTGGGAGAACAATTTCATCAGACCAAGATTTTGACTCTAGGAGATAAATCGTCAGACTAGGTCCATTTGTTGTGATCTTAGGAGAAAGATTCATCCGACTAAGATTTTATCTTGGGAGAACAATTTCATCAGACCAAGATTTTGACTCTAGGAGATAAATCGTCAGACTAGGTCCATTTTGTTGTGATCTTAGGAGAAAGATTCATCCGACTAAGATTTTATCTTGGGAGAAAAATTTCATCAGACCAAGATTTTGACTCTAGGAGATAAATCGTCAGACTAGGTCCATTTGTTGTGATCTTAGGAGAAAGATTCATTCGACTAAGATTTTATCTTGGGAGAACAATTTCATCAGACCAAGATTTTGACTCTAGGAGATAAATCGTCAGACTAGGTCCATTTTGTTGTGATCTTAGGAGAAAGATTCATCCGACTAAGATTTTATCTTGGGAGAAAAATTTCATCAGACCAAGATTTTGACTCTAGGAGATAAATCGTCAGACTAGGTCCATTTGTTGTGATCTTAGGAGAAAGATTCATCCGACTAAGATTTTATCTTGGGAGAACAATTTCATCAGACCAAGATTTTGACTCTAGGAGATAAATCGTCAGACTAGGTCCATTTTGTTGTGATCTTAGGAGAAAGATTCATCCGACTAAGATTTGATATCTTATCTTGGGAGAAAAATTTCATCGGACCAAGATTGTATCGGGAGGTAAATTCATCAGACTAGGACTTTTTATCCTAGGAGAAAAATGTAGTAAAGATCAATGATTTGAGAAACTTACCTTCGTAATTTCTTCTTTTCTTTTCTCCTTCCTTCGCGCTGCTTTGTTCTTGCTTGCTGGGGATAATACCACTGCGGTAGTTTTCTTTCTTCCCCTCCTTCAAATTCATTTTTTTTTTCAGAATTTATTTTCGCTCAACACTGTTAGGGATAAAAGTGTTATCTTCTTGGGATAACGTTGTTGAGGATAATGCTGCTGGGGAATTTTATCCCTTCAAATCGATGCTTCATTCTTCTGGAAGCTGCTGAGGATGATAATGGCTCTTTGCTTTTCTGAACACAAATGTCATCCCTTTGTTCTGTCTGCTGGGGAACAACTTCTTTTATTAAAACTTGTTATGCTGGGGGTAAAACTGGTTCAAAGACCACTTCCCTTGAGACTGGTGCTATATTCATTCTACCCCGAATGGGTATCTGACTTCCAGAAAATTTTCCAAATGAAAGGAAAATTTTCTGCCCCAGTTTGACAGTCTCCCTTATGGCATGCATTTCTGTCATCAATGCCATTCCCTTTACCTGTTTCAAATCAAACAAAATTTGTTAGTTTAAAACGTGGTGGTTGGTTGTGATACTCCCACTGGGATGGTTTTCCCTTTTCCCTTCCTTGCTCTGCGTTCCACAACTTGTTGGGGATGATATTATTTGCTGGGGATAATCCTTTTCTGCTGGGGATATCCCTCTTCTTTCGTGGCATGGCTCGGAAACTTGCATTTTCCCGACCTTTTAGTCTCGCATGAATTTCCCAAATCATGCTTATTGTTTTTCTTGTTTTGTCCACGGGCTCTGGTCTTGAGGTTTAATAACCTTTGATTTCGGCAAGGATATCCCTCTTGACACTCGTCGATCCTTTTGTCAATTCCCTTTTGCTGGGGATATCTTTCTTGACATTGGCCTCGCGCTTGTTCCTTCCTGACTATACCACTTGGATGTACTAGCCATATCTCAACTTGCATAATTAGAAAGCTGATGGCCTATTTTGAAGTCATTTCCCACTGGTTCTGACCAAACAGACTCTACTGGGGAATTTTCTATGAAAGGAGAAAGATAAAAAGGAACAGAATAAAAGACAAAGGAAAAAGATGACTCTTTAACAAAAGAAATTATAAATAAAAACCTATCAAACGCAGACACCGACTCTAATGGTCATGACATGCATATGTGGCCTATCCTCCGTCGTCAATCGTCTTTCAAGATCTTCCCTTGACTATCCTCCATCTGATTCCCAATCTTATTCGACTTGTAGTGCCCAAAAGGTTTTCACCATCAAGTCTCTCTCATTTTGGTTTTTCTCTCATCTTTCATCGCCTTATGGTGTCCGTGAAGATTTTCACCGATAAGACTCTCTCATTTATATCACTTTCTAGCTGGGGATTTGGAGTGTTTCCGGTATGACTCTCTCTGCTGGAGATTAGAGTCCTTTTTGCTGTGGAACAGAATATTATGTTCGCCGGTAAGACTCTCATTTGTCTGACTTGGCATCTTTTGCAGACTGATCAGAAGGTCTTTCTTTGGACCGTAATGTGGGTTTTTTGGATAGGCTTAGAAAGAAAGGGTATTAAAGGCTCAAAACAAATCAATTTGGGGTTCAAAATTACAACCTTCGAAATCATATTTGTTTATAACAAGCGCAACCCTTGCCCCAGTTTCTTGCTTGGGGATTATTTATTTATTATATATATATTTTAAATTTTTTTGTTACACGATGCACACCATGCATACTATGCACACTATGCACCCTATGACCGAGCCGTGAGGCGCCTACGTATCCTCTTTGAGGAATCAGGTCAAACGTAGTTCCCAATTCCTCTTTTTTCATTTGACTTTCTTTTGTTTTTTTTTTTGTTATTTGTTTGTTTTTTTTTCATTTTTCTTTTTCTTTTTCGTTTTTTTTTTTTGATTTTTTCTTTACCTTCCAGGCTCGTATTTCCTAGTCGTTGCTATTGATTCCGAACGAGGGGTATGAAAGAAAATAAATAAGGCTCAAAAGGAGTAACGAAGGATAAAGTGTTTAGGTAGCAGAACAAAATGCCTTCGTCATTCCAGTCTTCAAAACATGCCAAGTGCAAACAACATAATTGAACATAGATTTATAGTCTCTTCCGACGGTGCTGATCTTGACAATTATGTTAAACACTTGCTTTTCATTTGTCATTTCTAAAGCACTGCTGGGCGACACTCTCACTCTCATGAACGACCCTCATGCCAATTCGGCGAATCTTGCATTTAGCGGTTTTCTTTTTGTTTTACTTGCCCCAGTTCCACATGGCTCGGGCTTCAAATAATCTCAAATCGTTCTTATTTCCTTTAAATGCTTTGATCACCTTCCCAGGTTTTATGATTAACTTTTTAAGATTAGGCCCAATATGTGCGCATGTCATGTCACGAGAATCGGCGCTGAACAAAATGATAAAAGGACTAAACAAAAAGATGACTGGATACAATAAAGGACCGGATTTGCTTTAGACTACCAGCGAGATGGTTTGAATAATAAAACAACAAAACAACCAGAATAAAATCCTAACACAGCCTCGACAAAACAAACTGATATGACAAACTGGAAAAATAAGAAGGTTTGACACATGACAATATTCGGATTACAACCCTAAGAATAATCCGGACAATAGAAATGACAACAAAATAAACACCAACAGCTTCTCTTTTGCTAACCAAGGAACGGAGCGTCCTCCCACTTTATCAAAATTGGCATCTTTAGCCACTGAGCTTTGCATCAGTATTGTCTAGACCATTTCCAACTTCGATATCATCAACCTTAGTCAACAAGTCCCAATAGGATTCGAGTGCTTCTGCTATCAGGCCTGATCCCCGCAAAGTGTGCTTCTGGGTCTTGTATTTCCGGCTTACCACAAACCAACCACCTTCTTTCTTTGCGATTCAAAACAGGTTAGAATGGACTCAGTCGGTCCTCATTATTAACAACATCTATTTTTTCATTTTTTTTCGATTTTTTTTTTCATTTTTTTTTCTTTTTCATTCTCTTTTTTTTTGCTTTTTTTTTTTGTTGTGGTCGAATCTTATGGAGATTGCCTACGTATCATGACCCCGCATGAATCAGACCTTGCGTAGTTCGGACCAATAAAAGATAAGCAATACTAATCATTTTTTTTTCAATTTTCATATTGGGTTTCAAAGGTTTAAAAATGACCTACAAACTTGAAAATCAAACGACCCACATATTATAATCAAAAGTTTTACAAACTCCAAAACAAACGGCCAGCTTCCTTTCTCCGTTTGACAAATGCAACCAAACGGTTATTTTTGCAAATGTGGCCCCGTCCAAATTTTGAGGCCGGAGAGGATTATTTTATGACACTTTACACACTTGTCCGTCTTTTATGAAAATAGCCTTTCGACAACTGAAAGATACTCTGAGGCTATTTCGGCAAGAACGGTTTAAGACGCGGCCGAAGCTGGCTCAGCTTATTTTGACCAAAAATCTAAACGGTATTCACCTTACCGTTGACGCTTAGTTTTTTTTTCAAATTACAATAAAAACCAGGTGTTGCAACACGGCCCTTCAGCGCCTCGGGGACGAAGATTTTTTAAGGCTGTGTGGGTCAACGGACCAAATTTTTAAAAAAAGACCCAAAGGTAGCTGTTTATGCAAAGTCAGCCTTCCGGCGTCCCTTTCGGGAACATTCGACTATGTCTTGATAAAACAACGTCACCCGACTTCTTTATGACTCTTAAAATTTGACATATTTTTTTATATATATATATATTTTTAGCAAAGAGGGGAGGCTGGACACCGCCCGACTTATTTATGACAAAATTAAAATTTTGACACGTTTTTATTTATTTATTGGTTTTTGGCTATTTTAGCAAAAAAAGGGGGTTGGACCCGATGAGGGTTGCCTACGTATCTCACATCCGGTGAGAATCAAACCCGCGTAGTTCGGGACCAATAAAAGATAAGCAATACTAATCATTTTTTTTTCAATTTTCATATTGGGTTTCAAAGGTTTAAAAATGACCTACAAACTTGAAAATCAAACGACCCACATATTATAATCAAAAGTTTTACAAACTCCAAAACAAACGGCCAGCTTCCTTTCTCCGTTTGACAAATGCAACCAAACGGTTATTTTTGCAAATGTGGCCCCGTCCAAATTTTGAGGCCGGAGAGGATTATTTTATGACACTTTACACACTTGTCCGTCTTTTATGAAAATAGCCTTTCGACAACTGAAAGATACTCTGAGGCTATTTCGGCAAGAACGGTTTAAGACGCGGCCGAAGCTGGCTCGGCTTATTTTGACCAAAAATCTAAACAGTATTCACCTTACTGTTGACTCTTAGTTTTTTTTTCAAATTACAATAAAAATCAGGTGTTGCAACACGGCCCTTCAGCGCCTCGGGGACGAAGATTTTTTAAGGCTGTGTGGGTCAACAGACCAAATTTTAAAAAAAAGACCCAAAGGTGGCTGTTTATGCAAAGTCAGCCTTTTGGCGTCCCTTTCGGGAACATTCGACTATGTCTTGATAAAACAACGTCACCCGACTTCTTTATGACTCTTAAAATTTGACATATTTTTTTTTTATATATATATTTTTAGCAAAGAGGAGAGGCTGGACACCGCCCGACTTATTTATGACAAAATTAAAATTTTGACACATTTTTATTTATTTATTGGTTTTTGGCTATTTTAGCAAAAAAGGGGGTTGGACCCGATGAGGGTTGCCTACGTATCTCACATCCGGTGAGAATCAAACCCGCGTAGTTCGGGCAGGGCAGGAATAAAGTAAATAAAGTAATTTTAATTTTTTTTTTGAATTTGTAAAAGAACTGCTTTAAAAGAAGAAATGAAATATATATATATATATATATATATATATATATATATATATATATATATATATATATATATATATATATATATTTTTGGATTTTTGATTGATTTTGTTTTTGAAAGAAAGACTTCTAAGAATTCCTTTTCTTTTTATTTGAACTTTGAGAATTTCAAAAGTAAAAGGAAGATTTTTTTTTTTTGTTTTTTCTTATTCTATGAAGAAAGAAAATATATTTTTTTTTTTGGAATTTTACCTTTAATAAAAGAAATGCTTTCTAAAAAAAATATTTTTTGAATTTTGAATTTACTTTTCAATTTTTAAAGAAGAAGGAAAATATTTTCGAATTTGTTTTATTTTATTATATATATATATATATATATATATATATTTATAATTAAAAAGACTTTCTAAAGAAGTCAATAATGGAAAATATTTTTGGATTTTTTGTTTTGAAAATTGGGAGTCTAAAAAAACTTTTCTAGACTTTTTGGCAGGACAAATATTTTTGCAACAAATATATATACATTTTTTGGAAATAAAGAAAAAAAAATTGGATTTATATATATATATATATATATATTTGCAACAAATAATAAAACCACTTTCAACGCGACTCTTTTTATTTTATTATTTTTATTGCAAGACAAACTATTTTTTTTTCTAATTTGTTTTTTTTTAAAAAAAACAAGACAAAACAACGACTCTTTTTTTTTTCTATTTTTCCTTTGCTTTTAATAAAACAAACTAATAAAACATTTTTTTTTCATTTTCTCAAATTTTCTACAAGAGTTTTGACAGTATTTGGGCATTGGTTTTTTTTTTCAAAAATAAACAGTCAATTCCCTAACGCTATTTCTTTTTTTCAATTTTAAAATATTATTCATGATATTCAAAAGTCAGTCAACACACAAATCCGGATCAAATAAATGCGCAAGTAGCAGCAAGTAAGATGCATCAAGATGGTCATTTTTTTTTGGTACACCTGTCCTAGACAGACCCAACCCCTGTGTTGAGTCTCCAAAGTCAAATGCATGTGATGCAAACAATCGCTCATACTAGGGATCCGGCATGAAGCTGAGTTATTCTAAGTGAAAAAACCTGAGGCATATTGATCTAGCTCTGGCTTACCCAAACGGACAGTTTGAGCCGAAGCGGGGGCAACGTACCGGGAGCACGAAAGTCTACCCGGCCTAGTTACTTGTCCCAACTTCGTCTTATTTGGTATGACTTTAATAGAAAGGTAGGCCACGCGCACGTGTGCACCATAAATTTAGAAGACTCAGAAAGAAGGGGGTTTCGTAGCAGTTGTATATATTCATAATTCAAATAATATTAAAGCGGTAAAAGTGTCATTTAGCACATTGGGCATATATCATGTAAAAAAAATCAGATAATAAATAAAGCCAACTATAACAATTATTTTAAGCTCGAATTCTTGAACCCTGAACCAGTGGTTCTGGGTTTTGTCCCCAGCAGAGGGTGCAAGGGAGTTTTTCCAATTAAAGGACAGTCGAAACGAGATTTATTTCTTTATTTCAGAGTCGCCACTTGGGAGATTTAGGGTGTCCCAAGTCACCTATTTTAATCCCGAATCGAGGAAAAGAATATGACTCTGTCTATTTAACAGTCTGCGCACCAGAAATCCGGATAAGGAATTCTGTTAACCCGGGAGAAGGTGTTAGGCATTCCCGAGTTCCGTGGTTCTAGCACGGTCGCTCAACTGTTATATTCGGCTTGATTATTTTGATTTATTAAATACATTTTTATTGCATGATTTTATTGTTACCGCTTCTATTTAAATTGTTTATAATTAAAGACCCTTCTTCGAATCGAATCACGCGTACGTGTATTCGTTTTATATATTAATATTTTTAACGTGAAAATCATGTCACGCGTACGTATATACAATATAATAATTATTATTTATTTTTTTCGAAATTTTTTATTATATAAAAAAAAACTTAAGTTCGAAATTGTGCTAAAAATAAAATTAAGAACGTTCGTCGCTCTTGTATAATTAAATATTGAACCGCACATCTCGAGTTATATGAAATTAATATTGATATTCTCCGAAGAGCCCCCTTTTTATTAAATGTTCGTTCGAAGTTGCGCGAACGCATAATCCGAATTGCTTTTAGAAATATAATCAGGTTACGCGAACGCATCCCTAATCACGCAAAAGATTCTTAATAGTAGTATAGATTTTCCATAAATGTTTATTGCATCCATCTATTTTTAAATGTAAGAATCGTGGAGAATTACCGATTGGGATGCCACCAAATTTCTTGACAAAGAATTCAAAATTTATTAGGCGTTGCTACAAGTCTTATTTTACGCGTATGAATTATATACCTCAAAACTATTCAAATTTTAAAGAATTAATGATATGAAAAAGAAACAAACAACATGTAACTAAAAATACTGCCATTTTTATCGTGGATACAACATTAACATATCCAAAAATTGAATCGCATATAAAACTGGAAAAAGAATTAATTTGATAAACAAATTAATAGTTTCTGAAGAATTTTTATTGTTACATTTAATGCGAATTCTATTTCTACATATCCTTGACATAAAATGTTGCAATTCGTGCTTGTAAATCCCATATCCTTCTCATATACTTGTTTTTAGTCCAAAGTTATAATTGTTTGGTTAATTTGTTTACAAAGATTGAGTTTGAGATAAATAAACCAATTCTTATTTTCTGCCTATGCGACTATTTGCAAACACTTAACTCTATATTTTGTAAAAAAAAATCATTGACATTATTTCATATATTAAAAGAAATGAGTTGATCGCGTTCCTAAAATAACTAAGCCATTAGTTATTAAGAAAGAGAACTAATCTACTAATTGATTTAATACTATATTAACCAACTAAAACAAAACTGAAATTTAAACTAATAAAATTTAAATGAGTAGAAGACATCCTTATAATTCCAAACTTCATTTACTTGCCATGTTGAAGCTCTTCACAACATGAGTTTAAAAGATATGTACCTGATATTGGAAGCAAAAGAAAATGAAGATGAAAATCAGCAACAGTAATAACAGTGCAATAGCAACAACTGCCCAGCAACAGTAACAACCCAGTAACAGACCGGTGGAGTAGTAATCCCAAAAACAAAAACTTTAAGCTTTAAATGTAACAACCATTAATACTAATTTCAATCGTAGGGAAGATTGGGCCATTTTTTGGGCCTATGGCTTGAAATCGAAGAAGAGGCCCAATTCCGACTTTCTTTATATTTTCGCTCTCTTTTCTTCTTTTATTTCTCTAAAACTAAATTATAAAAATACTTAAACTATTATTAAGAACTAAATTAAGTTATAAAAGTGCAAATTAACTCCAAATAACAATTAACGCACAATTAAGTAATAATTAAGCATAAAATTGTATATTTGGACATTAAATGCTAAAAATGCAAAAGATGCCTATTTTTGTAATTTTCATTTTTTGTAAACAAATTTAATTAGTAACAATTATAGAATTAAATCCTACATGCAAATGCGACATATTTTTGTAATTTTTTATTAATTTAACAAATAAACATGCACAGACAAATACAAATAATTATTCAAAATATCACAAAATATCACAAAATTGTACACCAAAGAAAAATCATTTTATTTTTGGATTTTTTGGGAGTAATTCTCATATTGGGCAAAAATCACGTGCTTACAACAAGTACTTGTTCTTAATTGTAACTTTATTCAACTAGCGGTAATCAATATACATCCGCATAGTCCTATCTTTCTCCTTCACAAATAACACTAGTGCACCCCAAGGTAATACACTTGCTATGGCGAACCCCTTTGCTAGCAACTCCTCAAGTTGTTCCTTTAACTCCTTCAACTCTTTCAGATCCATATGGTACGGTGGGATAGATATGGGCTAGGTACCTGGATCCAAATCAATACAGAAGTTGATATCACGATCTAGTGGTATGCCTAAAAGGTCAGAAGGAAACACATCGGCAAACTCCTAGACTACTGGCACTGAATCAATCGCCAGAGTCTCTGCGGTAATATCCCGAGCATAAGTTAGATAAGCCAAACAACCCTTCTTAGCCATATGTAGAGCCTTCATAAAGGAGATAACCTGATTGGATGTACTGGCATACGAACTCTTCCACTCGAATCTAGGCAACTTTGGCATTGCTAAGGTAACAATCTTTGCATGGGAATCAAGGATGGTGTGATATGGGGATAGCCAGTCCATGCCCAGGATGACCTCAAAGTCGGTCATATCCAGCAATAGAATATCCACTTTAGTCTCGTAAACACAGAATGTGAAAACACAGGACCGATAGATCCGATCCACAACAACAGAATTGCACATAGGAGTGGACACATAAACAGGAGTACCTAAGGACTCACCAGTAATATCCAGGAAATGAGCAAAAAGAGATGATACATATAAATAGGTAGACCCTAGATCAAATAATACTGAAGCATCCCTACCGAAGACAGAAACAATACATGTGATCACGGCATTTGAGGCCACTATATCTGGTCTTGCCGGGAACGCATAGAACCTAGCTGGAGCGTCGACTGGCTGGCCTCCTCCTGACTGAATAGTAGTTGGCTGAACTCCCCTTGTTTGGCCTCCACCTCTAGGACGGCCCCTACCCGCTTTCCCTCCGCCTCTGGGCATTCAAATGGCTAGTGTTGTAATTATGGGCTGATCACCCTGCTATATTGCCTTGCCCTGAAGTCTAGGGCAAAATCTCTTTCATGTGACCAGATCCCCACACTCATAACAACCTCTCAGTACCATAGACTGCTGCCCTGAAGTCTGACCCTACTGGCCTGAATACCCATTGGAAAAACCCTGAATAGCTGGTGGGCGGTACGAACTCTCTGGCATGGAATTGAAATAGGCACTAGAAAAACCCTGATGACCTGAGTACCCACTGGAAGAACCCTGAAAAGCTGGTGAGCAGTATGAACTCTCTGGAATGGCACTGAAATATGTTCGCGCTGGAGCACCCCGAGGAGGTGGTGGTGCTAGATATGTGGGCCTACTAGGTTGACCCCTCCCAAACTAACCTCTGCCACCAGCCGGGGAACCTATAAACTCTCCAGAAAAAATAGGACCTCTTGTCCCGTTGCATTTTCTCTCTACCCCTCTGATGGTAGCCATCAATCTTCCGAGCAATCTCTACTACTAGTTGATAAGAAGTTCCTATCTCAACCTCTCGGGCCATACTAGCCTGAATACCGGAGTGCAACCCCGCAACAAACATCTGCACTCTCTCGGCGTCAGTAGGAAGTATCATAAGTGCATGGCGAGACAACTTAGAGAATCTCGCCTCATAATCGGTCACTGACATTTGACCCTGATGGAGCTGCTCAAACTGACACCGCAACTCTTCCCTCTAGGAGGGTGGGATATACCTATCTAAGAAAAGTTGTGTAAACTGGTCCTAAGTCATGGGAGGATAACCTGTTGGTCTGCCAAGAAGGTAAGACTTTCACCATCTACAGGCCCTGCCCTCCAGCTGAAAGGTAGTGAAATCCACCCCGTGGGACTCTAATATACTCATGTTGTGCAGTCTCTCTTTGCACCTATCAATGAAGTCCTGAGGATTCTCATGTCGCTCACCTCCGAAGATAGGAGGGTGTGGCCTAGTCCATCCGTCTAGTAGCTTTTACGGCTCGCTGACCGCAGCTGGTCTAAGCTCAGGTACGACTGCTGCTACTGGCTAGGCCCCGCCCATGGGTAATGTGCCCGGGGTTTGACAAATAGCAGTTGCATGCCCAGGAGCCTGAGAAGTAGGGGTCTGTGCTCCCCCTTCCGCCTGAGATGTGGCTGGGTCTACTGGAAATAAACCAGCCTGGGCCATAGTATCCATGAACCGCAATATACGGCCCATGACCTCCTAAAAGCCCAGTGCTGACATGAAATCGCTCGGGGCTGGCTCTACTGCGGGCACCTCACCCTGCTCCTCAATAGTGGGATCCTCCACTGGATCCACTGGTGGTGCAACTAGGGCAACTCTGGGATGTCCTCGTCCCCTACCTCGGGTGGTGCCCTTTCCCGGCCTCTACCTCGGCCTCTAACAATAGCGGTAGCAGCTCCTCCCAGGTCTGGAACGTCTTCCGTGTGCGTTATCACCATCTATGAGAGAATAAGAGGAACTTAGTGTACTATTAACTGCACGATAGGAGATGAATAAAGAGTAGTTTCCAAACACCCTATAGCCTCCCTAAGATAAGTACGGACGTCTCCGCACCGATCTGCAAGACTCTATTAGGCCTGCCCATAACTTGTGAGACCTCCGTGAACCTAGTGCTCTGATATCATGTTGTCACGATCCAATTCTGTAATAGGCCGTGATCGCGCCTAACGCCACCGCTAGGCAAGCCAACTGTGAACTAGTCACGTGATTTCCTTTTTTTAACAAATTTTTTCAAGTAATTTTACTTCCCTAATATTAGAAGATTTGAAAATTTATGGATTTAAAATAAATAACACAATAGGAACTAAGTGCAATTATAACATAAAATAAAATAACAACAAAACCACAAGTCTACTAGTGTGTGCCAAGACTTGGTGTCACAAGTGTATGAGCATTCTAGTATAATATACAAAAGAACACTAGTCTACTGTATGAAATGAAATAGACAGAAAAATATAACAAAAGAAAGACTTCATCTGCTGCAGAAGGCTCGGAAGGCAGCTCACCGTGAAGTCTCGAAGTGTAAGTCAAGTGTGCGCTCCGGACTGATATCCAAATGTACCTGCCTCAGATCTTGCACATTTAAGTGCAGAAGTGTAACATGTACCCAATAAGTATCTAGTCTAACTTGACGAAGTAGTGATGAGGGGTCGACTCCGACACTTACTAAGGGCCAACAATATAATTTTATGAAACTCTAATTAAAACATGATAGATAGAAATGATAATAAAACTCAAAGTAAGAAATAAATGAACAATCCTTTCACCATTATTAAGAACCGTATCATTTCCCTCATTTAAAACAAGTAATTTCTCAAACCAATGAATCAATATCAAATATAAAGGGACTTCCAGTTTTATTATGCCGAGGACGTACGGCCCGATCCAAATATACATATACATAGATGTGTGCACTGCCGAGGGTCGAACTGCACTAACCATAGATGCATTTATTAACCTGCTGAGGCAAATAGCCCACTCCCATAAGAGTAGTGGAATAGTTACCCCGCTCATGGAAAGTACTTGCGACGCGGTTAAATATAAATTTCTCAAATTACCATAACATTCCTCAAATCTTTCCAAAATAAAGAAAATTCAACTTGAAAATTTTGAAATCTTCAAATCCTCAACATAGACCCACTCAATACAATTAGCTAATATAATCAGATAACGGAGTCCACAAAGCATGGTGTAAACCTAAAACTACCCGGACATAAGCATGAATAGTAGTTATGTACAGACTCTCGTCAGCTTGTGCTTACGTAGCCCCAACAAATAGTAGCATATATTAATTTATTTCACCTATGGGGTAAATTCCCTCTTACAAAGTTAGAAAAGATACTTACCCCATCTCAAGGCCTACTTTTCGGTCCCAACTTGTGCTCAAACCCTCAATTCGGTGTCGAACTGTGACCCGGCCGGTCTTCTTAAGAATTAACGCCCCGATCCCCCTATTAACTACTTTCCCTAAGTTTATTTCTGCTATTTTGATTTGTCGGGATGTTCGGTTTTGAGTTTCGGAGAGTTTTGGGACACTTAGTCCCTAAATGAGAGCTTAAGTGTTAGAAAGTTGGTCTTAGTCGGAACAGTGTGAAGATGGCCTCAGAATGGAAATCCGATGGTTCTGTTAGCTCCGTTAGGTAATTTCGGGCTTAAGGGAATGTTCGGAGTGCGTTTTGGAGGTCCGTAGCTAATTTAGGCTTGGAATACCGAAAGTTGAATTTTTGAAGTTTCCGGTCCGATTGGGAGATTTTGATCCGAGGGTCGGAATGGAATTCCGGAAGTTGGAGTAGCTCTGTAGGGTTGAATGTGACGTGTGTGCCAAATTTCAGGTCATTCGGACGAGGTTTGATAGACCTTTTGATCAAAAGCGTATTTTGAGAATTTTGGAGTTCTTAGGCTTGAATCAGTGGTTAATTCGAGGTTTCGATGTTGTTTTAGGTATTCTAAGGATTGGTACAAGTTTGGATAGTGGTTTGTGACTTGTTGGTTCCTTTAGTTGAGGTCCCGGAGGTCTCGAGATGAATTCAGATGATTGATGGAAAGATTTTGGAGTTAGAGTTGCAGCTTCAGCTGCTGGTTCTTTCATAACCGCACCTGCAGTTTGGGTTCCGCAGAAGCGGCTTAGAGGCCGCAGAAGCGAAATTGTGGGAGGTCAGCAATTTCCGCAGATGCGAGAGAATTTCCGCAGAAGCGGTACCGCATCTGCGAGTTGGAGACCGCATGTGCGGAAATTGGCCTTTAAGTGAAAGTCGCAGATGCGGCGAAGTCCTCGCAGAAGCGGGACCGCATCAGGGCCACAAATGCGGAAATCGCTGGGCAGAACATATAAATTCTTGCCTTCGCGAAATTTAGCCATTTTTCATCTTTTCAAAATGGGAAGAAGCTTCGGGAGCACTTTTCAAGAGGAATTTTCAGAGGAGTTCATTGGGGTAAGGTCTTTAGTCCCTAAACTCGTTATTGGAATGATTTTTATCAATTTAAGCATGAAATATTAAGAAAAATCAGTGGTAATTGGGGGGTTATGGCTTGTATAATTGGAGACCTTTGAGTGATGATTTGAGGGATAAATTGAGGTCCGATTTTGGTACTTTTGATATGACTGAACTCGTGAGAGTACGAGGTTTCTGGAAATATAAATTTTACCTGATTCCGAGATGTGGGCCCGAGGGGCATTTTGGTCATTTTACATAATTTCGCGTATTAGCTTAGAATTAATTGTAGAATCAGTTACTTGAAGTGCTATTTACATTATGAAATTGAATTGAATAGATTTGGGCCATTTGGAGTTGACTACTCGTGGCAAGAGCGTGGTTTCGGATTGATTTTTGAGCCGGTTCGAGGTAAGTGGTTTGTCTAACCTTGTGTGGGGGACCTTCCCCTTAGGATTGGTATATTTGGTAATTGAAATGCCTTGTACGTTAGGTGACGAGTGCGTACTTGTGCTGATTGTTAGAAATCCGATTTTCTTTAAGTAATTACTAGTATGTTTCCTTTCCTGTTTCTATTACTTGCACTATTAAGCCTGTTGTTAGCTTAGGAAAGCATGTCTAAGTGACTTAATTACTTTATTTGCTCAACCTGCCTTACCTGAATTCTGTGCAGCATGCTAGGCCAGAATCACTTGTTGCCTTAATATGAAGTTTGCCATTTCTGTATATTTTCCTGTTGCTGCTGTGTATTTATTTTGGGACTACGGATGTGGGATTCCGGTAGCTCCCCCTTATCTGTTTATTTTGGGACTAAGGATATGGGATTCCGGTAGATCCCCCTGCACAGTTATATGGAACTACGGGAATGTACCCAGTAGATTCTCCCAGTACTGGGTATTTACATTTGGGACTACGGAACGGGATTCCGGTAGATCCCGCGCACTATGAGTTGGACTACGGGACGGGATCCCGAGAGATCCATTGGATATGTACACATGGGACTACAGGACGGTATCATGGGAGATCCCCGATCGTTATTATTGGTGCCGAGCTGTATTTCCTTTCCGTGTTTACCTTGTTTCTGTATAGTTATTGTTGTTCTGTATATCTTGTGTTATTTAACTACTGTATTTATTCATATTGTTCTGTTCTATACTGTTGATCTTTATATTTTATTTATACTTAGTAGGGCCTTGACTTCCTCGTCACTACCCAACCAAGGTTAGGCTTGGCACTTTCCTCGTACTGTTCTATACATGTTTTTCATGTGCAGATCCAGGTACCGCTACTCAGGCCTACCATCCTTGAGGGAGGCGACTGCTCTAGAGACTTCGAGGTACATCTGTCGCGTCCACAGACTGAGGAGTCCCTTTCTATTCTAGTTGTTAAACATTGCCCTTTTGTATTTTCTTTCTTGTTAGATATTCTAGAGTTAGACTGTTAGATATTCCAAAGGCTTGTGTTTTCGTGAGTTTTCGGGTTTGGGATAGTGTAGTTGGTTTTGAGAACGTTGTGTTGTATATGCCGAGCGACATTATAATTATTGTTTCCATTCAGTTATTTTGGTTTTTGATTATTTCTTCCGCAAGTATCGTTTATGTTCCATATTTGTTAGGCTTACCTAGTCGTAGAGACTAGGTGTCGTCACGACAGTTCACGGAGGGCGAACTAGGGTCGTGACACGAATAATCCAAAACTAATCAAATGGTATATAAATTCATATTCCAACTATTGTAGTGATTACCCAACCCTAAATGTAAGATTTTTAATATTCACCCCCAGGACTCACATGACCGGATTCCAAAATTTTTTGAAGAAAGTTGTTACTCATAACCTCATGAACTCAAATATATAATTTTTACTAAATTTCATAACCAATTTTGTAGTTAAATCTCATTTTTATCAAAAATCTAGGTTTTCCATCTAACCCATAATTTTCACAAATTTACATATTAAAATCTACCCATAATCTATATATTAAACTCACATTAAGTAGAAATTACTTACCCTCAATAGCTAGGTTGAAATTCCACTATTTGAAGCTTCAAAATCGCCCGAGTGTGCAATAAATGAACCCAAAATGGCTAAATCCCGATTTTTAAAACACTCTGCCCAGCTGCCTCCTTCTTCGCGAATGCGGAAAAGGCCTCGCATTCGCGAAAGCAACGGCCCAGCCCAGGAAATTTTACTCATCGCGAACGCGACAAGATTCTCGCGAATGCAGAGGCTCGCTTGTCCTACCCTACCCGAAGAATGATCAACGGCCACCTAGCTCAGCCTCCTCTATGCTAACGCGGGCCAGGTCACGTGAATGCAAAGGCTAGAGGACCCAGACCTCCGCGAATGCGATCTATTTCACGTGAACGCGAAGAGCAAAAGCCCCGAGCCCACAGTACCTCAAATCCTTCATCGTTAACGTGTAGGTTTGACCGCGTTCGCGAAGAAGGAAACCAGAAGCAGCAAATCTGGTGTGTTTCAACTCAACTCTGGGCGGTTCGAAACGCACCCGAGCCCCTCGGGACCCCGTCCAACTACTCCGACAAGTCCATAAACATAATATGGACTTGCTCGAACTCTGAAAACGCGTAAAACAACAACAAAACTAAGAATCACACCCTAAAATCAAATTGAGTCAAAATATGAACTTAAAGTTTCTAAATTGCTCCGAACGGGTCGAATCATACTTAGACTACTCGGAATGACACCAAATTTTGCGTGCAAGTCTTAAATGACATTAAGAAACTATTCCCAATCTCAGAATTCCATTCGGACCTCGATATCACCAAAACCTATTCCAAACCAAATTTAAAGAACTTAAAAACCTTCAAGGAATCAATTTTCACTATTAGGCGCCAAAACGATCCCGAGTCATCCAAAACCCGATCCGAACATACGCTCAAATCTGAAATCATCATAGGAACCTACTGAAATTGTCAAATCCTGATTCCGAGGTCGTTTGCTCAAAATGTTGATCGAAGTCAAACTTAGCCTTTTTAGCCTACCTTAAGGAACCAAGTGTTCTGATTTCAACCTGAACCCTTCCAAATCCCGAACTAACCATCTCCGCATGTCTTAAAACAGTAAAAGCATGTACGAAAAGTCTTATTTAGGGAAACAGAATTCTAGAAAGTAAAACGACCGGTCGGATCGTTACAATGAACACATTCATTTGCAAAACAAAAAAAAAGAAAAAAGAATATTGCACTCTTTATTGAGCCAAGATATATACCCAAGCATTGTTCTTCAAGATGACAAAGGGATGATGTATAATTCATCATATATACAATATATGAAACTGTCAATAACAAATGAATACACAGTAAATAATCCAGCATTTTGACTCATCGTATTAGAATTCTTGAATTATAAAGGCTGTACAATATATTTGAGAACCTAAATCATCAATATATAGAAGATATTACTGTACTAAATCTATATTTATATCTATATCTATATCTATATTATATTAAAACCACGAAAACCCTTAGCGAAATGTCGTTCGCCTTTTTTACCCTTTTAAAATAGTGTTCACACCGGATAAAATAATCATTTGATTATTCTGCTAGCTAATATTTAGGAGTTTAAATTAAACCAAATTTATTACTTATTAAATCTTTCCTTATTTGAATCAAGCAATAAGTCCTTATAATTAGGACTTTAAAATCATTAAAATTTTACCGTATATAAATTTTATAATTAAAGTATGATTAAATTATACATAATTTTTATGCCTAATACATTCCTTATTTGAATTGGTTAAAATAACTAATCTTTAACTCCAAAAATATGAACCCTCTCATGCTAGGTAGACGTATAATTTATTTTATTATAATTATGAGTATGTTTACCTAAACATTTACAAAGTTTAAAAGTACAAACAAAGCCAAAAAAAAAATTATTGATTGGAAACGAGGATTTTAGATTTGAAAATATTAATTAGTTAGTTTCGAAGAATTAATTTTGAAAGTTACCTACATAGTTATTTTTTAAATGGTAATTTTGAAAGTTAAATAATCTGAAAGTATATGATAAATATAAAGTTCTGAAAATAAACCTAACTAAAAGTAAAATACTTAAGGTACCTAACAATCTAAAAATATAGTTGTCAAAAAGTTGAAGTTGGTCGACATCTTCACTTTTGTAGCTTTAAAAAACTATACTATTCCTTCCACAAATAGTTATATGTTAATAAATTATATTAACATTCAAATTTTTAAGTAATATTTAAAATTTTGAATCCAACTAATTAAATATTTTCACCATAATTTTGATGGAATATAATTTAAGATCGATGTTCGCGCTAAAAGTTTTTCGATAAACGAGTTTAATCTATCTATCTATTTATATTGACACAATATATCATATAAATATGAAATATTAACATGAAATGTTGATCAACTTTTATCCTTCATAAGTAACGTTCATGTTGAATAGAAATCGTAATTATAATTAATAGTCTATTTTTAGTAGAACTAACAATTCAGATTTTAAGGACTTTCATGAGGTAGAGCTTCTTTCTTTATTGAGTAAATTAAATAGGATCGACATTAATCATCATTTTCATGATTTTACGCATTCTTTTTTTAACTTTATTACCTAACTCAAATATAATATTTAAAATAATATTTATATGACTTTTTAAAAGAATTTAATCTTATTGAGATAAGGTACACGCGCCAAAACGCGTATTCTAAGACTATGATACAAAAATAACTCTAGAGATTACTTTACGAATTTTCCTAAAAGAGATTCAGATAATGTTTACGCACCTTTATTTTCTAATATTCTCACACAATTCTCTATCAATACTGAAGACTTGATTTTTTGGACTTCTGAATAATCCAACTGAGAGGGAGGGCCCTCATTTTCTTTATTCCTTCCCCATGAATTTCTTAGTGATTAAGGCAGAAGATCCCCACCCCCCAGCCCCCACCCCCTTTATTTCTTCAGTTATGCGCTTGCCTAGTTGAAAAGGAAAATATTAATCTTCCTTGAGTTTGGTATGTGATTAAATGCTTATTGACTTCGAAGTCTTCCACTGGTCAAGATAATACCCATCAAAGTTGAAAAAAGAAAATGACAATTGAAGTAATCAAAATGAAATCTCAAATTAATGATGGTGGCAAATTTTGAAACAAAGAAACATTAAAAGCAAAAAAAAGAAAAAATTCAGGCCCCAATAAAAGTCGATATTCTCTACACATATTGATTCGCTACCTGGCTACTTTTTCTTCCACCAATCAAGTTAATCATCCATGCAAGAAATTAAAGTAGTGTATTAAACAAAAAAGTTGTTACCTCATCGTACTATTTTCATTGAAAAATAGAAGATATAATCCCCTCTTTGCTAGTCCTTTTCTATATTCTATGTATTACAGTATTAGTTTTGTAATGCCATTGTAAATTAGCATATAAAATTTTAACGCAAATTATCCTCTCAAGTTTGATCAAATACTTTAATTTTGGAAAAAAAATATTTTTGCCCCTAAAAAAAAATTAAATGCCAAAGATGCTATCAGAGAATTAAGAAGTATACTAGGCAGAGAGTGAGACTAGAGAGTTCAGTCGCTAAGAACCAACAATGAGTTTTCCAAAAGAGAATGGTGATAGTTCCTCCAACACTATGCCCAAGACTGAGGCGGAGAAAAAAGATGAAACCGTTTCAGCTCAAGATCAAGTGAGGCGAGCTCAACTCAAGATGCAATTTCATGGCACGAGAAAGGGAGATCATGAAACCATAGAGGTCTATATCAAACAATTGAAGTCCACAGCCGATTCTCTAGCAGCGATTGACAGTCCTATATCAGATCCAGACATGGTTGTTCAACTTCTTGCCGGTTTACCATCTCAATACTTGCTCCTCAAAAATACAATCTCATCTCGATTTCCTCTTCCCACTTTTGAAGAAGCTTGTTCCATGCTTTACAAGTATGAGACGGAGTCTGCTAATTTCAGTAGTAGTAGTAGTAGTGGTGCAGAAAATAGTAATTCGAGTAAGAGTAGTACTACTAATGAGACGGAGATGAAGAAGACGGTGGAGATGATACGTGAGATTGCAAGTACAGTGACTACTGTGGCTTCAATTGCACGCGATATTTGGAATGCAATTCCGTCATGGTCTAGTCATTCTTCATCGACGACAACTAAAACTGCGGCGGCGGCAACTACTGGAAACAAGAAAAATACCAAAAAACCTAATCCAGGAAGGGGAAACTATCATAAGAGAGGCCCTTCCACTACCAATTCCCGCAACTCTGCTCGAAAGTAATTGGTCAAAATTCAGTGCTATATATATGTGTGTATGTTTCCTTTGTTCTGCTGTGTTTTGCATTTTAAGTACTGGCTTTCTGGTTTCCTGATTTCAAGTTGTATGTAATCAAAGTCTCAACTGCTTTCTAATTACTTACTCTTCTTGAGATCGATCATGTTAGAGCATAAGTTATTGATAATTTATTTGTTCTTGTCCATATCCGATCCGGCCCGCCCATTTGACACCTCTAATTTTAAGATGATCAAGATTGATACTTTGAACCTTGCATTTGCAGCAAGATATTGTAAAGCTACAGTAAGGGATCGTTTAATTACAAGGATATTGAGCTGAGGCCTTAGATCTTCGGTTGGATTTTTGTCTTCGGTATAAGCAATTCAAGGATTAATTCGTTTGTAATGTGGTTTTATTTTCATACCACACTCAATGTTGGATACTAATAATACTATAATAAAATAATGAAAGGGCATTTATTCTACTTTAAACCTCTTCTTCCAAAGTCTTTTAAGAAAGTTAAAATAAAATTAAAAAATAAAAATTTATTAAAAATTTATCTAGCATATAGTGAAATATGTACATATTTATATTATACACCACTAATTTGAAATTTAGTCCAATGGACAAATACAAAATGGCCCTTCCATTGACCCCTAACTAGATGAATGCTATTGAAACATAAGAGAAACCAAGATGATTAAACAATTCGAAATTCTAACTACAATTAAACATACTCCTTAGTAATTTATTAGTTGAAAAATTAAAATAGTATAAATTTCTTGAAATAATTAACTGATAGAACCATTCCCACTCCTAATGTTGGGAAAGGCAGGTTTATTCTTAGCACTGAAGCAAGCAAGGAATAATTAGGAGAGCACTACTCCAAGAGAAGGTAATGGATTTGATCAATTGCAGTCCCCACCAGCTTTGGCTAAATAAGACTGAAACTTTAATAGAGGAAACTTCGGTACACTAAGCTCTCGTTATACACATAATTTGAGAAAGAAACAGATCACAAAGGTTTACCGGTACACTAAGCTCTCGTTATACACATAATTTGAGAAAGAACCAGATCATAAAAGTTATGTTACGCAACCTTATCTTGCGTTTCAAAACTTCATTGTTAATGGAAAAACAAAAGATTGCCACTTTTTACTTTAGGAATCTGTACGGAGCCTAATGTGTAATGTTGCTCTGTTAAGGTAGACAGGTTTAGGTCCCACTGCGACTTTGTCGTTACCAAACTATAGAATTATTCGCTGTTTAAATTAAGATGAGGAGTATATAATATTACTAGTAAAATCGTCTTTTGAATTTCGTAAAGTTAAATATGCTGTTATTAATATAAGAGGATGTCATAAAAAATAAAATTAGAGCATGTGAATTAATACATTTCTCCCTTTTCAATTTAGATGATATATTTTCCTTATTAGTTCGTTTTAAAAAGAATGATACATTTTTACAATTGAAAATAATTCAATTTTAAACTCTTTATTTTACCCTTAATGAGAAGCTCTTTTTTCTTACAAATGTCATGACTCCACAAAGCTTTTACCTCTTAAGTTTTTAAAAACCACAAGTTTCAAAAGTCTTCTTTTTTCTTCTTACACTATGTTTGGATCATTGTTATTCATCGTTTTATAATGTATTATATTGTATTGTATTGTATTGTATCGTTTTATGGATACAATGTTTGAATAGATTGTATCGTTTGTTGTTGTTAAATAACATTTTTGTTGTTTGTTTTGACTGTATCGTACTGCGATGTAATTGATAAGTTCACTAAAATACCCCAAATTGTTTAAATAAAAAAAAGGTTAACTAATATTAGCAACAAAAACAAAAAAATTATGGAAAGAGAAAAAGAATCGAACTGAGACTTGGATAAAAAGAATGGGGCAAACTAACTCTAGAAAAGATGGAAGAAAAGTAGGTCAATAAGTTGGAGATTTGGAGTTAAAAATTAAAAAAAAAATACATGATAAAATAGAATCATGAAGTAATAAGTAAGGGCATAATTGAAAAAGAAAATAGGAAACGATCCCACCACATCAAATCGGTTGTTTCATAAAATGAAGTTTTTGGTTGTTCTGGAACAATGCATTTAACAATACGATATAAATTAATTTTAAATAAATAATCAAAACAAACATCGGCTACGATGCAATGGGTAACAATCATCCAAATAAGCTGTTAAACTTTGTGTCGAGTCAAACTATCTCATCTAAATTGAAATGGAAGAAGTATTAAATAATAAATCAAAACCTACACAAAAATATATGAAGAAGTCATATTTTATAACTTGTTTGGCCAAGCTTATTTTTGGGCCAAAATTACATTTTTTTTTTGTTCCAAAGTGCCTTTTTTCAAAAATTAAGGTGTTTGGTCAAGCTTTTAGAAGGAAAAAAGTGCTTTTGAGGAGAAGCAACAGCCGTTTCTAAGAAGCAGAAACTTCTCTCCAAAAGCACTTTTCTGAGAATTACTTTTGAGAAAAATACACTTAAAAATAATTTTAAAAGCTTAGCCTAACACTAATCACTGCTCAAAAATGTTTTTTAAATTAATCGATCAAATACAAACTGTTTATCTCCAAAAGTATTTTTTTGAAAAATATTTTAAAAAAGTAATTATCAAAATAAGCTAATTTTAGAAGTTTGGCAAAACATGATACTAAATTTTTGGGGCCCAACTAAAGTTGAGTTGATATACACTATACTATATATGTTTCGTGACTCACTTTTACCAAGGGTGCGTCTCCTTTTCATCCTCCAATAAGATTAGCCGGTCGTGAGTGATCGAAGAATAATTTGTTATCTTTATCGTACTATTTTAATCAAAAGTAGAAGACATACTAAGCTGTCGTTGTTCAATCCCTCTTTTTTCCATATTCTTTTATACTCGCACATTACAATTAAATAGTTTTGTGTAATTAATGCAATTTTTAATTATCAGGTTACAGAATAATCTAATATCTACAAGATAAATTTCATAAATGATCATATAATTATGATTTTTTTACCAGAATTATATAACTAAATTTCTCTCACAAAAATTATAAAACTTGTACTAACTCACACAAAAATCATAATGATTGAAAATACAACTTTTCAAGATTTTCATCCAAATTGATAGTATTTTTATTTCAAGTGCTCTCTAATTATATTTTTTGCTAGAATCTCATGCATTCCAAACTAAGTTTTTTTGTAGTGGAAGGATTCACTTTTAGTATTATTTTAATTCATCTATATAAGTATTGGGTCAGGTTGAGTTGGGTCATTTATATATATATATATATCCTATTTTAATTGGCTTATTATTTATTAGACTGAAAATAAATATTAAATATACATGGGATAAGAAAATACTGCTGAAAAATTGTAAATTCTAGTCATTATGATTTTTTTGTACGAGTTAATAAGAGTTTTATAATTTTTGTGAGTAAAAAAAAGTTATAATTATATGATCATTCCTCAAATTTACTCCCACCATACCAAATGGTAATAGTATATTTATGGTCTTCGACATATTAGAGGGCCAGGTCTACTCATTAGAGGATCAGAAATAACAAAGGGCTCAGAGACTAGAGATTTCACTCACTAAAAAGCAAGCACGAGTTTCTCCGATGGAGGAAAGTGGTGATAGTTCAGCTCCAGATCACATAAGACGAGCTCAACTCAAAATACAATTTCAGGGTATGAGCAAGGGAGATCATGAGACAATCGACGCCTATGTGAAAAAATTGAAGTCCATAGCAGTTTCTCTAGCAGAGATTGGGAGTCCTATACCAGATCCAGACATGGTGTTGCAACTTCTTGCTGGTTTACCTTCTGAATACTTGCCAGTCAAAAAGATAATATCATCTCAGGTTCCTCTCCCAACTTTTGAAAAGGCATGTTCCTTGGTGTATATGCAGGAGGCCATGTTATTGCAGGATCAAGATCCTCCTCCTCCTCTCTCTCCCATGGAGAAGATCGAAGCTACAGTAAATGCAGCAGGTTCAGTGAGTACTGCAGTAGGCATAGCGAGTGTTGCCTTAAGTTTAGTAGGTAGAGTTGCTGCTGTTGGAGCAGTGAGTACTGCGGTAGGTGCAGTAGGTACAGTGGCTACTGCTGTTGGTGCAGTGGGTGTTATGGCTTCCGCAGGCTGGAAAATTTGGACGGCACTCGAACGCAAGTAATCAAAATTAGCATCAAGAGTATGAGCTGTCGCTACTGTGGTTGGTGCAGTGAGTGTTTGCCGTTTATGTAATTGGATCTTCATCTTCGGTTAGAAGTCTTTGTGTAATCGAAGCTTCAACTGCTACTCATATTTAAAATTAGATGTCGTCTTTTGATATGATACCTTCTCTTTTTACTTTTTGGTTTTCCTGTTAGTCTCAAGATCGTTCAAATTAAGCGTACAATGGTTCATACTTTAGATTATGTCGAGAGGAATGAATATATTCTTCGGGTGATTATATGTGAATTATCCAAGGTTGAAGACTTAATTTGACCCTTGCTTCTATCTCCATGTCCAGAGATTCTAGTTCTACTTGATCGACTTTACATATATATAGACGAGCAATTTGGTCCACATGCCTTAATTTCTGAACATGTGGATCAAATTCCTACTGGTTATTGTATGAACTCGAGCAGGAGCTTACGTCTCGCCCTCATAATAAATAAAATGCAATATTAGATCGAGCGTTAGACGTGCTTAGAGTTGACAATCGATTGTTTGAGACATAAACTCCACCCGTATGCCTCAGGGGATTTTTCAAATTCCTCATCCAGGAGTGAGCCCCAGGCAAATCAAAAAATCTTTTTTAAAACATTGATCAAGAGATGAGATAGTTTTCTTCTTGAAGAGTTTTATAACTCATAACCAATGTTATATTGGACATTCCAGAAAGTTTTTCTATTAATGAATAGCTATACAAAGTCATATTTCCAGTTACAGCTTTTAGTTTCTTCTTCTTTATAATTAATTAAAAATTGAAAAAACTACACTTGTAACCTGAGTAATGTATCTTATTAGGGGTGTTAATGGATATTCGAAAACCGACTAAACCGACCGAACCGTACTGCACCGAACCGATTTTTAGGTTTCTTTTTAAGAAACCGTAGGTTTTTATATAAATATATAGCCGCACCGATAATTAGGGTAGGTTTTTTATTTTATAAAAATAAACCGAAAAAAAAATGAATCGTACCGAATAAATTTTACATGTAGAAAATATATTTATTTAGTAAGTTTAAAAATAATAATGCATTAAATTTTCTTTGAGCCTTGGAATTATGAAAACTATTACAAGCCAACAAGTAATTAAACTCAAAATACTAATTCCTAAAACCTATTATGCTACTTCTACTTAAACTAAGTTATTTCAAGTATCTTTATTAGCAAGACACAAAGTATTCTAGCAATTATAAGTAGCAAACTACAATGTATTGAATATGTTTCCTTTCATATAATTTAGATTTATCTTTTTGAATATTTAATCTTCTATAGACTTTATTCTTGAGTCTCAGCTTGGTATATCTTTCAACTCGTGTGATTAATATTTTCTTTGCCTTTGTTTGATTTCTTTTACGCTGTTGTAGAATAGTTGATGGATCTATACTCTAGCCATATTTTTTTTTTTAATTCATCACCCTTTAAACAGTAAAAATATCTAGAGAGTTTTGCTAAGTCCTATAAAAGAACGTACGTTATTGCAATTCTACTTCTACTGGTGAATTTTACATGATATTAAAAAAATACCGAAAATTAACCGAACCGTACCGATACCGAAGAGAAACCGACATGATTGGGACGGTTTTGGAAAGTCTAATTTTGATTATACATAATAGAATAACCGAAAAATTGGTATGGTATAAATTTTATAAAATAACCGACCGAACCGAACCATTGACACCCCTATATCTGATGCATCAAACTCTTTAGTTCAATTCAGAAATCGACCACTTTATAAAAAAAATACTAACAAACATGATTTCATATTGATCAAAGAATATGTTGCTACTAAAAATGTAGGTATATATAATACAATTATGATTTTAGCCCATTTTTATTACAAATTATCAAACATTCGATAAAAATAAATTATGTATTACATTCTATTTATTATTAATTATTGTATTACTAATCCACATATCATAATATGTGCATAACTTATTTACCAAACAACCCCTTCAGAGTAGGTTCTTTGAAGGTGTAAATGGAAACACTTCTTAACTAGCTACTCGATTTGAGGTGACTTTTCGATATTGTTGTGAAAGACCAAAGTTCATGGCTACTCAGACTAAAGAATGTTACACGATTTTTGGTGAAGTTTCAATGCTATTGAACAGTACCACCATTAGTTAATGTGAGTTAATGCTAAGAAAATCAAACTTCTCTCTGGTCTATTTAAATGGTGAATTTAGTTGCAAATTAATTTGATTCAAGATAAGTGTAGCTTTTGCGAAATCAAAATTACATTAGTCGTTTTTTCAATTCCACTCTTGATCTAATAGATGATTTGTTGCCATTTTTTTTTTAAAAGATCTCGTACATTATCAACTTTTTATAGGAGAGATAAAAAAGTCAATTGAATCAACTACTCCTTCCCGTCATATTTTTGTTTTATTACATGTCCTTAGAAGAAATTATTAATACGAAGTGCTTTATTAACTACTAGTCTTAGAGCACGTGCATTGCACGTGTATCTTATATCAATGAATATAAATTTTAGAAAAAAATAAGTGGATATTATTCATAAAGTGTTTGAATTATTAGATAAAAATTAAAAAAAAATTGAGTTCCTGAAGAACTGATGAACGTTAATCTCATTTATATAACTCAATAAAGTAAGATCTTTGCTCTGCGAAAGTGTCACGACCCAATTTAGGATTGTGACTGGCGCTTAGGAGCAAGTGCTCCCAAGTAAGCCTCAACGGAAATTTTACAGAAAATCGGACAGAGTTTCCCCTATTTTTGGACCATCCCAAAATTTTCCTGTCTCAAATCAACAACCAAACATCCTAATATCATACCAAACAATTGACAACTTGTCAATTAACCAATACAAGTCTCCACCATAAGTAAACCACCAACTAACCACTAGAAATACTAATTTATCTCCAACTTTGATAAATAAGAACGATACTCAACATAAGACTATAATAACAAAAAAATAGTCATGACACTAAAATAATGACTATGGAGCGACTCTAAGAGTTCAATGAGAAGACCATAACAATAAATAAAATCCCCGCCCACGCGAACAAGTGCGAAGCTCACCGAAAAATATCAACTTATGCGCTCTAATTAATGAAATTCTCGCCTGAGTCAATTGCTGTCTCTGTAAAAAAAATTAACGGGGAATGAGTCGCTAGCTCAATGAGTAATAACACTTAACCACAACCGGTTTTATTGGGGACAAGTCAGAAAATATGCTAGTATATCATACAGGAAATAACATAAAAATGTTCTTTCAGAAATAATAAATAATTTTCAATCACATCATGTTTTTCTTGTAGCATAATACAATTAACAATTCAGTAATAAGCTCGGTAACCACTGTATAATATCAATATTCACATTTGGGAGGTTTCAATGAACGGATTATGTAATCGGTATAACTGTGGACTTTTTCGTAAGAAGTCAAATATAACGGTAGTCCCTACTCAAGGGAAATCGGTAACGGTATGCTAGTTCTACCTTCCCACTAGCGAGGGCTATAACTGTACTTTGTAATGGGTAAATACAAGGTGCATCAGGTCTAATAAACCCACCATTAGTTACGGGATCCTTCAAAGTCTACTCCCATTTATACTTGTCTCTATATCCGTATATACTCATAGAAAAATATTTTGAAACAATATAGGGCATTTAGGTTCTTATCAAATCATGTAATTTCATTTCGATAACAGTATATTCAAGTAACGGTAAAACATATCTAGTGACAGCAAGAATATTTAAAACAACGGTAATCATGTCAAATAACTATTTCGGTATCATATCGAGTAAAAGACTTGTCTCACACGCAACTTAAAATAATCGGTAACATATTCATATTAGAAATCATGTGTAAATCATGCAAGTTATGAAAATACAAATTACGGTAAGATTACTACTCACCTCTTGATACCTACTAGCCAAAGCTCGATTTTTTATCACTCCAAATGCCCAATTTGTGTGAAATCTATAAATCAATATAAATCTAGTGTTACTACCCATCAACTCCATAATTCATCCTCTAAATAAATATCTATCGAATTAAATTCTCTTCTTCTTTTTTTCTATTCTCAAACCCTTCCAACTTTTTTTTACTAGTATTCTGGAACTTCAGGGGAATGGCTAACAATAAGGTTAGATTTCCTTATCCCTTTAATAGTTAATATAGGCACACCAGATTAAGTTGGCATCTTGACTTCCAACTTATAAATATGATATTGATTTGTAAATATGATATGAATAGAAAACTCAAATATAAATTTGTTCCCTTTACCTAGTACTACAAAACAGTCTAATAGATTGTTCGATAGTAGTTATAACAACACCTTAAAAAGGATTCTGGCAACAAAAATTTAGATGGAGGGTTCACGTAATACCCGAAAGAAGTAAAAGAGTTTTTCTCCAGTCAGTGTGGACTTTCACTGGGGAAGATTTAGGTTATCATGTCATCCTTTATAGGCACATTTGATCATTATCATGATAAAGAGATTTTACATGTTAATAAACGTTCTTACTTCTTTTAGCTCAATAATAGCGGGTTAACTATAGATCCCTAATTTAATATTTGCTTGTGATAATATATAATAGCTACTTGCTAAATTGATTTATTGACAATAAGATAAACTACGAAACTTTACAGTAACACTCTGGTCTTTGTCTCTTCCACTTGTAACTGATTTCACCTCCTGAAAAAAAAATAGATAAGAACAATCTAAGAGTCTCTTGATATCTTGAAGTGGAAGACATCTAATATTACCTATATTCTTTTCTTTGTAGATGAAATAACAATTCCTAAATTATGAATTCTTCTGGAAAAAAAACTTACTCAACTTATAAAAGTAATTTTATTGGGATCAAATTTCTAAGTATTAAGAGTCTCTATATAGTCCAAAAGATTTAATAGTCAAAATTTTAGTTAATTTCAACATCCTAAATATTAGAAATTTTTATTTAATGTAACATTTATTTTTAAGTGATAAGACGATCGATCAATTTCGCTCATATAGTAAATAGATGGTAAAGATTATAGCATTCTTCACCATCTATGCGTGTGTGCCCCATATAGTAAATATAAAACTTTAAAAAAAACTATATTAATATTATTTAATTATGTATACTTGACGTGCAATTGTAAAGTGTTATTTTGAAAGTATTTTAGATTTTGATGTTGAGTTAAAGAGTATAATAATTATGAATAGATGCTTATATCTAATTATAGTATAATATGTTTTTATATTTAGTGTTCGAAGCTTAATGGATTTTTTTTATACCTAGACAATCAAACATAATTGTTTACAAATCTTTCTTTATTTTTCTTTTTATTTTACTAAGTTAATTAAATTACATAGAATCAATTGTTTTAATTCGATGACCACCTATAAATCTATAATTAAGAATAGGAAAAATCGAAAAAGTGATGACTTTTAATATCGACTTTAGTTTTAGTTTTAATTTATACTTAATCTTTCTCTATTTTCATTTTTAAATTTTATTAAGATAATTAAATTATATAAAACTAATTTATGGCAAATTATAATTCAACCCAACAACAAATAATAGCTATGTTCTAAGGACTCAGTACTCGTACCTTAAGTATAGATGTTTAGGACTACGAATTATTTTTTAAATAACTTTAGGACTACGAACTATTGAAGGAGCTGCACATGAATTGGTTGTTCCTATATCTCAGTGAATTGAATGGATTTTTTTTTGGTCGTCAAATGGATTTTGATTTGAATGGTTTGCTTAGTCTCTCTCTCTCTCTCTCTTTTTACTTGTCTTTTAGAAAGTTATTATGTTATAATTCAAATAAGGAATGTATTCAGTACACAAAATTTAGTTGATTTAAAATTCCTAAATATTAGAAGATAACTTAAATGACTATTTTGTTCCATGTAAAAACTTTTTTTAAAGAGTAAAAAAGGCGAACGACATTTTGCTAAGAGCCTTCGTGCTTTTAATATAGTATAGATATAAATTAGGTCTTCTATGCTATATAACTAATGCTTTTTTACTTCTAAGAATAATTATTATTAAGAACAAAATAAATAAATAAAAATTAATTATATCTTAATTTTTAAAAATGATAATTATTTTAGACCAATTTAATTTAGCGACCACGATAATTAAAATGGATCAGAAGGGGTACTAATTCTTACACAAATGTCTTACTTCTATACTAGAGAGGAGGTTCATTCTAGTGTTTTAAAAGGCGTGTCTTGGGATGAAGCGCACCACAATTTTTCCG